>NC_060145.1:57103859-57728859 GCF_021461385.2 Schistocerca piceifrons | reverse complement strand
CGAACTGGAAGCACCAGCTTTATCAGAAAGCCTGTGTTTTTTCGATTTTAAATATTTCTCAACGTCGCTGGCACCACCATGAGCAGTTCTAAACTCATTACGACACTTTTCACACAACATCTGATGTACCACTCCTTTGTTTTAAAAATGGATACCGTACTTATTTTGCATCGTAATATTAAAGGTATACTTGCGTTTAGACGTTTTTATGATGTTACAAACACACAAACAAGGAAACGTTGAATGAGTTGTCGTCCGAACATAAATAATAAAATTGAAGCACAATGCGAATCTGGTGTAGATTCTGCAAAGAAAAGTAAGTGTTTTCGAGATAACTTGGCGCGTAAATAGAGTTCGCTTTTTCTTCTTCACATCGTCCGTAAGCTAATAGCAAAATTAAGAGAAACTGACGCTTTTGTTCAAGGTGTATAAACCGGGCGACTTAATTTTATAAGACTAGCAAAGAATACTTGGGTCAGTGGCGTTAGGTCACTGCGGCAACTTTGACAATAGTACGTATATGGGAAGAAATACGGAATGTGGCGGCTTTGCTGATTACACAAGGATTTCTTAGCAGCGAGCGTGATATGGACGTATTCGATGAGTCTTCGCGTGTTTCAAACTATGTCACAGATGAAAAAATATCAATCTGGAACGCTAAAATGCTGCTACTGAAGACCTTTGGGTGGGGTTGACCACACATTTCCGTGACAACAATCTGATCTGTACGAAATTTCGTGAAATTATTGAATAAGTTTTGTGTTTGCCTGGAAGTAACGCACCGTCGAAAGAGTTTTTTTTCCTCTAATACATAAGACATGAACAAGCGACAGAACACAGTTAAGTGTCGCAGTTTGAAAGCCATTTTGATTGCCAAGACTAACATCAACAAATAATGTGATGAACTCCATTCCTACATGAAAACTACACCCGACATTTTGGGACTGATTTCCTCCGCCGAATAATATAAAACAAATACGGCTGCAACTGCAATCTAATTGTTGATTAATTCAAATTGTACACAATAAATACATTGTTATCATACATTAGTTTTTGAATAAATTATAAATAGTGAAATAAGTTTTTTCCTAAATTCTGCAAGCGTCCCGCTCTGACAAAAAAAAGAGGTTCACATTAGTCGTGACCTGTCCCTCATAAAGCCGGATTCACACAGGCAACAAAAGTATCGCCACTACTAATGGCGAACTGCAGTTGCTTTGTAGTTGCATGTGTGAACTCCTAGTTTTCGGTGGCGCCATTTAAGAAGCGCAACTTTCGTTACGCCACAAAAAGTTGAACTTGGTTCTACTTTGTTGCGCCATTTTGCCTTCTCCACAATCGAATAACGTCATTCGATTGCTACCTCGCGGCTAGATTCAAACATTTCTAGTGCGTATTCATTCGCAGATAGTGCTTTTGTTTGTGCGTTCGCTATTAATATGTCGAAAAAGTGATCAACAGCGACAATTATGAGATTCTTGGAGGTGAATCAAGAACGAGAATGCCTTTGGAACCACAAAAGCGAATCGTACAAAGACAGAAATTTGAGAGATGGTACATTAATTGAAATAGTAAACAGTATGCGTGAATATGTACCTGGAATTGATGTAGCTACAACAAAATTAAAAATTCGAAGCATTCGAAATGCTTACATGAATGAACATAAAAAAGTACTGAAATCACTTAAGAGTGGTGCGTCTGCAGACGGTATTTATAAACCCAGCCTTGCTTGGTTTGAAACTGCAGACCGGTTCTTAAAACATGTAGTCGAAACAGGAGAGACGAGAAACACTTTCGTAAGTAATATTTTACATTTATTATGTTTCCAAAACATCTTATTTAGCAATATGTACAGCCGTTTAATCTGTATAGGAAATCAGGTCTTAGTGTGTGCTGAAAATTTCAATTCGGTGAAAAATCAATTTACTTTCACTGCTGAGAACAGCAAAACGGGCTATGTTTTATCACTTACCTTCAAGTGAGACTTAAGGGCATCGTAAATAGCATCCAGCACTTCGCACAATAATACTGAAATAGTATTTTTCGGGACACGGTAGGTGTACTGGAGAGATGACATGGAATCACCACTTGCCAAATATCGGAGAGTTACTTGAAGTTTCACACGAGCAGGGATTGCATCTCTCATGTGTGTATCCGACCTTTGAATAGAGCTTGATACACAGCTCAACAAGTACTCGAAATTCGTCTTCGACATCCGAAAATGGTTTACGAATGAATTTTCATCTTTGAATGTTAATTCTTTTATGAGCGTATTTGTTGCTCCCATATAATTTCTGCGCGATATCCACTTACGGATCCATTTGCGTTTCCGTTTCTTTGTTGTTAACTCTTCGCTCAGTTCTAATGCCACAATTTGCGCTACAACATTAACGCAGGCCCGAATCATTTCAGCTGAGACAGGTGAGGCCATTTTGCAAACTGCGCAATTACGAAGAATTTGTGGCGTCCTGTGTGAACGGTAGCTCACAGCACCACTTCAGAATGACTTGACTTTTGGCGATACTTTCGTTGCGTGTGTGAACCCGGCTTAAGCCTTTTGCAGGGCGCCCAGTGTACCGACTTCTGAACACTGCTAAAAATTCGAAACATAATGGGTATTTATTTTAAAAATGGTTGAGTACATTACTGTTCTGAGATGAGTTTCCGAACGCCTCGATAGCGGTAGCGACGCAAGCTAGAGTACGTTGTGCCAGGAGGTCGCAATCAGCCGATGAGCTAAAGGGACGCTCAGCGCATGCTCGAAGAAACATGTTTCCTATATCGCGAAAATCTGCTTACAAAATTACAAACGCCAGTTCTTATGGCAGGAATGACATACATTCTTCAGCCACGTATGTATGGAACTCGCGAGGATCACAGATGCGTATAATCAGTCGTTCTTTCCACGCTCCACTAGTGAGTGGAACAGGAGAAAATCATAGTATACGGTACATGTAAAGTACTTCCCGGCACGCATCTTGCGGTGATTCTCAGGTTTAGAGGTAAATGTACACGTGGGATCTGAGAAATGACCCATTACGTCTGCCACTGTACTTCGTGAACATTTTGATAACTAAATTCGTGTCATTCATCGTTTAGATTTGCAACTCCTTGTGTTTTTCGTTTTTGCAGTTAAAACTGCTGTCAGTAAGGTCCGCCAGTTATGCAAAACACTGTTTTTTTCCAAGTTCCCAAACATGTTTCAGCACCTCTGTGCCTCATCAGTGGGTTTCTGTTTTATTTAATCTGTAATGTGAACATTTTACTAAATGATTACAAAATTACGGAAGTATTTAGTTCAAACAACAGTTTGTTTCTCTTAGTTAATACCTTTTCATTCGGTTTGTATTGTTTTGCAGGACCACTTGCGTATTATTTCTTACAGGTAGCTTGTCATCTGCAACCAAACGATGTTGATGAGAAATTTTGTTGGGAATTAACCAGTAATTTTATGCTTTAACCGTAATTTAGTTTGTCGCGATATTTCGCGCATAAATTCGTTTTTACTTTAGGTGAAGTGTAAAGTGATTTTACGACCATATTTCTGAAAATGTGTGTTATATATACGTGTGCTTCACTACGCCTCATCAGGATGCTGAGAAAAAAAAGGGCTTGCCACACAAAAACGTAAGTAAAAACGAATATATGCACGAAATATCGCGACAAACTAAATTACGGTTAAAGCATAAAATGATAGGTTAACTCCCAACGAAATTTCTGATCAACGTCGTTTGGTTGCTGATGACAAGCTACCTGTAAGAAATAATACGCAAGTGGTCCTGCAAAACCATGCAAACCGAATGTAAAGGTATTAACTAAGAGACAAAAATTGTTGTTTCAACTAAATATTTCCGTAATTTGGTAATAATTTAGTAAAAATGTTCACATTACAGATTAAATAAAACAGAAACCCACTGATGAGGGCACAGAGGTGCAAAAACATGTTTGGGAACTTCGAAAAAACGGTGTTTTGTATAACTGGCGGACCTTATATCCAATAAATTCGTGTCAACAAATACATTTTTTTAAATTAAGAAGGTACTATCGTCGAGTCCTGTGGCAAATCCTTAGCACAATCCATCTTTTTACAGTTGATTATCGCCAAAACAGACTGCTGCTGTTATGGTATGTTCGATTTCTCCTTGGCCTTGTGGCTACAAATTCTGATCGCAACTTGTCGATGGAATTCGGGCTTCCTGCTACTTGCAGCTACTGCCAACCTATGGTCTCTAACAAAAAGTGGACCAGTTTACAAAGGAACTGAGGGTGAAAAGAGGAAATGGCTTCATTACTGCTTCCCTCAAACTTACGTTAGCATTGAGAAATAAGAGATGTGTTCTGCGATGGAGTGAACATCATGTCACAAGATCCATTAACTGCACGGTCTAAACGCATCCGGAATGGACTATGGTTGTGAAGGACTGCTGGATTTTGAGTAAAAGAATTTTTAATGTTTGAAATCAGCAGCGGAACGAACAGTAAGAGCACTGAATATAAACAAAAGAGTTCTCAACACGAATGACGGAAGGATATCTGAAACACATACAAGGTGGACCATTTTAATCCACATTGGGGAATAACTGGGGATAGAAATAAGTTGCAGCAAAATGTTTTAGATAAACGTTGTAGGTGGCAAAGAGGATCATCCATTGCTACTAATGGCTGTGACCTTGAACGCGATTTTCAAGGCGATTTTGAGATTAATATGATCTCTTAAAATGGGAACCCTAATATTTGATTTAAGATTCGAAAATAGCGGCAAAATATACGTATTCAAGATCATGGCAGGGTATAAAGAAGATCAAATAAGAAAATATGTTTTCAATTCTAGCAGGGATTAACTCGGAATATAGGAGGGTTACAACAGAATGCAATGTTAGATACAAATTGGTAGGGGCATAAGAGGCCACATATCATTACCAATAACCATGATCTTCAATGTAATAACCAAGCTCATTTGAAAATTTGAGTTTTGTTTCATGGAAACCTCTGTTTGTGACGTTGGATTTGGAAAGAGCGAAGAGAGAGTAGAAAGTTAAATTTTAATTAACGTGTTTATTGGCACAACGAATAATGTTATTTTCAAATTTGCAACACTGAACAAAAATAAATAAAACGAAGATAATTAATTTACAACTCGCTAAGTGAGTTCCCTCGCCTCTCGGTCCTCGGGATGCCCCTTCCAATATGTATCTTAACACTGTATTTTGCTCTATTCCGAGATAATCCGTACTAGTACTGTAAACATATTTTATTATTTGATCTTATTTGAATCTTGCCATGACCTTGAATAATGTATCATTTTATACGTAAAATTTACTGCTCTTTTCAAATCTTCAACAAAATATTGGGATTCCCACTTGAAAAATCGTTTTAACCTTCAAATCAACTTGAAAATCACGTTCAAGATCACCGCCATTAGTAGCAACGCGTGACTCTTCTTGCCACTTACAAATTTTATCTAAAACGTTTTGCTGTATCTCATCTTTATCCGAGTTATTCCTCATTATGGATTAAAGTGGGCCACCCTGTATATCGAGTGAGGAACATTATAAAGAGATAGAAGAAATTAGAGCAAATACAGAGGCATAAAATCAGCCTTCTTTTTGGGTTACTGTCCGTGAATGGAACCGCGGGGAAGCAGGTGACACTGATACTAAAGTAACCTACCTCACGTACCATGTTGTACTTCGTTGCGGCCGGCCGATGTGGCCGAGCAGTTCTAGGCGCTTCAGTCCGGAACCGCGCTGCTGCTACAGTCGCAGGTTTGAATCCTCCCTCGGCCATGGATGTGTCTGATGTCCTTAGGTTTGTTAGGTTTAAGTAGTTCTAAGTCTAGGGGACCGATGACCTCAGATGTTAAGTCCCATAGCGCTTAGAGCTATTTGAGCAGTTTGAACTTCTTTGCGGAGTACTAGGTACAACTATACAAATGTAAATGTGGAATAATAAACGTAAAAAACAGCCAGTGGGAATATCATATTGAACACACTAACTGTTTCTCTCTGCTACATAACGTAACCTAAAAAAAAACATTCAAAAAATACTCACCACTATAGTAACTACACTTTCCGCAACGGGGAAACGCGGCGCTGACGGCAATATGAACGAATGTGGTTCAAATGGCTCTGAGCACTATGGGACTTAACTTCTGAGGTCATCAGTCCGCTAGAACTTAGAACTACTTAAACCTAACTAACCTAAGGACACCACACATATCCATGTCCGAGGCAGGATTCGAACCTGCGACCGTAGCGGTCGCGCGCTTCCAGACTGTAGCGCCTAGAACCGCTCGGCCACTCCGGCCGGCTATGAACGAATGTCTCCTCACTATCAGTAACAGCAACAATTAAGGATACCCCACGCAGAGACAGCGCTACTGGATTTCCCAGGACTCCAGACATACCGTACTCTTTTTACGCTCAGATTGGTGCCAATATTGTTGCCAACGCTGGACCATAATCCCCTTGCGCACTACGCCATGCTGGTAAAAGCGGCGGTTTGAAAACGACGTAATTTTTAAATCAAGATTATGTCGCAATATACTTCAAAATCACTTCTCCCCCTTTTTTTAACTTCGTCAACATTTCGGGAGGAGTTTGAACTCACCCGCCCTCCCCCGCCGGCTACGCCAGTGATTACGAATAACGTATGCTGGAATGATTACATAATAGTGTTGTCGGGAAAGTATACCGAAAGCTGCGATTTACTGGAAGAACGCTTAGAAAATGCAACAGACTGCTTACACTACGCTTGTGGGCCCTCTTCTGGAGTACCGCTGTGTGGTACCAGCATCGGATAGGATTGACGGAGGGCATCGAAAAAGTCCAAAGACGGGCAGCTCGTTTTGTATCATCGGGAAATAGCGGAGAGAGTGCAACGGATATGATACGCGAATTGGGGTGGCAATCATTCAAACAAAGGCGTTTTTGTTGCAGCAGCACCTTCTCATGAAATTCCTCCGATTAAGATAATATTTTTTTGGCACCCACCTACACGTGGAAAAATGATCGTCGTAATAAAATAAGAGAAATTACAGCTCACACGGAAAAATTTAACTGTTCGTTTTACCCGCTCTCTGTTTGGGAGAAACAGCTTGATGGACCCTCTGCCGGGCACTAAATTGCGAAATTGCAGAGTAGTCCTGTTGATGTAGAAGAAGCACATTTATTTACTTTCACATCATACTTCGAATACTTAAACGACCCTGTTACTTCTTTTCAAAAAGGTGGTTTTCTCTCCTCAGCAGTCGTATTTTAGTTTTTAGCCGTCTGTTTCGTATTTATCTGTATCGTCTAGTCCAAGACTGATCGTCTAGGTTCGACTGGTCTAATTTAATTTTCTTCCGAGATAAAGCTTCTATAGCAGACAGCGTATTCTTTTCTTTTCAACTCTGCGATTTCTTGCTTATTAATAAATGCAAATCTATTTTACAAAAGCATTATTGTTGTTGTTGCAAAAATGAAACGTTTGTCAAAGCCATAGAAAAATCAATGCGCGAATAATTCCAAAGGCGATAATACATTAAAACGTTTTTCTAAAGAGGATAAATGTCTGCGAAGTGTACGTGGTCCTCGCTGGTACTTGCAACTTCGGAGACACCTCCATGTCAATTTGGAGCTTTTTGTGATGGCAAAAAATCACCCTTTTCAAAGGTAACCCGAAGAGATCATTTTTTTAAAGTCCCGTTCACAATATTGGGAAAGAAGATGATCTCAACAAATCCTTGCGTTTTCACATTAACAAAATAGTTCTTTTCCAACGTGAAACTCATTTGTGGGTAGTTCTCTCATCTTTTGGAAATCGATAGTGAACGACATCTGCAGTTTCATTTGAAGCACTTTATCTTTCAGCAATAGCACGATGATTTCAGCTTTTGCTCATAATACTACAAAATCACCAGCAAGAAGAATAGCCAATAAGCAACTGCATTCCTTTTATTTCAACGCAGGGATTTGGGAATTTGCTTGTGTTATCAATGTACGTGTTTTCGTTTCCCGCAATCTTAATGACGGAACGGAAGACTGCTTACGGGCAGTACAAAAAGAAATGTAACTTGTTGTTTTAAACAATGTTTATGTATAGGCTTAATGACCGGTAAAATAGACACCAAAACGTACGTCACTTGAAACCACATAATATTTCAAAGCTAATCACCAGTTTAAAAGAAGTTTAATGGAACAAAATTTACATAGCGAGTAGAATGTATTTTGAACCGTTTTCCCGTCCTATATATACAAAATCCTTTCAGACAGTGGATGTACTTGCTTCGGCAGTACATATACTAAAATTGGAACGATACAGAGAAGATTAGCATGGCCCCTGCGCAAGGATGACACGCAAAATCGTGAAGCGTTCCACATTTTTTGACAACTCTAATTATCTTCTTGTGGATTCGGATGCGTTAAACAGTCCGTAAGTTCCCTGAAACGTCTTTCTTTACCTATCTATTACTGGTTGATTGTACTGTATGACTCATCGGATGCGATATACAGTGAAACATTGGAGGAATAAGGTATTTATACTCTGCTACAATCCCTTATGTTTATCGCTTGTAGACCTGTTACTTTTTTTCTAACAGCAAATTTTTCTGCTTCTCTGCCAGTTCTGTACCACATACTGCAGTAGCAAACACTACATAGGGATCCCTCATTAAATAAAGCCGAAATTCTCCCCCCCCCCCCCCCCCCCCCAAAACTGCTGAATAAGGGCTCACACAGTTTATATAACAGCAAATCATTACTACCTGAACTACCACACTTATCCACAGAACAACAACAGATTTTGTCAGCCTTAATGTCTCATGTTTTTCAGAAAAATGGCTTTTATCGAACTATGATTGACTCCTGGTCGAAACTGTGGCAAGACTGTGGAGCTAATACCGTAAGAAGGCCATATTTCTCCCTCATAGCGTGTTTTTATGCAGTTAGTTTTTCTCCATAGTAAATAATGATTGTACACAAGGGCGTCCGCAGAAACTTTTTCGTGGTGGAGGTGGGGTGGTGGGGGGGTTGGGGGGGGGGTATAAGGCTCTAAAATTACCAATTCGTATTTTAATTAGTTGGGCAGTTTTTCTGCGAGTCATGCCAGAAGAACCAAATTTTGTAGGTAATTTTTGTGCCCAAGAGAATCGAAGTAGTCCACTCAATATTTATATTTGTTACGCGGTAGGTAGGTTACTTTGATACGTTCAAGATAAGCATATTTCATGTTTATCTTCAAAGTTGACCGTTTTGTATTATTAAGATGATTACGGATGTGACACATTTTTTAAAGTTGACGATCTAAACTTGACTTTATCCAGCAAAATGATCAATAAGTTAGGAAAGCAGTAAAACATTTAGAAAAGATATTTTTATTCATATACCAATAATGTTAAAGTGATACCGCACTGTATGTGAAAAGTCTGTGGTAGAAAATATGATAAATGAGAGTACTGTTGGTTACAAAAAAGCCTTTTAGTAGTCTTCCTCGAAAGTGATAATGCAGAGCAAATGTTGAAAGGCATAGCGGAGTGCAACGGTACCGCACGTGCGGTTCTATGTAACCAAACAATGCTCCAGGAAGCGCTGCGTTTAGCTATTGTTGATTACGTTAAGAAGATTGTGACGCGAATTTGATACCCCAACAGTCGGGAAAAACCTCGTAGCTAACTTATCAATATTCTGAAGATGGCAACAAAGGAAGTGGGCAGGACACACAAGAGCGGCACTTTTTCCACCTTCTACTGATACGCGGTTCAGTAGCGTGCTCATTGTTGTGCAAGGTAGGGCGAAGTAGAAATGGAGTCAGTGCTCCATAGTCGAATGTCTGGTATTACATTTTCTGAAAATAAGATGGCAAATGCCCTAATATTATCTTACTGCGACAGGCCACAACGGGATAAACGAGAGGTTTTGCGGAACCACGAAATTACTTCTAGAACTGTATGAGAATTCTGCAATGAATAAAAACTCTGTGCTCCAGATACAGGAGGGGTGGGGGTCAAGGCATTGACAAGAAGGTAATATTAAAGGGGCAATACATTCAAAGATTACATCAGTGTAAATTGCGTACAGGATGTAACAACAAAGGATGGAACAAATTGCAGGACACATTCCTCACACGAAGACGAAGAAATTATATTAATATTGGTCAGGAAATGCTTTATTTCCATGTTACAACTCATTAATCACGGGAAACACACACGAACAGAACGTTCCAGCTTACCACATGAAATTCCTCACAAAGGGTGATCAATATGCCCTCTGTAGGCACTGATATACGCATCAGTCCTCCGTCGTAGTGATTCTGGGATGTGCTGATGCATCCATGGGGTATTGCGTGTGGTTTTGCAGCCTTTCATAATGCGGGCACCGAGACTCTGAACGTCTTCTACTGTGGTTCCATAGAATGTCTAAGGCAACAGCAACTACTGCACAACAGACTTGTAAAAGAAAGCTACGATAGGGAGATAATAAATGAAACATGTTTGGCTGACAGAGTGGCAATTATCAGTGACTAGTGTAGCAGAATCTTATCAAAAGTTCTGTCACAATACTAAAAGAAATTCTGGCCACCTGTACTGACAATCTGTGGAACAGGAACTGAAAGAGAATGTAAGTAAGGCAACAGTAAAAATGCAAACTCCATTTTCAAATGTTCCATTACAAAGTAAATTAGTGGAGTACTCCCCAACATTAATTTTCACACTACTGTAAAGATGAGTGATATAGATAATAGTTATCAGTGACACTGATTGCTTTAACTAATGACTCTAGGAGTATACTACAGCACCATATGTATGGGTCCCATAGGATGAGGAAAAGATTAGATTAATTACTATGTACACATTGGCATTTAAACAATAATTCTTCCTGTGCTCCATTTGTTAATAGATAGGAAGAAGCCCTAACAGCTGGAACAATGGGCCTGCCCTGCACTTCACACTGGATGTAGACATAGAAATTGCTAAAACTGAACAAGGCTCCAGGACCTCTATAGAATGCATGTCAGATTTTGCAACTGAGTTAGTTCTCCACTAACAATAATACACCATATATTCCTTGAACAAAAAACTATGCTTTGGGTTTGGAAGAAAACATAGGTCACAGGTGTTTAGAAGAAGGAGACAGAAGTGATCAAAGCACTATGGTTGTATATCACTAAGCCCTCTGTCATAGAATCTGAGCTCAAGTGTAAGATGGTACAGTATCTCAAACAGCATGTCTTTTCTACACCAACACGTAGACATGTGAAAATATAACTGCAGGAGTGCCCCAGGGAAGTGTGCTGGGAACCTTGCTGTTTGTGGTGGACAAGATTAATAGTAAGCTCAACTCCCTATGGAGGAGTTACAATTGTCTATAATGAAGTGCTATGTGAGAAAAGCTGACGAAATATCCATTCAGACTGTGGCATGATTTTAAAGAGGCAAACAGGTTGGCATCTTGCTTTAAATATTCAGAAATGTAAAACTGTGTACTTCACAAAATGCTGCAATGTAGTATCTTATGAGTAAAATATCAGTGAATCATAATTAGAATGAATCAACTCATACACATATCTGCATGCAACAGTATGACACAGGTTGATCATCTAGGCTCAATATTGTAGGTTAAGCAGGTAGCATATTTCAGTTTATGGGTAGAATATTTGGAGATATAGTCAGTCTGCAAAGGAGACTGCTTACAAAACCCCGTTGTGTTCTAACCTAGAGACTGTTCACACTTGTGAGACTCATACCAAATACTAGGATTAGCAGGGATTTTTTTTTTTTTCTCTCTCTCTCTCTCTCTCTCTCTCTCTCACACACACACACACACACACACACACACACACACACACACACACACACACACACACACACAATTTGAGAACTGCAGGTTGATGATGTCATATGAAGCTCCTGACAAATTAACAGGGGGTGGAAGAGAGAGAGATCTCACATTACAATAACGAGTTTTATTTCCTCATGGCTGAGATATACTAGCCAATAAGCAGTAGTTCAACTGTGGTTTTCAAACAGCAATAATTTATATGAAATAATATTCATATAATTAACACATTTTGAAATATTAAATATTTTAAAATTTGTGACTTATAAAGTCAGTAAAATTAAATTACAATGCTATATTAAAACACAGAATTCCCTAATTTTTCCAGCTAACATATAATACCCAATGCATTTCTGGAAAAATCGCTACCCTTTCAAGTAAGAGTGCCACAACTGCAATGCAAAGATTAGATTAATTGCACAACACGCAGGCATTTAAAGTCATTCTTCTCATGTTCTACATGAACAGGAACTTGAAGAAACCCTAATGAGTGTGCCCTGTGAAATACCCTCTGCATTGTTCTTCACAATGGTTAATCAGTGAATTAAATTTTTTTGTTTTGTTTCAAATCTTGATTTTCTGTTCATAGTTAGTTTTAAAATGCAAGAAGGCAAACTGGCACAGCAGGAGAAGTTAATGAACAACAGTAACTTAAAGTGATCAGTGTTGTTGGGGAAGAAAATGGTGATGATTCATCACATGCTTGATGCAGGACACATTATGGAGTGCCACTGTGACTACTAGTTAGTGTGGCATGGTCCTCAAGGCTTCCAGCAACTGCAAAACCTGATCGCTCAAAATCCACACAATGTAAATTGTTACATGGATTAATAAAGAAATCAATCAAATCAACTTCACTCTGCATGACATCACTGGTATGATCACTGAGTGCATGTTGTCTCAGAGTGGTTGTGGTTCTTCTAGGGTGCAAAGTAATCTTCCCAGTCACATTTACAGTGAGCCACCAAGCTGCAAAGCCCCAGTAAGTGCTGCTCAATTGTCTGCATTCATTCTGGTTGAGTTCAACTTAACATCGTCTCTCTCATAAGGAGTTTCTTGGTGCACAACATGCCAGATTAGCTAATTCAGGCTGACTCTTGTGTATTATCATAACCTCCCCTGATAATAAGCTCATCATTACACAGTCCTTCAAGCTGGTTCAATTTGCCTGGAGTCATCACCAGGAGACCTGCCTGCCAGTTTGCCTGCCATATGTGGCTTGCTTCTAGCAGAATGCTTGAACAGCTTACCCCACCAGTGCGTTTAAGTTCGACCTTTCATCATTAGGACTCAGCCTTACATCTACAAATCACTGCAGCAGTCTTCGGGCCATTTCACCACCAACACCATTGCAGATGGAAGCCACCCATGAGACTCATCAGTGGGAGCCAAGCTCTGACTGGCCTACACTACGTAACTTCATTTCACTCTCACTGGTTGTCTAGGCCCTTTTCAGCTCAACATTGGACACACAACAATGTTTGTATCTGTAGAGACCTGCACATACTTTAGCTCCACTCTTCTTCGAAAAACCAATATGGTTTGGACAGGTGACAGTAATTTAATTATCCCAAGTGTGTGACATACCTCAACTGTGTGCTAGTCTGTCACATTCTGTCAGAATGTGAAGCAGTGAATAATACCATCATCTGTGTGTTTGAACTCGTTATTTATCTAATTGAAACTGGTTTTGGTGGTCCACTTCAGCTCCCTCTATGGAAAATAATGATCATAAAACCAATGCTAATCAAAACCAATGGGTTGCGCTACATACACCACACTTGAGCTTGTTTGTGGACACTGATATTTTCAAATATTTTGTGGTGTTGGTTACTGTTGTTTTTATGACCAGCATCTGGCATAGAGGGACCTGATGACTGTGAAGCAGACCACACTGGAACCAGTCACAATTAAATAAATAATAAATACCAACATGGAGCTGACGGTGATATTCGTTACTTTACATATATTCATGAGCTGCTGTTCCACTATCCACTTACAGAGAGGTGTACAAAACTCATTCTGTCTGAAGTTAGTGGTGTTGATCATAATGATGTGCTGAACAGTTTTGATCTCGATTCTGTCAATTTCCTCTACTTTTCTATCAAATATTCAGTGTGGGTGGTATTCAAGTGTGTGGTATTCCCTTCTATGATTGAACAGGATTTAGGCTGTTATAAAAAGTTGTACTTCATCCTGATGTCTCCTAAGCATAGTATATTCCACTCATCCTACACCATATAGTGTTAGTAAAATTCCATTGCTGAGAGTCAATCGGCACTCTGCAGTGTATTACATGTAGTCAATGGGCTGCCCCTTTTGTCACAATCCACAAACAGAATGGCTCGTTCTGCGTACACAGAAATTGCAAAGCAACAGTCAAAGTGCTACTGTTAACACATACAGAGTTATTCTTAGTATTTCTGGAATTTCAGAGGATAACTGAAGGGAAACTACAAGATGTACAATAAAATGACATGTATTAGTGGATAGAGCAGCCCTTAATGTTTAGATTACTAACACACACTGTGGTGTAGTTGCAGAGTACACCAATGTATCGGAACATGTAGACAAAGCATTAACTCTTTAGTGTTGCATCAAATTAGTTTGTGCCTGTAGACAGGCAACCAACTAACAGATTTCCAAAGTGGGCTGTTATCTTTGTGCCTTACCTCGCTGCAGCAGCAGCGACTTCAAAGAATTGAAAGCACATACTGACATCACAAATTGTGACTATATTGAGCATGTGTAATGTGAGTCAAAAATTTGGAGAGATATGCCTCTATGATTCACTGATGTGTGTTGTAGTTTTCACACAATGATCTGCTGACATCCTGGAGATACGTTTGAACAAGCCTGAACATATTGGCTTGTGCTGAAGAGTTTCTCACATACAGTCAATGTTTCTCCAAGTTTGACCTTGAAGAAGCATATTTTCAGCTCACATATGGCAAGGATTCATGAAACTTTTTGGTTAATTATTGTGCCATCAGGGTTACAGTAGGAGCAGTGAACATTAGTATTACACCAGTTAGTTTGTAAAAAATGTGGTAATTAGTAAACAAAAAACATTTCTATCACTCTTTCCTGCAGCAGATAGAGTAGAATATGTCATTTTACTTGCTTGTTCCTGTTGTAGGGATGAGACACATGTTTCTGCAATAAATAAAAAAATGAATGAACAAGTCATTCAATATGACGCTCACCTACTATTCGTATTGGTTTATAAGTACAGACGTTGCACTGACTTAAAATGGAGGGAAGGTCCACAAACGTTGGACTATCATCTTACAAAATGTATTAAGCTGGAGAATTCTTTCAGCGCAATAAAAGAACGTCATGTTTTATGGGACATTGTCCTGGTCCTTGGTGGAGGAGTAAGACTTTTTTCCATTTAGCAGACCATGTTCTTTCAGCTATTCATACTTTCCGGTACTTAGTCTCCTAACCACATTGTGTCAGATAACAAGATTGACATTGAGTGACTGAAATAAAACTATTAGCAGGTCAGAATGAACTGAGAGGGGTTGCAGTTTCTGGCATAAGGGAGTGTAAAGAGAGCAGTAGAGGGCACTGCGATAAAGTCTGTATGCCAACTGAATGTTGAGAAACAAGACCCTGAGGAACACCAAAGAAATAGTGCAGAAGTACACTCAGCGAAGACATGCGCACTGCAGACCTAAATCCAAAAGGCACATATGATTGAAATAAGTAGTGAATGTTGATCCACAAGGTAAACACCATGACCACAGGATAATGGTATGAAAAAGAACACACATTGTTTCCTGAGCAGTGGGGTAACAGCATGCAAGAGAATTCAGCAGACTGTTTAACATGCGAGTTAAATTTGATGACAGCATAGGAAGAATGCGGGAACTGTCTGGAAGACTATGTCTTGTAAAGCTACATATTAGGCTACAAAACCATCCACATTGCAGTGCTGCTACTATTTTTTAGTACTATGGACTAAAATAGTAGCACTGCCATGACTGTTCCTAAAGGGTCAATGGAAGCTAGCGAGCAAAGAGCTGACCGAAACACTGTTACGTCAGATGCAGCAATACCATCAGCCTGTTTCCACTTTGCGGCTGGGGGCAGATGACACAGCAGAAAGGTTGCGTGACCTCAGCAATGGCACGCCAGCTGCTACACTTTCTGGCCACTGCCTTGTTTTGGTGTATGTGGTTGGTAGTGGTGCCTCAGCACAACAAATAGGCAAGGAACCTGTATAAATACACATAATTTTCTGCCAAATGCACTTCAGTCTGGCAGCACCGTATATGAGGGGAGGACTACTCCAGGTAGTGGTGTGACGTGTTCCGGTAACCAGCAGCTAAGGGACTTGGGCACCACCACTGATGAGACTAGTATTGGTCCCTCCTGCAGAGTTGGCACCTTCCAGCTGGTGAATTATGTTTGTGCCTGGATGGCAGCTGTTTGTGTTCTGACCAGTGCAGCCATTCCACAACCAGCTCTCACACAGGCAAGCTGATACTGTACGCCACCACTTGCAATAGGGAACACCATCATTGGGGGTGTCCTCCTCTGCAAGAATCTTGGCAGGCGCTGAGCTGCAGAGTTGCACCAAAAAAGTGCATGTGTTGGTGGGAGTGTTGCACATCAGAATTACGGACCAGCCACCAGCAGGCCGCTGGCTGCCTGTTGCATCAGCACCGCCACACTCGCTGCTGTCAGCACAGGCCAAGAGGGTGTTGCCACGATGCTGTGTGCTGTAGCTTTTATGATCAGTTAAAATCCTGGTGAGTAAACACTGACTGCAGTGGCCACCCATCCCAGGCCTCAACAACATGAAGATGCAATTTTTGTCCAATGATATGGACAGGTTGGATTTATCTTAATTTATTTATGGTGAGACGTATGATCATCAAACTACACATGGCGTAAGCCAACTTTAGAGGTCTTTTTAAGAGATTAACAAATATATTGTGAAATATCTATTTGGTAACATGTTAATATGCTTTGTTCAAAATGGTGTGATAGTAGGGAATTTTAGAAAGATATGAAGATTTGATATGAGCTATGATGCCTCCCTGTTCTGCTGAATTATACTGCACCATTTGTAGAGTGAGTACATGTTCAACAATGGTGCTGCAGCCAACACTCAGTCCATCTGGAAGTGAATTTAGCAGATCTCCATGTCAGCTTGGAGACTTATTGGAGTATTCTAAGTAGTGTTGCAACTGCAATGGAAGAAATGAAGCCCAGAGTATCATAACTGCACAAGTCCAAGTTTTGACTCAGTATTGATCTCCCTGAGCTCTAACTACTAATGATTAAATCAACAAAAGTTTAAAACATTCAGCCTATATTATGGTGTTAGTTAGTTACAAAACTACACAAGTGCAGGACTTGTGTTGTTACAGAAGTCACCCAGGCATACAAAACCACTGCATATCTGAGTATCTTAATAGCATGAGAGTGGAGCTATGCACAGCGATTGTTTGGTGGCGGGAGGCAAAGACCTAGGATATTATAGTGGGAACCAAAACTAAGCAGTCATCTTTTTTTACTGGCAGCTGATCAAATGCCTGAAGCAGTGAAAGTTGTTTATTGTAAGTGATAATGGAATATTCAGCCAGTGATGTCACAGTGCCACGAAAGAAATCACGGCCAAGTGAATGGGAGGCAAATATACAGAAGAAGAATATTACCTATGGTGAATGAGTAATGAACACGATAGGTAAGGAAATGCCAAAGAGCATTACAGCATGAGACTGCAAGTAATTCTGGGTTCCATTCCCTACACAGAAATGTAAATCGTGATTGTTGGGCTGGAATTCTGTTTAGTATGAGATAAATATTACACAGCCTGTTGTAAATTTTCTCTTGTTTTCAGTTGTAGATGTACATGTATGACAATATTCTCTGAAGCCTTTAAACCAGATATATTTCAGAAATCCTATGCTATGTCTACAACAGATCTGCAGGATACATACCTAGCTGGTTTGATTTCTGCATCAGTTCCACAAAGGTGCTGAAACAGACAAGTCAAAGCAAGGATGATTCATTCCGCTGTGTTTCATTACTGAGTAAGTAGTGGTATATTTTATGTCTGTGATAGTTTTACAGAGTGTTACATTCATACTTTTTATATCCACTGTGCTTTCCTGCTTTTACATGCATTGTAACAGAAGAGGATGGCGCATTACTGACTTACTTCTGCAAGGATCATCATCCCAACATGATAGATGCGGTGGTCAATGGGAAGTGAGATGCTTACCTGCTGAACTGAACATTCAAATGTTGAAACATATTAAATATTTTACCCTACAGAGTTGCTTATTATGGGAAAACTAAGAGAAATTTGAACTGTATGTGTCAAAAGATCTGGCTGATATATCTTCAAATGTATGAGCTGGAAGCCTGTCTAGCTTTAAAAGGGAACAATGTAAATGTGATAACAAAACTGAAGTATGAACATTTTTTAAAATTTTTTGAAGAAAATTGTAATCATCCATATCGAAGACCAAAAGTTGATGTATATCCTGTGTGTGAAAAACTTCATTTGGAAATTCAGAGAAAGTATCAGCAGTGAGGCAAAAATTAAAAACTGAACTTGAAGTATATAAAGCCAAAGCTAAGTACTTTTATAATGCAATGAAGGAATGTGAAATGTTTTAAGGGAAAGATGGAGTGAACATTACATGTCAGAAGCTATAGTCTTTGATTTTATGTAGGATATTCCTTCTCCTCACATCTCTATTATGGAGATGTTCTACGCAAGGCAGTCATGGCTCTTCACTTGTGGAATGCATTGCTTTTCTGATGGGACCACTACACTGTTTCCATACACAGAGTTAGTTGGAAAGAAAGGTCCCAATGCAGTTATCTCCTTCTTGGACCACTTCATTATGAACTTCACTGACATCAATATCAAAAGACTATGTGTTTACAGATGTACGTGTGGCACAAAAGAGAAATAACACTGTTGTGAAATATTTCAGCCATTTGACACAAAAGGGTAAATTGAACTACATATGTCACATGTACCCAACAAGAGCACATTCTTATGAGGGTAATCCCAAAAGTAAGGTCTCCTATTTTTTTTATAAGTACAGAACTCTGTTTGTGTGGCACTTGGTCACACTGTTATGAAGAGTGCTTTATGCGCTTTGTGTAAACACGTGCACGCTGTGCTGAGGCACTCAGTCTTGGCTTGGCAGCCGTTGAGAATGGAGCTCCCATTTTTTGTTACTGCTAAGTGCGAATTGTGTGTAGTTATTCAGTTTTTGAACACAAAAGGCACTGCGCCGATTGAAATCCATCATCAATTGAC
Organism: Schistocerca piceifrons; assembly: GCF_021461385.2. Taxonomy (NCBI): domain Eukaryota; kingdom Metazoa; phylum Arthropoda; class Insecta; order Orthoptera; family Acrididae; genus Schistocerca; species Schistocerca piceifrons. The sequence goes on along the minus strand of NC_060145.1, from coordinate 57,709,746 downwards.
GGAAGTGTATGGTGAGTCATGCACGGATGTCAAAAATGTTTGTAAGTGGTGTAGAGAGTTAGCAGCTGGTCGGACCGAAATTCATGACGAACAAAGGAGCGGGAGACCATCAATTTCTGAGGAGACAGTGTTGAAGGTTGAGCAAAGCATGCATGAAGATCGGCGGATCACCCTGGATGATCTCTGCACGTTGATTCCTGAGGTTTCCCAAAACACCGCTCACAGAATTTTAACAGAAACACTGAACTACCAGAGGTGTGCACAAGATGGGTGCCACGCATGATGACAGAGCACCACATGTGGCAATGAGTTGATACTTCCTGCGCATTTCTTCACCACCTTGCAGCCAAATAGGACAACTTCCTGGACTCAGTTGTCATGGGTGACGAAACCTGGGCATACCACTTTACACCTGAGACCAAGCAACAATCACACCAGTGGTGGCTTCCTTCTTCACCAAAACCATGGAAATTCAAACAAACACAGTCTGCCAGTCAAGTCATGACAATCTTTTTTTGGGATTGGAAAGGGGTATTGTTGGTCAACTTTATGCCCACTGGGACCACAATTAACGCTAGACAGGTACTGTGAGACTGAAAAAACACAAACGGGCAATTCAGAACCGGAGAAGAGGAATGTTGAGCAAGGGTGTACACATTCTCCATAACAACACTCACCCACACGTCGCTCGGCAAACCGTTGCTCTCCTGCAACAGTTTCAGTGGAACATAATCACCCACCCACCCTACAGTCCTGACTTGGCACTCAGTGACTATCACCTGTTCCCTAGGTTAAAAGAACATTTGGCCGGAAAGCGATTGAGCTCGGACTTTGCGAATAGCATGGCGGCGAGCTGGTATGACATGGGCATACAAAAACCGACAGCGTCTACAAAAATGCATCGACAGAAATGGTGATTATGTCAAAAAATAGCTAAATGTTCAACCTGTAAACTGGTGTAAACTGTGGTGTCACCGCCAGACACCACACTTGGTAGGTGGTAGCCTTTAAATCGTCCGCGATCCATTAGTATACGTCGGACCGGCGTGTCGCCTCTATCAGTGATTGCAGGCCGAGCATCGCCACACAGCAGGTCTAGTCTAGAGAGACTCCCTAGCACTCGCCCCAGTTGTACAGCCGACTTTGCTAGTGATGGTTGGTTCACTGTCTACCTAAGCTCTCATTTGCCGAGACGACAGTTTAGCATAGCCTTCAGCTACGTCATTTGCTACGACCTAGCACGGCGCCATATTCTTCAAGAATGTATTCTGAACAGATAATATTGTGAATCGTGTACCGTCATGAGTGACGTTCATCATTAATGGATTAAACTAATTACGTCCGCTTTCTGAATTCTAATTCCTTGTCATGTTCCAGACCTCACATCAGTATAGTCCTTCCCTCCTCACGCCAGCCTGCGTGAGCTAAAACGCATGCATTTCGGCTTCCCTTCATAACACGGTGTTGGCTCTTCTGCCAACACAACATAAACCACTGTAGAAATTAACAGGTCTATGCACTTATAAAAAAATAGGAGACCTTACTTTTGCGATGACCCTCGTACATGGAATGTGAGATCCTTGCACAAATTGAACACAAGAAACAAAAACAGATGAAAGGATTATGGTGGTGATGAACTCCTCCAAGAATATTAACATTGTTGATGTAGAACAGTGTATGAAAAATGACTTCAAGAATGTTTTTTTAAAAAATTAATGAGCCAATCAAAGTATAATAAAGTGAAATATATTAGTAAATATATCTCTTCTGTTCACCCTGAACTTCGTCCTTACATTCAAAATCTTATGAACAAATATGGACAGATTCAAAGTGTTAATGTTGATGAGTCAGGAAGCAAAGTTTGGGCCTCAGATTAAAATGTGGATATGTTTTACTGTAAGGTGTGACTGATGCCCAACCTGTTGTTCTTTATTCATCAAAAAGTATTGTCAGATTGTAGTCTTTTGGTTTTATTGTGTTGTTTACTTGTTGTATGTACCAACAATCCACTTAATCCACTACTTGCATCACTGGAACCTAAACGGTTATAGTTGCATTTCATTTCATAACAGTGCAAGGCCACCACGTTCATTAATTTATTGTACCAAAAAGTACATACTATCATTAAGTTCAGTCAATTGTGTCTAATTTATAATAGGAAACAGTTTCTACAGAAAAAAATTAAAGTACTAAGCACCCATTTTGAAAAGTTATTAAGTTTTTACTTAAATTACCTCAGTACTTACTAAATGGGGCTTGTGCAGTTAAGAAACTTAGTGCTTCAGTTTTCTCCAGTGATCTCAAAATAAAATTAAATGAACATATTCAATAGTACAACATGTAATGAATGGTTTCCATTTTGCAAGTGAACAAACTGTGTGAGAAACTAATGGATTCATTGTTGCAATAGCAATGGAAGAAATCACTGCTGCTATCTGTCAGGCATTTTATTTCCATGGGTAAATTGTCAAAAACATTTGTAGCTGCATATTTCACCCCTTTCTGTGCCCAAGCTAGAATCATTAGAGAGTAATACAGATGAGTTTTCCTTTTAGTGTTGTGAATACCTCTGTTGCTCTCAACATCAGGTGGATTGTTTATAACAGATGTATTGTGAGGCTGCGATTAGTATTCCCAGATATTTAAGAGATATCTGCAAGCTGTACGTGTGTAAACTTCACACATAATTCTAATTACTTTCTTTGATGCAATGAATACCTTTTGCCTGAGGAGTTACCACAGAATATTATCCCGCAAGACATCAATGAATGGAAACCTGCAAAATGTGTTAACTTACTGACATCCATAGACCCACAGTTAGCAATCATTCTTATGGCAAACCATTTAGTAACTTTCATAAAATCATGATTTACTGTTTTCTCTGTTGACATGCCTTTGCTCAGCTTCACAACAAACAATTAAAATTAAATAAAAATATTTAATGCTTGTTATATTGCAAGTGATCAAACTATGTGAAAAACTAATGGATTAATTTACACATTGTTTCATAAAACCCCTTTGAAGCAGAGGATATGAAAAGAGTCAACTTATGCGTTAGCAGCAAAGGACCCACTCTGAAGTATTTCTGTAAAATCCACAAACAACAAATAATAACTAGTGCTAATCCACTCGCTACTAATTATGGCATTTTCTAATATTTTATTACTTTTTACATCTATATTAGAAGAAAAGTGGCTACTTTAAAGAAACAAAAAAAACCATTGGTCATTCTTTTACATCAGTCAGCTACAGCTGTTTTAGCTATTACTTCATAACAATCATTTATGTAATGTTACTGACTTCAGAGCACATCATTAACTGTCTATACACAGGAAAAGCTAACCCTTTTTAATATGTACATCTGGAATTTACGTCCCTGAGACCAAATACTCTGATGGATTATAGCATGAGTAGCAAACACAGTATTTCTTACATTGTTTACTTGGCATCTGGGGATTTCCAGATTTTTGCCAGATGTCTGCTAGCAACACAGATACAGGCCCACAGGTTATACGGAATTATTTTTCCTTGTATTCTTGTGGTTGCAAATTTTATAAGTTCATCTTAATTCACTCTAGTATTAACCAATAATAAAACTAACAACAATATAAATATGATATATGGCCCCAACAGCTGGAGACAGTAGCCATGTGTGTGTGTGTGTGTATGTGTGTGTGTGTGTGTGTGTGTGTGTTTTCTATTTTGGAAAAAGAATTTGTTTAGTTATCAGCACTACATAAAATTTCTTACAGCACGCAACTGCGACATAAATACTTTTTTTAATCAAGCTATATTACTCCAAAAGCTTATGGTATAGGACAGCAATGTGTGAAAGTATGCAGGTAAACACAATGAGAGAGATTTATACACACAAATCATGCACACCCAAATGATGCTGCCATTTCAGTTTTTTATCCATCTGAATGCCTAGGAATTCACACGAAGAGTTTCATTTACTGTTGCCCATAGGTCTCTGCTACTCATAGGCCTACCTGTCAGTCATTTTGTTTGTTTGTTACAGCCTAATTTGTGTTTATGGCTCATTCCACATGAAATGAGCCAAAAGGTCATCTTTAGAAAATCAGGAAAATAAAGATTTAAGCAAGTGAATGCACTAATAAAATATAAAATTTAATGACTTGAAAATCATTTTTTATTGTATTCAAGATATTGAGCTATGAATTGTTATCTCAAAGATTGTAGTTTTATGTACTCCATCAACAACAAGAAATTTTGTTGGACTTCGTAGCTTTCCTGGCATAATAAGTCTTGAAAGTCTCTTTGGGTTTGCTGCCAGATTCTAAAATCAACTCAATTCAATATTTTCGCGATCCAACTGTTCGCCATCTTCAGGAGAACTTTGCTTCTTCTGACGAGTCCTGCTGAGTCTCAACGGCTCATCAGCAGAAGCAGCATTCTCCTGAAGATCCTGAAGATAGCGAACAGTTGGATCACTGAAATATTGAATCAAATTGATTTTAGGATCCAGCAGCAAAACCAAAGAGACTTTCAAGAAACTTTGTTATATTGGCTGAAATGATATGCTTCTGTAAAGCATATGGTACAACAGTGACAAACTTGCAAAGTAACAACAAGCTTCCTTGATATCCTGCATTGAATAATTTTTTCAGGTAAGCTTTCTTTTGAATTTTTTTCTCTTTTTGAAAATGACAGGGATTACTGTCACACTCATATCAAAAAGACGATAAAGTTTGCTTCTTGTTTCAACAAGTACTCCATAATTGTTAATATTCTAGGAAAGTGAGGTTAAGAAAATATATTAACTCCTAAACCTATCAATTTTTGGAAATAACTATATTTTATCCTGGAATGTTGTCATGGGTGTGACAGTAATATTTGTCAAGTGTGGTAATGTGCACACATTTTTCAAGATATTCCAGCGTCATGAAATACCAGTATTTAAAATTTAAAGCACGTTGTTTCTGTTCATGTGAAATATTAAACCAGTGATATACAAAATAAAATGTAAATAATGTGCCTTACATTCTCAGACAATGGCTTCTTCAATAAAAAAAAAAAAAAAAAAAATTAATTAATTAAAAAAATGAGAAAGTTGTAGGATAAAATGAAGGAAGATGCACTGAAACCCAAAGAACACTTACAAAAATGAGAGAGAAAGGGACAAATGAGAAGAATGAAGAATAGAGAGGAACTGCTGATGAACATACACAGTCCACTAAAACAGAGAGAGAAGAATAAAACTAGACAAAGGTTGTGTAAGGAAAGGAAATGTAGACATATGGCAGAAACGAACCACATGAGTGAGCTAGGGTCTTACAAATGTTCTCAAACATTTGGAATGGCTGTAAATAAGGCAAAAAAGTCACTTCCAAACAGTCCAAGGAAATGGACTGTTGTTGTTAGGAAACTTATTAAGGAACTGGATCTTGTTGACATAAAAAAGGGCAAGATAACCCAAAAGGTTCAAGAAGTTTTTCAATTGAAACAAAAACTTTAGAGTAACTGAGTATTTTTGTCAAGATGATACTAGTTGAGTTACTTCTGGTATTCATGATGTAAAATCCCAGAAGCAGAAAATGAGAACTGGTTCATAAGTGATATATACGAGGGTTGGAACTTAAATAGTGGCAACTATTTATTCCCAACCGATACAAAAGAGTTACATGTTTGCACCTGTTACTGTCATTCAAAGTTGTCACCAGCATTGTGTAGAACATATTGCCAGCAATTTGGAAGGTGTAGTATACAGTTAGCAGAGCCTGTTCTGTTGATGGTGCGAATGGAGTGGTCTAAATTTATGGTGATTCTCGTGTACGACTGTGATGGTGTTATCCTAACGCATAACGTTCCTTCACAGAAGACCGCCAATGCACAGTATAACTGTTCATTTTTGGAGCATCACCTGTGACCAGCTTTGCGAAAGAAGCTTCTGCGCAATCCAGCCATCATTTTGCACGACAATGTGGGGCACATACTGTGCAAGCTGTGGCTCTCTGTTTGGTCGATGGGAATGGGAAGTATTGTACCATCCACCATACTCCCCAGACTTAAGTCCTTGTGACTTTGATTTTATTCCGAAGATGAGGGAACCACTTCATGGCATGCGCTTCAGAACTGTTCCAAAGATTCAACAGGCAGTAGACTGCTCCATTCACACCATCAGCAGAACGGGCTCTGCTAACAGTATACTACACCTTCCACATCATTGGCAAGGGGTTCTACACAACGCTTGTGACTACTCTCAAGGACAGTAACAGATGCAAACATGTAACTTTTTTGTATCAGTTGTGAATAAATAGTTGTCACTATTTAAGTTCCAACCTTCATAATTATGAATTTTGGTGAGGCCTATGACGAATTTAAGAAAAATAATCCTGATACTCCATTAGGAAAGTCATTTTATGAACGAAGGCCAAGTCATAACAAACTACCAGCAATAGGAACACCTCATAATTTGTATGTATGCAAATCCCATGCACATTTTAAATTTTTAACTGAAAGCACTTTACATGTGATTCCAGATTTTCCTAATTCTACTAAAGAGTTGCTTCAGAAAATTACTTGTGATGTACAGAATGAGGATTGTCTGATAGGAAAATGAAGACAGTATAAGCATGACCTCTCACTATGGTTCATTAATGAAAATCAAGATAAAATTCTTTATGGAAGCATTGGGAGGACTGCGATGATGTGCCAAAATTAATGGAAAATATATCAACACTGAAAACAGTTAATGAAGAGTTATAGGGCTAGTTGTCAACATTTAAAAGGAATTTCTGGGGTAAAGGAGAAGTAAGTAAAATATCTTGAAGCTTGTAAGAAAGAGCTTACAAAGGATGATGATTCCATGCAAACTGACTTCGCCAAGAACGTTTCTTTAATGTCATGAGATGGAATTCAGGCAACACATTGAAGCCATAAACAAGTAACATTATTTACATGCTCTGTATGGGATAGTCTAAGGATTTATTGCTAAGCGCCTACAACTGATTACCTTTCACATGACAAATTTGCAGTTTGGTGGTTTCCTGAAAAAATAATAGCGCATCTAAAACAGTAGAATCCAGATTTACCAAAAATTCATACATTTTCTGAAAAATGCAGTGCACAGTTTAAAAATTAATTGACATTGTCCTACCTCTGCTGCACCAAATCACATCTGGGAGTTAAAATGGAGTGGAACTTCTTTCCTGCTTTACATGGCAAAGGGGCTGTTGATGGGAGAGGGGGGAACAGTGAAGAGAACCATTTGGAGAGGTATCAGAAGTCGGAAAGTGGTGGTGAATAATGCAAAGGAATTTTATGATTATGCTAGTGAAAAATTGAATGGGGTTCATGTTCTCTTTATTTCAAGCGGTAATGTAGAGAAGACAAAGAAAAGACAGTCAATGTTTTCGGAAGATGTCACTCCAGTTCCTACAGCACATTACAACTATTATTTTAGAAACTATGACAGTTGTCATATTTTAGCTGTAGGAACATCTGGCAATGAAATGCCATGATATGAAATCCTTCGGGAGATCAATAAATTTAAGAAACAGCTGAAATTTTCTGATGTTTATTCAGTTTCTGAAGAGTCTAATGTTGAAAATAGCCAAGCAACATCAGAAAATAAAGTAAACCCAACCATAAGTTCAACTAAGGAAATTAAAGCCAAAACCTTTCTGATCACAGAGCTTCAGAGTGAGAGGTGAAATGGTCAGAATTTTGTTGCTGTTTGCCAATCAGAGTTTGTGGCTGATAAAATCAAGGTCATGTTTTTAAACCATGTGGCAAAGAAAAGGAACTCTTTTGTCCTAATGAAAATGACACTTCTGTTGTTTCTTTACAAAAGAATGTTGTTAAAATTTTGAATCCTCCTGCAATTCAAATGAAAAGGAATTGAGTTTTCTATTATTTTTGTACAAAAGATATTTAAATGTGTATTTCTGTGTATATTTCTTTATTTAGTATTCAATTCTTTAATTTTTTGAAAATGACATTGCTTCATTCTTCATATTGTGTAATATGCTGAAGAACTAAGAGGGTGTTTCAGTTAAAAATGAGTTGAAACTTCCTGGCAGATTAAAACTGTGTGCCCGACCGAGACTCGAACTCGGGACCTTTGCCTTTCGCGGGCAAGTGCTCTACCAACTGAGCTACCGAAGCACGACTCACGCCCGGTACTCACAGCTTTACTTCTGCCAGTACCTCGTCTCCCACCTTCCCGAGTTCGAGTCTCGGTCGGGCACACAGTTTTAATCTGCCAGGAAGTTTCATATCACCGCACACTCCGCTGCAGAGTGAAAATCTCATTCTAAAAATAAGTTGTTTCTTATTTTCAGTTAAAAAGCAGAGTTTTTTAATTAATTTAACACCCACATTACTTTAATTAAGCAATGTGATTTTTGTACTGCCAAAAATGTAATTTTAATTCGTTTTCAACCTATATTTCTCTGAAATATTGAGGGAAGTTTGTGCACACATGTCACAACCATGACATTATTATCTCAAACCCGTGTCTACAGAAATTATGCTATTATTTTGGAAATAATGTTATGTTCTTTCTGATATTTTCAAGGCTAATTTAGTACGTTTTTAGTAAATATTAGTATAAGTTATATATAAAGTTATTAGTATAATTTGTTTACATATTATCATTCATTCACAGATTTTTCTCTGTAAAGGTCAAAGTATTACATTGTACTACAAAATTTTGTCACACCCGTCACACTTGGTTTTTGGTTAATAATATAGATTTTCATCGATTACAAAAGAACTTATATTGAGACTTAATTTCCTTTTAAATGATACACATTGAAAGAGGAATCTTTAAAATGGAATATTTTAAAATCATTTTATTGTTAATTTATGGAGTTCAAGTGTCACATCCATGACTATCGAATCAGTCTTATGAAATAAAATGAAGTAAATGATCATATGGCATTTATTTGCCGGGATATCCCCTTGTGTGGTAGGTGCTAACGCTACCGCTGCACTACAAAGGTGGACAGTCTTATAAATGATACAGATTTTGCTGCATCCTTGTTCCACTGTTCTACAGACTGTTTCCTGAATGAATGTTTTTGGGCCCTTTGTCAGAATAGCTTACTTGGATATCATCAGCAGTGGTGTTTTTCTGGGGGAATGCTGGGGGATGCGTACCCCTAAACTTTTTCGTCGACAAAGTAATTTTTTTACGATGTAGAGAACTTGGAAGAGTGCCAAAGATTTCTTTGATGGACATAAATTTTTTATTTCATTTTTTCATGTTGGAAATTGCAATACGAACGATACCAGTGCAGGTTTGGTGGGAAAAGCGATGTCATTGAGTGTTTCAAGCATTTCGAAGCTGCGGCAATTTCAAGCATTTCGAAGCTGCGGCAATCATTATAGACAACTGAATCGCTGGTAGCCAGTTCGACAAGCATGTAGTGCCCTCGCCTGCTAGTAGTGGGTGATGGTAGTGCTAAACAGATATGTGTATGCTCAAATACCGAGCTATCGATAGATGTCTCTATAGTCCCACTACCATGATCCTTCACGATTCATTGCCTTATTTGTTTTGTTGTTCTTTATTTGTTTGCATTTGCTGCTCTGTTCTTGTCGGTTGCGAAGTTTTACAGTGTGTCCTGTCTTTCGCTGCAACGTGTAGGTTAAGTTGGAGGTGAGAGATGAGCAGGAAACTAACAAATTATTTTACTGCATCTAAAAAACCAAAAACTCTCAATAATTAGTGTGCGAGTGAAAAGCCAGGAAGTTCAACATCAGTGGATGATGAAAGTGAAACTGTAAACCTGAGCACTGAACCTACGTGTGAAAATGCAGTAAATGAACGTGTGCATGATAGAAAATTAAATGATCATTCAGAATGTTGGACTTTGGAACAAGAAATCGCATTTTGTGAGAAAAATGACTGGTTGATAGTTTCAAACAAAAAACTTGGCTGCAGAATTTGCAAAGAAGTAGGAAGTTTAGGTGTAGAAAGAAATAAACAAGGCATGAACATTGCACAGCCTTGGGCTACAGTATCTGTGTCATTTTCAGGTGATTCCAGAAAAGAAGAAACGGTTTCTTTGCATAAAGTCAACTGAAGAGTCCAATACTTTTTGTTTTGTTTTGACATGTTGATGATGTCATGGCTAATAGCAGATGGCTGGTATCCCATACTTCAGTTATAAGTAATTTTTGCTGCATTATATCCAATGTCAGAGTACCCTCAAACCTTTTTTTAGAAAAAAAGCACTGATCATCAGCAAACGAGTGCAGATTTATCAACATGAAATCAAATAAGGGTAATGCAAGGATAAGTTTAATAATAAACAAGAATGCAGGTGAATTACAATACGAGCGCAGTGAAAGGTTTGTCATAGCTAAGAGAGACACAACCCCTGAACCCACCATTCAACTATCTTTGCAGATGATCAAGAGACTGAATGAATGCATAATGAGATATTCTGTTTGTAAAGGATGACAAAAACTGAATTTTGATGGGAGACTTGTCTAAAGTATGTTCAAAAAATTCTGGAACATTTGACATTTCACACCAATGGTGTGGTCGAGTGAAATGCGGTTGAAATCTCTGCACATGCCTATGTTTAATCTATAACTGACAGAAGTTTCATTGTTGTATGTCTGTTAGTTACGATTTAGTTCTGTATTGAGTAGAATGTTGTGTTGCACAGTTTGCGAATTTCAAGATGGAAGTGTTAGAGAAAGAATATGTCTGCATTAAATTTTACATAAAAATCAAGAACACCTTTACAGACACACACCAAATGCTGCAGGAAGCCTACGGTGATGAGTGCTTAAGCCGTATTCAGTATTACGAATGGTTCACTTGGTTTAGAAACGGCCAGGTGGAAGTTAAAGATTACCCTCATTCAGGATGCTTTTCGAGGTCTACTGATGACACTCATGTGAGAAATGTCAATGAAATTATGTGTGACAATCAAAGACTGACTGTCTTAGTGATTGCAGAAGAATGTAACATTTCAGTTGGATCATTTTATGAAATCTTGACACCGCATCTTGGAAGCATCATGTTGCCGCCAAGTTTGTCCCATGGCTCGATAGTCAAGATCAGAAAGACCTTTGCCTTCTTATCTGTGAACAGTTTTTGGATTGCACCTTATCCTCTGTACTCTCCAGACCTGGCCCCTGCAGCCTCTCTTTTATTTCCAAAGTTGAAAACCCTATTGAAAGGATGAAGATTTGCAATGACAGATGAGATAAAAGAAAATTCGCAGATGGTGCATCGCGCACTCCAGCAAGAGGCATACCAGGACTGCTTCCGGAAATGTAATAACATTAGAAATGGTGTGTCAATTGTGGAGGAGAGTATTTTGAAGGAGACTGAGCACAATTAGTAAAAGGTAAATGTAGAAAAAATTTGTGGACAAAGTTCCAGAATTTTTTGAACAGAGCTCATTTGCAGTGGTAGGAAACAGACTGCTGAGAGTTTCAAAGAGAGTATTAGGTAACAAATAACTGAAATAGGTGACAGAAATACAGTAGAGAATGAAAGGCTAGCTTTGAGAGATGAAGCAGTGAGGGAAGCAGAGATATAACTAGGCCAAAAGAAAAGTTCCAGTAGAAATCTTGAATAACAACATATTATGAAATATGAGTATAATTGACAAATGGAAATAAAACATAAAAAGGCAGCAAATGACGCCAGAAAAAGTGAATTCAGATTAAAAGAAAGAGATTGACAGGAAGTGCACAAAGGAAAAGCAGGAATGATCACAAGATAAATCCAAAGTTGTAGAGGCACGCATGATTACTGGATGGATAGATTCAGCACATAAAATCAAAGTGACCTTTGGAAGACAGAGATACAACTGTATGAGTATCAAGAGCAAGCTTGTATTAAGCAAAGTGTGGAAGGCTGAGAGATGAAAGGAATATACAGAAGGGTTATACAAAGGAAAGAAACTCAAAGGCAGTATTGTGGAAAGGGAATAGGAAGTAAATTATGATAAGATAGGACATATGACATTGCAAGAAAAATTTAACAGAACATTAAAAGACCTATACAAAACCAAGAAACCTGGAATACACAGCAGTCCTTCTTAATTATTAAAATCTTTGGGCTAACGACCATGATAAAAATGTTCCACCTGATATGTAAGATAACATGAGTCTTCCCAGACCTCATTTTATTTATTTATTTGGTATGTGTATTCCATGGATCTGTACATGTGAGTGATCACCTGGATGTGGAATGTGTCAATAAAATTGTACAAATACAATTAATGCTACAGAATAGTAATATAACACAATGATATAGATATTAATAAGTATCACTTTTTCTCATTTACAAGATGTCATTTAACTAGTATAGCAATTCACACTATAACATTATAACTATAACATTAACATAATATTGTATCGTCCATCTAATAACTAAGAGACTAAATACATCTATTATTACGGGAGTGCATTACTCCTGGAAAAGAATTCATCTAAGGAGTACAGTGGATGGTCAAGCAGGTAATTTTTTAATGCGTCTTTGAACAGCGTTTCATTTTCTTTTGTACATTTAATATAATTACGCAATGCATTAAAAGTCTTTGTAGCAGCATACCTTCTGTACAAGTGATATATTTTTTAGTTCGACATGTAGATCACCTTTACCTCTAGTATTGTAGTTATGGTATGAACAGTTTGTTTCATACTGAGTATAGTCTTTATTAGCTACATTCATCAGAGAGTATATGTACTGCCATATTGTGGCCAATATTCCTAACTGTGTGAAAAGTTTTCTACATGAGGTTTGTGGAGGAACACCACACATGATTCTGACTGCCCTCTTCTGATCAGTTAAGATTTTTTTGAGGCTGGTGAATTACCCCATAAGATTATTCCGTAGCTCATTAATGAGTGAAAGTATCCAAAGTAAGCTGATTTTAAAATGTTGGTGTCCCCAAAATGAGTAATGATTCTTAGAGCAAAAGTTGCTGATGAAAGCCATTTTAGAGTAAGGGACACATGCTGTTCCCAGTTGAGCCTACTATCAATGTGAACCCCCAGGAATTTAGTGGATTGCACCTGTTCTAGTTCCTGGTTGTCATGAGCAATTACTATATTTTCTTGAATTTTATTTTCTGTGTGGAACTGTATAAAATTAGTTTTTTTAATATTAACTGAAAGAGAATTAACTGAAAACCAAGCTGTAACTTCTCTGAGTATATCATTAACATCAGTCTCCAGATCAGCAGTAGACTTAGCATTTACTACAATGCTTGTATCATCAGCAAACATTGTGAATTCACAATTTTTACTAATGGACAGGGGTAAATCATTAACATATATTAAAAACAGCAAGGGTCCAAGGACAGATCCTTCGGGAACTCCATGCTGAATTTTGCCCCTTTCAGAATCCACTAGATTAAAAGATCCTTTGTTGCAGCCATTTAGAACCACCTTTTGTTTCCTGTCTTCAAGATATGATTTTAGCCAGTTACCTATAGGCCCTTTGATTCTGTAATGATAGGCCTTCTCCAAGAGTATCTTGTGGTTTACACAATCAAAGGCCATGGAAAGATCATAGAAGACACCAACTGGTGACTTCTTACTATTAATAGACTCCAAGACATCATTTGTGAGTGAATATATGGCACACTCTGTGGAAACCCCTTTTTGAAAACCAAACTGTCTGTGGTTAATAATATTAAGTTTATCAAGATGTGCCACAATCTTGTTATACACTGCCTTTTCAAGAACCTTTGAAAATGTTGTTAAGAGAGAGACAGGACGATAATTTTTGACATCTGTAGCATCACCAGACTTGAAAAGGGGTCTCACAATGGCATATTTCATTCTCTCTGGAACAACTCCCTCACAAAGAGACGTGTTGCAAATGTGAGCAAGTACTACACTTACATCATTACTGCAGGCTTTCAACAGTTAACTAGAGATATTATCTATACCTGAAGTCTGTTACGTTTCAATGAGTGAATTATTTTGTTCTATTTCATTAACAGTTATGGGTGTTACATTTATATCATTAAAACATTGTGGGAGGTTAAGTTTCAGAATATCTGCAGCTTCCCTTAGGTCACCACTGCAACCTATTTGAGAAGTGGCAGTTAGAAAGTGGTTGTTATATGTGTCTGCTATCTGTTTACTATCCAAATCGTTAATTTTTAGGACAGCAGTTTTTACATTGTCAGATGGTGCAGTACCTGTTTCCCTCTTTATTACATTCCAAATAGTTCTGATTTTATTATTTGAACAATTAATTTCAGATTGTATGCACATACTTTTAGATTTTTTAATGACTTTAGTTAAGATTTTACAGTATGTCCTGTAATAGTTCATCTGGAGGGGATTATTGGATTGTCTGGATATTATATACAGTCCTCTTTCTCTGGCACGATATTTTTATGCCCTTGGTAAGCCATGATTTTTTGCTTGATTGCCTGTTCTGTTGTCTGCAGACCTTTTTTAGAAAGACACTCATATATACCTGATAATTCATCAGTAAATAAATTATATTTTGTATTAACATCATTTGCAAGATAAACATACCTCCAGTCAGTCTCCTGAATGCATAATTTGAAGTTTTGGATATTTTTCTCATTCATGTTTCTAATGGTTTCCACTGTGCATCAGCTTTAGAGTGCTAGAAGTGGCAGTAGTTCTTGTGGGAAAACTGACAGTGGAGACAAGATTGTAGTTATGCATTAAATTTGCAAACTCTGTCTTAGAAGATGAGCTTTCTAGGAAATCTATATTAAAATCTCCAGTCACTATAATGTTCCTATTTTTCCTTGTGAGATACAACAGCACAGAATCTAATTGTTTCATGAATACTTTAAAATTACCAGATGGAGCCCTGTATACCGCTACGATTACCAGTTCCTTGTTAGCTTCTAAGATTTCTGTGACACATGCCTCAAGGTCTTTCTCTACACAACATTTTTCTACATCTATTGTATTAAAGGGCTGACTGTTTTTCACATAAATAGCTGCCCCACCTTTGCACAAATGCTTTTCTACAAAATGAGGTAGCTAATACATAGTTTGGAATATTGAGCATTTTGATGCCAAAAGTGACATGGTGTTCTGTCAGACAGAGAATATGGGCACAATGTGCACCTGTTGATACATCAATATTTACAATAAATTAGTGTAACTTAAAGAGCAGGCTTTGAATATTTTGGTGAAAATGTTGAGCTTATTTTTAATTACATGATTGGTTGTGGTGCTGTCACTGTTGGGACTGAGTTTTATTTCTTTTGACATACCAGTATTACAGAAACAGTTTTTTGCAGGGAAGGGGGAGCTGTTGTGCTGGTAACACCCACATTTGTTGTTATTAACTGCATTACTTACATTCTTATTGGAACCTTCCCCCTTCTGCCCCAGTACCATAAAAAATCCCCATTTGCAGCTGAGGACTTTCTTGATCTTAGGCACATTCTATGTGGAGCAGCTGCAGTCACTACTGTGCTCCTTTTTGCCACAGAGGATGGACCTCCTGTTGGTGAGGTTTCTACACTGTCAGCTTGTACACTTGATCCTGTGGGGGTTGGTGTTGCTGTTTCTGCTATTGATGACCGTTCTTCCTCCTTAAATGCTGCTGCTGCTTCACAAGTTGGTAGTGGACTAACTTTTCCCACTTGAGTTGCAACTGCTGGTGCTGTCTTGCTTTTGTATAAAAGACCTGTTTCTGTTGATCCACATACACGTGCTGCTGCATATGAAGGATGTAATAACCCCAGTTCAAAGAAGGAAGATGCCAATGCTGGTGTGAATGTTACTGAATAAGCAGGTTAATAAATCATGTTTGCAAAATACTAACATGAATTAGGTGTCTCCAGAAGAATGGAAAGACTGGTGGATGCTGACATGGGGGAAAATCAATTTGAATTCCAGAGAAAACCTGGTGCATGAAACGCAATACTGAGTCTGTGGTTTATCTTAGAAGACAGATTACAAGAAAGCAAAACTACTCATTGAAATTCTGAATTTATCGAGGATAATGTATAGGAAACAAATATTTATCCATTACTTGTGCCAAAACCAAACTGCAGTTGTAAGAGTTGACAATAAAAGGGAAACAGTAACTGAGAAGAGGGTGAGAAAGGCTTGTAGCTTATTCTCAGTGATATTCGATGTGTATATTGAGTGCGCAGTAAAGGAAATTAAGAAGAAGTTTGTAAAGCGAATTAATGATCTGGGAAAAAATTAAAAACTTTTAGGTTTTGCTTATGACACTGCTTTGCTCAGAGGCAGCAAATAACTTCGCAGATCACTTGAGTGGAATGGATAATGTCTTGGAAAGAGGTTATAAGATTAACACAAACAAAAGTAACACATTTTGTGAAATCGAATTAAATCAGGTGATACTGAAGGTACTTGATTAGGATTTGAAATGCTAAAAGTAGTAAACATCAGTAGATAATAAAGAAGGCATAAAATGCAGAATGCCAACACATGTACCCAGATTATTCTTTGCTTGTACATTACAGCTCCCAGTTTCCAAAGACAAGACTGCTGGATGCGTCAAGAAGTTTTATAAGCAGCAACACAGGTGTAGCATGTGTTTGCTGACTGCATTTACCATTTTACATTATTCTGTGTCAAAGTTTATTTACAATGAACAGAAATGGGGCCTGTCAGACAGCTCTGAATGTGTGTGGTGAAATCAAAACAATGGACCGTTTACTCGTGTGTGAAGTGTATGGATATGATGATAATTTGAAAGACATATACAGACTCAGTGACTCAACTTTAAAGTGGCTCGAGAGTATTTGAATGTTGTATAGTATTATAAGAGCATGTGTAAAGAGTATTGCTACCACAATTGCAAAAGTATATTGTAATTAATGTAAGAATGATTGCCTTTGTGTATGTCTAACAAGTAAATAAATAAATTGGAAATTAAGTTATTCTTTAAATGCTCACTCACAGTGTATATACTTCTCTGTAAGATACATTTTTAAGTCATTTTTAAATCGTTTTATTTACTTTAATATAGTTTGGTGGTGTATTGTAAAAGTCTTCGACAAGAATAATATTATTTCTGGGTGTCAGCATGGCTTCAGACCACAGAGATCAATTGAAACTGCCACTTTCAATCTGATAAACCATGTCGTAAATGCAGTGGACAACCACAGAAATATCTCAGGTTTATTCTTGGACCTAACAAAAGCTTTTGATGTGATTGATCATTCTATACTCCTGAGGAAGCTCGAATGGTATGGTGTAAGAGGTGTGCCAAATCAGTGGATCAAATCATATTTGGAATATCGTTCTCAGGTAACTGAAATTAAGTGCACAGAAGGAAATGAACTCCAGGTACACGTTTCAGAACCATGTGGACTAACTCATGGTGTTCCACAGGGCTCCATTTTTAGGTCCCTTTCTTTTTTTGGTCTACATTAATGATTTCCCATCACACGTTAGGGATTCTGAACCAGTACTGTTTGCAGATGACACCAGTCTATTGATTGAAGGGAATAATGAAGAAAATCTTACTGCATCTGCAAAAGATATTACAAAAGGAGTGTCTGAATGGTTTACCAGAAACAGGCTAATAGTTAATCCCCAAAAAACTGTACTAATGAATTTCCACACTGATCAAAATAAAAATCCGGCACAACCTGTAATATGTATAGATAACCAAAACATTAGTTTTGTCAATGAAACTAAATTTCTTGGGATTCATATCCAGGAAAATCTTAAATGGAACACTCATATCACAGCCCTAAATTCAAAACTAGCAAAAATGAGCTATGTGGTAAGAATTCTCTGCAACAGTACTAGTGCAGAAACAGTTAGGGCTGTATACTTTGCTCGTGTACATTCAATACTGAAGTACGGTATCATTTTCTGGGGAAATGTACATCAGGCCATAACAGTTTTCAGGAAACAAAAGGCAATTATAAGAATAATGAAACAAGTGAGCAGCAGAAAATCATGCAAACCTTTCTTTAAAGATCTGAAGATCCTACCCCTTCCCTGCATTTATATACTGGAAATAGTCACGCATGTCAAAAAAAGCATACTGAGAAAAGAAAACCTTTTTCCTCAAAACAAAAGTGTCCATGATTACAGTACCAGGTCAGACAGTGACATACACGTCAATCATTGTAACACCACATTATGCCAAAAAGGTGTATATCATGCAGGAACAAAACTTTACAACAGATTACCAAGACATATAAAATCTCTTACTGAACTACAAAGCTTTAAAAAGTCTGCGACATCCTACCTTCTGAAAAACTGCTACTATTCAGTCTCACAGTATCTTATGCAAGAAAAAATGTAATTTGTATCTTTAATTGTAGAAATAAGTTATAAATATACAGTATTTCAAAAATTTGTAATTATTAACTGTATAGATCCAATTTGTCATAAAAATTTATAAAATTTATGTTTGATATTTGAAAATCCAATAGCCAAAAAATGTTTTCTGTCCAATATCCTGTGTACAATATATGTACTTAAAAAGAGATTTATATGGACAAATAAATAAATAAATAAATAAATACTTCATTCTGAGCACTGTCAATTTCAGTTTTCACCATCCTGTGTAATAATTTTCCTTTCCTCTTGTTGCATGACCATGTATTTCGTTAAGGAGATGACTGTCATTGCTCCCACTGTCATGATTAGTGAGAAAAGAAATTTATGGCACAATGTGAGTGAAAAATGCCTGATAGGACACATCCTGAGGCATCAAGGACAATGTGCCAATGAAGAGAAGTGTCTTTGGTGATGACTGTAGATGGAGACGAATGCTTGACTACAGCAAGCAGGTTCGAACGTACAAAACTTATCATGGAGGTTGCATCAAACCAGCCTTCTGAATTTAGAATACAATAACAATACGGTACCAGTAGAATCCACGTAAAGAAAACTTGAATTTGGGCAAATGCAGCCCATTAGACTATTGTGTGATATAATTTTTAGGAATATAATTTATATGTTGTAATAAATAAATGATAACACGCAGTGTACAACAACAACAGTGATAAGCATACCACAGTGCAGGCACATCCTAACTCGATTGCTCTATGCTAATCACCTGAAATGAAGGAGGTGTAGAAAATGATGTCTTCGCTTTGTCTGGCCCGCCCATACGGCATATGAACAACAAATAGAAGTTATACTACGGTAAAAATAACGATTTCTGAAATAGCGGCAGCTTAACTTTCAACGTCATTTTGACGACAGTTTAACATACACACGTTTCAGGAAGGGGTGTGGTTTGTCAATACACGATTGTGCAAAAAATAAAAGAAAATCACATTCAGCTGCATTTCGGTTACTTTTTGATCATCCCATTCCGTCTGAAATAGCAATTGATAAAGAGACTGAAAGTCTCAAAACTGGTCATATGCACAAGTAAATTTAACAAAACAGGCATTCAGTGGCTGCACTGTAGCAGAATTCTTTCAACGTATACCCGAAATAAGTAACACCTGCGAGCCCTCAAAATTCTCACCACAACGAACAAAATCTTTTATGTTGCTTACCTGCGATAAATGGTTCAAATGGCTCTGAGCTTATGGGACATCTGAGGTCATCAGTCCTCTAGCTAGAACTTAAAACTACTTAAACGTAACTAACCTAAGGACATCACACACATCCATGCCTGAGACACGATTCGAACCTGCGACCTTAGCAGTCGCGCGGTTCCGGACTGAAGCGCCTAGAACCGCTCGGTCATCTCTGCCGGCTACCCGCGACATAATGCCACCAATATCTCGTAAAATTATAAATACTCAGTGTTTTATCAATGTCTGTGCGGCAGCTTTACTCAACAAACAAAACGCACATATTAACACACTCAATTTGCACTCATAGGGTAAATAAATTAGCTAAAGGAATAAAAATTGGTCACCCGCGCATTAATCGGTTATTGCGATCGAAATCGATCCGTTGCAGCTGTTTACAATCAGTAACAGTCAAATGCGCTTTGAGGGGAAGCGTAATGCGGAGTTCCTGCAACGTTACGTTTTGTGTACTGTTTCAGACAGTAGTCCACAGTATTAGCTGCAGCAACACAATAATTTTCTTCCAACAAAGTTGTCATTTCCTTACACTGCGTTACTTAAAGAAACGTCGGAAGTAGCTACTGTCATGTGAATTTACAAACCGTAAATGTTTTCGAGGAACTTGGGGGTATTAGCTCTACAAATAACGACGTCCAACAATCTGATTCTTTCTATCAGTGGGTGGTGTCTGTTCTGAAAGAACAGACGCCAGGCAGAATCCGGAATTGTGATACATATTATTTAAATTTAAAGTGGAGGGGGGGGGGGGACAGGAAAGGAAAAGAAAGGAACATGATAGTAGCCGCATCAGCCCTTTATGCAGAATCAGAGTGATAATGTGTGCTGGACTGGGAGTCGTACTGGGATTTCCTGATTACTAGGCAGTTACGTTAACCATTGCGCCATCCGGACACAGTGCTTATTTCAAATGCGCGGACTATGTCGGCATACTCCCGGTCAATTATATTACTTCACAGCGCTACCTATCCGCATGTCCGTGTCCTCAGTGCTCGCTAATTTTGTAGACTCCCACTGGAGGTCGAACGATATCGTACATCCGACAGATCACGTCAGCTCGCCCCTGAGATATTGCAGGCCATTTCGGATAAAAACAGGCTTTTCCGCGAATGGCAAGTCACACGCCATCCTGCCACCAAACGCCACCTAAACCGGCTGCGCCGCGAGGTTAAGGTGGCCGTGGAAAACCACAGAAATCTAAACTGGGCAGGCAAAATAGCCATGCTTCGCGTTGAAGATGACTCTGCCTGGCGAATAACCAAGGAGTTCTGAAGAAAAGGGCTCCATCTTCCTCTCCTACAAGTGGCAGAGGGGTTGTCTGCGAGCCTGATGCCAAGGCTAATGTCTTGGCTGACAGCTTTGCAAATAATTTCACGCCGACAGAGGATAACATAGACGAAGAGCACACTCAAACTGTGCAACAAAGGCTGCCCACTTTCCTCGCAGAAGACGCAGGCGACGCTAGAGAACCCATCACTGAGGAAGAAGTAGCCGCCCAACTTCGCTCCATAAATACCAGGAAGGCCAGCGGCTGTGACCAAGTGGAAGCTCTTATCTACATCTACACGATTACTCTGCAATTCACATTTAAGTGCTTGGCAGAGGGTTCATCGAGCCACAATCATACTACCTCCCTACCATTCCACTCCCGAACAGCGCGGGAAAAACGAACACCTAAACCTTTCTGTTCGAGCTCTGATTTCTCTTATTTTATTTTTATGATCATTCCTACCTATGTAGGTTGGCACAACAAAATATTTTCACATTCGGAAGAGAAAGTTGGTGACTGAAATTTTGTAAATAGATCTCGCCGCGACGAAAAACGTCTTTGCTTTAATGACTTCCATCCCAACTCGCGTATCATATCTGCCACACTCTCTCCCCTATTACGTGATAATACAAAACGAGCTGCCCTTTTTTTGCACCCTTTCTATGTCCTCCGTCAATCACACCTGGTAAGGATCCCACACCGCGCAGCAATATTCTAACAGAGGACGAACGAGTGTAGTGTAAGCTGTCTCTTTAGTGGACTTGTTGCATCTTCTAAGTGTCCTGCCAATGAAACGCAGCCTTTGGCTCGCCTTCCCCGCAATATTATCTATGTGGTCTTTCCAACTGAAGTTGTTCGTAATTTTTACACCCAGGTACTTAGTTGAATTGACAGCCTTGAGAATTGTACTATTTATCGAGTAATCGAATTCCAGCGGATTTCTTTTGGAACTCATGTGGATCACCTCACACTTTTCGTTATTTAGCGTCAACTGCCACCTGCCACACCATACAGCAATCTTTTCTAAATCGCTTTGCAACTGATACAGGTCTTCGGATGACCTTACTAGTCGGTAAATTACAGCATCATCTGCGAACAACCTAAGACAACTGCTCAGATTGTCACCCAGGTCATTTATATAGATCAGGAACAGCAGAGGTCCCAGGACGCTTCCCTCGGGAACACCTGATATCACTTCAATTTTATTCGATGATTGGCCGTCTATTACTACGTACTGCGACCTTCCTGACAGGAAATCACGAATACAGTCGCACAACTGAGACGATACCCCATAGGCCCGCAGCTTGATTAGAAGTCGCTTGTGAGGAACGGTGTCAAAAGCTTTCCTGAAATCTAGGAATACGGAATCAACTTGAGATCCCCTGTCGATAGCGGCCATTACTTCTGCGTTGCACAAGAACGATGTTTTCTGAAACCATGCTGATTACGTATCAATAGATCGTTCCCTTCGAGGTGATTCATAATGTTTGAATACAGTATATGCTCCAAAACCCTACTGCAATCCAACGTCAATGATACAGGTCTGTAGTTCGATGGATTACTCCTACTACCCTTCTTAAACACTGGTGCGACCTGCGCAATTTTCCAATCTGTTGGTACAGATCTATCTGTGAGCGAGCGGTTGTGTATGGTTGCTAAATAGGGAGCTATTGTATCAGCGTAATCTGAAAGGAACCTAATCGGTATACAATCTGGACCTGAAGACTGCCCGTATCAAGCGACATGAGTTGCTTCGCAACCCCTAAAGTATCTACTTCTAAGAAACTCATGCTAGCAGCTGTTCGTGTTTCAAATTCTGGAATATTCCATTCGTCTTCCCTAGTGAACGAATTTCGGAAAACAGCGTACAATAACTCCGCTTTAGCGGCACAGTCGTCGGTAACAGTACCATCGGCATTGCGCAGCGAAGGCATTGACTGCGTCTTGCCGCTTGTGTACTTTAAATACGTCCAGAATTTCTTCGGGTTTTCTGCCAAATTTCGAGAGAATGTTTCGTTGTGGAACCTATTAAAGGCATCTCGCATTGAAGTCCGTGCCAAATTTCGCGCGTCTGTAAATTTTAGCCAGTCTTCGGCATTTCGCGTTCTTCTGAACTTCGCATGCTTTTTCCGTTGCCTCTGCAACAGCGTTCGGACCTGTTTGTGTACCATGGGGGATCAGTTCCATCTCTTACCAATTTATGAGGTATGAATCTCTCAATTGTTGTTGCTACTATATCTTTGAATTTGAGCGACATCTCGTCTACATTTGCACAGTCAGTTCGGAAGGAATGGAGATTGTCTCTTAGGAAGGCTTCTAGTGACACTTTATCCGCTTTTTTTAAATAAAATTATTTTGCGTTTGTTTCTGGTGGATTTGGAAGAAACGGTATTGAGCCTAGCTACAACGCCCTTGTGATCACTAATCCCTGTATCAGTCATGATGCTCTCTATTAGCTCTGGATTGTTTGTGGCTAAGAGGTCAAGCGTGTTTTCGCAGCCATTTACAATTCGCGTGGGTTTGTGGACTAACTGCTCGAAATAATTTTCGGAGAAAGCATTTAGGACAATCTCGGAAGATGTTTTCTGCCTACCACCGGTTTTGAACAAGTATTTTTGCCAACATATCGAGGGAAGGTTGAAGTCACCACCAACTATAACCGTAAGAGTGGGGTATTTATTTATTACGAGACTCAAATTTTCTCTGAACTGTTCAGCAACTGTATCATCGGAGTCTGGGGGTCGGTAGAAGTAGCCAATTATTAACTTAGTTCGGCTGTTAAGTATAACCTCCACCGATACCAATTCGCACGGAGTATCTACTTCGACTTCACTACAAGATAAACCACTACTGACAGACACAAACACTCCACCACCAATTCTGCCTAATCTATCTTTCCTGAACACCGTCTGAGACTTTGTAAAAATTTAAGCAGAACTTATTTCAGGCTTTAGCCAGCTTTCTGTACCTATAACGATTTCAGCTTCTGTGCTTTCTATTAGCGCTTGAAGCTCAGGGACTTTCCCAGCACAAATACAACAATTTACAACTGCAATTCCGACTTTTCCTTGATCCAAGCACGTCCTGTATTTGGCATGCACCCTTTGAGATTGCAGCCCACCGCGTACTTTCCCGAGGCCTTCTAACCTAAAAAACCGCCCAGTCTACGCCACACAGCCTCCGCTACCCGTGTAGCCGCAAGCTGAGTGTAGTGAACTCCTGACCTATTCACCGGAACCCGAAACCCCACCACCCTATGGCGCAAGTCAAGGAATCTGCAGCCAACACGGTCGCAAAACCGTGTGAGCCTCTGATTCAGACCCTCCACCCGGCTCCGCACCAAAGGTCCGCAGCCGGTTCTGTCAACGATGCTGCAGATAGTGAGCTCTGCCTTCATCTCGTAAGCAAGACCGGCAGCCTTCACCAAATCAGATAGCCGCTGGTATCCAGAGAGAATTTCCTCAGATCCAAAGCGACACGCGTCATTAGTGCCGACATATGCCACCACCTGCAGCTGGCTGCACCCTGTGCTCTTCATGGAATCCGGAAGGACCCTTTCCACATCAGGAATGACTCCACCCGGAATGCACACGGAGTGCACACTGGATTTCTTCCCCTCCTTAGCCGCCATATCCCTAAGGGGCCCCATTACCCGCCTTATGCTGAAACAACTGCGATGTGATGCACTGCGGCCTGTCACAAATGCCTTCAACTATGTGGAAACGCGCGGAGTTGGTTGCCATTCCAAAACAAGACAAAGACGCGAGATTTCCACAAAACTATCGGCCAGTAAGTCTGCTCCCTGTGCTATCCAAAGTCTTCGAAAGAATCTACGAGGGCCGTTCAGAAAGTAACCTCCGGTTGATTTAAAAAAATACACCAAGTTAAAAATATTTTAATATATACATCTTACAACTACATCTTTGCACTATTTATCTACATAGTCTCCATAGCGATTGAGGCACTTACCGTATCTCTTCACAAGCTTTGAAATTCCTTCTGCATAAAAATCACCCGCTTGTGCCTGGAGCCAGCCTGTGACCGCATCTTTGAGCTCTTCGTCGTCATCAAACCGCTGTGACCCGAGCCATTTCTTCAAATGCATGAAGAGGTGATAATCACTTGGCGCCAGGTCTGGGCTGTAAGGTGGATGGTTGATAACGTCCCACTTGAAGGACTCAAGAAGGGCCGTTGTTCTGCGAGCAGAGTGAGGACGGGCGTTATCGTGCAAAAAAACGATACCGGAAGTCAGCATACCACGGCGTTTGTTCTGTATAGCCCGTCGTAACTTTTTTATTGTTTCACAGTACACGTCTTGATTAATGGTCGTACCACGTTCCATGAATTTAACCAGCAACACCCCTTTGGCATCCCAAAACACCGTTGCCATCAGTTTTCTGGCAGAAAAATCTTGCGAGGCTTTTCTTGGTTTGGTAGGCGAATTTGAATGTGCCCACATCTTTGATTGTTCTTTTGTCTCAGGGTTCACGTACTTAATCCAGGTTTCGTCACCGGTCACGATTCTGTTTAACAATGGTTCTCCTTCGTCCTCATAACGTGACAGAAAGTCTAATGCAGAGGCCATTCTTTGAGTTTTGTGGTGGTCGGTAAGAATTTTGGGCACCCATCGTGCACAGAACTTACGGTAACCCAATCTTGCTGTCACTACCTCGTACAAGAGAGTCTTAGAAATCTGTGGAAAACCAGTAGACAACTCCGACATTGAGAAACGTCGATTTTCACGAGCTTTTGCATCAACTGTCTGAACGAGTTCGTCAGTCACCAATGATGGTCTACCACTCCTCTCTTCATCATGAACGTTTTCTCGTCCACTTTTAAATAAACGTACCCATTCACGGAGAACTCCTTCACTCATAACTCTTGGTCCGTACACGGCACAAAGCTCACGATGAATAGCTGCTGCAGAATATCCTTTGGCTGTAAAAAAACCTTATGACAGCACGCACTACACATTGGGGGGGTTTTCTATTGCAGCACACATTTCAAACTGCCACAAAAACTAAACTAGCGCAGGTACGACGTTCACTCGACCACGGCTTGATGCCGACTGACCTGTTGAGTGCGTGAACGCACAGATGGCGTCGCTACTCCCCCCACAACCCGCACTGTGACCAATCGGAGGTTACTTTCTGAACCGCCCTCGTATATTAAACGGCTCTTTGAGCACGTGAACAGGGAGGGGCTGATTCCCGCAGAGCAGTTCGGTTTCCAGCACGGCCACAGCACGCAACCCCCCAACCACTGCGTGTTGTTGAGGACGCGATGGGAGCTCTGGAGCGTCGAGAGTACTCAGGGGCGCTATTTCTTGACGTCTCCGAGGCCTTTGACTGCATGTGGCACGAGGCCCTCCTCCGCAAACCTTCTGTACGGAGGATTCCGACGCCACACGTCAGACTCATACCTCCTTGACTGGACGTTTCACGTTCGTGCTGAAGACGGCATTTCAACAAACACGCCTATACGAGCAGGAGTGCCACAGGAGTCAGTTCTCGGCCCCATGCTGTACTCCCTGTCTACACCCGAAGTACCACGCACCAATAGAGTATCACTCGCTTTATACGCGGATGACACCGCACTCTATGCGCATTCCCCAAGGATTGATGTCGTTTGCCACCGCTTACAGGAGGCATGCGACGCCCTGGGGGCTTGGGCAACGAAATGGTGGCTGAAATTTAACGCCACTAAAAGCCAGGCCGTCGTAATAACGAGTTATAGAGGGCCCATGGACCTTCAGCTGTTGCGAATCATGGGAAGGCCTCATACCCTGGTTTCGCACTGCCAAATATCTAGCAGTAAC
Organism: Schistocerca piceifrons; assembly: GCF_021461385.2. NCBI lineage: Eukaryota > Metazoa > Arthropoda > Insecta > Orthoptera > Acrididae > Schistocerca > Schistocerca piceifrons. The sequence continues at coordinate 57,683,165 of NC_060145.1, read as the reverse complement.
TCTAGATAGGTACCTCACCTGGAAACGACACGCCCGTGAGGTCTGGAGAAAAGTAAATGGTCGTTTGAAGGCGCTCTGTCGCCTACTCAACCCACAATCCTCCACACTGTAACTGACAGTGATCCAACCAGTATTAGAATACGTGTCTGCAGTGTGGGGGAACGCAGCCGATACACACGCGAGTCGGTTCCAAGAGGTGCAAGGGAGAGCTCTGCGACTAGCCCTGCACCTACCGCGAGGCTACCCGACCAGGGCCTTGCATGAGGAAACAGGAATCCCCACGACAACGGATCGCATAAAACAAACTGCCCGACGGTTCTATGAAGTGTCGCTGCAGTCTGACAATCGGCTCATTTTAAGTCTGGGAAACCAGCAGCATCGACGACGGAGCACCAGATGGCCCGATCTGCTTCGGCAGTGAGATAGGCGGTAACACAAAAGCGTCAATGCTCCAGACGCAAAGAGGAAACACATAAACGTTAGGGTAATAGAGCACACATGGAGGAAACGCCAATCCTGCCTCGGGCATGGATGTGTGTCATGTCCTTAGGTTAGTTAGGTTTAATTAGTTCTAAGTTCTAGGCGACTGATGACCTCAGAAGTTAAGTCGCATAGTGCTCAGAGCCATTTGAACCATTTTTGAGGAAACGCAGGAATAGTTAGTAAAACTTAGCCTGTACAAACACAGACAGAAAGGGCTGTCCTTTAGGAAAAGAGCAGGTGGTGATACCGTACATCCGAACTGAAGGTTGTGGATTCATTGCCCATCGTGGCGAATCAATTATGCGAATGTGCGGTGTCTATTCTTTCAGTTATGTCCGAAAGAATAGACACCACGTGGAATTCGCAGCTGTGATATGTCATGTAAATTGAAGGTGGTGAGGAGAGATAGGAAAGGAAGGGAGAGGTAACTATATTAGATAAACGATAGCTGCTATTCACCATATAGTGGAGATTCTGAATCTCGGATAGGCACAACAAAAAGACTGTCAGAAAGTGAACTTTCCGCCGACAGGGCCTCCGTCGGAAGTAGACCACACACACACACACACACACACACACACACACACACACACACACACACACGAGATCACAGTCTCTGGCTGCTGAGACCTTAAAACATAAAAATCGCTCCCCGCGTAAATATGGGGAGTGATTTTTATGCTTTGATTTCATGTAATGTAACATGGCAATTTTATAGCAAGTTCCAGAAGTTCGGATGATGGCAGCATAAGACCCTTGTCGCGGCGTATGAAATGTGTTCATTGTCGACCCCACCGATCGCCCCACAGCACAGCAAGTGTACCTTACAGAATCCTACATTTTGCTTTGCAGGTTGTTGAATCTACTGATGTTTCACGTTGTGCTCACCTTGGTATCTGTGGGCTTTGAAGCAGATTAAAGTATCACGGGAGATATTTTATTTTGGGAATCACTTGCTGTGAACACTACTGACCTGTCTTTGACGACATGTTTTTAGGAATCACTCGCAACTACGAGACTGATTGGACAAAATGTACCGCAATTTGCAGTGATGATGCCAAAGCTATGACTAACAGTAAAAGTGGGCTCGCTGTAAAACTGAAATCAATAATGCTGAATGTTTCATGGACTCAGTGCTATCTTCATCCACAAGCTCTGGCAGCCACAGTTTTGCCTTCTGAATTAAACGATGTGCTTAAAGAAGTCATCAAAGTTGTGAACTTCAATAAGGTAAAGCGTTGCAAATTCGACTTCTTAGAATAATCTGTGATGACGTCGTTAAAATCTCCTTTATCACACAGAGGTCATGTGGCTTTCCAAAGGAACGACGTTGACACCAGTTCTGGAACTAAAAGCTCAACTGTTAATGTTTTTATAAATTTTTAAATCTGGATATGCGAATTGTTTTTGTGAGCCTGTTTGGCTATTAAGATTATAATTTCTCGCTTATCTTCTTAACTACGCAAATATTTCGAACAAGTGCCTCCAGGGCATACAAGAAAAACTTGTTCGAGTCTTTACCTTGCGTGATACAGAGCTTGCATAATTTGGAAGAGAAACTATTAAGGTACTTTCCAAAACTGAACCCTGAAGCTGACAACGCACATAGGTGGAAATTAAATATGTATTTGGATATTCCAGAATAACTGGCTGACCTGAACACGAGGATGAAAGAAACGCTGACATATTTTGCTGCTGACAGCATGCTGAAAATGGAATTTAATTCGCGAAAGACTGACGTCTTCTGGATGAAAAGAAAAAAAGAATATTCACAGCTGGCAAGGGAAGCCTTGAAATTATTAATGCCATTCGCCACTTCCTACCTATGTGAATTAGCGTTCTCGCCATTGGTCAATATAAAAACTAAGAAGAGAAACAAGCTTCAATTAGAAAATGATTTGGTTATTTGTGTCACAAAAACAGAACAACGAGTTGAATTATTAATAAATAAACAGGCATAGCCTGCTCATTGAAACTGTTGTGTTTTTATTGTAGTGTTCGACCTACATCTCTTGCTTACTTTATCTGGCTAAGCGTCACCCGTGACAGATATCGTTGGTATCACCCTACGAATGGAAACTCGTAGAAACAATAAAATCCCGATAAGTGCCACTACGATTTTAAATAAATCAAATGATGGAACTTTAGTCATTAATCACCAAATTTCAGTTGTGCATATATAGCACTGGGCATTTGCGTATAATAGCTGAATTGTACCATAATTGTTATTGGCTTTTCTCTTGATGGTATGGCTTATGCTTTACTGTTAACGACACTCGTTGTGTTGCAGGGGTTGTATCCGGTACCTTCGCTCCGGTCTCCTCAACAGCATTGCAAATTGTTGCTGCAAGCTCTCATAACTTCGAAGAGAAGTTAATTCATTGCTTTGAAATAACTATCTATGAATTCCATTTTACATTTGTCGTCGTTAACCAATACGAATGCGATAGAGCTGGCCATTAACTAATACGTAGAAAGATGTTTCATTCAGTTAGCCTTCCGTGTTTAGGACTCATTTTGAAAAGTAGGCATAAACAAACGCCTTTAGACAATTTTCCTGTAAAAAAGGATGTACAGTATTATAGATTATATTACTATTTTATAAACTGTTTTATATTATTTCGGAATGAAACGCGTTATCCTATTTTTATGTGAATTCCTACAGAAAAATTTGTTTTGCATTACGAGTGTTGCACAGATTCAGAAGGAAATTGTGCTCGTTAATCGAGATCTCGCTGAACAGTCAATTGGCAAAGAATAACGTCTTTATTCGAATTTCTCAGTTACTTATTGCATATTGTTCATTTGGTTATCGATCGACTTTTTAGTAAGCAGTTTTGAGACGTTGCGTTTATTCATCGTTAACACTGTGTATTTATTATACGGAATTAGTATTCGGAATTTTATATTCAGAATTAATGTTATACAAGGAATAACGTAATTTTAATAAGAAATAAACTTCACTTTTTTAGAACATGTTCTTGTTTTACGGAACCCGAAGTATTCAGACATGCACTGGGCTGGTTGTTTCATTTACTTTCATTCAGTTTGAAAAGGAAACAACCTGTAATTTTAATTAACTGCGAGAATATTTGGTATATTTTATTACAAATTATTGTACTAGTTTTTTAGAAGATATTTTTCAACTCTTTTATGAAGCACTACCAAAATAACAATGATTCATTTCACAGTTCAAAATGGTTCAAATGGCTCTGAGCACTATGGGACTTTACATCTATGGTCATCAGTCCCCTAGAACTTAGAACTACTTAAACCTAACTAACCTAAGGACATCCCACAACACCCAGTCATCAAGAGGCAGAGAAACATTTCACAGTAATCACCATTAACAACTCGAGGGAAATGAGAAATGAACCAGGTGACAAGACATGACGATTTTGTGGGAATCCCGATCAAGCCGCAGAGCTACGGAAATAGGAACAACAACACACAGCGTATCACTTATAGTCTGAGGTTAGTTCAAGCGTCCTGGATCCGCTCGGTAAAAATTGTACGTCGTGCCGTATCTCACTGCTGTCAGTTCTACCATTCTATGGTTTGGTTCGATGCATGGCTACTGAAATGCATTCTAGTATCCGTGAAGTCTTAGTCCTTCACGTGAACTGTGTGTGTGTATTTTGCTGTTGCAGCTAATTCGTATCACTTTTCAGTGCGGCTATCTTTAAAATGCGCTTTCACGAATTGTTATAGCTCCGTATAATATTTTTACCACAGCGGATGATTGGTACGAAAAATAGGTTGTCAGTACTGCACAAGATGCTGTTCCCGCACCGTCGACCCCACCCGGAAGTTAATGTGGAACTACCCCTTTCTCTGCAAACCTCATAGATGTGAACTCGTGAGTTTAGTCTGTACAGGACTTGGTGATTTTTGCATCCCTAGTTCGTTCCGTAGATGTCAGAAGAGTTCTATAGACGTTGTATCACTTCTCACCGTTGCTTGTCTTTGCCTTCAATAGGCTCAAATTAAATTCGTATTCATGACTAGATATAAGTACTACACCTGGGCGTGAGCGACTATGTGCTTTCACGAAACCTTGTTACTTCTGTGTGACATTTCTACCAAAGCAGACGATCGTTACGAAACATACGTTATCAGCCGTGGTGTAAATTCTGATTGCACCATTTAAAGTGATTAAATTGAGAACACGCCTCCAACCACGACCAACAGAGCAACACTTCGTGACCCCATGGGATCGCGACCCACAGGCTGAAAAACACTTCCGTAAAGACTTGAGTTAAGAGGTCATGCCTACTATAATTCACCATTTAGAGCATAGTGAGGTAAACACTGGTTTTTCAGACCTAACTGAACTTGTTTATGTCTTTTGCTGCTGTTCACTTGTTTAGTCGCTGCTCGGTTTTACGTGCTGATGAGCAGATATATTCTGTATTTTGATTCTGTTTTGACTAAAGTGATGTTTTCAGTTTGCTTGTTTCTCTTTTGGAGGTGCACCAAGAAAATTCTCCCAGAAGGATGCACTAACGGCAGACCATGCACAGACTTATATTACCCTTCGTGCTGCGCAAAACAACATGCTAATCCAAGAACTGACAAGTGCTGAAGTGCTTTCTCTGTATAGGTAGTTACTTGATGTAAACCAGTCGACACTAAAAACAATTCTTAATGATAACATTGTATTATAATGCAGTTACAGCCAATGAGAAACTATATCGCATGTTATTTAACTCTGCAATGTTGAGATAATTTTAGATACAAATTGAGGAGCTGAGAAATACTTTCATTTATAGAATGAAATTTTCACTCTACAGCGAAGTGTGCGCTGATATGAAACTTCCTGGCAGATTAAAACTGTATGCAGGAGAGCTTCTGTAAAGTTTGGAAGGTAGGAGACGAGGTACTGGCAGAAGTAAAGCTGTGAGGATGGGGCGTGAGTCGTGCTTGGGTAGCTCAGTTGGTAGAGCACTTGCCCGCGAAAGGAAAAGGTCCCGAGTTCGAGTCTCGGTCCGGCACACAGTTTTAATCTGCCAGGAAGTTTCACTTTCATTTAAATTTTCATACATACGTTTTGGGTCACCGTCTTCTGTTCGATGCACTAGCAACTACGATCCGGTCAAATTTGTCAGTAAAGAGTGATACGTCAGCCTCATTTATACAAAAGAAGTTTTTTTAGTCTTTCTGTCATTGTTCATTATTTGAAGATTATTGGCATCAGGAACTACTGAATGTCTTCGGATCATCTTCGTAGTTAACGCAGCAACCTGCCTTACAGAATTATTACGTTGGATGATTACTGTATATATACATATAGAATCTTGCGAAGTTTTTGCGTCAAGCGTCTAGGGGTGTGATTGATCACGTCACGGGGAACAACTTTTGTTTAAGACAAAATATTTGATGACGATTCCTGGTGTCCCTAGGCGCTCTTTTGTATTCGTTGAGCCCCTGAGAGGTGGGTGGCAGGGTGCAGGCACTGTACTGCGTGTGTATGCTGTCATCTGCTCCCTGTGAAAGAGGCAGGTCCGAGCGAAACTGAAGCTCCCGATTCGCTTCTAAAATATTTTTCTTTGCTTAGAGACACCTATTCTGATGATTATCTTGTTAGAAGTCACTCCATCAACATACTGAGGTCGTATACAGCGCAAGTGATTTTAGTAGATCCAACAAGTTCAGTGGAATCTCATCATCCCTGATCGGCGAATACTAAAGGACAGCTAGTGTCGCCAGGTAGCGATAGCGAGAATTTTGTTTCAAACAAAAGTTCTTCCCCATCACGTTTTCTATCACCCACAGGCGTTTAATGCAAAAACTTTGAAGCACGCTCTATGCATTATGTTACCTGGTTTAATGCAGACCACAGAGTGCATGGGTAGCTGAAAAACACAGATAATCTAAAATACACATGTATCGAGCGGAAATTACTGTTTAGTCTATTAGAAAAGTTCGACAACTTATTTGCAAAATTGTGCTTAAAACACAATACATTTCGTATATATTTGATTTCATTTTACTTTCAGAAAACAAGTATCAGAAATAACCATGAATTTTTTCTGTTTCTGCTTTTCATTCGTTTTTTTTCCCGACAACTGTGCTCTTTTGGCGGAGAGTTGAAACATCGGTATAGTCAAACGAATTTTGTCCTGCATGCTGTAATAACAAATCATCGCATTTGAATGTCCGCGTGCTTAGCTGAGTGGTTACATGCTTGCCTCCCATACAGCGGGCCAGGGTTCGATTCCCGGCCGGGTTGGAGACTTTCTCGTGGACTGGGTGTTACGTTGCCCTCATCGTCATTTCATCCTCATCACCACCACGCAAGCCGTCCAATGAAATAAGACATGCGCTTGGCGGCCGAACTTCACCGGGTGGTGCCTCCCGGCCAATAATGCTACATGCTCATTTCGTTTCATCGCATTTGATTGCCTCGGTGTGCGTGGTACGAGGTCTGTTCAAAAAAATTCCGGAACTTTGTCCACAAAACTTTTACACGCTTACCTTTTACATATTGTGCATGGTCTCCTTCGAAATACCCTCCTCCATAATTGATACACCACCTCCAATGGCATTTCCACCTGCGGAAGCAGTTTTGGTACTTCTCTTGCTGGATCGCGCGAAGCGCCATCTGCGAATTTTCTTTTATTTTGTCTATCGTTGTAAGTCTTCGTCGTTTCAAAGGGTTTTCAACCTCGGAAATAATAAAAAAAAAAGGAGTCCGCAGGTGCCATTTCTGGAGTATAAGGAGGATGCGGCGGCACAGTTAGTTTCTCGTGCAATAGTCACACACCAACAGGCATGAACGTTATTGTGATGAAAGAGCCATGCATTGTCTCACCACATTTCAAACCGTTTGCTTCTCAGATTTCTCGCAGGGTAGTACTATCGATTAACAGTTTGTCCCTGTGCCACGAATTCATGATGAACTAATCCTAGAAAGTCAAAGAAAACTGTCAGCATGACTTTGACATTTGACCTGACCTGAGGAGCATTTTTTGGTCTTGGGGAACCCTTCCCGACCCACTGTGAGGTCTGTTCAAAAAAATTCCGGAACTTTGTCCACAAAACTTTTACACGCTTACCTTTTACATATTGTGCATGGTCTCCTTCGAAATACCCTCCTCCATAATTGATACACCTAGGTCTCAACATCATAACCGTAGACCCAAGTCTCATCACCACTAATGGTTCACTTAAGGAAATCTCGTTCTCATTTGCACGGTCCAAAAGCTCTTCACAGATTGCGAGGCGAAGGTCTTTCTTGTCTTGACTCATGAGCCGTGGGATGAAGTTTGAGGCAACCCGATGCATTCCAAGATGCTGTATCAGGATTCCATGATATGATCCAACTGAAATGTTACATTCTTCCGCAGTCTCTCTGACAGTCAGTCTTCGATTGGGACGCACAATTCCGTTGACGTTCCTTGACATGAACGTCATCGGAGGCTGTCAAAGCGGAACGACGGTCAACTTTAACTTCCGTCCGGCATTTTAAAACCGTGCGAACCATTCGTCATGCCGAGTACGGCTTAAGCACTCATCACCGTAGGCTTCCTGAATCTTTTAGTGTGTCTCTGTAAAGGTTTTCTTGAGCTTCACGCAAAATTTAATCTAGATACATTGCTCCTCTAACTCTGCCACCTCGAAATTCGCAAACTGTGCGACACAAGGTTCTACTTAATACAACACTGAACAATAACTAACAGAAACGCAACAATTAAAATTCCGGCAGTTACACATTAAACACAGGCGTGTGCAGGTATGCCAACCGCATTTCGCTCTAACATACCGTTGGCTCAAAATTACGAACGTTCCGGAAGTTTTTGAACAGATCTCATAAAAGTTTTTTCGTTAGCGTCGTCATTGCTCTTTTCCCCTACCGAACACGTTCAGTATATCCGCGTCAAATATCGGTATCGCTATTTGAACACGTGCGGATATTTTCGTCGCACTTCTTCACTACCACAAATTTGTTTACAAGATCAGTTAGACATATAGCAGTATAACATTCCTCACTGCTATTATCTTCAAAGCTACTGAAGTATTACTTTACGCAAACGCTTAATTTTTCTTGTAACATTCAGTAGGAGCCTCTATCTCGCACTCATGTGGACTTTGTTTTCTTTAATTACATACAAGTTTTCTTAAATATCTGTATCTCGAGAACGATATAATGAAAAAGCAACTGCAACGTCAAGTCAGCGATATAAAATCAGCCTGTGACTGAAACAAAACACTATTTTAAATTGCTCTTCGCTTGTCTTTTCGTATGAGCACAGCTCTGTAATTTTTCATACGACTTCTTCCTCAGCCTGCCTTAGCGAGCAGACGCGTGTTTTAAGTTCATTTGATGTATGTTGGTTTCGATATTATAATTAAATGTAAAGCAAATGTAAAAAAACAGTCATTTGTTGTTCTTATCGTAAGTTCTCCTAGAGGGACAATATTATGTAAAGGAAAGTTGCTATGCTACTCACCATATAGCGGAGATGCTGAGTCCGCAGATTGGCACAACAGAAAAACTATCACAATAAAAGCTTTCGCCCAGTAAGGCCTTTGTCGAAAATAGACGATACACACATACACACACACACACACACACACACACACACACACACACACACACACAAACGCAATTCCACACACACACACACACACACACACACACACACACAAACGCAATTCATATACACGTGACTGCAGCCTCTGGCAACTGAAGCACACTCAAAGTGTGGATATTTACATGTTTGGGTACTAATTAACACTATTTCAGATAGTTTTGGCTGAAACAGCGAAGCAACAGATCACTGTGAAGAGACGTAATGGCGAAACGCGCATTGCGTTCAGTAATTCTTCAATGTGATACCTAACGGCCCGGGTTCGATTCCCGGCCGGGTCGGAGATCTTCTCCGCTCAACGACTGGGTGTTATGTTGTCTTTATCATCATCATTTCATCCCCACCGACACGCAAATTGCCGAAGTGACGTCAACTCGAAAGACTTGCACCATGCGAACTGTCTACCCGACAGGAGGTCCTAGCCACACGGCATTTCCATTAATTCGTTGCTGCCCGTAGCAAATCACGGCTCTCACATCAGATGCCGATGACTTTAATGTGTCTTGCGCTTATTACGTGCAAGAATTATCACTAATGATTCTGTCATTCGTCTCTGTGCAATGATTCTGTCGGCCTCGATTCTGTCAGATATTTGCCCATTAAACAGATGGATGGTGACTGATAAAAACTAGCTCAGGTATTTGGTGGTAACATATCTATACTCTGTACCGAATGTACTACGTGACCATACTAAGCACAATAGTGGCACGTTATTAAGGCCACATTCTCACCATCTAATTGATGTGTCGCTTTCAATGGCGACAGTTGCATCATTTTTGAAGAATTTCCTTTATGTCAGCTACTATTAAATTAAACTGATCGCCACAATGTCGATCTATTATTGACATATATAGAGCGCAACGCGTCACTATTTTCAGCGCTAGGTGTTGCAGTTTTCTTCTGAGAACGAACCATTGCTAGTATCTTCACGTTATCCCACGTTACCGTGGATTGCACGAGCATACTCAGGGATGCCGGAACTGAGGATGTCTCAGCCTTCTTATACCACAGAAGGGAAGCAGACTCTGAAGATTGTGCTGTCTATCCAGGCTCCTTCCTGACGCACGTAATTAAGTGGTAAGTTTGGTAACCAGTTTTTTATGTTTTACGAATAACGAATGACTTCAGCTTGTGCTGACCCGTCTAATTTGCACAGAAAATAACGGTTAACTTTTCTCTGCTAGGCTTATGGATGGTAGCATGCATCTCAGTTGCGAGACGCAAAGTTTGTGTCGTCATGCCATTCCAGCACTGTCCAGTTTCATCGTCACTGAAGAAATGTAGGCAAAAAATATCACCTGCGTTTTTACTAGCATTAAGTTTCTCACCCTGCAGACTAATTTCTCTAATGCCGTTGCGATGTCTAAATCGATTCAGCCATCCTAGCGAAACATTAAATTTTCCTTCATTCTTCAGAGTACATGGAGACCTTCTGCTTCTTCTGGTAACACCTGACTTGTTCCGGGAACTCCTGCTCTCTTCTTCTGGAACCACAAGCGCAATGCTTCGTCTAGTTTCGCATTTGTAATTTTCAGGCACCTATGCTCTGACGGTACAGTTTGGTTGTTAATATAAGCGTCCCAATGTTGGGTGAGGGGGAAGGGGGGGGGGGACAATCGCCGCCTCCTCCTTTCTGGTATCAGGAATACAGAATTTATTGTCTTATTTTCTAACTTATTGGTTATTTTGTTGGATACATATCAAATTTAATCATATAAGGATCACATTTCGGATCATCAACTTAAAAAAATCACATCCATGTTGTTGTTGTTGTGGTCTTCAGTCCTGAGACTGGTTTGATGCAGCTCTCCATGCTACTCTATCCTGTGCAAGCTTCTTCATCTCCCAGTATCTACTGCAGCCTACATCCTTCTGAATCTGCTTAGTGTATTCATGTCTTGGTATCCCTCTTCGATTTATACCCTCCACGCTGCCCTCCAATACTAAACTGGTGATCCCTCGATGTCTCAGAACATATCCTACCAACCGATCCCTTCTTCTAGTCAAGTTGTGCCACAAGCTCCGCTTTTCCCCAATTCTGTTCAATACCTCCTCATTAGTTATGTGATCTACCCATCTAATCTTCAGCATTCTTCTGTAGCACCACATTACGAAAGCTTCTATTTTCTTCTTGTCTAAGCTATTTATCGCCCACATTTCACTTCCATACATGGCTACACTCCATATAAATTCTTTCAGAAACGATTTCCTGACATTTAAATCTATACTCGATGTTAACAAATTTTTCTTCTTCAGAAACGCTTTCCTTGCCATTGCCAGTCTACATTTTATATCCCGTCTACTTCGACCATCGTCAGTTATTTTGCTCCCCAAATAGCAAATCTCCTTTACTACTTTAAGTGTCTCATTTCCTAGTCTAATTCCCTCAGCATCACCCGACTTAATTCGACTACATTCCATTATCCTCGTTTAGCTTTTGTTGATATTCATCTTATACCCTACTTTCAAGACACTGTCCATTCCGTTCAACTGCTCTTCCAAGTCCTTTGCTGTCTGACAGAATTACAATGTCATCGGCGAACCTCAAAGTTTTTATTTCTTCTCCATGGATTTTAATACCTACTCCGAACTTTTCTTTTGTTTCCTTTACTGCTTGCTCAATATACAGATTGAATAACATCGGGGAGAGGCTACAACCCTGTCTCACTCCCTTCCCAACCACTGCTTCCCCTTCATGTCCCTCGACTCTTATAACTGCCATCTGCTTTCTGCACAAATTGTAAATAGTCTTTCGCTCTCTGTATTTTACCCCTGCCACTTTCAGAATTTGAAAGAGTATTCCAATCAACATTGTCAAAAGCTTTCTCTAAGTCTACAAATGCTAGAAACGTAGGTTTGCCTTTCCATAATCTTTCTTCTAAGATAAGTCGTAGGGTCAGTATTGCCTCACGTGTTCCAACATTTCTACGGAATCCAAACTGATCTTCCCCGAGGTCGGCTTCTATCAGTTTTTCCATTCGTCTGTAAAGAATTCGCGTTAGTATTTTGCAGCTGTGGCTTATTAAACCGATTGTTCGGTAATTTTCACATCTGTCGACACCTGCTTCCTTGGGATTGGAATTATTATATTCTTCTTGAAGTCTGAGGGTATTTCGCCTGTCTCATACATCTTGCTCACCAGACGATAGAGTTTTGTCAGAACTGGCTCTCCCAAGGCTGTCGGTAGTTCTAATGGAATGTTGTCTATTCCGGGGGCCTTGTTTCGACTCAGGTCTTTCAGTGCTCTGTCAAACTCTTCACGCAGTATCATATCTCCCATTTCATCTTCATCTACATCCTCTCCCATTTCCATAATGTTGTCTTCAAGTACATCGCCCTTGCATAGACCCTCTATATACTCCTTCCACCTTTCTGCTTTCCCTTCTTTGCTTGGAACTGGGTTTCCATCTGAGCTCTTGATATTCATACAAGTGGTTCTCTTTTCTCCAAAGGTCTCTTTAATTTTCCTGTAGGCAGTATCTATCTTACCCCTAGTGAGATAAGCCTCTACATCCTTACATTTGTCCTCTGGCCATCCCTGCTTAGCCATTTTGCACTTCCTGTCGATCTTATTTTTGAGACGTTTGTATTCCTTTTTGGCTGCTTCATTTACTGCATTTTTATATTTTCTCCTTTCATCAATTAAATTCAATATTTCTTCTGTTACCCAAGGGTTTCTACTAGCCATCATCTTTTTACCTATTTGGTCCTCTGCTGCCTTCACTATTTCATCCCTCAAAGCTACCCATTCTTCTTCTACTGTATTTCTTTCCCCATTCCTGTCAATTGTTCCCTTATGGTCTCCCTGAAATCCTGTACAACCTCTGGTTCTTTCAATTTATCCAGGTCCCATCTCCTTAAATTCCACCTTTTTGCAGTTTCTTCAGTTTTAATCTACAGTTCATAACCAATAGATTGTGGTCAGAGTCCACATCTGCCCCTAGAAAAGTCTTACAATTTAAAACCTGGTTCCTAAATCTCTGTCTTACCATTATATAATCTGAGATCTTCTATTATCTCCAGGGTTCTTCCATGTATATAACCTCCTTTCATGATTCTTGAACCATGTGTTAGCTATGATTAAGTTATGCTCCGCGCAAAATTCTACCAGGCGGCTACCTCTTTCATTTCTTGGCCCCAATCCATGTTCACCTACTATGTTTCCTTCTCTCCCTTTTCATACTCTCGAATTCAAGTCACCCATGACTATTAAATTTTCGTCTCCCTTCACTACCTGAATAATTTCTTTTATCTCATCATACATTTCATCAATTTCTTCGTCATCTGCAGAGCTAGTTGGCATATAAACTTTTACTACTGTAGTAGGTGTGGGCTTCGTGTCTATCTTGGCCACAATAATGCGTTCACTATGCTGTTTGTAGTAGCTTACCCGTACTCCTATTTTTTTATTCTTATTAAACCTACTCCTGCATTACCCATATTTGATTTTGTATTTATAACCCTGTATTCACCTGACCAAAAGTCCTGTTCCTCCTGCCACCGAACTTCACTAATTCCCACTATATCTAACTTTAACCTATCCATTTCCCTTTTTAAATTTTCTAACCTACCTGCCCGATTAAGGGATCTGACATACCACGCTCCGATCCGTAGAACGCCAGTTTTCTTCCTCCTGACAACGACGTCCTCTTGAATAGTCGCCGCCCGGAGATCCGAATGGGGGGCTATTTTACCTCCGGAATATTTTACCCAAGAGGACACCATCATCATTTAATCATACAGTAAAGCTGCATGCCCTCGGGAAAAATTACAGCTGTAGTTTCCCCTTGCTTTCAGCCGTTCGCAGTACCAGAACAGCTAGGCCATTTTGGTTAGTGTTACAAGGTCAGATCAGTCAACATCCAGACTGTTGCCCCTGCAACTACTGAAAAGGCTGCTGCCCCTCTTCAGGAACCACACGTTTGTCTGGCCTCTCAACAGATACCCCTCCGTTGTGGTTGCACCTACGGTACGGCTATCTGTATCGTTGAGGCACGCAAGCCTCCCCACCAACGGCAAGGTCCGTGGTTCATGGAGGGACGATCACATCCATAGATATTTTAATAATAAAAAATATGTGCTTTGAAGGAAATCCTGAAATAATGATTAAATTTCCGGTATCCGCCTGTTTACTCCAACAGGTGCTGCATGATGCACCCACGTTGGCAATGTTAGTGTCAATCCCACGCCAATATACATATTGCTGAGATGGTTGATTAATCTCATGGAGTACTGACAGTATGTATAGCTGGAGGTCGTGTGGGACTGCAACACGAGTGTGACTGGTGTTCCCTGCAGCGGTGGGATTCCTTTAAGGGTGGGTAATTCATTGCGACGGTACCAAAAAGCTTGTACTTCTGGGTGGTCCAGTTGCTGGCGATCTGTCAGCCAACTGTTGTTCACTAGATAGAGTACTTATGAGATGACTAGGTCCTCAGAGGAAAGGTGGGTGATGACTGCCACATCTAAAGGGAAGATGGTCACTGCTTCTTCTGCTTTGCTATCCATACAGAAACAGACCTCCAGTGCCGAGTCGAATTCTGGGTCCTGTCCCAGAGATAGTCGAGAGAAGATATATGTGTTGGCATGTTGATGCCTGGAATGATACTTGTTGTTGTAATGGTATCTGGATAGAAACAATGCCCACCACTGGAGACAGTGTGCTGTCCTGGATGGAGTATTCGCATCAGCCTTGAACATTGGTAAAAGCGGTTTATGGTCAGGTAAGAGGGTAAACTGTCAGCCATACTTGTAATTGTGGAACTTCTCCAGGGTAAAAACAATGGACAGTGCTTCCTTCACTGTCTTGTTGCAGTTGTGTTACACACGATGTAATATTTTTGCTTTTGATGCGTTATGAAACAACTGCTGCAAGAGGGCAACCGTTATGGGCATCGCGCACCTGCCAAAGGCTTGCCCATGAAAGGTGACTCACCTCAATGTGGGGATGAGATCTGGGCTGGAACAGACAATTGGCAGGCAGCAAACACTTGTGGCGGGGGGGGGTGGGGGGGGGGGGCGGGGGGGGCAGTATGCCGCTGAAGACTGAACTGATTGTTTATAGGCCTAATGATGGGGAGGAATGTTTCCCAAGTAATAAGATCTTCGAGTCTGAAGAGGTCATTGCGTAGTCCTTCATATGATGACTGGACGAGCGTAATCTCCCGGACTAGGGATGTTGCATAAGGTTCTGCACAGTGAGATTTTGCGCATTGGAGCCAACAGTCTCTGGACAGACCCTGCAACCTGGTTATCAACTCCCAACAGGATTGTGCAATGAGCATGTACTAGCTGAAAAACTCATGACGGGCTACCACGATGTATACTTGAGAATCAAAATATTCGAGGAGGCAAGACTTCAAATGTTCATACGGGTGGGCGTGAGGCTCAACTTAACGACTGAGCTGCTGCAGTAAGTGGTAAATTTCACGGACTGCATATGCTAAAAAGATAGCATGCTGCTGAACCTCACCTGTGATAACGTGAGCAGAAAATGTTTCATTCAGGCCATGTAGTTTGTCCATTGCTGTATTATTTTGCTGATCATGCTGTGTGGAATCGTTTCACAAGGGAATCGATGCATGGCAGACGGTTGGAGAGTTCTGGTCGCATTGTGCTGATGGCCATCATCTTCTCGGCCATCAGTTGCATGGCCTGCTGCATGTTCTGGAGCAGCAGCAGTACTTGGGCATAGTGTCCGGTGGATTAGACTTACTGTAGTGGAAAGTCGATATCAGCACAGTCGTGATGTAGAAGTTACATGCAAGGAAACACTTGTCTACGGGGTGCAGTGCACACCTGAAGAATTAGGCTTAAAGACAAATACGTCATAGCCACCTGATATGCCATGCACCATAGGAGGCGCAGTGAGAACGAAGCTCAGGTAAATAATGCAGAATAACTTTATTAAAATACTTAAACAAAAGCTCCTTCTTGAAGTAAGTTATTTACAAGAACTGTTTGTGGTAGATCGTGATAATCACTGACATTATGCAGTTCATAAGTGGGGAAATGGCTCCAATAATTGACAAAGTCAAGGACTGAGTTCACTATGGAGTTTCAAAGTTAGAACATAAAGTAACGGCGACGGCCAATACCAAAGTCCTCTGCAGTCTCCAGTGTAGAGGCCGTTTCCTGTGGGAGCCTGGGGTAATCTCTGATAACTTCGTGTAAGGTGGTGACTGGCAGTGGCATGGAATCGGAGATACTGAGGGATTCTTTAACGAGACTTCTGATTGACGAACTACAACTGTGGCTGAAGTCTTTCACAAAGGACTGAAAGGACATAAGTTCCCTGGCGCAGCTTGACAAAGGCCTAAATACCGTGGTGGCACCAGGATACAGCTCGATCTACGCTGCTGGAAAGAAATTAATACACGCTTTAAGGAGTTTCCAATTCACTCTAGATTAATTGTTGCAACAGGGCATATGAAGTATATGAAATGATTACTTTTACAGGTCAAGAGCACAAGCGGTTCTAGGTACCAGATATCGTACCATGCTGAAACATCAGTATTAGTATGTGATGTAGCATCCTCTCTGACATCCAGTCGATCTTACAGATGGCGAATATTGTCCTGGGATACGCTATTCCACTCCTGCTCGATCCATTCACTGAGTTCTGTAAGGATTGTTGGTTGACGAGTTGCAAGAGTCCCTACTCATCCCATGACATCCCACAGATGCTCTATTGGAGACAAGTCCAGAGATCGTGCTGGGGGAAGGTTGTTGCACGCCTTGCGGAGCACATTAGGTTTCACGGGCAGTGTGCGGACGATCATTATCCCGTTGGAACAATACATCACTTTCCTGTAGCAAGAACCACACAAGAATAGATCTAACATTCGGCATGTACCGAGCACTGGTTAGCGTCCCCTCCAGAAACACTAAAGGTGAACGAGACGTGTAGCTTACCGCCTCCCAGACCACAAGGTGTGGGTTGGGGTCAGTGTGTCTTGGACGAATGCACTCTACGACACAGCACTCACTATATCTATGTCGTTCACGAAAACGACCATCACTTGTGTGCAGGCAGAATTTGCTTTAATCGCTGAAGACCACGGCGCGCCATTCCATCTTCCAAGAGATCCTCTGACGGCATCCACTGCTAATAACCATTTTGTTACAGTTCGTGTTGACATGTCTGGTCTAACAAGCCCTCTTATCTGTGATGTGGTAGCTGTACGATCTGCCATTGCCGCTCTTACAACGCGAAGATCCCTGCAGGCGTCTGTGTTGTGTGGATGTCCAGAACCTCGTCTACAGGTGTGAGAATGTTCACGTGATCACTGATACCAGCATTGTTGCAGAACTGGTTCAAATGGCTCTGAGCACTATGGGACTTAACTTCTGAGGTTATCAGTCCCCTAGAACTTAGAACTACTTAAACCTAACTAACCTAAGGACATCACACACATTCATGCCCGAGGCAGGATTCGAACCTGCGACCGTAGCGTGCCCAACTGGCGCAGCACGTCCAGCTTGAGTGTCAGTTCTCCGAAAGGACCATCCCGCCAATCGGAAGGCCACAGTCTAACACCTTGTCGACGCGCTCAGTTGGCTGTAGGAAGTGTGTCTCCGTGCCACGGTTGACTGCTTGCTTCACATGTTTACTGCACACTGAGCCTTCTGGCTGTGGGCATTCCTTATTAAAGGTTAGGCACAGATGGCCCTCTGCCACTACGCTGTTTGATGGTGGACGACGTTGAAACCATTATCAGTACATTTACTATCCCGCAGGTGGGATATGCCGTCATCGGATCAAAATCGACGTCCTCTTTCCAGGCGTAATAATTTTGTTCTGGCATTATATTTACGGCCAGTTAGCCGCGGAAGTAAGCAAGTTCACGGGGTCAGTGACCACTGGTGGCGTTGACGCTGCCGCATGTCGGCCTGGTGAGCTTGGGAGGTCTTCTGTCTCTAGTGTGCAGGAGTGGTTTCTGTGGCTTCATCTAGCAGACCACTTGCATTGTAAGTAGGCTGTTTAGGCTGTATGAAAATCACTGACTGTGCTGTGTGGTTGGTTTGCATTGTTGGAGTATATGCTATTGTAGTGTTGGGCAGTTGGCTGTTAACAGAGCGTAGCGTTGCGCAGTTGGAGGTGAGCCGCAAGCAGTGGTGGATGTGGGGAGAGAGATGGCGGAGTTTTGAGAGCGGATGATCTGGATGTGTGTCCATCAGAGACAGTAAATTTGCATGACTGGATGTCATGAACTGCTATATATATTATTACTCTTGAACACTATTAAGGTAAATACATTGTTTGTTCTCTATCAAAATCTTTCATTTGCTAACTATGCCTATCAGTAGTTAGTGCCTTCAGTAGTTAGAATCTTATTTAACTGGCACTATTGGCACTCGCTGTATTGCAGTACTTCGAGTAACGAAGATTTTTATAAGGTAAGTGATTCATGAAAGTTATAGGTTATTGTTAGTCAGGGCCATTGTTTTGTAGGGATTGTTCAAAGTCAGATTGCGTTGCGCTAAAAATAGTGTGTGTCAGTTTTGTGATGATCAGAATAAGTAGGGCTAAAGAGAGAAATGTCTGAGTACGTTCAGTTTTGCTCAGCTGTTTGAAAATCATTAACGTAAGGGGTTTACCAACACAATCATTCATAAATTTTTCTAAGGGGACGTTTCAGCATGACGCTTGTGGGAGAGCGGTTGCTGCTAGAGAGGACGAAGAGCCGATACGCAGCAGTGGGGGTGTGGTCCCATTACTGTGCTTAAGAAAACGTTAATTGCGGAGGGATATGTGCACATTTAATAGTATGTGTACTGCATACAGTACAGGGAAAGTTCGGAGACTATTGCTGTATGAATCAACATGATAGATCACCCTGTCGTAAAGCAGCATATTTGAGGCAATGGTTTGTGAACAATAACATTCCTAAATGGACTGCCCTGACCAAAGTCCCGATCTGAATCCAATAGAACAGCTTTGGCACGAATAAGAACGTCGTCTGGGCCCCAGACCGCGTTGTCCAAAATCTCTGCCTTCTTTGTTTTCGGTTCTGTGCTGTAAATCCTCCACAGACACTCAGACATCTAATTGAAAGTGTCGTCAACAACGTTCCCGCCTAATAAAGGCGAAGGATGATCACACCCAAAATTAATGTCCATTAATAGGTGTCCAGTTAGTTTTGACCAGTAATAATTTAGTAATTATTTTCGTTGTCTAAAAGAAAACATTCAAGTCTTATTTAGTAATAAATGTAATAGTGTAAGAGTTTAGTAATTAACCGAAAAGGTTTTGTTTGGATTTGCCTCGTACGTTGTCTCCCAATGTCAGGCTTCTCATCTGATCTGAACCCACTATCTTTCTGTCTGCTGGGCAAAAGACTCGGAGGCTACCATCTTTGTACCTCTCAATAGTATTGCGCCATGTTTGATGACTTTTGACGAAAAATTATTATTCGAAATATGACAAAACCATTACGACTGTGTGGACAAAGTGAGGGAGTCCTCTTCTTGGAAGAAATTATTTGACATGTTTACATAAGAAACATTCTATCGTTTGTAACATTAGAAGAAACCAGCAGATTTAAGAGACAGCTAAGTGGAAGTACTTAAGAAAAAGTAGGTCGCTAAACAGACCACGAGTGGATCCTACAGAGTGTCTGAAACCTCTTGGGTAAAATTGAAACAGATGGCAGCGGGTCCACAATCGATTGCACTGAGATAGGGAACCAATGGTCGGAAATGCATATTTATTGTGTTATGGACATAACCAGCCTACGCCGCATAACAGCTACGTAGCTCAGTGTAATAGTTCAAAGCGACGACCACCACTCTCAATGCCTGTATTGCAATGGCCTATGCAGTTCAGCCGCTCTTTCGCAAAGATATCCTGTGTCTTTTGTACGCTCTAACAGGCACCAGGTGATAAACAGCGTACACTCATGTCCACCAAACAGACGTACTGCTCCGTGTGACAACGGCATGCGTCGCAATGGCGCATTAAGTTTTTCCTCTGTGGTTATGTCAAGATGTTGGAGTATGAAACACTAGTAGAAACGGATGAAGAAATGCTTGCTAGGGTCCAAGCTGCCTGTCACCCGGTAGAACAGGCACCAGGGATCTTGAGAGAGTGCGACAGGTCTTCATGTGCCATTGCCATACATGCATAGAGACTGGCGGTCGTCACTTTGAACAGTTACTATGAGCTACGTTGTTGATATGCGATGTACGGATGTACGCCGTGTATGTATATAACACAATAAATATGCTGTTGTGATCATTGGTTCCATATCTCAATATAATCTGTTGTGGACCCACTATCACCTGTTTCAATTTGGATGTCAAATTAAATGCCTTTCAGCCGTCAATTTTCAACCTTACTTTAATCGGCAACCAGTTTCAGCGTTTTTTTACGCCATCTTCAGGCCGTAACCGACAAGTAGGAAGAATCTACCTCGGTTGTGCTCAAAACAGGGGCCAGCGATACTGATATTGGTGGTGGTTGAAGAGATCACTGTAGCAAATATACCAGTATTGCTGGCACCTTTTTTGAACACAACCGAGATAGATTCTTCCTACACATCGGTCAGCGGCCTGAAGATGGAGTAATAAAATACAGAAACTGGTTTCCAATTAAAATAAGTCCCACAAACATTTCTAAAAAGATGGACATGCAGAGACTTGTTTCAATTTGATCCGAAAGTTTGAGAAACCCTGCAAAAGTAGGATTGTTAACCTGGCCCTGGGGGGTTATCGCAGAGCAGCGAATTGCCCGTGTAGTATGCTTCGCCCACAGCGTTCTGTATGATTGTACATGCGTTCTTGGTTTTCACACCGCCTCTGTCAAGCATTTACCCTGTTGAGCCAAACATTTTAACGACCTGCTTAAAGGCCTGTCGGTCCACCTATGGAACGCATACAGCAGAGACTCTGCTTGGTATGGATTCGACAGGTCCTTGGTGCGTTTCCAGACCTGTGTGGCACCAGATGTTTCTGCACAACTCACGCAGTTCCCCAGACTTACCGACGAGTAGTATGTGGGCACGGATCCGGCATCCCACTGCGTTCCATGCGTTTCCTATTGGCTTCAGATTAGGTAAATGTGATGGGCAAGGCATCAACATGAGTTCATTATGATGCTCCTCAAACCACTGAAGTTCGGTTTTGGCCTTGTGAAATGGGCAGCTATCCTATTGTAGTCATGGTCTACCTCCTAATATCGTGTTGGACCTCCTTTTGCTCGGCGTATTGTAGCAACTCGTTGTGGCATAGACTCAACAAGTCGTTGGAAGTCACCTGCAGCAATATTGAACCATGCTACCTCTACAGCCGTCCATAATTGCGGAAGTGTTTCTGGGGCAGCATTTTTACACGAGGTGACCTCTCGATTATGTCCCATTAATTTTCGATGGGATTCAGGTCGAGAGATCTTGGTGGGAAAATCATTCACTATTGTCCAGAATGTTCTTCAAACCATCCGTGAACAATTTGGCTGGGTGACATGGCACATAGTTATTTGAGAAAAACCATTTCCAGTCAATGATCAGTTCAGTTGTACCAGAGGACCCAGTCGATTCCATGTAAACACTACTCAAACCGTTATGGAGCCACCACCTGCTTGCACAGTGCGTTGTTGACAACCCTGGCCCATGGATTTTTGGGGTCTGCGCCACATTCGATCCATACCATCAGCTGTTACCAAGTGAAATCGGAACTCATCTGACCAGGCCACCGTTTTCCAGCCGCCTAGGGTCGAACGGATGTGGTCACGAGCCCAGGAGTGGCACTGCAGGTGATGTGCTGTTAGCAAAGGCAGTTGCGTCTGTCGTTTGCTGCCATAGTCCATCAATACCAAATTTCGCCACATTGTCCTAACGGGTACGTTCGTTGTACGTCCCACATTGATTCCTGCGTTTATTTCACGCACTGTAGCTTGTCTGTTAACATAGACAACTTTACGCAAACACTGCTGCTCTCTGTGAAGGCCGTCGGCTACTGCGTTGTCCGTGGTGAGAGGTAATGCCTGAAATCTGGCATTCTCAGCACACTGTGGATTACGAAATATTGGATTCCCTATGTATTTCCGAAATGGAATGTCCCATGCATCTAGCTTCAACTACCATTCCGCGCTCGAAGTCTATTAATTCCCGTCTTGCGGCTACAGTCACGTCGGAAACCTATTCACGTGAATCACCCGAGTGCAAATGACAGCTCCGCCAACGTGCTGCCCTTTTACACCTATCCCATGACTTTTATAGCCTCAGGGGAAGATGCACGCAGATATACAGGTGGTTCACAGTAATGTTCATTTAATTCACAGCTGCCGTGATGTCTTCGATCACTGGATTATTATTTATCCATAATACTGCTTTTACTGCTGAGAGTATCCGAAGAGATGCAGCTCTTCATTTAAGCAGAGGTGCTGCATCTTCAAGGGAACTGGAATCTGTCAGGAATTAAAGGTATTCGGAAGGAATTTGGTATGGCCTGTAGTACGGGGCCAACCCCGGCATTTGCCTAAATTGAACATGGAAAACCACAGAAAACCATTTTCGAGGTTGCAGGGGGATGAATCAAAACCACCTTGCCTCCTGATCCAGGGAATGCTAATTCAGCAGTTCAACACGCAGAGCTACCCCAAGTCGGCGGAGAATTTGGAAAAACTAGTTGTTATACATTGTTTTAAATTAAAATAACATACATCGCACCAAAAGATTGAATTCTCACACTGCTTGTTTCTCCTTGCTCATTTGATAGTGCATGAATATTTTAAGATTTGATTGTGTTTGGAATTTCTGGCTTCAGTTACTATAATATTACAAGGGCGTAAACAGATTTTGGACGAAACGGAGAGGAAAGGATCCAGGACATAGTCGGCTCGGACGAATTCAAACAGCCCCATGATACGAACGAACTGTAGAAAGTGTTGTCATCACATACCCTTTCCGCTCTCCACAAACCGCTCCCCATTCTTTCATATCGGAACTGGTTTCCATAATAGGTTATTTGATTGTTTTCTGGAAATCGTCTCAAACGGTTAATTACGCCATTTTATGCTCGTAAGATACTTTTTTCCTTCTTGAAGGAAATTTCTGGATGTATGACTTTTGTACAAATTAAGTGTAATAATGCGCTCAGTGTAGCTAAGTATTGTAAAAACAAACTCACACACAAAAACACACACACACACACACACACACACAAAAACACACACAAACACACACACAAACACACACACAAAAACACACACAAACACACACACAAAAACACACAAACACACAAAAACACACAAAAACACACAAAAACACACAAAAACACACAAAAACACACAAAAACACACACACACACAAAAACACACACACACACAAAAACACACACACACACAAAAACACACACACACACAAAAACACACACACACACAAAAACACACAAAATGGTTCAAATGGCTCTGAGCACTATGGGACTCAACTGCTGTGGTCATAAGTCCCCTAGAACTTAGAACTACTTAAACCTAACTAACCTAAGGACAGCACACAACACCCAGCCATCACGAGGCAGAGAAAATCCCTGACCCCGCCGGGAATCGAACCCGGGAACCCGGGCGTGGGAAGCGAGAACGCTACCGCACGACCACGAGATGCGGGCAAAAAAAACACACACACACACACAAAAACACACACACACACAAAAACACACAAACACACACACAAAAACACACAAACACACACACACAAAAACACAAACACACACACACAAAAACACAAACACACACACACAAAAACACAAACACACACACACACACACACAAACACACACACACACACACACAAACACACACACACACACACACAAACACACACACACACACACACAAACACACACACACACACACACAAACACACACACACAAACACACACACACAAACACACACAAACACACACACACAAACACACACAAACACACACAAACACACACACACACACAAACACACACACACACACAAACACACACACACACACAAACACACACACACACACACAAACACACACACACACACAAACACACACACACACACAAACACACACACACACACAAACACACACACACACACAAACACACACACACACACAAACACACACACACACACACAAACACACACACACACACAAACACACACACACACACAAACACACACACACACAAACACACACACACACAAACACACACACACACACAAACACACACACACACACAAACACACACACACACAAACACACACACACACAAACACACACACACACAAACACACACACACAAACACACACACACACAAACACACACACACACAAACACACACACACACAAACACACACACACAAACACACACACAAACACACACACAAACACACACACAAACACACACACAAACAAACAAACAAACAAACACACACACAAACACACACACAAACAAACAAACAAACAAACAAACAAACACAAACACACAAACTCACACAGACATGTGATTGCAGTCCAAAGCAATTGTAGCCACATTGTGAGGAGCAGCACCAGTGGGTGATGGGAGTGACGACTCGGTGGGGGT
Source organism: Schistocerca piceifrons (assembly GCF_021461385.2). Classification (NCBI taxonomy): domain Eukaryota; kingdom Metazoa; phylum Arthropoda; class Insecta; order Orthoptera; family Acrididae; genus Schistocerca; species Schistocerca piceifrons. The sequence goes on along the minus strand of NC_060145.1, from coordinate 57,658,528 downwards.
ATGGAGGAGGCTGGGGCAGGGAGGGTGAGGTATAGTAGGGTAGGTGTAGTGGACAGTGCAGTGCTGCTAGGGAGTGAGGAGGGACGAGATGGAGAGGGTGGGCAGCTATGTGCAGTCCGGAGGTTAGAGGGCAGGGGAGAGGCTGGGACAGGGAGCAGCGGAAAAGGAGAGAAGTAAAAAAGACTGTGTGTGATGGTGGAATGTGGTCTGTATAGTGCTGGAATGGGAACAGGGAGGCTGGATGGGCGAGGACAACGACTAACGAAGGTTGAGGCAAGGAGGATTACGGGAGCGTGAGATATATTGCAAGGAAAGTTCCCACATGCACAGTTCAGAAAAGCTGATGTTAGTGGGAAGGATTCATATGGCACAGGCTGTGAAGCAGTCATTGAAATGAAGGTCTTCATGTTTGGCAGTGTGCTCAGAAACCGAGTGGCCCATTTGTTTCTTGGCCACAGTTTGTCGATGGCCATTCATGGGGACAGACAGCTTGTTAGTTGTCATGCCCATATAGAATGCAGCACCATGACTGCAGCTTAACTTGTAGATTACATGACTTGTTTCGCGCCGGCCGGTGTGGCCGAGCGGTTCTAGGCGCTTCAGTCTGGAACCGTGCGACCGCTACGGTCGCAGATTCGAATCCTGCCTCGGGCATGGATGTGTGTGATGTCCTTAGGTTAGTTAGGTTTAAGTAGTTCTAAGTTCTAGGGGACTGATGACCTCAGCTGTTAAGTCCCATAGTGCTCAGAGCCATTTGAACTTGTTTCGCTGGAAGCCCTGCCTTTGATGGGATAGGTGATGTTTCTGATCGAACTGGAGTAGGTGGTGGTGGGAGGATGTATGGGACAGGTCTTGCATTTTGGTCTTTTTTTGTTTGTTTTTGGTTTTAGGGCGCAAAACTGCTATGGTCATTAGCGGCCGGTCCGTGACTTAGGAAACAGTAAAAAACCGAAATTGATAACCAGCAGCAACGGGAACGAAAGTCATAAAATTGGAGAAACTAAAAGCAGAAGGAAGGCTTAAAAATCCACTACAGAAAGGGGTTGGTTGTCCCCAAAAAAAGCTTCAAATGACTGACGTCATTTCACTGGCACTAATAAACTTGAGAATGCGGTCGGCTGAGCGCGTGTCATCTGCTGAAATCGACGATATATCACGCGATAGCTGTAGACGGGAGCGTAACGGATTAAAATAGGGGCACTCAATTAAAAGGTGTCTTGCCGTCCACAGCTGAGAGCAGTGGGGACAGAGTGGGGGAGGATCGCCGCTTAAAAGATGTCGATGGCTAAAAAGACAGTGCCCTATCCGGAGTCTAGTTAAAATTACCTCCTCCCGACGACGCTTTCGGGAGGAAGAGGTCCAAGCACAAGGAAGAGCTTTCACGTCCCGCAATTTATTATGGGGAAGTGTCGACCAATGCGCGTGCCATAAATGAACAACACGACGACATAAAACGCTCCGTAGATCGGCGAAGGGAATCGATTGAATAGCTGGCCGAAGAAGAGAGACTGCAGCCTTGGCTGCAATATCGGCCGCCTCATTTCCACAGATACCAACGTGTCCCGGGAGCCAGAGGAACGCCACCGAGACGCCCCCCAGGTGGAGCAAGCGCAGACAGTTCTAAATCCGGTGGACCAGAGGGTGCACGGGATAAAGAGCTTGGAGACTGAGGAGAGAGCTGAGAGAATTGGAGCAGATAACGTACTGTATCCGCTGATGGCGGCGGATGTAGTGGACAGCCTGGAGAACAGCGTAAAGCTCCGCAGTATAAACCGAACACTGGTCGGGAAGCCGAAAGTGATTTGGGGGTGTCGCCAACAATATAGGCACTCCCTACACCTAACGATGTTTTCGAGCCGTCGGTGTAAATAAATGTGGCGTCCGTCATTTGTGCACATAGAGCAGCAAATGCCCGACGATAAACAAGTGAAGGGGTACCATCCTTGGGAAATCGACAGAGGTCACGGAGCAGGCAGATCCGGGGACGGAGCCAAGGCGGTGCTGTACCCCAAGTTGTCAAGAAGGTTTTAGGAAAGCGGAAGGAAAGAGAATGGAGCAGTTGACGGAAGCGGACTCCCGGTGGTAGTAGGGAGGGGGGGCGGCCTGCATACCCTACATCAAAGGAGGCGTCGAAAAAAAAGGTCATGGGCTGGATTAGCAGGCATGGAAGACAGATGGCTAGCATAACGACTCAGAAGGACTGCTCGCCGATTGGACAGCGGAGGTTCAGCAGCCTCAGCATAAAGGCTTTCCGCAGGGCTGATGTAAAAAGCTCCAGACACTAAACGTAATCCACGGTGGTGGATAGAGTCGAGATGCCGAAGAATAGACGGCCGAGCAGAGGAGTAGACTATGCTTCCATAGTCCAATTTGGAGCGCACTAAGGCGCGATAGAGGCGGAGAAGGACCACTCGGTCCGCTCCCCAGGAGGTACCATTCAGGACACGGAGGGTGTTAAGGGATCGCAGACAGCGAGCCTAAAGATAGGAAACGTGGGAGGACCAGCACAGTTTTCTGTCATACATAAGACCCAAGAATTTAGCGACGTCTGAAAACGGAAGGTTGACAGGACCTAGATGTAAAGAGGGTGAAAGAAACTCCTTACGTCGCCAAAAATTAACACAAACGGTCTTACTGGGAGAAAAACGGAAGCCGGTTTTGATACTCCAAAAGTGGAGGCGATCGAAACATCCTTGAAGACGTCGTTCAAGAAGGCTGGTCCGTTGAGAGCTGTAGTAGATCGCAAAATCGTCCACAAAGAGGGAGCCCAAGACATCAGGAAGGAGACAATCCATAATTGGATTTACGGCAATGGCAAACAGTACAACACTCAGCACGGAGCCCTGGGGTACCCCGTTTTCTTGGGAGAAAGTACGGGAGAGAGTAGTGTTCACCCGCACCCTAAATGTGCGCTCTGACATAAATTCGCGAAGAAAAAGGGGCAGCCGACCTCGAAAGCCCCAAGAGAACAGTGTGCGGAGGATGCCTGTCCTCCAACAGGTATTGTATGCTCTCTCCAGATCAAAAAATATTGCTACTGTTTGGCGTTTCCGGAGAAAATTGTTCATGATATAAGTGGAGAGAGCAACAAGATGGTCAACTGCAGAACGATACTTTCGGAATCCGCATTGGGCAGGTGTTAAAAGACTGCGGGATTCCAGCCACCACGCTAAAAGGTAATTCGCCATACGCTCCAAAACCTTACAGACACTACTCGTGAGAGAAATGGGGCGATAGCTAGAGGGGAGATGTTTGTCCTTTCCAGGTTTCGGAACAGGAACGACGATAGCTTCCCGCCATCGTTTGGGAAAAGTACTGTCGGTCCAAATTCGATTATAAAGGCGAAGGAGGTAATGCAGACTATGGGTTGATAAATGCAGCAACATTTGGACGTGGATACCATCCGGTCCTGGGGCGGAGGAGCGAGAAGAAGAGAGTGCATGTTGGAGTTCCCGCATGGAGAAAACAGTATTGTAGCTTTCGCGATTTTGAGAGGAGAAAGCAAAAGGTCGCACTTCCGCTGCACGTTTCTTCGGGAGAAACGCTGGCGGGTAATTTGAAGAGCTCGAAATCTCAGCAAAGTGCTGAGCCAACGAGTTAGAAATTGCGACGGGGTCCACTAATGTATCATGCGCGACAGTGAGCTCAGAGACCGGGGAGAAACTAGGCGCGCCTGAGAACCATCGAAGCCGACTCCAAACTTCCGAGGAGGGAGTGAAGGTGTTAAATGAGTTAATAAAGAATTTATAGCTTGCCTTCTTGCTATCGCGGATGACACGACGGCATCGCGCACGGAACTGCTTATAGCGAATACAGTTGGCCAAAGTAGGATGGTGGCGGAAAACGCGGAGAGCACGTCGCCGCTCACGTATCGCATCACGGCATGCCTCGTTCCACCAAGGAACTGGGGGGCGCCGGGGCAATTCGGAGGTGCGTGGTATTGAATGTTCCGCAGCTGTAAGAATAACGTCGGTAATATGTGTGACCTCATCGTCGACGCTGGGAAAGTGACGGTCATCGAATGTCGCTAGAGACGAAAAATGTGTCCAGTCGGCTTGGGCAAACTTCCAGCGTCGCGGTCGCAAGTGTGGCAGTTGAGGCTGCAGTCTAAGGACACATGGAAAGTGGTCACTCGAGTGTGTATCATCAAGGGCGAACCATTCGAAGCGCCGAGCTAGCGGAACAGTACCGACCGCAAGGTCCAAATGAGATAAAGTTGTCGTGGAGGCAGACAAAAATGTAGGGACCCCAGTGTTGAGGCAATCTAGATCCGCTTGGTGGAAGACGTCTAGCAATAGTGAGCCACATGGACAAGGATGTGGAGATCCCCAAAGCGGATGGTGGGCATTGAAGTCCCCAACCAGCAAATAGGGGGGTGGAAGCTGACCAAGAAGATGAAGGAGATCAGCTCGTGCCATTGGTGTGGACGATGGAATGTATACAGTACAAAGAGAGAACGTGTATCCGGAAAGGGAAAGACGGATGGCGACAGCTTGGAAGGAAGTGTTTAAGTGGATTGGGTGATAATGGAGAGTTTCATGGAGAAGAATCATGAGTGCTCCATGTGCTGGAGTGCCTTCAACAGAGGGGAGATCATATCGGACGGACTGAAAATGAGGGAGAACAAAGTGGTCATGGGGACGCAGCTTTGTTTCCTGAAGACAGAAGATGACCGGCGAGTAGGATCGTAGGAGGATCGACAATTCATCCCGATTGGCTCGAATACCGCGGATATTCCAGTGGATAATGGACATAGGGTGAACAGAAAATGGTGGAATGTGACCAAGGTTGCTGTCAACTCAACGACTGCTCGGAGCTTGTGACCGACAGCACGGAATGGCATTCAGCCGAAGGCAGAAGATCCTGATCCATAGGTTGGTCAGGAGCAGCTCCCGCCACCAGCGATCGGCCAGTTGATCGGCCACCAGCAGTGCACCTCGGCGATACAGAAGACGGCCGAGGGCGATTTCCGCCAGGTGGTGCTGTAGATGGGACACGCCTTGGCGGAGAAGGAGAGGAACTGGGTTTCTTTGTAACCTTCTTGGAAGTATGATGTTTAGATGAAGGAGGAACCGATGGTTGGGAAGTTGCGGTACGTAAAAACTCTTCACGAGTATGCTCTTTTTTCGAAGTCTTGGTGTCTGACTTTTGGGCTCGAGATTTAGCAGAATCCGACGAAGGGTGAGCCAGAGAGTGGGCAGGCGAAAGTGGTGAGGTTGAAAGGGCGATCTTTGCGCTGCCGATCTGACGACCGTGGCACTAAAGGTGAGGTCGCAAGTCTGCGTGGCCGCCTCCTTTGTTGGCCGATGAGAAGCAAGGAAAGTGCTGTATTTTCCTGTCTGAGGCACGGTGGGCTGTCGACTGGCGAATAATTTTCGTGCAGCAAAGGTCGACACCTTTTCCTTCACTCTAATTTCCTAGATGAGCTTTTCGTCCTTAAAAACGGGGCAATCTCGAGAGGAAGCAGCGTGGTCACCCATACAGTTGATGCAGCGAGGGGATGGAGGTGGACAAGCACCCTCATGGGCATCCTTGCCACACGTAACACATTTGGCCGGATTGGAACAGGACTGGCTGGTGTGATTGAACCGCTGACACCGATAGCAACGCGTAGGGTTTGGGACGTAAGGGCGAACGGAAATTCTCATAGCCTGCTTTGATTTTCGATGGGAGTTGAACTTTGTCAAATGTCAAGAAGACAGTGCGGGTTGGAATGATGTTCGTGTCAACCCTTTTCATAACCCTATGAACAGCCATTACACCCTGGTCAGAGAGGTAGTGCTGAATTTCTTCGTCAGACAATCCATCGAGGGAGCGTGTATAAACGACTCCACGCGAGGAATTTAAAGTACGGTGCGGTTCCACCCGGACAGGGAAGGTGTGTAGTAGTGAGGTACGCAGCAATTTTTGTGCCTGGAGAGCACTGACTGTTTCTAACAACAGGGTGCCATTCCGTAATCTGGAACAAGACTTTACAGGACCTGCAATTGCGTCGACACCTTTCTGAATAATGAAAGGGTTGACCGTGGAGAAGTCGTGACCTTCGTCAGACCGAGAAACAACAAGGAACTGTGGCAACGATGGAAGAACTGTCTGTGGCTGAGACTCAGTGAACTTACGCTTGTGAGCAGACATAGTGGAAGGTGAGGAAATCATTGCGGAAGAATCCCCCATGATTACCGGCGTCTCCGATGGCGCGCTCCTCCCTTGTGGGGGCCCTCTCTGAGGGCACTCCCACCTTAGGTGATTGTTCACACCTCAGGTCACACCTCCCGACAAACGGATGGAGGGACCAATCGGCACTTTCGGAAGGTATCAGCTCGGGTAATCACCCCTCCCTGGGCCTGGCCATTACCAGGGGGTACGTACGTGTCCTGCCTGTCTACCCGGGGCGGGAAATTTCGCGTTACCCCGTCACCGGCTACGCATTGAAGTGCGTGGGTCGGCCTTCAGACACGCACAGGGAGGAAAAAAGAGAAAGGGAAAGGAAAGAAGAGGGGTCTCAAACGCCGCAGCGGAGAAAAGGGCAAAGAGAAGAGCGAAGGAAAAGAGAAGGACAGAGGAAGGACGAAGACTGGCAAGTATAGAAAGCAAGGAATTTGTAACAGTTTCGAGCGTCCGTCTCCGGACGTAGGCACAAACCATACTCCCAGAGGGGGAGAAAGGGAAGGAAAGAGCCAGAGGTGAAGGGGGGGGGGCGAAGATGGGGGACGGGGAAGGATGCGGAAAGGGAGGGTATGCAGCCCGGAAAGGAAGGAGGGCCACATTAGCTCGGGGTCCCGTGCTCGCTACGCACGTATCCACAAAAGAGTTGTGGACCCCCTGGGGGGGGGGGCATTTTAGTCTGTTAGATGGGTATGAGCCATGATGTAGGGGGTTTTGAGGGATGGACGAGTATATTGTGTAGGTTCGGTGGATGGCAGAATACCACTGTGGGAGAGGTGAAAAGGATAGTGGGCCAAACCCCTGTATGTGGTCCCATATAGATCAGAGAAGCGATCACTATGGTACAATTTGTTTTGAACCCATCCACTGTATTGGGATCTTGCAGTTTTTAATCTATGACATACTGTCTTTTAGCGGTGTTTTTTTTTGACAGACAATGAATGTTGGGTAATGCGATTCCGAGATTTTCTGCTCTAATGTTTTAACCATATGTCCACTTGAAGTTGTGATTTTTAGTGCCACGAAACGGGTAGTGATCCAATAATAACGAACTAAATACGGCTGAAGCGGTTATTAATAGCCAAGATGAATACTAATGGCTGTGGTTGCCTCACCTACAAGGTGTCTTATTATTTATTCGAGTTAGAAACAAATAAGTACGTGGTAATTGTCGTTAAAGGCAGATGAAAGAAAGAATTATCAAGCTGTACTACCGTTGAGCCAACTCGAACTGTTTCAACCGCAATGGGAGTCGCAAGCAGGACATAGCTGACAATCCATTTTTCCATTGCCTTTGCTTCACCACAGTCACACTTGGCCGTATTCGTAGGGAAATGAAATTTCTGGAGATCACTCCTGGAACTTCCAACACAGAACAAAAACAGTTGAGTGACCTCCACACCATGTATTCATCCCGACGTGGGACCGTTTCTGAGGGGAGAAGAGAGACATAGTTATTCTAAAACAGAGATATCCACAATTGTTTCCTTAGGAGTAGGGCTAATAATACGAGGGCAGTTCAATAAGTAATGCAACACATTTTTTTTCTGAAACAGGGGTTGTTTTATTCAGCATTGAAATACACCAGGTTATTCCCCAATCTTTTAGCTACACAACACTATTTTTCAACATAATCTCCATTCAATGCTACGGCCTTACGCCACCTTGAAATGAGGGCCTGTATGCCTGCACGGTACCATTCCACTGGTCGATGTCGGAGCCAACGTCGTACTGCATCAATAACTTCTTCATCATCCACGTAGTGCCTCCCACGGATTGCGTCCTTCATTGGGCCAAACATATGGAAATCCGACGGTGCGAGATCGCGGCTGTAGGGTGCATGAGGAAGAACAGTCCACTGAAGTTTTGTGAGCTCCTCTCGGGTGTGAAGACTTGTGTGAGGTCTTGCGTTGTCATGAAGAAGGAGAAGTTCGTTCAGATTTTTGTGCCTACGAACACGCTGAAATCGTTTCTTCAATTTCTGAAGAGTAGCGCAATACACTTCAGAGTTGATCGTTTGACCATGGGGAAGGACATCGAACAGAATAACCCCTTCAGCGTCCCAGAAGACTGTAACCATGACTTTACCGGCTGAGGGTATGGCTTTAAATTTTTCTTGGTAGGGGAGTGGGTGTGGCGCCACTCCATTGATTGCCGTTTTGTTTCAGGTTCGAAGTGATGAACCCATGTTTCATCGCCTGTAACAATCTTTGACAAGAAATTGTCACCCTCAGCCACATGAGGAGCAAGCAATTCCGCACAGATGGTTCTCCTTTGCTCTTTATGGTGTTCGGTTAGACAACGAGGGACCCAGCGGGAACAAACCTTTGAATATCCCAACTGGTGAACAATTGTGACAGCACTACCAACAGAGATGTCAAGTTGAGCACTGAGTTGTTTGATGGTGATCCGTCGATCATCTCGAACGAGTGTGTTCGCACGCTCCGCCATTGCAGGAGTCACAGCTGTGCACGGCCGGCCCGCACGCGGGAGATCAGACAGTCTTGCTTGACCTTGCGGCGATGATGACACACGCTTTGCTCAACGACTCACCGTGCTTTTGTCCACTGCCAGATCACCGTAGGCATTCTGCAAGCGCCTATGAATATCTGAGATGCCCTGGTTTTCCGCCAAAAGAAACTCGATCACTGCCCGTTGTTTGCAACGCACATCCGTTACAGACGCCATTTTAACAGCTCCGTACAGCGCTGCCACCTGTCGGAAGTCAATGAAACTATACGAGACGAAGCGGGAATGTTTGAAAATATTCCACAAGAAATTTCCGGTTTTTTCAACCAAAATTGGCCGAGAAAAAAAATGTGTTGCATTACTTATTGAACTGTCCTCGTAAATAAGAAAATAGGAACGCGGGTAAGGTATTATGAGCACATTACTGTAGCCAAGGCGGGCACGAATCTAACACACCAGAATCGATGATGAAGACATTGAAAAAATATATGATGAAATAAAGTAGTATTTCAGATGCTTCAGGGAGAGTAAAATTTAATTCAGATTGGTGACTGGAATTCGACAGCAGGAAAAGGAAGAGAAATAAAAATGGTAGGAAAAATTAAATGGGGTATAGGAAAGAAAGAGGAAGTAGCCTGGTAGAATTTTGAACAGAAAACAGTTTTATCTTCACTAACACAGGGTTTAAGTATCATGAAAGAAATTTTTCTATATGTGGAAGGGACCTACGTGATTACTCTGCTATTCACAATAAAGTGCCTGGCAGAGGGTTCAATGAACCACCTTCATGCTGTCCCTCTACTGTTCCACTCTCTAACGGCACGCGGGAAAAGTGAGCACTTAAATTTTTCCGCGCGAGCCCGGATTTCTCGTATTTTATCGTGATGATCATTTCTCCCTACGTAGGTGGGTGTCAACAGAATGTTTTCGCAATCGGAAGAGAAAACTGGTGATTGAAATTTCACGAGAATATCCCGTCGCAGCGAAGAAGGCCTTTGTTTTAATGATTGCCACTCCAATTCACGTATCATGTCTATGACACTATCTCCCATATTTAGCGATAATACAAAACGAGCTGTCCTTCTTTGTACTTTTTCGATGTCATCCGTCAGTCCCTCCTGATGCGGATCCCACACCGCACAGCAGTACTCCAGAATATGGCGGAGAAGTGTAGTGTAAGCAGTATCTTTGGTAGACCTGTTGCATCTTCTAAGTGTTCTGCGAATGAATCAATGAATCGCAGTCTTTGGTTTGCTCTACCCACAATATTATCTATGTGATCGTTCCAATTTAGGTTATTTGTAATTGTAATCCCTAAGTATTTAGTTGAATTTACAGCCCTCAGATTTGTGTGACTGATCGCGTAATCTAAATTTAGCTGATTTCTTTTAGTACTCATGTGAATAACTTCGCACTTTTCTTTATTCAGGGTCAATTGCTACTTTTCACACCATGCAGATATCTTATCTAAATCATTTTGCAAGTCGTTTTGATCATCTGATGACTTTAAATGACGGTAAATGACAGCATCATCTGCAAACAATCTAAGACGGTTACTCAGATTGTCTCCTATGTCGTTAATATACATCATGAACAATAGATGGATTGTATAATAGTAAGAAAGATTTTGAAACCAGATTTTAAAATTTAAAGCCTTTCCAGTGGAAGACGTGAACTCTGAATATATTTTGTTGCATTGCAAAATGGTAGGGAAGGAAGAAGATGTAACTTTGATGAACAGCAGGAACCAGAGGTGTTGAGGGTTTCAGAGAGAACATTAGGCAATGTTATACTGAAATATGGGAAAGAAAACTAATGGCTAATCTTAAGGGGCGAAATAAGGAAGGCAGCTGAGGATTATTACATAAGAAAAGGCATAGCAGAATCCCTAGATCACATAGGATATGCTGAATTTAACGATCGAAAGGAGAAAATATAAAAAGGCCGCAAATGAAGCAGGCGAAAGAGAACAGAAGCGAGATTGACAGAAAGCACAAATTTGGTAAACAACAATGTCTACAGGATAAACGCAAGACTGTGGAAGCTTTTGGAAAGATAGACACCTCATAAGAAAATTAAAAAGAGATATTAGATAAAAGAGAAGCATCTGTATGAATATCAATAGCTCAGATGGGCAAGCAGTCCTAAGCAAAGAAGGAAAAGTGAAAGGAATGTACGAAGTGTCTATATAACGTAAACAGACTTGCGGACAATATTACAGAAATAGAAGATGAAGCAGGCGAAGATGAGGTGGAAGAGATGATACTACGAGAAGAATTTGACAAAGCACTGGAAGAACTATGTGAAAACAAAAAATGGTTCAAATGGCTCTGAGCACTATGGGACTTAACTTCTGTAGTCATCAGTCCCCTAGAACTTAGAACTACTTAAACCTAAGTAACCTAAGGACATCACACACATCCATGCCCAAGGCAGAATTCGAACCTGCTACCGTAGCGGTCACGCGGTTCCAGACTGAAGCGCCTAGAATCGCACGGCCACACCGGCCGGCGCCTATGTGAAAACAAGGCCCCTCGAGTAGATGACATTCCCTGAGGCTTAGTGTGATGTTTGAGAGAGCTAGTCATGACAAAATTGTTCCACCTGGTGTGCAAGCTATAGGAGACAGGCGAAATATCCTCAGACTCCAGGAAGAGTGCTTTTATTCCAATTCCAAAACAAGAAGGTGCCAGCAGGTGCAAATACTACGCAGCCATTAGTTTAATAAGTTATAGTTTCAAAATAATGGCAAGAATTATTCACAGAAATGGAAAAAATATGTAGAAGCGGTCATCGCGAAATGTCGGTTTGGGTTCTGAAGAAATGAAGAAGCGATCTGTTCCAACGACTTATCCTAGAAGAGAGGCTGAAAAAGATTTATAGAAAACTTTTTACAATGTTGACTGGACTAAGGTATTTTAAATTTTGAGGATAGGTGGATTAAAAAGCGGGGAGCCAGAGGCTGTTTACAACTTGTACAGAAAGCAGAATGCAGCACAAAAGTCGAAGAACGTGAAAGGAGAGCTGTAGTTGAAAGGGAGTGAAACATTCTAGCCTATGTTCACTAAACATCACTTTCATTTGTGTTTGGTTCAAGACCATCATGATAGCTTGAAGGCGTGGTACTGATGACAACTTAATCGATGATCATTTCCATTATTCCATCTCGTGTCCAGTATGCTTACTCCAGCTGCTGCGTTTTCCTGCAGAAACCTTGCCTGTCCTATGCAGTACTGAAAGGAAAGCATTAACAAGATTCTGCTGTCTTTCCTTAGACGTGTCACCAGTGACGTTTTCCCTGAAATTGCGGTTTATTTTGGCCCATGCCAGTTCTATCGGTTCTATCGGATTTAGATCGCAGTTGTAGCGCGGTAAACGGACTATTTTGCTTCCTCTGATCTCAGCGATTTTATCTACGACGTACGCTTTCGCGACTAGTTTGTTTTGCTTTTTAGGCAACAGTTCAGTCTTCCTTACTGAGCCATTGCAATTTATTTGCCTGTCTCACAACCACACAAACATCGTAATCCAGTAATCATATTTATTAGACACACTGTGGAGCTTCCTGTCGTAGTATGGCGTGTTAGCTATAGATCACAGAATTTGGTGGGACATAGGAACCACCATATCTGCAACAGCCCTCCCCTCCCCCCCCTCCTACCCCCACCACCTACTCAGCCGACGTCCGGTAGCATTGTCAGTTTCAAGAAATTCGCAAGTTAGTGAAAACAGCTTCTTGTATGAAACTTCCTGACAAACTAAAAGTTTGTGCTAGACTGGCTTCCCAGGTTCAAGTCCCGGGGTGGCACACAGTTTTAATTTGTCAGGAAGTTTCAAATCAGCTCACACTCCGCTGTAGGGAGAAAATTCGTTGCCGGCCGAAGTGGCCGTGCGGTTAAAGGCGCTGCAGTCTGGAACCGCAAGCCCGCTACGGTCGCAGGTTCGAATCCTGCCTCGGGCATGGATGTTTGTGATGTCCTTAGGTTAGTTAGGTTTAACTAGTTCTAAGTTCTAGGGGACTAATGACCTCAGCAGTTGAGTCCCATAGTGCTCAGAGCCATTTGAACCATTTGAAAATTCGTTCCAGTTTCTTGCATCTTGCTGCAAGTACTTGCCGGATTTGTCACTATGTGGAAGTTTTTCTCAAACTCGCAAAAGTTGTGTGTGTTTAGCACTGATGCGAAAATGTCAGTTTAGAAAACGAGGATGGCACAAAGACAGATGGGCCGAAGCAAATGTATCACTGGTACACTTAAACGAATATAATTGGCACCACCTGTCAAGGAAGTGCGAAACAAGAATGAGATTTTCACTCTGCAGCGGAGTGTGCGCTGATATGAAACTTTCTGGCAGATTAAAACTGTGTGCCCGACCGAGACTCGAACTCGGGACCTTTGCCTTTCGCGGGCAAGTGCACTACCAACTGAGCTACCGAAGCACGACTCACGCCGGGTACTCACAGCTTTTACTTCTGCCAGTACGTCGTTTCCTACCTTCCAAACTTTACAGAAGCTCTCCTGCGAACCTTGCCCGCGAAAGGCAAAGGTCCCGAGTTCGAGTCTCGGTCGGGCACACAGTTTTAATCTGCCAGGAAGTTTCAAGTGCGAAACAAGTTTACCAATCAATTTGTTTCGCCATAATGAAAAGCGGAATGGCAGTATAGACGTCTTTAAATTTTAGATGATGTCTTAGTGTTACCGTAAACATAAATGCATTACATTTGTGATAAAAGCAGTAAATACTGCTTCCAAACTCGAAAAGTAATTAAAGTGCAGTCTCTTGGTGAGATACTGCGCCGCATTTTTGATTCCTGTCACCGAATATTTGATTATACAGTAGACAAGAGATGTTCGAAATTTGCATACAACATCCTCACGTTTTTGGTTGACATGAAATGCTCTGATTTTAGTTAATTGAATAAAGTTTCTTGGTAACATCAATATGTACTCCTCTAACATTTTTTCTATTTTTGTTTTTGTGTTTGATCATGATTCTTATTCATTAATAATAACGCAACAGCAGTGAAGACCGCTTTGGTTTTTAAGAATAACTGCACTTCTGCGACATCTACTTGTAGAAAGCTCCTGAAATAAACTCGCCCCAGTGACTAACAAGTAAATTTGATTTTGTTCTAAATGCAAACACTTCAGCAAGTGCTTACAGAAGTTACTTGCTAGCAAACAAGCCTTTCATAATACAGTACTTCGCGTCCAGGGGCAGCTTGACGTTGGCAGCGCTCGAAGACAAATTAATAGTTTTCAAGCGGAGCCGATTTTCTCCGCTTCTGGCAGCGCTAGCGCAGTCGTCAAGTTGTTATAGCCAAATAGTACTTCCTCACAATTACAGCAATACCACAAAGAGTAATGTACGTACGTGGTACACCTAAGAAAAGAGTTATTAACAAAGATCTCGTTGCAAATATCCTCATCATACTGCTAAAATTCTTCTTCTTAAAGTATACCGTGTGGTGTGGAGTAGCTTGTGGTATCGTATCATTATTCGATCCATAATTTGAGATGGTCTTCAATGGTCCTCGCCACGCACGAAGATAAGGCTGTCGGTCGGTATTATTAACCTCTTGCTCGGCTTTAGCATTGAGACTGTGATCTGGATACATTAGTCGTTGGGAACTATTTTACGAATTCAGATTACATTGAATAAGCTGAAAAGATTTCGGCGTTTATACGCCCACCACAACTAAATTTTTGTTGTTTAATGTGTGCAGCTGGTAGCACTATGATATCCCCGAAGTCTTCCGTCCACTCATGTAGTAGGCTACCTCAATTTGCCTTTCTATTAAGTTTCGTGACAGACCTTAGCTTAATAGGGTTTTACGCTATGTTCTCGTTTTCGATACCTTTTTATTTCAGCCTATGTCCTCTTGTAGATGAGAAAGTTTTCCTAAATAAACGTATCTCTATATGTTTTAACGAAAACGTCCTAACAATTATTCGTCTCGAATCCATTGCCCCTTCTACCAAGGGACATGATCTTAAGAGTTTTTCACAGCTGTTTCCCGGGTTTATGAACAATAGAACTGCTTTGCAAGTTGTACCTACCATGTTACCGTAGTTCTCTTGGTTTTAGGGGGTGCGATGTCTTCCGTGACTTCGCTACGTAGATTTCTGTAGCATGTGGTCCATTTGCTTAATTAATATTTCGCATAGTATCCGGTATGTACATCAATACTGCATTTTGATCTCTTTAGCACAGGTCTTAGAAAAAGTGTCTTTGATGATTAAGTTACGCAGAAATTCTACTTTTATCGTTGTAATTGTGGGAACACGAAAGCTTGTCTTACAACGACCAAACAAATGCGTTAGTAAAACTATGAAACACATACGATTTGTGACCAGCGATTCTCTATAATAACCAGTGAGCCAGAGATATAATTTATTTCCCACCTTCATATGTTGACAGCACTGATACAAAGAATCCGTGGAAAAGCTGTTTACTGTTTATATTGATTTTTGCTTTAGCGATGTCTCTGTGTTAGAAAAATTTTTCGTGTAAGTGTCCTGATTGCTACTAAAGGTAAGTTAGAAAACTATAGGAAAGTAATACTCGCTGAGGGATTAACATCTGTACAGTTACAGTGTTGTTCGATGAGTGTTATTTCGTTAATACAGCTACATACGTACTCTACACACCACTGTGCAGTGCATGACAAAGAGCATACCCCATGTTAGGGCTTCCTCCCGTCTGATCCACGTATGGAGCGCGGGAAAGGAACGTTCTTAAATGCCTCTGTGTGCTGTAAAGAATATCTCTAAATTCTTCACTTTTATGATGGTTGACACGTTGTAACTAGGTTTTCGTGGGGTAATTTACGTTTAGCGCCAAGAGTCTACCAATTCATGTTTTTCATTTCCTTGACGTTTTCCTGCGAATCAAACAAAACAATTTGTGCTACCCTTCTTTGTAAACATGAGTTTCACTGCTAGCCGTGATCGGTACGGGCCCAAAAAACTTGAGAAGTTCAAATGGCTTTGAGCACTATGGGACTTATCTATGGTCATCAGCCCCCTAGAACTCAGAACTACTTAAACCTAACTAACCTAAGGACATCATACAACACCCAGCCATTCCCGCCGGGAATCGAACCCGGGAACTCGGGCGTGGGAAGCGAGAACGCTACCGCACGACCACGAGCTGCGGGCACTTGAGAAGTGTTATAAGATGGGACACACAAGTGATTTGTAAGCAGCTTCTGTGACGAAGCAAGATGGGATAATTTTAATTCTCCTCCTGTTTTGCATCTGTCTCCTTAATTCGTTTTGTTATTTTAACTACTTACCATTAACATACGTGAATATTATCTGCATTTCCATAAAAGAGAAAGATTGGCCTTCATTGTTAAAGAATATAACACCAGATCTAATTTTGTGCTTAGTTTTATGTATGTAATTGATTTTCTAATTTATCTTTCCCTATAGGTTGCTTCGTAACTTAAATTCTATTGTTGACATATAAACAAATATAAATTGTGTAATAATTGTAAACATTTGGAAGACGAAATACTAGTAATCTTAAAGTATCTGTTTGGCTCTATTCGAAAACATGTTAGCAAAACCAGCCCTTCATTAACTCCAAAGTAATTAACAGTTTTGTCAGAAGTGTTATTTGCGTAACTATGTTTGTTAATTCACGATTTAAACAGATAATTCGGCTTAACCCTTGCAGTAGAAGAAACAGTTAAAAAGACGGAATTTTTCGATGTATTCATTTAATTTAATGAGCTAAGTTTTAATCGTAATTTCTGTAAATTTAATTTCGAACAATGTAGTTTCGGGACCTATTATAGTAAGGTCCAATTTTTGGTCACGAGACAGTCAGTCCACGGCTGAGTTTCAGATGAGAAACCTGTGCTGATTAAAACAACAACAATGCTTCAACTTTAACTGCGGAATAAGTGTTAAACAATTAGGCCATGTGTTAAAACAGTAACACTGTCTGCTCCATACGTACTTTATTATTCTTCAA
The DNA here is from genome assembly GCF_021461385.2 of Schistocerca piceifrons. NCBI lineage: Eukaryota > Metazoa > Arthropoda > Insecta > Orthoptera > Acrididae > Schistocerca > Schistocerca piceifrons. Next base: position 57,641,911 of record NC_060145.1, on the reverse strand, counting down.
GAACCGTGAACTTTTTTGGTTAGGTTATACTGCTCGTAGATGTTCAACAGTTAACTGTTGTAGCAGTTTGTGGAGGTTCGCCTGCAAACAATCAACGAGGCTTATGGAAAGTTTAGATAGTAGTGCACTGGCCATACATATACAGGGTGGTCCACTGATAGTGACCTGGCCAAATATCTCACGAAATAAGCATCAAACGAAAAAACTACAAAGAACGAAACTCTACTAGCTTGAAGGGGGAAAGCAGATGGCGCTATGGTTGGCCCGCTAGATGGCGCTGCCATAGGTCAAACGGATATCAACTGCGTTTTTTTTTTTTTAAATAGGAAGCCCCTTTTTTTACATATTCGTGTAGGACGTAAAGAAATATAAGTGTTTTAATTGGACAACTTTTTTCGCTTTGAGATAGATGTCGCTGTAATAGTCACAAACGTATAATTACGTGGTATCACGTTACATTCCGCCAGTGCGGTCGGTATTTGCTTCGTGAGACATTACCCGTGTTAAAATGGACCGTTTACCAACTGCGGAAAAGGTCGATATCGTGTTGACGTATGGCTATTGTGACCAAAATGCACAACGGGCGTGTGCTATGTATGCTGCTCGGTATCCTCGATGACATCATCCAAGTGTCCGGACCGTTCGCCGGTTAGTTACGTTCTTTAAGGAAACAGGAAGTGTTCAGCCACATGTGAAACGTCAACCACGACCTGCAACAAATGATGATGCCCAAGTAGGTGTTTTAGATGCTGTCGCGGCTAATCCGCACATCAGAAACAGACAAATTGCGCGAGAATCGGGAATCTCAAAAACGTCGGTGTTGAGAATGCTGCATTAACTTCGATTGCACCCGTACCATATTCCTATGCACCAGGAATTGCATGGCGACGACTTTGAACGTCGTGTACAGTTCTGCCACTGGGCACAAGAGAAATTACGGGACGATGACAGATTTTTTGCACGCGTTCTATTTAGCAACGAAGCGTCATTCACCAACAGCGGTAACGTAAACCGGAATAATATGCACTATTGGGCAAAGGAAAATCCACGATGGCTGCGACAAGTGGGACATCAGTGACCTTGGCGGGTTAATGTATGGTGCGGCATTATGGGAGGAAGGATAATTGGCCCCCATTTTATCGATGCCAATCTAAATAGTGCAATGTATGCTGATCTACGTTATGTTCTACCGATGTTACTACAAGATGTTTCACTGCATGACAGGATGGCGATGTACTTCCAACATGATGGTTGTCCGGCACATAGCTCGCGTGCGGTTGTAGCGGTACTGAATAGCATATTTCATGACAGGTGGATTGGTCGTCGAAGCACCATACAATGGCCCGCACGTTCACCGGATCTAACGTCCCCCGGATTTCTTTCTGTGGGGAAAGTTGATTTGCTATCGTGATCCACCGACAACGCCTGACAACATGCGCCAGCGCATTGTCAATGCATGTACGAACATTATGGAAGGCGAACTACTCGCTGTTGAGAGGATGTCAAATGCATTGAGGTTGACGGACATTATTTTGAGCATTTATTGCATTAATGTGGTATTTACAAGTAATCACACTGACAGCATGCGTTCTCAGAAACGATAAGTTCACAAAGGTACATGTATCACATTGGAACAACCGAAATAAAATGTTCAAAAGTACCTACGTTCTGTATTTTAATTTAAAAAACCTAACTGTTACCAACTGTTCGTCTAAAATTGTGAGCCATATGTTTATGACTATTACAGCGCCACCTGTCACAAAGCGAAAAAAGTGGTCCAACTAAAACATTCATATTTCTTTACGTACTATATGATTATGTAATAAAAATGGGGGTTCCTATTTTAAAAACGCAGTTAATATCCGTTTGACCTATGGCAGCGCCATCTAGCGGGCCAGCCATAGCACCATCTGGTTTCCCCCTTCAAACTAGACAAGTTTCGTTCTTTGTAGTTTTTTCGTTTGGCGCTTATTTCGTGAGATATTTGGCCCGGTCGCCATCAATGGACCACACTGTATAACAGTGTATTATTGGGAGGTTGTGATCAGCTGAAGTAAAAGACTGTGAAACCCAACTGAACATCTGTCGGGTACATTATTGATCTTTGTCAGTGTACAAATTACAAACACCGTTTTTCAGCCAGCGTAGCAACGCAGTACGTCGACACCGAGGACTGCATAGCGAAAATAAATAAAGCAGCTGGAACCGCTACATCTCCTTTGCAGAGGGACTTCATTTACGCAGTGTCCTACGAATGAAACGAAGTCTCTTGCCTGCTTTACTGCGGCTGAGCCCATCCGTGCTCATTTCATTCCACATCTCGACCAAGTGTTAGATCTGTCTATATCATCATCGTCCACATGATTATTCCGCAATTCACAAATAAGTGACTGGCAGAGGGTTCATCGAACCACTTTCGAGCTATTTCTCTGCACTTCCACTCTTGAATGCCACGCGGGAAAAACGAACATTAAATATTCTGTCCGAACTCAGATTTCTCTTATTTTATCACCAGCACAGGTGGACGTCGACAGTATATTTTCACACTGAGGAGAAAATTGGTGATTGAAATTTCACGAGAAGATTCAGCAGCAACGAAACCCGCCTTTGTTTTAACGATTGTCATCTCAAAAAAATGGTTCAAATGGCTCTGAGCACTATGGGACTCAACTGCTGAGGTCATTAGTCCCCTAGAACTTAGAACTAGTCAAACCTAACTAACCTAAGGACATCACGAACATCCATGCCCGAGGCAGGATTCGAACCTGCGACCGTAGCGGTCTTGCGGTTCCAGACTGCAGCGCCTTTAACCGCACGGCCACTTCGGCCGGCAATTGTCATCTCAATTCGCGCATCATCTCCGTAGTTCTCTCTCCCCTATTTCGCGATTACACAAAACGAGCTGCCTTCCTTTGAACTTTTTCGTTGTACTCTGTCAATTTTATCTGATGCGGATCGCACACCGCGCAGCACTACGCCATAAGAAGGCCGACAAGCGCGGTGTTGGCAGTCTCTTTAGTAGCCCTGTTGCATTTTCTAAGTTTTCTGCCAATAAATACCAATCTTTGGTTCGCTTTCCCCACAACATTATCTATATGATAGTTCGAGTTTAAGTAATTGTAATCCCAAAGTATTTAGTTGAATTTGCAGCCTTTAGGTTTGTTTGATTTATCGTGTAACTGAAATTTAGCGGTTTTCTTTTAGTACTTGTGTGGATATCTACACAATTTTCATTGTTTAGAGTCAATTGCCACTTCCTGCACTATACAGAAGATATCTTGTGTAAATCATTTTGCAATTGGTTTTGACCTTCTGATGACTTTACACGACGGTAAATGACTGCATCATCTACAAACAGTCTAAGAGGGCTGCTCGGATTCTCTTCTATGTCGTTTATGTAGATCAGGAACAGCAGACAGCCTGAAACACTTCCATGGGGAACAGCAGATAATAATATGTTTTACTCGATCGCTTTCCACTAATTACTACGAATTGTTACCTTTCTGACAGGAATTCACGAAACCAGTCGCACACTAATTTGCACGCAATTTGATTAGAAGTCTTTTGCGAGGAACGGTGTCAAAAGCCTTCTGGAAATTTAAAAATATGAAACCATTTTGACGTTCGCTGTCGAAAGCACTCGTTATTTCGTGAGAATAAACAGCTAGTTGTGTTTCACAAGAAGGATGTTTTCTGAATCCATGTGTATATTTGTCAATAAATCGTTAACTTCAAGATAATTCATAATGTTCGAATACAGTGTATGTTCCAAAATTTTACTGCAAATCCACGTTAGTGATATGGGCCCGTAATTCAGTGGATTACTCCCATTTCCTTTTTTGTGTACTGGTGCGACTTTAGCAATTTTCCAAAGCAACTTTCCAGTCTTAGGTATGGATCTTTCGGCGAGCGAAAATGACTCAAATTGCTCTGAGCACTATAGGACTTAAACATTTGAGGTCATCAGTCCCCTAGAACTTAGAACTACTTAAGCCTAGCTAACCTAAGGACATCACACACATCCATGTCCGAGGCAGGATTCGAACCTGCGACTGTAGCGATCGCGCGCTTTCAGACTGTAGCGCCTAGAACCGATCGGTCACTCCGGCCGGCTATGAACGAATGTCTCCTCACTGTCAATAACAGCAACAATCAAGGATACCCCACGCAGGGACAGCACTACTGCATTTCCCAGGACTCCAGACATACCGCACTCCTTTTACGCTTAGTCCGACATTGGTGCCAATGTTGTTGCCAACGCTGGACCATAATCCCCTTGCGCACTACGTCAAGCTGGTAAAAGCGGCGACATAATCAAGATTATGTCGCAATATACTTCAAAATCACTTCCCCTTTTTTTTAACTTCGTCAACATTTCGGGAAGAGTTTGAACTCACCTGCCCTCCCCCTCCGGCTACGCCAGTGATTACGAATAACGTATGCTGGAATGATTACATAAGAGTGTTGTCGGGAAAGTATACCAAAAGCTGCGATTTACTAGAAGAACGCTTAGAAAATGCAACAGACTGCGTACACTACGCTTGTGGGCCCTCTTCTGGAGTACTGCTGTGTGGTACCAGCATCGGATAGGATTGACGGAGGACATCGAAAAAGTCCAAAGACGGGCAGCTCGTTTTGTACTATCGCGAAATAGCGGAGAGAGTGCAACGGATATGATACGCGAATTGGGGTGGCAATCATTCAAACAAAGGCGTTTTTGTTGCAGCAGCACCTTCTCATGAAATTTCAGTCACAAACTTTCTCCTCCGATTAAGATAATATTTTTTTGGCACCCACCTACACATGGAAAAATGATCGTCATAATAAAATAAGAGAAATTACAGCTTGCACGGAAAAATTTAACTGTTCGTTTTACCCGCTCTCTGTTTGGGAGAAACAGCTTGATGGACCCTCTACCGGGCACTTAATTGCGAAATTGCAGAGTAGTCCTGTTGATGTAGAAGAAGCACATTTATTTACTTCCACATCATACTTCGAATACTTAAACGACCCTGTTACTTCTTTTCAAAAAGGTGGTTTTCTCTCCTCAGCAGTCGTATATTAGTTTTTAACCGTCTGTTTCGTGTTTATCTGCATCGTCTAGGTCAAGAGTGATCGTCTAGGTTCGATTGGTCTAATTTAATTTTCTTCCGAGATAAAGCTTCTATGGCAGATAGCGTATTCTTTTCTTTTCAAATCTGCGATTTCTTGCTATTAATAAACGCAAATCTATTTTACAAAAGCACTATTGTTGTTGCAAAAATGAAGCGTTTGTAAAGCCATAGAAAAGGCGAAAATACATTAAAACGTTTTTTTTTAAAGAGGATAAATGTCTGCCAAGTGTACTTGGTCCTCGCTAGTACTTGCAACTTCGAAGGCACTTTCATGTCAATTTGGAGCTTTTTGTGATAGCAAAAAATCACCCTTTAAAACCCTAAGAGATAATTTTTTTTACGTACCTTTCATAATATTCGGAAAGGAGATGATCTCAACAAATCCTTGCGTTGTTCACATTAACAAAATAGTTCTTTTCAACGTGAAACTCATTTGTGGGTAGTTCTCTGATCTTTTGGAAATCGATAGTGAACGACATCTGCAGTTTCATATGAAGCACTTTAGCTTTCAGCAATAGCACGATGATTTCAGCTTTTGCTCATAATACTACAAAATCACCAGCATGAAGAACAGCCAATAAGCAACTGCATTCTTTTTATTTAAACGCAGGGATTTGGGAATTTGCTTGCATTAACAATGTACGTGTTTTCGCTTCCCGCAATCCTAATGACGGAACGGCAGACTGCGTGCGCACGCAATTTGGCATGCCCTGCCTGTGTACTGGCTGTAGTTCACGCGGCCGTCACGAGATGGCAGGAGATGCGAGACATAGCCTGTGAGTACGGGTAGTGCAAAAAGAAATTTAACTTGTTGTTTTAAACAATGTTTATGTATAGGCTTAATGACCGGTAAAATAGACACAAAAACGTACGTCCCTTGAAACCACATAATATCTCAAAGCTAATCATCAGTTTAAAAGAAGTTTAATGGAACAAAATTTACATACCGAGTCGAATGTATTTTGAACCGTTTCTCCGTCGTATATATACAAAATAATTGCAGCATACAAATGTACTTGCTTCGGCAGTACATATACTAAAATTGGAACGATACAGAGAAGATTAGCATGGCCCCTGCGCAAGGATGACACGCAAAATCGTGAAGCGTTCCACATTTTTTGACAACTCTATCTTCTTGTGCAGCTTCTCTAGAATAAATGATAAAGGAGCTGCACGGTCATCAATAGTATCTATTCTTTCGAGAACAGTTACTGTCTTCATATATATAGTTAAAGGCTACCCAGTTATTGACCTTCGTCTGAGCGAATGCGCACAGGTTGCCCAAACTCTTACGGGAATCGTCACCTTAGTGTGCGCGAGTAATGGGTGGATGGGCAAATACCTATTAGGTACATTACGTATGTAGATTGTGGACAGTTGGGAAAGTGGGTCTCGCGGGAATCGTGCAAGGGATAAGTCCCTGCAGTCGCGCTCTTCAGCTGTGTCCTCGGTGGCTCAGATGGATAGCTGGTTCGGTAAAAAAAAACTGGATAAAGCTTCTGCCATGTAAGCAGGAGATCATGTGTTCGAGTCCCGGTCGGGGCACACATTTTCAGCTGTCCCCATCGAGGTATATTAACATCACCTGTCGGCAGCTGAGGGTTTCAATTAATTATCATGTATATCTTATTATGTTTGAGCTCAGAATATTTTGTAGAACTTTGCAAGAGGAGGATGTTAATGACATGGGACTGGTAGTGTTGATGATCTATTCTCTTACTCCTTTTGTAGACAATTATGACCTCTGCCTTTTTCCTGTCACTGGGCACAGATTTTTGTTCAAGGGATCTTCGGTATACTGTGGTTAAAATGGGAGCTAACTCAGATGCAAATTCTGTTTGGAACCTGAGAGAGATTTCATCGGGCCCATGAGCGATATTGGCTGTTTCTCAACGCCACTGCCAGTAACATACGTATCACTAAGCTTCACAGTGATGGAGAAGTAAACTGGGACAGTACTTCTGTATCTTTATTAGTAAAGCAGCATTTGAAAACGAAGTTAAGTATTTCTGATTTTTCTTTGGTATCTTCAGTTTCAGTTCCTGAGTTATCCACGAGTGACAGTTGTCAACGGACAATCAGAATAATTTGTATAATAATTTAAGGGGTAACCATAAACAGGTGTAGTGTGGGGAGGAGTAGGGATATTGGGGAAGAATGTAGTAGAGATAACTCTTCTAGTGACAAAATGTTGAGCGAAACAGGAAAGGGGAAACTGTGAGATGGTCAGATACTAGAAACTCATCTGTGGTTTCAGGCAGACGGGATAGAGAGGAGATTTCGATGCTACATGACTTGCTTGACCCCGAAGAATGGTAAGGCGAAGACTATGTGACAGACCATGTAATAAACACCATCTTGCTTTTATGCTAATTTAAGGCAAGCCAAGATTCAATACACTACATGGATACTGTGTTTAAACATTTGTATCTGATGAACACTCGATGCGTAGAGTAATGTGATTGAGTCTGCCAGTAAAAATACTTCTAGAGAATCACATACTAGCGAAGATATTCGATGATTGTACTTTTTTATTAGTCAACAGCGTGGTACCATTTGAGCACATTTCAGCAATACAGGCGCCCATAATGTTCATCTTCAACTCCGACCATGATCTACAGATGTTACATACCGAAAGAGCTGATTTTTAATTAAAAGCTTTTCTGTGTTTGTGGATAAATCGTTTTATTCAAGCTTAAAACATCACAAGGGATTCTCAAACAGACACGTTTTAATTTTTTGGGCTACAGTTTTGCACGTTTGTTGTTTTGCCTTTTTATAAATAGTCTACTAAGGGGGGCGTGGTGCGTGTGTCAATAACAGAATGCTTTAATACTCACGAACTATTTACTAATTTTCTTTTCTTGTTTTATTTCAAAACGCTTCTTTTAGTTCTGCTAGCTTTATGCAGATGAAAAAAAATCACTTTAACATCATTTCAGCTCAGACATTTGATTTTGGGCCCGTAATGTAAGGAGATACCACCTAGAACCGGAACACACCTACTGTGAAGTTTAAATTAGACTTAAATTAATCTTAGGGTTGAAAAATTTATGAACAGGAATGTCTTACGCTTTTTCCACTCGTCTGAGACTCCTCTCTTTGTGAAAGATTCGCGGTAAACACAACATTTTAGCAGGGATTGCACAAGACAAAAGAGCTGTCTATCTTTCTATTAAACTAAACAGCCGTTAACATCCGAAACTAGAGGGTGTTAACAGAAAGCGTCGACTATTTTGTGAGATGCTAGTACTCAGCGAGACTAGAAACTAAGTCCAATACACATGGGTCGGACGCACGTATGTCTGATCAGGGATGAAAGGCGTTCTGTTGCCTAATTGATCATATTCGTTGCATTAGTACTTCGCCAACTGGATCAATAGAGGGTTTTGATGTCCTGTATTACAGCACTCTACGTTCATAATAGTCTGAGCATTAGGCAGTCAGCAGTCAGTTGCGTGGTTCGACTTGTATTATGCGGAATTAGTATTTAATTTAGGGGCGACTAGACACTTAAGTAAGAACAACAAACAACAGGATTAGCCTTGCCACAACTTAACAAATAGCTTCTAGTCCCCTAATGTTACATCAATGTCCGTTCCCAACTGGCCGTGGTTGGTTGGCTAATGGAGATCGGTGGCTTCAATAACTGCTTACACAACATTACTGATTTACGTAATTTATTAATAATAGTTCACTGAAAAACAAGTCTTAAAACACCCCATAGAAAGGCTGGTTAAATAACTGTTCCTTTGATTAATCGGGTAATAAATTCTCAACCAATAACAGTAGCAAACAACATCACTTCCACATAAAAACTTACAGAATGGTAGAAAGGTACATTACAAACTTCAATATTTACTTTCATTTAACACGCAGATATAAAAACATATCCAAAACTCAGTTAGCATATTTGTCAAATTCGAGTATTTATAACCCACTGAACTACAGCGCAGAGCTGACAATTTCAAATCTGTCCAATGAGTAATCCTGATAACAGAAAATTATATTCACAAATAAATATGATACTTTATGACAACGCACATACATTGTCCACACTTTTACACAATCGTAAATTTCGTTGAAAAGTGACAGTTACTGCTCAGTCTCCCACAGTTAAGTAAACTAACACCGCAGAAGTCACTGGAGGTTAATAGACGTACCGTATTCCACTGCTTTCTTCTCCAGTGTCCTTATTGCGGGCGAAGATGCCACAGCACAGCGTGTTCAGGTTGGGCCCGCGCTGTCTTGTTTATCTGCCGTGTCAAAACACCCACAAACGACATTGGCCACAGCTCACCGTAAATTGCGTCCATACAATTGCAGGGCCCACGGCTTATCGTTCCACAGCAGCGTTGAATTCCCAAGTGTCTCAGTTTCACCATCAGTTCGTTACCACAGAGTGCCAAATTTATTAATGCACAATTCGGACCATCCGGACCCCAACACTCTGCCGTTCTGTCCTCCTCGCTCGGTACTCTCCAACCCTCCTCTCCTCGTCCCAGAGAGCCACTCGCTGCCAACTCGGCGCCCCAGTATCTCTGACGAGGCCAATATCGACCTTAACACTCCCGGCCGGAACACAATCGTGCCGAAAATCGGCACAGTATTCGAGGTCTGTTCAAAAAATTCCGGAACATTCGTTAATTTCGCGCCAACGATGTGCTGGAGCAAAGTGTGGTTGGCATCCCTGCACACGCCTGTGTTTAATGTGTATCTGCTGGAAGTTTCATCGTTGTTTGTCTGTTAGTTATTGTTCAGTGCTGTATTGAGTAGACTGTTGTGTCGCAGTGTTTGCGAATTTCGAGACGGCCGAGTTAGAGGAGTAACGCGTCTGCATTAAATTTTGCGTGGAACACAAGAAAACCTTTACAGAGACACAGCAAATGATGCAGGAAGGCTACGGTGATGATTGATTAAGCCATACTCGGATACTACGAATGGTTCATATGGTTTAAAAATGGTCGGACAGATGTTAAAGAGACCCTCGTTCAGGACTCCCTTCGACGTCTACCGACGACGCTCATGTTAGGAACGTCAATGAAATTGTGCGTCCCAATTGAAGACTGACTGTCTGAGAGGTTCCAGAAAAATGTAACATTTTAATTGGATCATGTCAGGAGATTCTGACACAGCATCTTGGAATGGATCGTGTTGCCGCCAAGTTCGTCCCACGGCTCTCGAGTCAAGACGAGAAAGACCTTCACCTCGCAATCTGTGAAGAGCTTTTGGATTGCGCAAATAGGAATGAGATGTTCTTTGATAGAATTATAACTGGCTATGAGACATGGGTCTATAGTTTGATAATGAGACTGTGGTGAGCGTACTGTAAGACCTCCAGTACACACACCATCACATTATTTGACTTGTCGCTCTAATGAAGTAGGCGAGTGTCAGCAATATGTCTCGTGGTCTTATCGTGGCGTGTTTATCTTCTGCTGTTAGGTCAGACGATAGAAATGCCACTTGCACGCTTAGAGTAGCAGATTGATGGTGACCAACTTTAAACAGAACTTGATTAATTTTTACACACATGTATTAAAATAACAACAAGCGTAAAAATTACATAACTTGGTTCTGGATGCTATTTACAATTGACAATCTGAAGTTCATTTGGTATTGGTACGTTAATCTTATTCTCACATATATCTCTGATACTTGACAAAAGTGTCTATACCTTTATCTTCATGGCTATGTACAGGGATATGGTAATCTTATTAGGCGCAGACTGAAACTTGACTCTGGACTGGTACAGACCAATGCAGACTGACTAATCGGAGGTCTGTACACTCGTTATAATACCTCGCGCGTTCATGTATCACTGCGCGAGCGTGATCCGTGAGGAGGCAACGGCCTTGGCGCATTGGATACACCGGTTCCCGTGAGATGACCGAAGTTAAGCGCTGTCGGGCGTAGCCGGCACTTGGATGGGTGACCATCCAGCCGCCATGCGCTGTTGCCGTTTTTCGGGGTGCACTCAGCCTTCTGATGCCATTTGAGGAGCTACTCGACTGAATAGTAGCGGCTTCGGTCAAAGAAAGCCATCATAACGACCGGGAGAGCGGTGTGCTGACCACATGCCCCTCCTATCCGCATCCTCAACTGAGGATGACACGGCGTTCGGATGGTCCCGATGGGCAACTTGTGGCCTGAAGACGGAGTGCTGCTGCTGCCATAAATGAAACTCGTCTTTTACTTTTAGTGTATCAATCCTTCATTTAATTCCCTCAGTATTGCCTGATTTAATCTGACTGTATTCCGTTATCCTTGTTTTAATTTGGTCGATGCTGGTATTATGGTCTCTTTCCTAGACTCTATCACATTCCATTCAACAGCTCTTTCAAATCGTACGCCGTTTCAGACAGAACGACAATGTAATCGGCAAATCTTAAAGTTTTTATTTCTCCTTCCAAAACTTTAATTCCTCCTCCAAATTCGTCAACCGTGTTTTTACAGTATACTCAATGTAAAAATCGAATAGCATCGAGGACAGGTTACGTCCACGACTCACCTCTTTCTCAACTGTGGCTTCCATTCCATGTCCTTCGACTCTTTATAACTACTGTCGGTGTTCTGTACAATATGTAAATAATCCTGCACTCCTTGTATTGTATCCCAGCTGCCTTCAAAATTACAACTAGTGTAGTCTAGTCAACATTGACAAAACTTTGCTGAATCTACAAATGGTGTAACGTTTTTTTACTGATCATCAAACGTAAGTCGTGGGGTCAATATGGCCTCTCATGTTCCTACATTTCTAAGGAACGCAAACCGATGTTCTATGAGGTCGGCTTCTACCAGACTTTCCACTCTGCTGTAAATACTTAGTGTCAGTATTTTGTAACCTTGACCTATTAAACTGATAGTTTAGTAATACTCACACTTGTCAGTAACTGCATTTTCTGGAATTAGAATTCTCGTACTCATCCTCTTCGTCTTCCCTTTCTATAATATTGTCTTCAAGTTTGTTTCTTTTGTATAGTCCTTCTATACATTCTTTCCACCTTTCAGCTTCCCCTCTTTATCTAGTACTGGCTTGCCATTGAGTTCTTAGTATTCACACAACTTCTTCTCTTTTCTTCAAACGTCTCTTTAATTTTCCTGAGGGCTGTATCTTTTCCTTAGTTATGCATGCTTCTACGTCCAAGCATTTGTACTACAGCCATTCCTGCTTAGCCTTTTGCGCCTGCTATCAATCTCATTTTTGGACTTTTGAATCCCTGCTTGATTTCTATGTTTTTATATTTTCTCCTATCGTCGATTTATGTCCTTTCGTCTAGTGTGCGTTTCTGAGCTGAGTTTTTGCGTTGTTCACAAATTACAGTACCTTCTAAAATTCTTCCGCTAATTACGGCCATAGACGCATGGTGTTTTCCGAATGTACTTCTGGCCAAAAAGCGATTTTGGTAGTCGGAGTCCAACTTTCCTTTAATCATACCTTTTGAGTCCTTGTGGTGATATTTCCATAGAAACTTTCATTTCCTAATACATATTTCTTTATATCTAACAGAGAAATAGAATACCAGCTGTCACGGACTTGGCTTTAAAATACTTTTAATGTAACGAAATATTTACGCAAACATTTTCATCCCCTGTTTCAGCTCCTTTAGGGTTGAATCTCTAAAAACAGCAGAACATGTATTTTTTTCATTTCAAGTTAAGAAGCCAAATTCCAATTTTCAGAGATTTAGCTTTAATAAGCTTTCACTACGAAATATTTTGATAAAACATTTTACCCCCTATTAAGGGTTGAATTTACAAAAACGTTGAACACTAATTTTTTCATTTCTAACCGAGAAGTTAAGTACCAATTTTCATAGTGGAAGGTTTGAGGACAGAACAACAACTGTGTAAGCTGTAAATATTTTTGGTTTAATGTTGCAATCTTATCACAGAATTACATGCAATTACACAGTTTACAATGTGATGATGTTACGACAGCTGTCAAACGAACACATCTCGCCCTGAGAAAGTGAAATAATACTAAACACAACAATGGTAAATTTTAACTAGAAGTTTCCTTACAAAGTTATTCTTACGACTACATCATGATAAATCATCCAATTCTGGTTCAAAGTTCGGTACTATTTAGGATGACCACAAGTCGACGGAGGATGAGTAGTTTTGTGACAAATTGAGCAAAAGATTAACAAAGTTCTCTCGAGTTTACAGTGGACGCAAGCTGGTGAACCAACAAGTTTACGCCTCTGCTCGGGCATTTACCTTAGCTGCGATGAGCTGTCGTCTGTATGGCTGCTATAAAAACTAATTAAGCCTTTTCTGATTTTTCCAGCAGAAACTCTCCCTACGTTTCTCGTTATGCGAGAAAACATGTACTCATCCAGTCTTGGAATATGGAGATATGCACGTGCATAGCTGGAGCAGCGTGCATATTAAAATGCTCTCTCAGTCCTCGCAAGGACAATTAACTAACGTTTCTCCACAGTTGGAGCTCAACGATGCTACAGCTAATATCTAGCTGAATGTCAGCTGCAGTGAAAGCGGTGTTCATACAAATTTCTCCTCTGCGTCGTCATACAGAGCATTATGCGGCCTGTTCTGCACTTGACGCCAGTTCAGAGAAGAGCTCCCGAAAATTTCGCTCTTGTCTTCCTCGTAGCCCAACTGTCTCCCACCTGGGTTCTTTCGTTCTCCATGTCACGTTTTTTTTCGACCAATAGGAGCGTTCCTCTTATTTTGTGGGAACTCTCTCTGCCAATCGCAAGGGCTCTACCATTAAACTGTGTCGAAATCTCGGCAATTTACTCCTTCCTAGTTAGTTTCTGCCAATCGGACGTTTTGAGCCCGCTCCAGACGCCTGAAAGTTACATGTGTACATCGCTTGTGCACCACTCGCTGTTCACGTGATCGCGTCACTGGTTTTGTTTGTATCCATTTGGAATACTGAAACGCAGTTTTCTAAAGCTTCTTTCTGTCCTACTTCTGGTGGCCTGTACTTGCTCTCCAGTATTTTCACCTTCTGCTCATTGACATGCATTATATAGGAGGGGTGTGTTAACACCATCAATTGAGTGTCATCCCTTTTGCATTACATACTTATAGCCAAATCTGCTTATTACTGCCAAAGTAAGTTAGGTGTAATATTCACCTTCCTGTTACGATGTATAAAACTCTTATGTAAGGTGCGAAATTGATCTTCATTTATTCTGCCACCTTACAATAGGTGGAAGTATCTTAGTAGTTATTTAATAATTTATTTTCAAAAAATATTTCACACACCATTTCACCCCCAAAGTGGTCAAATTTCAAAAAAAATCTGAAATATGTTTTTTTTTATTTTTGACCAAGAAACAAAACACCAATTTTCGTAGGTCTAAGCTTCAATATGTGTTTAATAGCGGCATACTTTCAAAATATCTTTGGTCCCCTATTTCACCATCTTAGGGTGTGGAATTTCGAAAAATCTCTTTGTAAACGATTCCTTCAGTGTAAGATCAGTACCCTTTCCAAATTTCAAGTTTCTATCCTTCTACAGGAACATTAAAGAGGCCTTTGGAGAAAAGAGAACCACTTGTATGAATATCAAGAGCTCAGATGGAATCCCAGTTCTAAACAAAGAAGGGAAAGCAGAAAGGTGGAAGGAGTATATGGAGGGTCTATACAAGGGCGATGTGCTTGAGGACAGTATTATGGAAATGGAAGAAGATGTAGATGAAGATGAAATGGGAGATATGATACTGCATGAAGAGTTTAACAGAGCACTGAAAGACCTGAGTCGAAACAAGGCCCCGGGAGTAGACAACATTCCATTAGAACTACTGACAGCCTTGGGAGAGCCAGGCCTAACAAAACTCTACCATCTGGTGAGCAAAATGTATGAGACACGCGAAATACCCTCAGACTTCAAGAAGAATATAATAATTCCAGTCCCAAAGAAAGCAGGTGTTGACAGATGTGAAAATTACCGAACTATAAGTTTAATAAATCACAGCTACAAAATACTAACGCGAATTCTTTACAGACGAATGGAAAAACTAGTAGAAGCCGATCTTGGGGAAGATCAGTTTGGATTCCGTAGAAATATCGGAACACGTGAGGCAATACTGACCCTACGATTTATCTTAGAAGCTAGATTAAGGAAAGGCAAACCTACGTTTCTAGAGAAAGCTTTTGACAATGTTGACTGTAATACTCTCTTTCAAATTCTGAAGGTGGCAGGGATAAAATACAGAGAGCCAAAGGCTATTTACAATTTGTACAGAAACCAGATGGAAGTTATAAGAGTCGAGGGACATAAAAGGGAAGCAGTGGTTGGGAAGGGAGTGAGACAGGGTTGTAGCCTCTCCCCGATCTTATTCAATCTCTATATTGAGCAAGCAGTGAGGGAAACAAAAGAAAAATTCGGAGTAGGTATTAAAATCCGTGGGGAAGAAATAAAAACTTTGAGGTTCGCTGATGACATTGTAATTCTGTCAGAGACAGAAAAGGACTTGGAAGAGCTGTTGAACGGAATGGATAGTGTCTTGAAAGGAGGATATAAGATGAACATCAACAAAAGCAAAACGAGAATAATGGAATGTAGTCTAATTAAGTCGGGTGATGCTGAGGGAATTAGATTAGGAAATGAGACACTTAAAGTAGTAAAGGAGTTTTGCTATTTGGGGAGCAAAATAAGTGATGATGGGCGAAGTAGAGAGGATATAAAATGTAGATTGGCAATGGCATGGAAAGCATTTCTGAAGAAGAAAAATTTGTTAACATCGAGTATAGATTTAAGTGTCAGGAAGTCGTTTCTGAAAATTTTTGTATGCAGTGTAGCCATGTATGGAAGTGAAACATGGACGATTAATAATTTGGAAAAGAAGAGAATAGAAGCTTTCGAAATGTGGTGCTACAGAAGAATGATGAAGATTAGATGGGTAGATCACGCAACTAATGAGGAAGTATTGAATAGGATTGGATAGAAGAGAAGTTTGTGGCTCAACTTGACCAGAAGAAGGGATCGGTTGGTAGGACATGTTCTGAGGCATCAAGGGATCATCAATTTAGTATTGGAGGGCAGCGTGGAGGGTAAAAATCGTAGAGGGAGACCAAGAGATGAATACACTAAGCAGATTCAGAAGGATGTAGGTTCCAGTAGGTACTGGGAGATGAAGAAGCTTGCACAGGATAGAGTAGCATGGAGAGCTGCGTCAAACCAGTCTCAGGACTGAAGACCACAACAACAACAACATCCTTAGTGGGTTGGGCTAGTAAGTGATGAGTCAGTCGGGACATTGTCTTTTATATAGAGGGTGATTAAAAAACGTTTAGGAACTGACATGGCATTTAGGGCATACAACAAGGATCAGTAATCACATGGGGGGTCTCAGAGGTCATCTGGGGCTTCAAAATGGCGTTATAGTTATTTAGTCACATGCTACAAATGGACACCCGCTACGGGAGATGCTCAAAGTTTTCTCCAGATGCATCAAGACACATCTAACGTCGACGATGCGTTGAATGGAACGGCACACCTTTTCAAACATACTTTGCCTATCTTGAAGACATCCTGGTGGCGCAACAATACTGCACACTAGATCCTCCAGCGATGTAATAGGTATTTCATA
The DNA here is from genome assembly GCF_021461385.2 of Schistocerca piceifrons. NCBI lineage: Eukaryota > Metazoa > Arthropoda > Insecta > Orthoptera > Acrididae > Schistocerca > Schistocerca piceifrons. Next base: position 57,625,227 of record NC_060145.1, on the reverse strand, counting down.
TACAAGGCACTTAAGATACAACCCCCCCCCCCCACATACACACACAAATATACACAAACACACAGGAAAAAAAATTATTGGGGACAGATTGGGTGGTCATGCGGCTGGCCCACCATGACCTATCCAATGGTCAGGGAAGGTTGCCTGCAGATGTGCCCTCACTTGTCTGCTGAAATGCGTGGGTGCTCCGTCGTGCTGCAATCGAATGTGGCGACGAATAGGCATGGGAACATATCCTGCAGAACCTCTCGCAGGAATACATGATACGTGCGACCATCAACTTGGTCCGGGAGAATGTACTGCCCAATTAACAGTCTCTGATGATGCAAGCCCGCAGGTTAAGGGTAAATTAGCGTTGTGAGACAAGCGTGGATGTACCATGTGGCTTCAGATACGCCTATGTGATCTCATGTCGTGAACGTTCGTCACACAGTGACAACGCAGACTTATCAGTGAAGGGGACACTAGCTGTGGAGCTTCGGTCTGCAGCGGATTCCTCCAGAAACCACAGCACACATCCCATGCACTTGTTGTAGTCCCCCAGCTGCAATGCCTGAATGCATTGGAAATGAAGTGGATGCAGTGCTTCATTGTGTACAGTGCGCCAGACGGATGGTTGGGGGATATCAGCGGTGCGGGTTACACTGCATATATTTGATGACGGCGTATGCTGCACGCTTTTGAGGACCCTTTCTTCCGCCACAATGGACCGTGTTGTTCGTTGGCGACCTGCGTCCGGCTTGTGCACATAGAACAAGTCGGTTTCGCACAATTGTTGATGCTTGGTGGCGAATGTGTGGCACGGCACCTTGCTCTCGGGTTATTTCGTACGATACATCGCAGTTTTCTCGTCCATTGTAATTGGCCGTGCCATAGATCAGATGCGTCTCGGCCGTTGCAGGGTACGTGTAGTTAGCCGTGTTAACGTTTCCGCGGCGTGAATGGCGACGGCCTCCGTTCGCTCCACCACTGTTTGTATAGCAACGCTCTCTCGTGCCCATAGCTCCCACTCGTGGCGTTGCGACCCACGGTTGCTATGTGACCACTGATCCTCGTATGTCCGATGTGCCATGTCAGTTTGGAAATGCTTTTTTTGTGTCAGGGCAATTCCACGTCAAATCAACAAGTGCTACAACCTGACCCTCTCAGATTTCTTTGAAATGAAGTATGCGTATATTACTCATAAATCAAGACACAAATTAATTTTTTCACATTTTTCTGACGAGAAGTTATGAAGTAATGGACCTTCAAAAATTGAAAAGATGATAAATTTTTGATTCGCGGAACAATGTTGTTTTCTTTACAACTCGTGTTCTAATTAAAAATATATAAAACTAATGATGTTTGGTATCATATAAAAGCTCTTTAAAAGAGCTTTCCAATGAAGTAAATTTTACTGTTCTAGCTTAATTAGAACACGTGTTATAAAGAAAACAACATTGGCCCGCGAGTTAAAAATTTGTCATCTTTTCAATTTTTGAAAGTCCATTACTCAATAACTTTTCGTTAGAAAAATGTGAAAAAATTAATTTGTGGTACTATTTATGAGTACTATAGGCATACTTAATTTCTTTTAAATCCAAGAGGGTAAGGTTGGAAACGATGGTTTCATTTGTTGATTTGACGTGGAATGACTCATCAGCCTGTATACAGATTACTCTCACCGTAGAGGCATGGAAAGATTACTCTTCAGTTCTGGGGATATATCGTGGTATCGTACCTACTTACACAAATGATTTCATTTCTGTGTTCACTGTTGTTGTGCTGCTCGTGATATGAATGGTTCAGTGCATTTTATGTTCTCGTTTCTTCCAATGAAATGAAATGAAATGTCGTGTGGCTAGGGCCTCCCGTCGGGTTGACTGTTCGCCTGGTGCAAGTCTTTTGAGTTGAAGCCACGTCGGCGACTTGCATGTCGATGAGGATGAGATGATGAAGATTAGGTGGAGAAAATATCCGACCCAGCTGGGAATAGAACCTGGGCCCCTTGGCATAACATACCGTCGCGCTGACCATTTTTTTTTTATCACAATGAAATTTATTCCAATTGTTAGGGGCATGTTACTACATAAACAAACCATTCAGCTACCGGGTCGGACGTTTTTTCCACATATAAGCAACGGAAGCCTACTACTCCATAAGCGATGTGGTGGATATGGTTTTCTACTACGTAATTATGGAAATATGAAACACAAATACTTCAACACACTTACAGATTACAGTGAAGATTCAGCATCGTCAGTGGGTTCATTTTATTTTCTGCTGTCAACGCTGATTTTTTAATTATCTTTTAACCATCGCTTGTTGGGTTAATGTTACAGCTTTTCAAAACGTTCTGAGGATCTGTTACTTACTTTTGCACCATTTCACAAAGCTTATCAAAACATATGTGCGGTAAATGTTTCACTACAGGTGAAACTAATATTTTGATTTAGGCCTATTCTGTTCAAAATTTTACTTAGTAACTGTTATGAAGTTTTGCTTCTTAGACTCAAATTTTTCCCCATGTTGAAACTAAGTACTAAGATGTATAGCTTGTACTTACTTTCGTTTAATGTTTATATCTGTTTACGGCCCAATTAAGGCGTTTTTGTAAAAAAAATGACACTTTTACACGTTGCAATATTATGGCCAATAAAACCCTCCAAAAATTTAAACGACCAAAATTCAAACGGAGGAAAAAATATGAAAACAACAACAAACGTGTATTCTTATGACACTGAATTTTACAATTATATGAAGTAACGTATCACAGTATTGGTAAGTATGAACAAGATTCCAATACAGCCTTCAGGAAGAATGTAATATCGGAAAAGCTTACGTATCCGATAGTATCCGACCCTCGCCAATCCATGCCATATTTATCGCTCCCAGGACATGAATGCCACAAGATCACAGTGGCAGGTTGCGGTTCCGTCAATGGCTGTTGCAAAAGTGTGATGCAGAATCACAGTTTACATCTCTGATTTTGTTTACGACCAGGCGCAGTTCACAGGAGATAGTGTTCTCCACTTTCATAATCAGCGTGTGTGTGTGTGTGTGTGTGTGTGTGTGCGTGTGTGAAATAATGAAAACCTTCATGCAGTTGCAGCGGGAAGCTGCTCCGCTTCTCATTCAGCTTACGGACAGGAGGCAGGCGTTCTTGGCGGCAGATTAATAGCACAGTACGGGGGATTAAACGGGTCTCATTGTCAGGACATTTTCCAACCTTCCTGGAGTTCGTGCCATCTCAGCAAAGACTACAGATATGGTTCAGGCAGGATGCAGCGCCAGCAAATTTTCGTGGCACCTGACGCTGCCATTTCTAGAAAACTAGATTGGTTAGGGAGGCCCCAAACTTTGGCCTCCTTCTGCCAGTGACTGCAGGTTATGGAGACACTTTTCGACGACCAGTCACTTCATTTTTTTATTATCATTTGTTTGTAACTGTTACCCTCGGAGTGTCAGATCGTCTCTACTAGCTTTTGTGACCTTCCTACAATCTTGACTTGCTACAGATGCGTAAGCTAAGCACATGAATAGCCTAGCAAAGTGACACTCTAAGAATATTGATGATTACTTTTACTGAAACTGTTACTGATTTAAGAATTATTTTAATGATTTTAGTTTTTAAAAAGCTTAACCTTGTTCTAACACCAATCATAATATAAATTATCAGGTTATCGTGATTTTCCGAAGCGCCTAATGGATATTATTGATGTCGTTGTCAAAATACTTTTCACTAACACTTCACTACTTAGCTGAGCAAATATTCAGATAACTTCGTATTATCCACTAAACAACAGTGCCATATTAGCAACTGGAGTGGCTATTATTACAATCTCACCGTACGAAAATCCTTTTGTAAAATCATTAAATAATGAAGAAACGGTCGCCGGTAATGAAGGAACAAATGGAAAATATTTTTGGATTTCTATTATGAGGTAACTGGCTGAGCCAGGCATGAGATTTTACGCGTTTACTTTAGTCAAACCAGTATCACTCAAGCAAGCACAATATGAACACTTTTTGAAGTCAGAATTATCTCTTTTCATAATGAAATGTAAACAGATACAAATCTTTTAAAAGTTTCAGATTAAGTACAGAAGGCATTAAAAGTCAGTTGACTATGGAAACAGAAAGACCAGTCTTTGTAAGTAAGCAAAACTAGTAACATAACTGATGATTTTACACATAAATAAAACAGCTGTTGCCCCACTAATTATAAAAAGCTTGATGTACGGAAATAAATTGTTGTTCCGGACAACAAGCTGCAGATCCGTTCCTACTTAATTACCGCTGGCAAGCGAAAATAACTGTTCAACATCTGTCTCTCCCAACAGCGTAGGTCGTCCGTGTTGCCGGGTACCACAACGAAGAACTATTGCAAAACAAACAGAAAATAGATTGGGAACAACAGATTCAAATTAACAAGTTATAAATAAATGAAGACTTTTTACTTTACATTATTTCTTATTAATTATTTTTCATCGTGCATTGGTTACAAATAAGCCCCGAGTCAACTGTCTAACCAATAATAAAGACAAATATGTGCAATTACGAAAGAAGCTAAAATTAAGTATTGTGCATTAGCACGTCCAGACAAGAGTGTCCATTAAAAAGTATATGGATAAAATAAGCGCTGCTATACAGGTTCACACCAACGATTTAATTTGTTCTCGAGAATAATTATATTCATTATAACAAAAATTAAGAAAGCAATCTTGACTCGCTACATTCATTATAACAAAAATTAGGAAAGCAATCTTGACTCGCTACAGACGCATAAGCTAAGCACATGAACAGCCTAGTAAAGTGACACTTTAACATTATTGATGATTTCTTTTAATGGTTGGTTGGTTGATTTGTGGGAAGAGACCAAACAGCGAGGTCATCGGTCTCATCGGATTTGGAAGGAAGTCGGCCGTGCCCTGTCAAAGGAACCATCTCGGCATTTGCCTGAAGCGATTTAGGGAAATCACGTTACTTTTAATGAAACTGTTGCTGATGTAAGAATTATTTTAATGATTTTAGTTTCTAAAAAACTTAACCTTTTTCGAACAGCAATTACAACTATTGCAGAGGTTATCGTGATATTCCGAAGCGTGTAGTGGATATTATTGATGCCATTGTCAAAACACTTTTCACTAACACTTGACTACTTAGCAGAGCTAACTTTTACATAACTTTGTGCTCCAGCGTAACGACAAGCGCCGGCACGAAGATCAAGAGTTATACAGCAGAGAGGGCTGTGAGACAACATCAGCCAATAGCCTGCTGACTAGGACGTCACCACGACAGGAACGGGCTCAACACGGAGAGAATATAAGCGACGCACTGCCTGCCTCGGCCGCACTAGAAGAGAGGACTAGAAGAGCTGCACTAGAAGAGCAGTGATATTAACGATAGCAGTGACTTAAGAACTTTTGTGATCAGCTTGCATGGAAATTGTATATAGCTAAGGACATTAATTATTTGCATGTCGCCAACTGCTTGCGACACTTCAGTGAAGAGGGCCAAGTTAAGTACTGTCAATTCAATTGCTGTAATAAACTCCGTTAATATGAAAGCATAGAGCAGCCGGACGAAATGGGAGACAAGAAAGAGATCAGAAGGTTCTATGAAAGAACAAGAGATTTGAAGAAAAGTTTCCAACCTCGAGCAGTTTTCTATAAGGATACGGACGGAAATCTAATTTGAGATAAAAGCAAAGTCCTAGAAAGGTGGCAAAAGTATTTTACCGAACTACTTGACGGGAAAGAAGGGGATAAAGAAGGAGGAACCGTGATTGAGAATGAAAGGGAACAGGACTCAGAATTGGAATCAGAGTTAGATGTAGAGCATCGGGGAGAGGAAGCAGTACCAGACCTAGAGGAAGTGAAGAATGCTGTCAAGAGCCTAAAACATAATAAAGCAGCAGGAAAAGACGGCATAGAGGCCGAATTATTAAAATATGAGGGAAAGAAAATGTAGGGGGCAGTCCATGAATTGATAAAGGAAATATGGATAAAGGAGGTAATGCCTAAGGATTGGAGAATGGGAATTATCTGCCCGTTACATAAAAAGGCGACAAGTCAGAATGTAGCAATTATCGTGAAATCACTCTCTTGGACGTAACATATAAGATATTTTGTAAAATTTTAGCCTCCAGACTTGAAGGGATGATAGAAGGGATATTGGAGGACTATCAGGCTGGATTTAAGAGGAACAGATCCACGATGGATCAGATATTTTTATTAAGACAAGTGCTAGAGAAGTTTTATGAGTATGACAAGCAACTACATCAGTTGTACATTGATTTTAAGCAAGCGTACGACAGCCTGCACAGAAAGAAAATTATACAGATCATGAAAGCATTTAGAATCCCACTGAAACTGGTCAATTTAACAGAAATGAAAATGAAAGCAACAGTGTGTAAAGTAAGAATAGAGCAAGAACTGTCTGGTGAATTCCAAGTACAGAGGCTACGACAGGGAGATGTGATCTCTACAAAGCTATTTAATTTAGTTTTAGAGAAGGTGATGCGGCAAATGCCGATAAACCCAGGAGAAACAATACTTAATCGGGAAGCTCAAGTGGTAGCATATGCGGATAGCGTAGCATTAATGACAAGGAATGTAAGGGCACTAAAGGGAAACTACGATACATTAGAGGAAGCAGCAAGAGAAGTAGGTTTAGAAGTAAACATAAACAAAACAAAGTATATGGTGATGGGGGAGCCCAATACAAACGGACAAAAGAATTCAATAGTAATGAGTGGGAAAGAATATGAAAGAGTGAAAACATTTAAATATTTAGGTTATGTAATAACGGAGGACAATAAAGTAGCAGTAGAAATTCAAGAAAGGATAGCGAGTGGAAATCGTTGCTATTTTGCCTTGCAGAATGTATTTAATTCCACGAATTTTAGTAGGAAACAAAAAATCAAAATATACATGACTATATTAAGACCTATAGTAATATATGGATCAGAAGGCTGGGTATTGACATTAAAGGAGAAGAACTACTTATTGAGTTGGGAAAGAAACACACTGAGAAGGATTTTTGGAACAGTGAGAGAGGACGATGGCTGGAGAGTAAGGATAAATGTAGAACTACAAACACCTTTTGGACAGATGGATATCGTTGTTAAAATTGAGCAGGGAAGAATAAGATGAGCAGGACATGTACAGAGAATGCCAGAAACTCGGAGTGTCAAGAAAGTTTTCATGGGAAAACCTGACGGGGGAAGGAGAAGAGGTAGACCCAGGAAAATGTGGCTGGACGATATGGAAGAAGATCTAAAGGCGATGGGAATAAGAAATTAGAGAAGGAAGGCGATGGACAGAGAAGAATGGAGGCAGGTGATGCAGGAGGCCAAGGTTCTTAAAGGACTGTAGAGCCAACCAAGAAGAAGGATATGATTTGCTTGTATGTTGTCTAGCTATCTGAGAAAACAGCTTTCTAGTCACCCTCTAAGAGACGAGTGGGCCGGATCCCACATTGACGTCGATGATTTACAAACAAACCCCACGCCCGCGGCCACGGTATTTTCTTTTGCTTTGCTGGTGCCTTAATTCTTCTTGTCTTTACTTTGCAGGGGAGTTTACTTGCTTTAACAATCTCTATAGCTAATCAGTGTCTTCAGGTGGGCATTGCAGAAATTTTCTTCGCTTTTGTACTTATTTTTCTTGCTTGTCTTGTCTGTTTGTTGCATTTGTCTGTTCCAACATCTCCACCCCACCTATCCCACCCCATGCTCTGGAACCACAGCTGCCAGTGTTAGATGCAACACAGCTAATGCAGATGTTTCAGTTTCTGATGCAGCAAATCTCTACCCTGCTCAACACAGTGGAGCAGCTACTGTCCATCACTGCGCGCCCGAAGGAACAAGCACCACCTACATCAACGCCTACCGCTATACCGCCTTTTCGCCAGTTTCGTGAACAAGAAGAGGAATGACTCGTCTGGTCGCAACAGTTCGAAGCACACATACTTGCTCACAACGTATCAGGTACTGTGAAGCTACCCTATCTATTATCCACGGTAGGAAGTGCAGCCGCGCGGGATTAGCCGCGCGGTCAGAGGCGCTGCGGTCATGGACTGTGTGGCTGGTCCCGGCGGAGGTTCGAGTCCTCCCTCGGGCATGGGTGTGTGTGTTTGTCCTTAGGAAAATTTAGGTTAAGTTGTGTGTAAGCTTAGAGACTGATGACCTTAGCAGTTAAGTCCCATAAGATTTGACACACATTTTTTTGAACAAGTGCAGTGTTCCGACTAACTCAGTTGTTCCCTAACGGGACTCTGAGTGAATTTTCTTATGAACAGGTTGCAGATTCTCTAAATAACTATTATGACCAACAAGTGAATGTGGTAGCAGCTAGGTATCAATTCTTTAATTGTAAAAAAACGGTCAGAACAAACTTATCGTGAGTTGGTAACAGATTTGCAGAGTATGACAAAGAAATGCAAATTCAAATGTGCTTGTGGTGCTTTATATTCAGATGTCACGTTGCGTGATGCGATCGTGTACAGTGTACCTGATGTCAAACTCAGAGAACAGATTTTGAGACAGTCCAATCCATCATTTCAGCAGGTGGTGCAAATACTAGATCAGTACGATTCTGGTCCCCCGTCAGCCAATAAATTTGAGCAGCCGGCTATTTGTCGGGTTGAGTCCCTTATTTGTGACCAGCCCATTCAGTGGCAGCTTGTGCTCGCCCCACCGAGTAAACAACGCTTCATGCCGCGCAAGCAGTTCGCTTAACACACTGCTACACGGGCGAATAAAGTTAAGTTTTGCCCTCGGCGTTATTCGCGGCACAAACGTCAAGGGCCGGCCGAAGTGGCCGAGCGGTTCTAGGCGTTACAGTTTGGAACCGCGCGACCGCTACGGTCGCAGGTTCGAATCCTGCCTCGGGCATAGATGTGTGTGATGTCCTTAGGTTAGTTAGGTTTAAGTAGTTCTAAGTTCTAGGGGACTCATGACTACAGCAGTTAAGTCCCATAGTGCTCAGAGCCATTTGAACAAATGTCAAAGCTGCCCCTCGTGACAAGCTCAGTGTTACGATCGTGGCAGGAAAGGACACGTACAATCCGTACGTTTGCAGTGGAACAAACATAAGAATTTGGCCCACTCACTAAAATATAGTCACAAGGCCCATGCCATTAATGCGGTATATTCAAAGTCTGCAACATGCATTCTCAAAACTGGTAGATGGACAGTCTCCTCAGTGATACGCCAGTCAAACAAACTTTTTGTTCGCTGACTTCTTTGTGGGAAAGGTGGGAAATTTCAGTTGGACACGGATGCCTCTGTCACATTGCTAAATCGTCACACATATGAACTGAACGCCTGTCTAAAACTAGCACACACTTATAATGGATAAGACATTCCCATTCTCGGAAAGTGTACTTTGCCTGCCATGTATCGCTCGCATATGCGAACAGTGACTTTTACGGTTCTCCAGTACACGATTGTGCGAACATATTTGGCCTTGATTCATTTGATTTGCTTGGCTTTAACATTCAGGACAATGTGTTGTCTGTGTCTGCATTGCATGCAAAATATTTTGTAGCTAGTTTGCTAAAAGAACTCCCGGAACTCTTTTTCTGAAGGTTTAGGCAAGGCAAACAGTTTTCTTGCACATACTACTCTGAAAGACAGTGCTCAGCCAAAATTTTGCCTGGCCAGAACTGTTCCAATTGCATTACGGTTGAACTTAAAGGATTGCAAGATAGCGGAGCTATTGCGCCCATACAAGCTAGTTAATGGGCAAGTCCATTAGTTTTGCTCCCCAGACCTTCACATCGCGTTAGCCTCTGTGTTGACTTAAAGTGTACAGTCAACCCACAAATTGTAATTGATACTTATCCATTGCGACGCCCATAGGATCTCACGTATCTTCAAATACTGCTCGATGAAGAATCTCAAAGTGCTTGTAGTAAATACTCATTTGGGCTTGTTTAAATATTTGCGTTTGTCTTTTGGCAGTGCTTCCACACCCGCCATTTTCCAACGGTATTTGGATCAGCTGACTGCATAGGTGTCAAATTGTTCAAACTGTTTAGACGATATAGGTCATAGCAGGTCGTACACGTGAAGGACATATTACAAATTTGCATGCTTTGTTTCGTGTGCTATCTGATGCAGGACTAAAGTGTAGACTGGACAAGTGCGATTTTTTTAAAACCTGAGTTGCAGTATCTTGGTCATGTCATAAAGTCAGGGTGTACATCCTCTTCAGTCGCATTTGTTAGCCATACGTGATGTGCCAGTTTCTCGCAGTGTCACAGAATTGCAGTCAGTCTTAGGGAAAATGAACTGTTATATTCGGTTCATACCGAATGCTGCGCAAATAGCGGCTCCATTGCATCGCTTGCGTTGCAAGAACGTCCCCTTTGTTTGGACAGATGAGTACCAAGTAGCTTTTCAAAAATTTAAAGATGCATTGCTCAGTGATCGATGCTTAGTCACGTGTGTCGATCCAAAAAACTTTGCAAAAAGAAGTGTTGCAGTTACTTCACCAAGGACACTGGGGGATTGTTCGTAGGAAACAGTTAACGCGTCTTCACTGTACCTGGCAGGGCATGGACACCCAAACTGAACAGATGACGTCACAGTGTCACGCATGTGCGAAAAATCAGTCCGCTCCGACACAAAAATTCTCTGCATGGCCTAAGTCGCAATCACCATGGTAACGTGTGCACATAGACTTTGAGGAACCTTTTTGGAACACTCGTTGGTTGATTGAGGTTGACTCGTATAGCAAATTTCCTTCTGCTGTGCCAGTGAACTCGACAACGTCATGTAATACACTACTGGCCATTAAAATTGCTACACCAAGAAGAAATGCAGATGATAAACGGGTATTCATTGGACAAATATTTTATACTAGAACTGACATGTGATTACATTTTCACGCAATTTGGGTGCATAGGTCCTTGAGAAATCAGCACCCAGAACAACCACCTCTGGCCGTAATAACGGCCTTGATGCGCCTGGGCATTGAGTCAAACAGAGCTTGGATGGCGTGTACAGGTACAGCTGTGCATGCCGCTTCAACACGATACCACAGTTCATCAAGAGTAGTGACTGGCGTATTGTGACAAGCCAGTTGCTCGGCGACCATTGCCCAGACGTTTTCAATTGGCGAGAGACCTGAAGAATGTGCTGGCCAGGGCAGCAGTCGAACATTTTCTGTATCCAGAAAGGCCTGTACAGGACCTGCAACATGCGGTCGTGCATTATCCTGCTGAAGTGTAGGGTTTCGCAGGGATCGAATGAAGGGTAGAGCCACGGGTCGTAACACATCTGAAATGTAACGTCCACTGTTCAAAGTGCCGTCAATGCGAACAAGAGATGACCGAGATGTGTAACCAGTGGCACCCCATACCATCACACCGGGTGATACGCCAGTATGGCGATGACGAATACACGCTTCCAATGTGCGTTCACCGCTATGTCGCCAAACACGGATGCGACCATTATGAAGCTGTAAACAGAACTTGGATTCATCCGAAAAACTGACGGTTTTGCCATTCGTGCACCCAGGTTCGTCGTTGAGTACACCATCGCAGGCGCTCCTGTCTGTGATGCAGCGTCAAGGGTAACCGCAGCCATGGTCTCCGAGGTGATAGTCCATGCTGCTGCAAACGTCGTCGAACTGTTGGTGCAGATGGTTGCTGTCTTGCAAACGTCCCCATCTGTTGACTCAGGGATCGAGAGGTGGCTGCACGATCCGTTACAGCCATGCGGATATTGCCTGTCATCTCGAATGCTAGTGATACGAGGCCTTTGGGACCCAGCACGGCGTTCCGTATTACCCTCCTGAACCCACCGATTCCATATCCTGCTAACAGTCATTGGATCTCGACCAACGCGAGCAGCAATGTCGCGATACGACAGGCTACAATCCGACCTTTATCATAGTCGGAAACGTGGTGGTACGCATTTCTCCTCTTTACACGAGGTATCACAACAACGTTTCACCAGGCAACGCCGGTCAACTGCTGTTTGTGTATGAGAAATCGGTTGGAAACTTTCCCCATGTCAGCACGTTGTAGGTGTCGCCACCGGCGCCAACCTTGTGCGAATGCTCTGAAAAGCTAATCATTTGCATATCACAGCATCTTCTTCCTGTCGATTAAATTTCGCGTCTGTAGCACGTCATTGTCGTGATGTAGCAATTTTAATGGCCAGTATTGTACAATTGAAGTGGTGTCCTCTATTTTATGCCTCGAAGCTTTACTTGAAGAAAAAGAGTCAGATAATGGACCTCAGTTCACGTCAAATGAAATTGAAACATTCTGCGAACGCAATGGCATACAACATCTAACTAGTGCACCGTTCCATCCGCAGTCAAACGGGGAGGTGAACGTTTTGTCAGAACGTTCAAGCAGCACACGGCCAAACTTCGCTCCGTACACACCGGGGATCAAGCATTGCAACTATTTTTCGCCTCATATCGTTCGCATCCACGACAGGGACCATTGTCAGCGGAATTGCTTCACGGCCGCCATCGGACGCTGCCCCACCCTCCTCAGCATCCGGCGCCGCAGGAAGGACACAAGGATCACTTCGCGCCGCATGATATTGTCTTCTACAGGGTTTGTAGCGGCAGCAGACGGTGCGCGCGAAGCGAGATTGTTCGTCGACTTGGCGCTTGCATGTATCTTATTTCAGGTCCAGATGGCTTGCAGTGTCTGTTGTATTCTCCAACAGTTTATTGAACATAACTTCTTCTACAATTCAATAGCTGGCTGTACAATAGATGTAGACGTCCGTCGATCTAGCCGGAGATGTGGTTCCTCACGGTCGGCTGGTACTTCGATCGGCGGTGCAGTACAGCGGCTTCGGTGATATCTTCCCGGAGACTCTGCTATAGCGATTGCCATTAGCATCGGACGGAGACTGATCTGCCTTCGACTGGCCGGGCCTACATAGTGAGCTGGAGCCAATAGAAACCCGGCGTAGGAATCCGTGGCCGGATATGTTGCGGCGACCTCTGCAAGGAAAGGTTCCTATTAATCGACTGTAATCTTCGGCGTGTTTACCTGATGTCTTTGCCTGTTTGGCTGTTGGTTTGTTTCCCTCATAGCGTGGCTGTTATGCGGTGCTGCCTGCCATTTAGGGGAACCCGATGGCAGACAGTACAGTGTCTACATCAGAATGAGCTTCGCCACTGTCATATGCGCGGTGATTTTTCAGTGTCTCTTCCCCCAGATTCACGGATCCCGAGAATGACGCGGCCACAGCAGGAGCTGGAGGGTCAGCACGACACCGCGGGACGAGCCCATGGAGACGGAGCCTTCGTCTTCTCCGCCTCCTCTCGTCCTACCAATAGAGTTGGACCCGCCCACACCGAAGCGGTCGCCACCTTCTTCATCTGGTTCACGGCATCAGGAGGTGGACGCGTACCCTTCTGGTCGTTTTTCAGTGGACGTTTCCGCCGGAGCGAAGGCCCGATGGCGGGGTACGACCGGAAGCTTGACTTCCCCTGCAGCCTTAGCTTCCAGCCCAGCACTGCGCCCCCAGTCCTGCCTCCCCCGCCGTTGTCGCGCTCCCTACTCGACGACGGTCTGTCGCTTTGGTGGGGAGGAGTGTTCCAGCGTAACGACAAGCACCACCACGAAGATCAAGAGTTATACAGCAGAGAGGGCTGTGAGACGACGTCAGCCAATAGCATGCTGACTAGGACGTTACCACTACAGGGGCGGCCTCTGCAAGAAGGGGATAAAAGCGACGCACTGCCTAGCCTCGGCCGCACTAGAAGAGCCGCACTAAACGACGCACTACAAGAGAGGCACTAGAAGAGCAGTGATATTAACGACAGCAGTGACTTATGAAGTTGTGTGATTAGCTTGCATGGAAATTCTACACTACTGGTTTTTTTATTGGCAACGCCACCTCTGTATAAAAATCACTGGCTGTGCTGTGTGCAGTCTGTGTCTAGTTTGCATTGTTGTCTGCCATTGTAGTGTTGGGCAGCGGCAGCAGGAGGTGAGCCGCCAGCAGTGGTGGATGTGGGGAGAGAGATGGCTGAGTTTTGTAATTTGTCATGAACTGCTATATATATTATGACTTTTGATGATATTAAGGTAAATACAGTGTTTGTTCTCTACTAAAATCTTTCATTTGCTAACTATGCCTATCAGTAGTTAGTGCCTTCCTTAGTTTGAATCTTTTATTTAGCTGGCAGTAGTGGCGCTCGCTGTATTGCAGTAGTTCGAGTAACGAAGATTTTTGTGGGGTAAGCGATTTGTGAAACGCATAGGTTAATGTTAGTCAGGGCCATTCTTTTGTAGGGATTTCTGAAAGTCAGATTGCGTTGCGCTAAAAATATTGTGTGTCAGGTTAAGCACAGTCCTGTACAATTGTTCAAAGGGGACGTTTCAATAGGCCCATTTTAAGTGCAGAACGAGGAGTGTGTGTGTCTATGTTCTCTCTCTTACCAATACCTCCAGGTACCGATCCCAGATTCTAGAACAATACTTTAGAGTTGATAGCTTGGATGATTTACGTAAAAATGTGTCGAACTCCATCCGTCTGGAACTACATCGTGTGTAAAAATTAATTCTTTCGTGTTCTTCTTAACTGTCTGCTATTAAATTACGGCACTTTGAAATCTGTTACTCTACATCGATAAGGAGTGCTAAACTCCAAAACGTGGTCCCATCTCGAGAAAACTGGTGCACTTGGACGGGTTAGGACTCGGAAAGATCGATTTATTGACGAGACGTGGACTGTAGCGGTCTTCTTCTTCTGACCGGTTGCAGATTAATTAGGTAACGGTGCTCCATGGCAGGTTAGTCAGTGACAGTTTGAGGATGGTCTTTCAATCTCTAATTTTACCCTAAGACAGGGAAATGCTATGTGACTCCCATACACAGAGAGATGGATCGTAAATTAAGTGCTATGCTCGAGGTCTTAGAAATGTGTAGAGCACTGTACAAAAAAATGGTTCAAATGGTTCTGAGCACTATGGGACTTAACATCTATGGTCATCAGTCCCCTAGAACCTAGAACTACTTAAACCTAACTAACCTAAGGACAGCACACAACACCCAGTCATCACGAGGGAGAGAAAATCCCTGACCCCGCCGGGAATCGAACCCGGGAACCCGGGCGCGGGAAGAGCACTGTCTGGTATATTTTGATGGTTTATGTGTTCGAGAATTAATAGTGAATGGGCGTACTGAGCAGTGATATATCCACGTTTGCAATTGTACTGGCAAAGTAGAGAAGGGATGGTTTCGCTATGATACTGATATTGGGGAAACATGCTGTCACATGATTAGCTGGTGTTGGAGTTACTGTAAAATTGCTAAAATTGTTCGCGCTATCAACTGTGTTGCTTAATACTACAGTACAGGGGCAGTGTCTTTTCCATCCCATCCGTGCATTGATGCGCTGTTGGTTATTACATAATGATTGACTGACATGTCTTGTTTGAGCTGGGGAATGAGTTTTTGTGGATGGGTGACAGCTTCTGGGGGTTGTTAGCAGCGAAACAGTGATCGTATAGATGAGTGCAAAATGAGCAATCACTTGAAATGGAACGCAGAGCCATCATCTATTCTGTCATTGTGGCAGATGAGTTTAAATGTAGCGGTCGTCAATAGCTTTCGGAGATAAGTTTGGAAACTCTCCACAACTTAGACAAAGTCTTCTACTTTCCTTATGTTGCAAGTGTGTTTAATTTAAAATCATCCACCGTGTGTCGCGAGTTAGCGTAGTTACAGTAACAAAATCATTTACACCGTGCGATGTCTAGTTTTCTGTGAGTGGCCGTCGATCAGAGCGTCTTATGTCAATTTAGAACCTGACACAGGCATCGAAGTCGTGGCAGAAAAAAGGAAATGTTCGGTGTTGTACAAAAGCGTGTTATAAAACAGCGTTTGAAACAACTAAACACAACCAGAGGGGGCGTCTCATACGATCATTCGTCTAGAGTATAGGAGAACAAACTTTAAAGTGGTCTCTGTGGTGCCTGTATGTTTAATACGATTGTGCCGTAGAGACAGCATCAGTAGCAGTAGCAGTTTGATGTGAGGGAGTGGGTACACCATTAGTAATGTTTGAATGGCTGCACGCTACGCTATTCTGGGGAAGTATTGTGAAATTTGTTTCTCTGGGCTGGAGGCCGACTGCAGCTATACGTCATTGCACGCTCATCGGTCCCTAGGTGACTTGCAAATACGATGAGCTTTTGTAGTTCGTAATTTCTCTATGTTGGGGGGTAGAGAATAATGATGATATGATGTTTGGCTGCTTGATTTGAATGGACGCGGATCTGTAATACTTGCATCTAGTTTGGGGACGTAGGACATTGCGCGCATTTGGGTCGAAAGGTCAAAACACGCTCCTGTTGCAGTAAATGTGGTCGTTCTATTTCTACATGGAGTGCTGAATCTGTTGTATATATCTTTCTCCGACTTAAAATGGAGCTACCACATGCTCGAAGCTGTAGAAATGGGTGCGGCTGCGAGATGTGTAGGGTGTGACTAAAAGCATGTTGTAATTTTACTGTAGCAGATAGGTTCTAGGAAGGTGACTCGTTTAGAGATATGAGAGTGCCTGAAATATGATTCACTTGTGGCTGTGAGCATATGCAAGTATGTGCTTGAATGGAAAGACCAGGTTGCAAATGATGGACATGATTTCTAGCAGATAGTGTAACACTAGAGATCTGTGAAGTTAGTGTACATTTTCTTATGGCCTCAATCCGCACATCATTACTACTACTACTGGTTGTGCTCCTCCTCAATCAGTCATCGCCTATAACTCAGCGGATATATTGCGGAACGTGTTATATGGTATTGAGAGCGAATGCGCTGGAAATAGTATAGAATTATCCGTTTGAGGGAGTGGAATATACTGCTTAAGTACTACGTTCCTTAACCCGAATCACTTTCAAAACGTGATAATTTTATCCAGAGCGTGTATCGTGGGCTTACACACTCCTACGATCAGCGTCACGGTATTTGTCCGGAAAAAACTACCTCATTCAGAAGTAATGTCGTACCACTATTTATAAAGTGGGTATAACTTTTAACCTAGATACTTGTGTGCATCTGTAGAACTAAGATCGCTTGTGACAGTAACGTATGGGAGTTGCTGCGATCGGCTTTTTTCTTTAACATCTGGCCGAATACGTCTCTCTAAGACACAGTGGT
This sequence comes from Schistocerca piceifrons, assembly GCF_021461385.2. Lineage (NCBI taxonomy): Eukaryota > Metazoa > Arthropoda > Insecta > Orthoptera > Acrididae > Schistocerca > Schistocerca piceifrons. The sequence continues at coordinate 57,608,094 of NC_060145.1, read as the reverse complement.
AGCACTCGCAGGAAGAAATCTAAGAGACATGCACAGAAATTGTTGATTTTGGGTCAGCATTATTTCCTATAATAGGCAATCACCCATTGACGAAGGATTATAGTTAGTAGTAGTGGTGGGTGCGTGATACGATCGCATTTGAGCATAAGGTTTATAAAGTTTGTGTTTGTTTAAAGGTAATGACTATGTCTAGTCGTAAGGAGGGTATGGATTTGACTTGGAGTGCTGCGATTGCAAGGGGAATAGTATATCAAGTCATAGGAAAGGTATTGATATTTATAATTTGAGAACGACTGCAGGCAGCATGGTGTATTTCTGATACTTGGCTCATTGTTGAATGACCTTCAATTGAGACCACGATTGTAAGATGGGCGGCTTTCGTGATCAAGTGGAGATTTGAGAAGATTGTGTATGGAGGTGCATTTGCGCTTGACCGTTATTCGTTCCCATGTAAATTGTTCTGTTAACTCTTTCTGTACATTTCGCGCCTTTATTTAGTTGAGAGAAGATCGATTGAGGTGTGTGCATCTGGCATGTGGGAGACATGGTTGCCTGTTCTCTAGACATGGGAAAGACCTTAGTTGGCTTGTAAATCATAGGGACGATTTGGAATCTGTTACATGAGCGAGATTGGTATTCGCGGGATGAAATATGATTTTTGATGTGTTTGTTTCTAGTTACGCAGTAGTCTAGAGCACGCTCCATGTAGCTAAAGTTTCGCGTTTGCAGAGACATGATTTCCAGTGTATATCATCGGAATTACGTTGCGCTAGCGATCGGTGAGCTACTGCTGTGTGCTTGATATCGAGAAGTACTGCGAAAATGATATAATATTATGGCGAAAATAGGTGTGTTCTTGTAATCCCAGAGTCTGGAGATGTCTGTAGGAACACAAGCAAGCAGGCAGGTCCAGACCAGAAACAGTAGCGCTTTTGTACCAAGGGGGAAACGTGTCTGTCTTTGTACATCAGTTCTGAGAGTGACTTCGATTCACTGAGGGCGTTCTGATGTAAAAGGGGTGATTTTATATGGTGTAGGATAGGAATTGTATGTTTACTACATCGACACGGTATGTGTTGATAAATTGCTGCTGAGTTGGAGATCGGTTTCACGAACTAATATTCAAGCTCCTGGCCACAGTGGGAGGAGAGTGTAAATGAGTAGGTGTCTTTAAGTATTTGACGATATGTATGGCACTTTGCGAGGTTTAGTTGTTGGTGCGAAGTGGTGATCAGTTAAGGTAGTTTATTACCACCAAATGTCTTGTCTGTAGAAAGAAAGAAAAGTCTGATGGTGCTTCCCTAGGACTGGGGAGCATCGTAACATGTAGCTGGTGTGAGTGTAGGCATACAATAATTTTTTCAGGTTCTGTAGAGATATAAAAGGCAACTGCACTGTTTGTCTAAAATGTGTATATATTGTATTGTAAAGTTACTGTGACTTACATTGTGTAAAATGTGTATATATTGCATTGTGAAGTTAATATGGTTTATGTTATGGCATCACTAGAGAGGATGACTGTGAGTCCTATCGTGAGGGACATATAGACTGAGCACATTGATAATGATGAGGGTATGAGAGAGAGTTTCTGAGTGGAAAATTATATGCTCTATAGATACTGAAGTACAGCCGTCATGAGGAGAGATTACCTGTACATTGATTGGTGTCAGACTGTAGGAGCAATCGTAATATTTAATTGTAGTTACAGTGGTAAATATCTTCCTGGCTTGCAATATTCTTGTGAGTTTGGTATGTATTTGATAATGTGGAGAGAATTTTGCGTGTTTAACTGTCAACGCAATTTAGCGATATGTGTCAAATAACCGCTGAAAGCCCCAGAAAGAGTAGGTGGATGGTGCTTCGATACCGGCGGCATAAGTAATTCGGCATGTAAATTCGATAAGAGCCAGTCAGAATGCTCGATTCATTGACATCGTTTGTGCTGCGATATAGGGTCTCTACATAGCGAAGGGAACATTTGCGTATGTTGAAATCTGGAGGGGTAAGATTGGTTGGTTGTTTGGGGAAAGAGACCAGACAGCGGGGTCATCGGTCTCATCGAATTAGGGAAGGATGGGGAAGGAAGTCGGCCGTGCCCTTTCAGAGGAACCATCCCAGCATTTGCCTGGAGTGGAGGGGTAAGACGTCAGGAGCGCTGGGATGAGTCCATTCTATGTTATTTTCGTAAACAAGTTCTGTTAGAGTAGGAATTTCCGTGCATACAAGCTGAGACATCTAGAAAGCTAGCATTAACTCTTTCTGGGACACTATGCAATTCCCGAGAGGTAGACTTGGCTCTTAGTTTTTTTTTTTTACAAAACCATGTGACGTAAGAATAACATTGGGACCGTTGTTAGTTGGTGAGCCGCCATGCAGAAGTTTCGCCGGGAGACACAGCATGCACCATGCTGGGGCAGGTACGCCCAGCTGAACACATCACGTAAGTTCTGTTAGATGGTAGATGGAAGCAGCGTTTGCTATTCTGCCATCTGATCTCAAGTCAATGATGGCCTGAGGTGTTTCTGGTATGGGGGCTGCGCCTTGGAGTTCTGTGACGTCCTTATAACAGAGACTGTATAGATGCAGATTTCATCTGCGTCGGCCGCGTCAACCACAAGCGAGCGCAGCAAAACTTGGAGTGTCTGCAGTCTGTATATGAGTCCTCGCTCCCGTCCGACCGTGTCATCATCGGCGTCTTGGTGAACACGTATTTGGATAGGAATTTCTCTAGTGTCAAGTATGAAAAGGGATGTATCTGCATCATGCCTGTGGGCTGCTGTGTGTTGGATTACATCGTGCACTATGCATGTTAGTACACTTTAGTGCACGTTAAATGGTTCAAATGGCTCTGAGCACTATGGGACTTAACATCTTAGGTCATCAGTCCCCTAGAACTTGGAACTACTTAAACCTAATTAACCTAAGGACATCACACCCATCCATGCCCGAGGCAGGATTCGAACCTGCGACCGTAGCAGTCCCGCAGTTCCGGACTGCAGCACCTAGAACTGCACGGCCACTGCGGCTGGCTTAGTGCACGTTAGCCTGACAACGTGGTCTGGTAGGGGGATGTGTCGGTCAGCTGAGGATCGTGTTGGAGACTATTTGATTCCAGGTCCAGGTGGGCGTGGCATTGGCGAAAATTGATTCCAAGTCCTAGGTTCTATGAAGTTGATTCACGTGACTAATGCAGTAGCCATTCTAGGGGTGTGGGGTGGGGGTGCTAGCTCATGAATAAACACTGTACTCATAATGGGAAAATGTGGAACTTCTCATTTGATCATTGAATATTGAAATTGTAAATTCACTTATTGAATATGATTAAAATTGAAATGGAATTAGGTAATTGATCGGTTAAATGCGCGATGTTGGTGTCACATGTGTGCAGCTAAATTCGTTAGTATATTTACAGAAGACTATCTCCGGCGCAAGTAGGAAGGTGCGGGCTTGAGGCTGTGATGTAAGCGGTCGCGTGCTGGGGGGCGCAGACGCGACATGTATGTCGTTATAAACACACGGGAGAGAAAGTGGACGATCTTGGATTACGTAATGGGACTGTGCAGTGGCTGTGTGTCCTAGAGCACATGACGAATGTACTGGTTGCAGCCATGTTGGATAACGGTACTTGCATCATCACCCGACGTAACGGTAGCGCCCTATGGCGGTGGCGATATGTACTAAGTCAGTTGGGGTCTGGAACTCGCGGTAGACACACTGGGTGTCGCCATCTTGGATTACGTCACAGATCAGAGCACCCTCTGGTAGTGGCGATGTGTACTAAGTCAGCTGGAGTCCAGACCCAGTGGCGAACACACCTGCATGGAATTGTTTAAATAATAAAGACAAGTCATTTTTCCCATGAATCCGTAGGAGGAGGTCGGGTTAGCATAAGTGTTGTTTCTTTCATGCCACCAGCGAAACCACAAGTGACCTATCTTCGAGCCAAAATTCAAACTTGGCGCAAGTGCTTAGGAGGAAGGGGCAGTCAAGTGACTTACATTAGCCCAAGTGACCTATCTCCCCATAACTTTCTTTGCTTAGTAGAGTAACCAGAGGTGTGGTGCATTATCCTGCTGGAATTTGAACTGGAGGCATTTTTCTGGAGGATTAGGTAAGTGGAGGAGAGCATGGCAGTTTCCCGCCAAAATTCAAACTTCCTGCCAAAATCCACCACCTTGATTGACGTCACAGTCGCCATCTTGGATGACGCCTCGCCGCCGTCTTCGATGACGTCATTGCCACCATCTTGGATAACGGTATTTTGGACTGATACACAGGTTGTCCCAATACTGTCGGTTTTCTTGATCTCTGAGCCGCTACTTATCATTTGGGTAGCTCCTCAGTTGGTATTTCGCGGCTGAGTGCTCCTCATACCTATCTTCCTACCAAAGACAAATTCCTGATGGTACTGGGAATGGAACAGAGGTCTTTCGCATAACAGTCAGCTGAGCTACGGAGGCTGATACCTGTTGTGAAGGCTACTAGATGTTTAACAGCTTTTACACATACGTTACAGAAGGGAAATATCTTTATTTGCTCTTTGTTACAGTTCTAGTACTACGATAGTCACTTACTTATGTAAAATATTTAAATTGTTGCAATATAATTCACTTAACGAGTAGTTTGATAGTGATACGTTGACTTTATCTATCTAGGGGCCTGAAGATGGTTGATTATATCATCAAAACCGGTTACAATTAAACAAAACTAATGCACATAACTGATGACTTTACACATAAATAAAACAGCTATTGCCCCACTATTTATAAAAGGATGGATGTACGGAAATAAATTGTTGTTCCGAACAACAAGCTGCAGGTCCATTCTTACGTAATTACCGCTGGCAAGCGAGGATAACTGTTCAACATCTGTCTCTCCCAGCAGCGTAGGTCGTCCGTGTTGCCGGGCACCACAACGAAGAACTATTACAAAACAAACAGAAAATAGATTGGGAACAACAGATTCAAATTAATAAGTTGTAAATAAATGAAGACTTGTTACTTTACATTATTTCTTATTAATTATTTTTCATCGTGCAGTGGTTACAAATAAGCCCCAGGTGAACTGTCTAACCAATAATAAAGACAAATATAAGCAGTTACAAGATTAGTTAAAATTAAGTACTGTTCATCAGCAAGTCCAGACGAGAGTGTCCATTAAATAAAAAAAAAACATAGGGATAAAACAAACGTGGCGATAGAGGTCCACGCCTACGACTTAATATCTTCTCGATAAGAATTATATCCATTATAGAAAAAATTAAGAAATCAAGCAAAAATTACGTAATTTATATGGAATTTTTTAGGGTATTACGTTACGTTGAAATGAAGAGGAAAGCTCGCCAGCACCAGGAATGGACATCTAGAGGCTGGTGATAATTAAAGTGCAGCTATTCACAGACGTTCAGTGTGGGCTGTAGCTTTCGTATGGCAGCAAAAGTTGGCAGACATTCTAGTGGGTTAATGCAGAGCCGATTTACGCTGAAAAAAAGTAGCTTTGGACTCCAGGTGCAAATCTGGCGCCGTGAATGCAAGAAAGTCGTATATAAATGTTTCAGTATGTAATGGGCTGGGAACAGGACATGGGCAGAAAAGGCGAACCAATTGAGAAAGCCACAATGTTGAGTTTATTATCAGCCGCCGCTAACAGAATTTCCTCCATGTGATGATATGCTATACAGCATCAGATTTGCAGCTGGTGGCCAAAATTTTACCTAAACTATTTTCCAGCGTAAATCGGTTCAGCAATAACGCATCAAATTATCTACCAAGTTTCCCTGCCATTCGATAATTACAGCAAACACTGGACCTCTATGAGTAGCTCCACTTCAGTAATAACCATCCGGTACATCAAGCCAACGTTATGGTTGAGGACCTCTCACCTGAATATGCTGTGGCAGATGTTGGGTAGGGTAGGCTGGGAGGCGTATTTTCTAAAGAATTCATCCATATTAAGAGAACCTCGCACGAAGTAATGGCCGCTTTCGACAGGGGATCTCAAGTTGATTCCGTATTTCTACATTTCCGGAAAGCTTTTGACACCGTTCCTCACAAGCGACTTCTAATAAAACTGCGGGCCTATCCGGTATCGTCTCAGTTGTGCGACTGGATTCGTGATTTCCTGTCAGGAAGGTCGCAGTTCGCAGTAATAGACGGCAAATCATCGAATGATATCAGGTGTTCCCCAGGGAAGCGTCTTGGGACCTCTGCTGTTCCTGGTCTATATAAATGACCTGGGTGACAATCTGAGCAGCTCTCTTAGGTTGTTCGCAGATGATGCTGTAATTTACCGTCTAGTAAGGTCATCCGAAGACCAGTATCAGTTGCAAAGCGATTTAGAAAAGATTGCTGTATGGTGTGGCAGGTGGCAGTTGACGCTAAATAACGAAACGTGTGAGGTGATCCACATGAGTTCCAAAAGAAATCCGTTGGGATTCGATTACTCTATAAATAGTACAATTCTCAAGGCTGTCAATTCAACTAAGTACCTGAGTGTTAAAATTACGAACAACTTCAGTTGGAAAGACCACATAGATAATATTGTGGGGAAGGCGAGCCAAAGGTTGCGTTTCATTGGCAGGACACTTAGAAGATGCAACAAGTCCACTAAAGAGACAGCTTACACTACACTCGTTCCTCCTCTGTTAGAATACTGCTGTGCGGTGTGGGATCCTTACCAGGTGAGATTGACGGAGGACATAGAAAGGGTGCAAAAAAGGGCAGCTCGTTTTGTATTATTACATAATAGGGGAGAGAGTGTGGCAGATATGATACGCGAGTTGAGATGGAAGTCATTAAAGCAAAGACGTTTTTCGTCGCGGCGAGATCTATTTACGAAATTTCAGTCACCAACTTTCTCTTCCGAATGCGAAAATATTTTGTTGAGCCCAACCTACATAGGTAGGAATGATCATCAAAATAAAATAAGAGAAATCAGAGCTCGAACAGAAAGGTTTTAGGTGTTTGTTTTTCCCGCCCGCTGTCCGGGAGTGGAATGGTAGAGAGATAGTATGATTGTGGTTCGATGAACCCTCTGCTAAGCACTTAAATGTGAATTGCAGAGTAATCATGTAGATGTAGATGTAGAACCTACATCGTTTCAGTTGAGGATATTGCCAAACTGTGGCTCTCTGTGCCGCCAGGTCCCCATGTCCCAGAGGAGGATCTGCTACTGGCCGGGGCAGACGGACTGGGCTCGGGGCTGGCTGTTTCTGGACCTCGACGACAGCGACAGCGACAGCGACGACGAACTGAACGTGGCACGCCTAGGCGCGACCACGTCGTGCTATGACCCGTCCGCGGCTCTAGACGCTTGCTGCTGTTCGTACAATCGGCCCTGGCGCCACACTCCTGAGGTCAAGTCTGGCTTCTCCAAAATCGAGCGCAGCAAGGACGGCTTCAAGGTAAGCAGCTAGACGATATCTGCTTCCCTTAAACTGTTGTTTTCAGTTTACATGCGAACCAAAAAATTATTACCCTTACTGTGAAACTAGCTGATTACCCAGCGTTGCCAGCTTAAGAGGAAAGGCCGCTGGACCTGATGGGATACTAGCTCGATTTTACACAGAGTACGCGAAGGAACTTGCCCCCCTTCTTGCAGCGGTGTACCGTAGGTCTCTAGAAGAGCGTAGCGTTCCAAAGGATTGGAAAAGGGCACAGGTCATCCCCGTTTTCAAGAAGGGACGTCGAACAGATGTGCAGAACTATAGACCTATATTTCTAACGTCGATCAGTTGTAGAATTTTGGAACACGTATTATGTTCGAGTATAATGACTTTTCTGGAGACTAGAAATGTACTGTGTAGGAATCAGCATGGGTTTCGAAAAAGACGATCGTGTGAAACCCAGCTCGCGCTATTCGTCCGCGAGACTCAGAGGGCCATAGACGCGGGTTCCCAGGTAGATGCCGTGTTTCTTGACTTCCGCAAATTCCCCACAGTCGTTTAATGAACAAAGTAAGAGCATATGGACTATCAGACCAATTGTGTGATTGGATTGAAGAGTTCCTAGATAACAGAACGCAGCATGTCAATGGAGAGAAGTCTTCCGAAGTAAGAGTGATTTCAGGTGTGCCGTAGGGGAGTGTCGTAGGACCGTTGCTATTCACAATATACATATATGACCTTGTGGATGACATCGGAAGTTCACTGAGGCTTTTTGCGGATGATGCTGTGGTATATCGAGAGGTTGTAACAATTGAAAATTGTACTGAAATGCAGGAGGATCTGCAGCGAATTGACGCATGGTGCAGGGAATGGCAATTGAATCTCATTGTAGACAAGTGTAATGTGCTGCGAATATACAGAAAGATAGATCCTTTATCATTTAGCTACAAAATAGCAGGTCAGCAACTGGAAGCGGTTAATACCATAAATTATCTGGGAGTACGCATTAGAAGTGATTTAAAATGGAATGATCCTATAAAGTTGATCGTCGGTAAAGCAGATGCCAGACTGAGATTCATTGGAAGAATCCTAAGGAAATGCAATCCGAAAACAAAGGAAGTAGGTTACAGTACGCTTGTTCGCCCACTGCTTGAATACTGCTCACCAGTGTGGGATCCGTACCAGATAGGGTTGATAGAAGAGATAGAGAAGATCCAACGGAGAGCAACGCACTTCGTTACAGGGTCATTTAGTAATGGCGAAATCGTTACGGAGATGACAGATAAACTCCAGTGGAAGACTCTGCAGGAGAGACGCTCAGTAGCTCGGTACGAGCTTTTGTTGAAGTTTCGAGAACATACCTTCACCGAGGAGTCAAGCAGTATAATGCTCCGTCGTACGTATATCTCGCGAAGAGACCATGAGGATAAAATCAGAGAGATTAGAGCCCACACAGAGGCATACCGACAATCCTTCTTTCCACGAACAATACGAGACTGGAATAGTAGGGAGAACCGATAGAGGTACTCAAGGTACCCTCCGCCACACACAGTCACGTGGCTTGCGGAGTATGGATGTAGATGTAGATGTAGAAGATATTACTGACTGCAATAAAAGAACACAATGGTCGCTCTCGAGCGCTGTAGGTGGTGCTGAACTGCTACCATGCCACTGTGTGGACCTTCATCCCTGATGAAAGTCATGGCACTGAAGTATTGTTGAACAGAACTTGCGCTCCTGCCTTTCTTACTTCTCTCTCCAACTTGCCTTTAACAAATCTATGACGAGCTCAGTGGAGTGCTGGTAAGTCTTAACCACAGATCAAACTACCTCACATTTAGTATTTAAACAAAAAGGCCAAGGACCTGCTTTCTATGGAATATCGTCATAGTAAGACAAACAAATTAGGACTGCATGGTTATACAGTTCAAGGAAAGAAAAATGACGCACCACGACAGAATTATCCTAACGGGACGGAATCCCACTGCTGTCCAGTGCATCTACAGACACTTCTTCGTCCTGGAATCTCATTGACTGGAGTAGAATTGTCTTCAGTGATGAGTCTCGCTTCAAATTGAGCCCCAATGGTCAGCGAAGATGGGTCTAGAGACGCCCTAGACGTCGATGGGAGACCAATCTGACTTTCGCCCGCCGTAAGGTCCTGCAACCGGGAGTGATGGTCTGGATGCCATTTCATTTCATAGCAGAACCCCTTGGTTGTCATCAAGGCACTCTCACAGCATAGCAATACGTCGACGATGTTCTGCGCCCCGTTTTGTTGCCCTTCATGGCAAGCCATTCTGGGATTGAATTTCAGCAAGACAATGCCCTCCAAAACGTGGCGAAAGTTTCTACTACTTGTCTTCATGCTTGTCAAACTCTACCTTGGCCAGCAGGGTCACCCGATCTCTCCCCAATAGACAGCGTTTGGAGCAGTATGGGCAGGGCGCTCCAACTAGCTCGGGATTTTGACGATCTAACACGCCAGTTGGAGAGAATTTGGCAGTATATCCCTCAGGAGGACATGCAATAACTCTATCAACCAATGTCAAGCCGAATAACTGCTAGCGTAAGGACCAGAGGTGGAGCAACTCTTTAATGACCTTCTCAATTTGTGAAGCTCTTTCTCTTGAATACATCATCCTGTATTTTTTCTCTGAAACTGTAATCATTTGCTTGACCGTGCGTGTATATGACATCTACCGACTTCCGTCCCATTTGGATACTTCCTTCGTAGTGCGTCTTTTATTCTCTTAGAGTGTATTTGTTTTTAGTGTGTGTCCTATCCAGGATGTGTTGTAGGGCAATAGTTTGGGTATGAGATGCAAATCGAGTCTAAGTTTAATAAGTTATTTATTTACTTTAATGTCTCAACTCACACCATTTTAATGTGGCAGAGAATAACTTTCCACACTAGGAGCACAAAGTTACCTAAAACTTTTAAACGTTGTGCTCTCTAGAAGCTCAGTTCAGTGATGAATGTCCTTCTGACACTATGAGGAGGTACCTCAATTACGTGGAAGACTGCTTGGGAACGTTGCAAGCTTTTATAAGCAGCGCACCTCGCAAATGCAAGGTAAACGAGACCAAGATCCATAAACAACACAATTAATCACGGAACGCAAATTTAGCAGCATACTCCGCAGTTTGTGAGCTGCTCAGAAAGTGGATAGTGCAAATGCGAAACGCAACACTCACTCCAAACGTTGAAAATGTGTACCCCAATCGGCAACCAAACAAAACTCCCCACTTTTGGAAAAACTCTCCATGGAAGGTACGATACCCAACCATTGCCACAGTGATCAACGTCAATTTCGCTTTACTGGCATGAATACAGGGGAACCTTGTAGAAATTCCTCATTCCTGGCTCATAGAGTGCATATTAACATGCGAGCTGATATCGGCTGCTAGCCATGTTCCACTCATTGGTCGAGCCCTTCGCACCTAAGCGTGGTGGTGGGCAAAGTTGATTTGATTGGATAACAAAATCTGGAGGGAGAGGCAACTGATTTTATTGTGGAGGCCGAGGATTCTTGTGGCGGCCTGTTCTTAGATTTGTACAGGGAGGTGAACTGACACACACAGTCCTACCCTAGGGACTTGCAGTGGCTTGATGGCAGCTGCCTTCAACAGAGACCTCTGCATTCGCCACCAAAGCGTGGAGTAGGATTGTACCGCAACTGCTTCCATGAATTGCAGTGTCCTGGGGACCCACTTCCCTTCTCCAGAGCATCTGTGACTGAATTCAGAAGGAAAACCTGGGCCTGCTCATTTCTTAAGCAAGATAATCGGAAGCCTTCTTCCTGAGTTAGCATGAGTCGCACTCTTCTCAAAAGCAGTTAAAAAATGAGTAGAATGGTAAAAAGGAGCTATTGTATTTGGATGTGCACATGGCCACACTGGGAATGAAGTTGCCCGATGTGCTGGTGTGTCAGTGTGGGCTGCCCGACATCTCTACATGGAGTGGTGTGCCAGGCACAGCCATGTAACACCGCGTTAGGGCAGTGGTCCCAAAAACATCCTATCCACCAGGGGCTAGAGACGCATTTCACGCTGTGGCAATCACAATCGGTTTTAAACCTGGCAGGTACTGCTGTTGTTAGTGATTGTAGGTCCATATCAACAGTTTCTGAGCGACTGTTCGGAAAAGGATCTGTATGCAATAAATATTTGGAGATTTGGAGAAGGATTCCTCGTAAGAAGCCATTACTCACAGAAATACATGAAGGTGCACGTCTTCAGCTCAGGAAGTGGACTATGTAGCCGACTGTAGGAATGTAATGTCTTCCGACAAGTAGCGATTTTGCACCAAAACCCAATGAGGTTTTTTTATGTAGAGTGCAGAGAGCGTAGTTCAGGTCGGAGTTGCTTCTGTGATGTTTTGGTAATGTCTTTCGCACCATCACTTGAACCCACTCATTTTTTCGTCTGTTTTTTTAAGCACATTCTTAAAATACAAGCAATAGCATATGTAATTTGCAAACAGATCTTTAAATTTTTATATAATCAGTTGCGTCATTCGTTGCCATCAGGAATTCGTTGAAAGTTCCGTGATGTGACCTGCTGGCACGTTTTGCAACAGTATGGCGAACGGTTTGCCTTGGTGCTCCACAGTCGCGTTTTAAAGATGAAGCCCTAGCCATTTATAAAGAAAAGCTCCGCTCGTGCCATGATTAGAGCGTATTCTGTTAATAGTTGTTCATATTCTGCACGGTTGGTCAAAGGCAGGGGGTCTCTTCCTTGCACGTTGCAAGTTATGGTAATGTGAAGTGTAAGCCTCTGACCAGTCTCGTTCCCATGCGTCATTTAAGTTGCACTGAGAAGTGTATAGTTCCATGGTTGTTTTCGTGGGTGGTTTTCTTGATCGATGTCAGTTGCAATTTTGTAAACGTCTCTATGGTAATGCATCAGTGTTGTCAAAACTCTGCAGCCGTTTGCACTTCGTAGATGAAAGCTCGTAACAGTGCTGCGAGCTGTCAGGCACCTTCTTCCACTCGACTACAGGTCGTATCTCTGCTGCGGTGTTTTGCAGATGATTCTTGTAGGACAGTGTCGGATTCAATGAAATCCCTACATATTTTGGGTACTGAATGCGGTGAAGTAGTCACCAAATTTAACATGGAGGTGTTTATTCGCCTGTCTATCCCACGAATGAAAGCAAGCTGTCTCTATTTTTGTGGGGTTTGGTTTCAGTCTCCATTTCCGAAAGTATGTTCTCGTTATTACCAGGTAAGACGTTAAGATGGCTTCAGTTGCTTCAAAATTTCCTTGCGCCAGTTATCGGCGTAAACAAACTTGTGAGATGTAGTTTCAAGCATAATGGATATGTATAGATTAAACAGCAGTGAGCGAGGACATGTTCCATAGGTAGACCATCGTTTAGCGTCATTGAAGAGCTTATCCTGTTGCCCAGTATGATTCGAAATGACCTCCCGGCAAGCAAGTTTGACTGTTTTTCAGAGTGGGATTATATGAACGAGTTTGTAGAGAAGACAGTGTCTCCAGACTATATCGTAAGCTGGTGAGAGATGTTTTTAAGACCAACAGCTACACCTTGCTTCACATCTTCATAATCTATGTAATGGAAATTCTCGTCTTCCAAGATGACGACATCAGTGTTCACTGGTCCGACGAACACTCAGGTACCTTATCTAATCTCGAATGGCACGATAAGCCACCCTATTTTAATACCACAAAAAACCTGGAGCTATATGGAACAGTGGGCGAGTTGTAACAATCAACCTCTTCGCGGTTTCGTAGTCCCGTGGTGTCTAAACATCAGTGTGTGGAGTTAGATGGATGTGGCATACCTGAAGAAACTGTGGACTCTATTCCTCGCTTAATAATTGTGGCCATTGCCAAGGCAAGACGCGTTGTTACACGGTATCAACGTAACGCCACCTGGGGGTGAATATATTTTTTCCAGTGTTCTTATTTTATGTTGCCCATTCCAACTCCTGCCCACCAGCAGAGATGAAACAGCAATTGGATTCTCACCAGTTAGCCTACGGCTTCAAGGACCTGTGATTATGAAACTAATAAAAGTCAGTGATTCTTCAACTTTTCCAGGTGTATTTCGTGATGATGTAGTTCGCCGGTGAACGCCCAGAAGTCAGTGTCGAACGGTCAAGCGAACCAGTTTGCCATCATCAGGTCGGTTGATGAACTGATTGCCTAGAAGCTGGCGCAGTGCTTTTACGCCCAGACCCTAGCTTCCAGCCGGGTGCTCTATTTGCGGTCCGCACCCAGGTGCGAGCACACATCCATCATCTCCTTCCCCCTCCTCCTCCTCTTCCCCCTCCTCATCCCATCAACACGGCGCTTACGCCACGTTTCGCTCCCGAGGACGTATGCTGGAGGCGTCTTGGCTGTTGCTGCTTCTGCCTCTGAAATCAGTTTGTTGTGGGATATCTCCTCCCACTTCTTAAGCAGACTGACAAGATAAGCGCAGGTTGCCAGTGCTTACTAAGGATGTAGCCAGTCACGGCTGACCAGCAGTTCTCTTACTCTCCCCTTAATCTCTATAGATTCTTTAATGACACAGTCTCAGAAGTTAGATGTCTGTATAAGTACCATTGGTCATAGTCCATCCTGTATAATGAAGTCTGCAGTGCGTTCACTGACGAAAAGTGCAACAAGATAAAGTTAACAACACAGCAAGCTATCATAAACTGTAACGAAATTAAGCAACGCAAGTTGCGTAGCAAAGTAGACAATTAACGAGATGCTTTTATAACGCAACGGAAACGACCTTGCCGCAGTGGATACACCGGTTCCCGCGAGATCACCGAAGTTAAGCGCTGTCGGGCATGGTCGGCACTTGGATGGGTGACCATCCAGGCCGCCTTGCGCTGATGCCATTTTTCGGGGTGCACTCATCGTGATGCCAATTGAGGAGCTACTCGACCGATTAGTAGCGGCTTCGGTCAAGAATACCATCATAACGACCGGGAGAGCGGTGAGCTGACCCCACGCCCCTCCTATCCGCATCCTCCACTGAGGATGACACGGCGGTCGGATGGTCCCGGTAGGCCACTCGTGGCCTGAAGATGGAGTGCTTTTTTTTTTATAACGCAACAGTGATATTTACATTTCCGTAAAATCGACATACCGGGCACCCATTAGTACCAAACGGTGGCCATGAGATGAGTGACCCTCTGTTGAGCAGTGACTGAATGGCCCAGCAAGGAGGCCCAGAGCAGAATGACCCAGAATCTTAGTTCGCAGCGCTCAACCAGCTTACTTTCTAAAATACTATATGAAGGGGACGACTTCTTGCTGTTGCCAATGTGACAGACGAGAATATGGCTAATTTAATGAGTGAACGGGGGAATGCTGCAGAAACTTCGCTCTCTTGGCGTTCAAAACGCACCTTAACAAAAGGGAAATTGGTAGTTTGATGGAGCAGTGTCCTGTCAATTGGTCGGTATCTTCGATCCAAGTGGGGCGGCTCAGTTCGATTGGCTGCACTAAATTTTGGAGTGAAAGCAATGGACCTGCCGACGCTGGGCGGGTGGTGTCTTGGTGTCTCGTCCTTTGATGTCCCACCAGAATAGGCAGAAATTACGTGCTCAGCTATCGTCTGAGGATGGCGGTGGCAGAGCGGCGCTCACCACTGAAGGCTAGGAGAGGCGCCGGCTCCGACAGGCTGCAGCCTTAGGCCGGTATTACACTGTCAAATTTCTTTGACGTAAATATTTGACATATCAACTTTGACAAAGAAAGCAGTTTGGGATGCTATAAAAAAGGAAATGGGTAGAGGCAAACAAACGCAGAATAACAAACTGCATAACATACTGCATAAATGATCCACAACACTTAGCAAACTACATAAGCGAGCATTATTCAAGTATTGCAGAGAAATTACAGCAAAAAATCCCCAAAACCAATATAACACCTGTAAATAATTTTGCACTAAATACAATGATGTTATTTACAACGACAGAGAATGAAGTCAATAAAACTGTTCAAAAACTAAAAAATAAAAAGTCATTAGGCTTAGATGAAGTACCAATGTGTGTACTGAAACAATGCATAGAGATTATACAAGGCCCCTTAACAAATGTAATAAACGAAAAAAAAAAATAGATCATACCTCTATAGACTGAGTAACAAATGCAAAATCTCTAGGAATGAATATTGATTCTCAGTTGAAGTGGTGTGAACACACAAAGGTACTTGCAAACAGAATGTCATCAGAATGTTACGCCCTTAGAATACTATAAGTGTGTAACATGCAGTGCCTTTTAGTTACATACTATTCATATGTACACTCAGTTCCTAACTATGGCATTCTTTTTTGGGGAACAAATGTACAAAATATGAACACAATTTTCAACCTCCAGAAAAGAGCCATAAGAATAATAATCAAAAATAGTAGTCAATCTCATTGTAAAGATCTGTTCAAAACACTGGGGATTTTAACTGCTCCGTGTGAATACATTTACCAGTCAGTTGTACACATCAAAAATAACATTGGTAATTATTGCACAAACAACTCTGTCCATGACCATGGAACAAGAGGTAGATTCAACTTACATTTACCAAGCAAAAATAAACGTAAAACTCAAAATAGCATTTTCTACCAAGGAATAAAACTGCACAATAAATTACCAAAAGAAATTAAAGAAATTGCAAAAAATATACCTATTTAAAAAGGCAGCTAAAAAGTACCTGTTATGCAATACATTTCATACATTGAAGGATTTCTCAGATAAAACAGAGTAGGGGTTTGGTAAAAACGAATGTTATACGAATAAATAATAATAATGATTATAAAACATCCAACATTCCACATAACACCTTAACACTATGCTTTTTTTCCTTCTTTTTTCCTTTTCTATAAATACTTACCATCAACCTAAGCATAGCACAACACTAACACCTCTTCCACTTTCTGAGCTCAACATCTCACTCATTATAGAGGGATGCTGACTGAGTTTTCCAGGATACAAAATGGGATTTGTGGTACAGAAAATGGCCCAGAGAGCACCGGTGTATGTGTGCGTTTGTGTGTGTAGTGAGTGAAGTGTTACGAAACAATGTGTGTATAGTGTGTGCACTGACTAATAGTAGGATATGAGTGAACAGTGTGGCATTACATTATTTCAAGTTATTTGTATAAAAAGTATTGTATACCAGGAGTAACTATAATGATTGTCTCTAACTAGAAGTCTGTAAATGTATTTGTGTACGAATGAGCTTATTTTAAATTGGTCTAAACCTGTAAATACTTTGACATGTCGTATATCCTTGTAAAAAGATGAATAAAGCTACTACTACTGCTAGTGCTAGGTGATAAAGTAATATCGGCCTTATTTCCACAAAAACTGGCCTCCTCCCAAGAAAGAGGACCCAGACGTCTCAATGGGAGGACACCTCAACCACTGAGAAAAATTCAAAGTTTTCCTCCTATCAAATGTACCTAGTACACTCTAAATAAAATTAAGCAGAAAATGATGGTAAAAGTCAGTCAATATCGTTTAGCTATATGTAACAGTAATGCCACAATAAATTGCACTTTCATCATTACTACGCCTTTAAAAAGCAGTGGTGGACTTTAATTTATAATATTTACAGTTGTTGTGTGAAGTTGAATAATTATAACATTGTGAAATTAATTTCGTTTACAGGTATTCTGTAATTAATGTTAAAAGTCTTTATTATTACTCTGTCTATAGCTTGAACCATTTTCATTGGAACACTATAATCTACATATTACTTTCCTTTCTTCGAGTCTCATGGAACTTTTTGCATCTCATATGCAGAACACCATTATTTTCGTTATTGACAATGTGTTTCTTTAATTCATTTCTTCAAGCAGACAAAACATTTACACGCAACTTTAAAAGTCTGCGCAAGTGCCAATTATTTCCTTCGTACTCATATTGATTTCAGATATTTCTCATACTAGAGATTGATTGTGTCTTCTCACACCCGTTCAAAGCCATTTACGAATACTTTTATTTAATTTCGAATATTTCTTCAAGTTTTTATTATTGTTTGCTTGAAACTTTCGCTTTCTCCTTAATATTTACCTCTTCCATTGGAGATTTTCTTTTCTTTTGCTTTCTTCTTGGTTGCAACACGTTTTGATACACTCCTGGAAATGGAAAAAAGAACACATTGACACCGGTGTGTCAGACCCACCATACTTGCTCCGGACACTGCGAGAGGGCTGTACAAGCAATGATCACACGCACGGCACAGCAGACACACCAGGAACCGCGGTGTTGGCCGTCGAATGGCGCTAGCTGCGCAGCATTTGTGCACCGCCGCCGTCAGTGTCAGCCAGTTTGCCGTGGCATACGGAGCTCCATCGCAGTCTTTAACACTGGTAGCATGGCGCGACAGCGTGGACGTGAACCGTATGTGCAGTTGACGGACTTTGAGCGAGGGCGTATAGTGGGCATGCGGGAGGCCGGGTGGACGTACCGCCGAATTGCTCAACACGTGGGGTGTGAGGTCTCCACAGTACATCGATGTTGTCGCCAGTGGTCGGCGGAAGGTGCACGTGCCCGTCGACCTGAGACCGGACCGCAGCGACGCACGGATGCATGCCAAGACCGTAGGATCCTACGCAGTGCCGTAGGGGACCGCACCGCCACTTCCCAGCAAATTAGGGACACTGTTGCTCCTGGGGTATCGGCGAGGACCATTCGCAACCGTCTCCATGAAGCTGGGCTACGGTCCCGCACACCGTTAGGCCGTCTTCCGCTCACGCCCCAACATCGTGCAGCCCGCCTCCAGTGGTGTTGCGACAGGCGTGAATGGAGGGACGAATGGAGACGTGTCGTCTTCAGCGATGAGAGTCGCTTCTGCCTTGGTGCCAATGATGGTCGTATGCGTGTTTGGCGCCGTGCAGGTGAGCGCCACAATCAGGACTGCATACTACCGAGGCACACAGGGCCAACACCCGGCATCATGGTGTGGGGAGCGATCTCCTACACTGGCCGTACACCACTGGTGATCGTCGAGGGGACACTGAATAGTGCACGGTACATCCAAACCGTCATCGAACCCATCGTTCTACCATTCCTAGACCGGCAAGGGAACTTGCTGTTCCAACAGGACAGTGCACGTCCGCATGTATCCCGTGCCACCCAACGTGCTCTAGAAGGTGTAAGTCAACTACCCTGGCCAGCAAGATCTCCGGATCTGTCCCCCATTGAGCATGTTTGGGACTGGATGAAGCGTCGTCTCACGCGGTCTGCACGTCCAGCACGAACGCTGGTCCAACTGAGGCGCCAGGTGGAAATGGCATGGCAAGCCGTTCCACAGGACTACATCCAGCATCTCTACGATCGTCTCCATGGGAGAATAGCAGCCTGCATTACTGCGAAAGGTGGATATACACTGTACTAGTGCCGACATTGTGCATGCTCTGTTGCCTGTGTCTATGTGCCTGTTGTTCTGTCAGTGTGATCATGTGATGTATCTGACCCCAGGAATGTGTCAATAAAGTTTCCCCTTCCTGGGACAATGAATTCACGGTGTTCTTATTTCAATTTCCAGGAGTGTATTTAAATAAGCGCCTTTGTTAAATGTCTGTCTGCCGTGTTCCCTCAGACTAGACCGACTGCAGATT
The DNA here is from genome assembly GCF_021461385.2 of Schistocerca piceifrons. Lineage (NCBI taxonomy): Eukaryota > Metazoa > Arthropoda > Insecta > Orthoptera > Acrididae > Schistocerca > Schistocerca piceifrons. The sequence continues at coordinate 57,589,123 of NC_060145.1, read as the reverse complement.
GGTAGACACTGCAGTGTGAACACTGTTCAGCGTGGTGGGTGAAGGGGGGGAGGGAGGGGGAGGAAAGGGTGGTGGTACGGTGGCACCTGTGAGTTAAATCCGGCGATCGCGGCGGCCACGCGGTTTGGCCACCTCTGGATTCTTCACCATATCGTCTGTTGAGGTGTGTCCTAACGGTTCGTGAGAAGTGAGCTGGTGCACCATCATGCTGAAACCACATCTCCTGACGCGCATTGCGTGGCAGATTCCAAGAACAGATCCAATACGTTTTGTAGGAAGATCGGGTATACAGGATCGGTTAGCTTAAGTGGAAGGAGGTGTGACCCAATCACATGACCCTCTACAATATCAGCCCTCGCGTTAATATCAAACCGGTGCTGAAATCCGTGGCACGAGAGTTTTCGTCTGCCCAGACATGGCTGTTCCGCGAATTCAGAACACATTCCCTAAAGAACTTACATTCATCTGTGAACAGAACTCGTTGTGGAAACAGGTGTGTCGAAGCAGCAGTGCAGGAACCACGTGCAGTAGGCATCGCGTTGTGGAAAGTTTGTTGGACCAATTGCGTGAACCCTTTATTATTATTATTATTATTTTTTAAACTATGCGACTTAACGTCTGTGGTCATCAGTCCCCTAGAACGTAGAACTACTTAAACGTAACTAACGCAGGATTCGAACCTGCGACCGTAGCAGTCGCGCGGTTCCGGACTGCGCGCCTAGAACCGCTAGACCACCGCGTCCGGCGAACCCTTTGTTAAGTAGTACGGATGTAATGGTTGCCCCAGACGATGCTGTGACTAGCACCCATTGGCCTCGCAGTTGATAGGGTACTCTTTGACAGATTCTCTTCAAAGTGATGCAGTACATCTTCAAATTGAGGCGTGCGGCGTTGCCGTGGAGCATCACGGACCTGTTTCCTCATGGCGAAGGTGCCTATTTCTCCGAACCGCTGCGTAACTTGGACAAAAAGTTTATGCGATGGCGTGCTACATTGTGGAAAATATCCATAATACAACCGACCAGCAGCTCTTCCGTCGCCTCGGTCTTCCTCATACACAAGGAGCCTGTCTGTGTATTGCTGTAAACGTGTACCGAACCATTTTTACCGAATAGGAGAGGCGTAGGCACTGAATAGGTCTCGCAGCAAGGCAGACGTTAAGAGACATCAGGTGACCGCCTGACGTAGTACAGCGTCATCCTGTCTACCCTATTGCATACCAGGACAAGAAACTCTGAGACTTTTCTCTTTCTCTAAGCAGATGTGGAAGCATTACACATCTGATTGGTTGATTGGTTTAAAAGAGGGGGAAAGGGACCAAACTACGAGGTCATCGGTCCCTTGTTCCTAACAAAACAATGCCACAAGTGTGAGAATAAAACTGATGAGTGGCCGAGCGGTTCTAGGCGCTACAGTCTGGAACCGCGCGACCGCTACGGTCGCAGGTTCGAATCCTGTCTCGGGCATGGATTGTGTGATGTCCTTAGGTTAGTTAGGTTTAAGCAGTTCTAAGTTCTAGGGGACTGAAGTTAAGTCTAATTGTGTTCAGAGCCATTTGAAAACTGATGAGTCATATAACACAAAACGGAAAGAAAGGAAAGACCACAAGAACGAAGAAGGAAAGGCAACAAGGAACAAAAGAGGACAAGAAAACAGAGAGATGCAAGAAACAGGAGAGAGTAAAACAAGAAAGCAGATTACAGTGGCTGGCCGACCACGAAAATAAAAAGGAAAAGCCAGCCACCCTGCAACACTTTAAAACTTCCACCCTAAAAGCACTAGGGTGGAGGACACAGAAGGACAAAGGACAGGCGCTAAAACTCAGATCGAATAATAAAACCCACCCTCACGGATGAAACTTAAAAACCATATCAGCCGATGAGGCGTTGTCTGCTAAAAATCAATGATAACGAGTCCGGCAACCGAAGATGAAGTCGCAGGGCAGCCAAAGAAGGACAGAGCAGAAGGATATGGGCCACTGTCAACCGGGCGCCGCACAGACACTGAGGTGGGTCTTCACGGCGCATGAGGTAGCCGTGGGTCGCCCAGGCGTGGCCAATGCGGAACCTGCAGAGAACCACAGAGTCCTTGTGAGCGGCTCTCATCGAGGACTTCCACTCATTCGTGTGGCTCGCAGTTTGTTGTGCGTACTGAGATTTTGCCATTCCATCTCCCAGGGCTGAAAAACCTTGTGGCGTAATAGCGAATGCAGGTCAGTTGCGGGGATGCCCATCTCCAGAAGTCGTTTCCGTGTAGCCTGTTTGGCCAGCCTGTCAGCAAGTTCATTGTCTGGGATTCCGACGTGACCAGGGGTCCAGACGAACACCACTGAACGGCTGGACCGTTCCAGGGCATAAATAGACTCCTGGATGGACGCTACCAAAGGATGACGAGGGTAGCACTGGTCGATAGTTTTCAGGCTTGCCGGCCGGAGTGGCCGAGCGGTTCTAGGCGCTTCAGTCTCGAACCGCGCGACCGCTACGGACGCAGGTTCGCATTATGCCTCGGACATGGATGTGTGTGGTGTCCTTAGGTTAGTTAGGTTTAAGTAGTTCTAAGTTCTAGGGGACTGATGACCTCCGCTGTTAAGTTCCATAGTGCTCAGAGCCATTTCAACCATTTTCAGGCTGCTCAAGGAGTCAGTACACAAAAGAAAAGACTCTCCAGGGCATGAACGGAGATACTGAAGTGCACGAGACGTGGTCACCAACTCTGCAGTGAATACACTGCAGCCATCGGGTAAGGAATGCTGTTCAATATGGGCGCCGTGAACGTAGGCAAATCCAACGCGACCATCAGCCGTCGGTGTAAACCACTTCAGAGCCCTGGAACACGTCAAGAATCGAGAGGAAGTGACAGCGGAGAGCCACAGGGTTAACAGAGTCCTTAGGGCTACGTGAAAGGTCCAGACGAAGCTGTGGCTGAGGCGTACACCATGGAGGCGTACGTGAGTGGACAGCAAGTAGAGGTGGTAAAGGGAAGGACTCCAGTTTGTAGAGAAGGGACCGCATGCAAACCGCAATCGTTAGCCCCGACCTGGGCCGCCGATGCGGGAGATGGACTGCCGTGGGCAGGAAAAGGAGACAGTAATTCAGATGCTCAGGGGGACTACGAATGTGTGCTGCATAACTGGCGAGCAGTTGTGTACGTCTGATCTGCAATGGAGGGATCCCAGCGTCCACCAGCACACTGGTCACCAGACTCGTCCTAAAAGCTCCTGTCGCTAGTCGAACCCCGCAGTGGTGCACAGGATCGAGTAAATGCAACGCTGAAGGCGCTGCCGAACCATAAACCACACACCCATAGTCAATTCAGGATTGGACAAGGGCTCTGTAGAGCCACAGCAGCGTAGAGTGATCTGCACCCCAACTGGTGTTGCTCAGGCAACGGAGGGCATTGAGGTGCTGCCAGCACTTCTTCTTAAGCTGACGAAGATGAGGGAGCCAAGTCAATCGAGCGTCGAAAACCAGTCCTAGGAATCGATATGTCTCCACTACAGTGAGTGGATCGTCATTAAGGTAAAGTGCTGGTTCCGTATGAACGGTACAGCGCCGACAGAAGTGCCTGACATACGACTTTGCGGCTGAAAACTGGAAGCCGTGGGCTAGAGCCCATGACTGCGCCTTGTGGGTGGCTCCCTGTAGGCGCCACTCGGCAACACCAGTACTGGAGCAGCAGGTCGAAATGCAGAAGTCGTCTGCCTACAGAGAGGTGAGATGGAGGGCCCGATAGCTGCTGCTAGACCGTTAACGGCCACTAAAAATTGAGAGACATTTAATACAGAGCCCTGGGGGGCTCCATTCTCCTGGATATGGATGGAACGATGGGAGGCACCAACTTGGACACGGAAAGTATCGAGCGACAGGAAGTTTTGGATAAAAATCGGGAGCGGGGCCTGGAGACCCCACTCATAAAATGTGGCAAGGATATGATAACGCCAGGTCGTGTCATATGCTTTACGTAAGTCAAAAAAGACGGCAACCAGGTGTTGCCGTCTGAGAAAGGCTGTTCAGATGGCAGACTCGATGGACACAAGATTATCAGTGGTAGAGCGACCCTGGCTGAAGCCTCTCTGACATGGAGCCAGCAGGCCACGTGACTCCAGGACTCAATCCAACCACCGACATACCATACATTCCAGCAGCTTACAAAGAATGTTGGTGAGGCTGATATGCCGATAGCTATCCACATCAAGCGGGTATTTACCGGGTTTGAGCACCGGAATGATGGTGCTCTCCCGCCAATGTGATGGGAAGACGCCATTGCACCAGATCTGGTTGAAAATGACGAGGAGATGTCGCTTGTAGTCAGATGAGAGATGTTTAATCATCTGGCTGTGGTTCCAATCAGACCCAGGAGCTGTGTCAGAGCAATGTGCAAGGGCACTGAGGAGCTCTCACTCTGTAAATGGGGTGTTATAGGATTCACTGCGGTGTGTAGTGAATGAGAGGACGTTCCCTTCCAGCCACTGTTTGAGAGTGCGAAAGGCTGGGGGCCAATTCTCCGACGCAGAGGTTCGACCAAACTGCTCAGCAAAGTGCTCGGCAATCGCGTTTGTGTCAGCAGATAACAAGTCATTTGTGGTAACACTGGGGCCACCTGTTGGAGTCTGATACCCGAAAAGACGTTTGATCTTTGCCCAGACTTGGGAAGGTGACATATGGCACCCAATGGTGAAGACGTATCTCTCCCAACACTCCTGCATCCGTCATTTGATAAGTTGGCGAACACGGGCACGGAGCCGTGTAAAGGCTATGAGGTGCTCCATGGAAGGGTGCCGCTTATGCTGCTGTAGAGCTCACCGACGCTCCTTAATTGCTTCAGCAACTTCTGGCGACCACCAAGGGACTACACGACGCCTCGGGCACCCCAAAGAGCGAGGGATCGCGTTTTCTGCCGGGGAAACAACTGTTGTAGTCACCTGCTCAACCATCACATCGATGTTACCATGTGGGGGAACTTCAACGGTGACAGCAGAGGTGAAAGTTTCCCAGTCCACCTTGTTTAGAGCCCATATGGGCAGGCATCCATGGGCCTGACTGTGGGGCAGTGACAGGAAGATGGGGAAGTGGTCACTACCACACAGGTTGTCATGTGCTCTCCAGTGGATAGATGGGAGAAGTCCTGGGCTGCCAATTGATAAATCAATGGCCGAGTAACTACTATGAGCCAAACTGAAATGTGTGGCGGCCTCAGTGTTTAAGAGGCAGAGGTCAAACCGAGACACTAAAGTTTCGACATCTCTGCCTCAGCCAGTAAGGGTCATGGGCATTAAAATCTCCCGAAAGTAGGAAAGGGTTAGGGAATTTATCAATCAGTGGAGTTAATACATTCAGGGGATCTGCACCATTTGGAAGAAGATATACATTGCACACAGTTATTTCCTGAGTCGTCCTTATTCTGACAGCCACAGCTTCAAGAGGGGTTTGAAGGGGCACAGGTTCACTACAGACTGAGTTTAGGACATAAACACAAACTCCACCTGACACTCGATTATAGTCGCTACGGTTCCTGTAATACCCCTATAGCCACAGAGGGCAGGGGTTCGCATTTCTGGGAGCCAGGTTTCCTGGAGGACAATACAGATAGCAGGTGTGAAGCTTAACAGTAGCCATAGCTCAGCCAGGCGGTGGAAAAAACCACCGCAATTCCACTGGAGGATGACATCGTGAGACTGGGAAGGGATCGAACATACAGTGAGGCAGTTTACGCCTCAGAGTCACCTGCTACCACTGACTTATTGCCTGAGCGGTCTATATCCATTGCGTCTGAGGGTCAGGCGAGATCTAGGCCCTCAGCGGACGCCAAAATCTTCACCCCATCCTCAGACGCAGAGCTTGTAGGTAGCGGTGGTGTGGGTGCCAACGCCATTTTCTTGGTCTTAGGGGTTTTCTTTTTGGATTTCTCTCGCTGCTCCTTGGGCTTCCCTGGCTGGGAGGACTTCACTAGCTCAGTCTCTGGGACTGAGGATGAGTGTGAAGTCGTACGACCAGCTGCTTTTGGGCTGTTCAGCCACTGGCGGGTGTCATATTTCCCACTAATAGAAACCTGGGTAGGGAGGGGCCCAAGGGACCCATTCCTAGCGAGAGAAGCCGAAGAAGACTGACGCTACTCCAGCTTAGAAGTTGGGACAGACGTCCCTGATGGTTGAGGAGGGGTGTTGCTCCCAAGGTAGGTGGTGGAGGAGCAACAGGGGGGGAAATTCCCCCCACCATCAAGGGTGTAGTCTTCCGGCTCTGAGAGGTGACTGGGGTTGGCGGAGCTGATGGTGCCAGAACTGTTGTAGTGGCGGCGTAAGACGATGTCATACACACAGGATGCATGCGTTCAAATTTTCTCTTAGTCTCAGTGTAGGTCAGTCGGTCCAGGGCCTTTACTCCATAATTTTCCTTTCTTTCTGGAGAATCCTGCAGTCTGGCGAGCAAGGCGAATGGTGCTCTCTGCAGTTGACACAGATGGGAGGCGGGGCACATGGAGTATTGGGATGTGATGGGTGTCGGCAATCTCGACATGTGACATTGGAAGTACAGTGGGAAGACATATGGCTGAACTTACAGCACTTAAAGCATTGCATCGGGGGAGCGATATAGGGTTTCACATCACAGTGGTAGACCATCACCCTGACCTTCTCGGGCAATGTATCACCCTCGAAGGCCAAGATGAACACACCGGTGGTAACCTGATTATCCCTCAGATCTCGGTGGACACGCCGGACGAAATGTACACCTCGACGCTCTAAATTGGCGCGCAGTTCATCGTCGGACTGCAAAAGAAGGTCCCTGTGAAATATGTTACCCTGGACCATATTTAAGCTCTTGTGGAGCGTGATGGTTACAGAAACATCCCCCAGCTTGTCACAAGCGAGTAACACCCGTGACTGGGCAGAGGATGCTGTTTTGATCAAGACTGACCCATATCTCATTTTGGACAACCCTCCACCTCTTCGAACTTGTCCTCTAAATGCTCAACAAAAAATTGAGGCTTCATTGTCATGAAAGATTCTCCATCAGCTCTCGAACATACAAGGTACCGGGGTGAATAAGATACACTGCCATCCTTAGCCTGACGTTCCTGCCCTGGTGTGGCCAGGGAGGGGATCAAAAAATGGTTCAAATGACTCTGAGCACTGTGGGACTTAACTTCTGAGGTCATCAGTGCCCTAGAACTTAGAACTACTTAAACCTAACTAACCTAAGGACATCACACACATCCATGCCCGAGGCAGGATTCGAACATGCGACCATAGCGGTCGCCCGGTTCCAGACTGTAGCGCCTAGAACCCCTCGGCCACCCCGGCCGGCGGAGGGGAACAATTTGGGGTTGTACTTCTGTGAGTTGAATTGAGCTCGTGAATGCTTAGAGACTGCTGATGTTTCACCACTAGCAAGAGATGATGGACTACGCTTCATTGCGTGTCATCCACCCTGATGCCACCCACTCTGACCAGGGGCCCTCCCCACGGGCGCCACCCAGCCACAGGAAAGGCCACCTGGCAGGACGGCCACTGCCGGGAGTCCTGATGCCCCAGGGGGATGGGCATCTGCCCCTTGCCATATGTGGGGAGTTGACAGTGCAGGCATCAGCAGAGCGATCCCTGTCTGGCCAGGGGGCTACAACCAACAGGGTACATGGCAGCCCCACCACAATCGACTGGCTACCGTGCTGGATATCAGGTGCAAAGAATTCCATAGTCATTGTCGACGCAGAAAGCGACACTGCATAGTGCATGGTGGAAAACGCACCCAGGAATGTGTCCTCGCCCAAGACATGGAAAATGGGCGGGGCTGCAATGCAACGAATAGAAAGTGGGCTAAAGATCTCAATGCACGATGGACATACTGCACCATGTAAGGCGCCCTTCCCCAATTGGCTCGATCTTCAGGAAAATTTTGAAGAACAGAGTTCAAACCCTACAGGGGACCATCACATAAAGGCCGAAACGTGTGAAACTCCTTTTAGTCGCCTCCTACGACAGGCAGGAATACCTCGGGCCTATTGTAACCCCCGGACCTGAACTGAAACCGTCGCAGAACGGAAATGGTACGTTTCCAGACATGCGTTCCTATTCAACATGTTATCCACTCACTCACCTGTACAAGTCCCGAAGTTTGTAACGGGAGTTTGCGAACATGCTGTATAAGGACTGTTTTTAGAGTTCAGCGTTAATGTTTTGTATTTTTTTACTGTTTAGGTTATAACTTTTTAGTTGAATTACGACTGCATTGTCAAAGATTACATTTACTCTGTGTTCGTGTTTCACTCTTGATGAGTAACATCTTTCAATGTTGTTCACGAATATTGCACCTTAGTTGACGACTTTGTCGTTTAACGTCTGATGATGACCAATGTAAGCCGAAAACGATTAAGTAAATAAATTAATTCTGTAGCACATAGACAATAATGAGCTTTTCATTTATAAAAATACATTGAATTTCGTTCTTGTTCTGTTTAATCCTTGTCCATTTTTTCTAGAAGCACCTGGTAGGAATTACGTATCATTATTTTCGCCAACTTACAACGAGGTATGATCTTTGTCGTTTCTAATATCTTATCCAACGCTTCGCACAGAAAAACAGTTGTTTAGTTTTGGCCTTATACCCACACTGAAATCTTCCATTATTATCCTGTAGTGGGATTTGCTGTCAGTTAGCGTTTTCTGCAGCTCCTCATACACTGTGGTGACAAAAGTCACAGGATACCTCCTAACACCATGTCATAAGGTACCTGCTAACACCTCCTTCTGCCACGTCATCCTTAAAAATGAAGTTGGTGAATGACTGCAAATGGTCTCCAAGTAGTTGAACATAACCATTTCCAGACAACGATCACTTCAGTTGGTCATGTAAACACACCCACACCTTTATGGAGCTGCCTTCAGCTGGCGCAGTGTCTATGAATTCCCGTCGTGCGAATATAATCGTCTGGAACCGCGCGACTGCTACGGTCGCAGGTTCCAATCCTGCCTTGGGCATGGATGTGTGTGATGTCCTTAGGTTAGTTAGATTTAAGTAGCTCTAAGTTCTAGGGGACTGATGACCTCAGAATTTAAGTCCCATAGTGCTCAGAGCCATTTGAACCATTTTGCGAATATAATCTCGTCAGACACCTTTTGATATGAATCACGTGAGTACAAATCACGGCTCCGCCAATGCACTGCCCTTTTATTCCTGGTGTACGCGTCTGACCGGCATCTGTATATGTGCCTATCGTTATCTCATGAAATTTCTTACCTAAGTTTATAGCTCTTCCTTGTTAGAATGTATGAAAGCTGATGAATCGCATTCAGTAAGTTCCACAGTATTTTTTTCCTGTTCCGTCTTAGCCTATTTCAGTATTTGTAACATATCTTATTTAAAACAAAGCATACACAATAATTACATCATGCTCCCTGTTCCGTTCTTCTGACGGAGTTTACTGAACTCAAATTGCGTAAAGGTTACCTTGGACGTCCAACATTTCAAAGAAGGGGATTTGAAAGTGAAAGTGGTCGGCAACCAGGTGGTGGTTGAGGCGGAGCACGACGAACGTCAAGATGAGCACGGCCTCATCTCACGCAGCCTGAGGCGCAAGTACGCGTTGCCGGATAACGTGGATATCGAGAAAGTGGCATCAGAACTATCCTCAGACGGCATCCTCACTATCACTGCTCCGAAAAAGGTAAGCAAACAGCCTGCAGAACCTTTTAATCTCGAGTTCATTTTTCAATCAGCTCCTATTTGTTAAAAAGATAGAAATTCATGAATTACATTGCAATGTCCATAAGGGTGGGATTCTTTGTACTCTACTAGTTGCTGGAAGTACAGCCCCATGAAGGCGGCGTGCAACAAATGTCAGTATGGTGTTACGCGTACTACAATTTGAATATACACTATTGGCCATTAAAATTGCTACATCAAGAAGAAATGCAGATGATAAACGAGTATTAATTGGACAAATATATTATACTAGGACTGACATCTGATTATACACTCCTGGAAATTGAAATAAGAACACCGTGAATTCATTGTCCCAGGAAGGGGAAACTTTATTGACACATTCCTGGGGTCAGATACATCACATGATCACACTGACAGAACAACAGGCACATAGACACAGGCAACAGAGCATGCACAATGTCGGCACTAGTACAGTGTATATCCACCTTTCGCAGCAATGCAGGCTGCTATTCTCCCATGGAGACGATCGTAGAGATGCTGGATGTAGTCCTGTGGAACGGCTTGCCATGCCATTTTCACCTGGCGCCTCAGTTGGACCAGCGTTCGTGCTGGACGTGCAGACCGCGTGAGACGACGCTTCATCCAGTCCCAAACATGCTCAATGGGGGACAGATCCGGAGATCTTGCTGGCCAGGGTAGTTGACTTACATCTTCTAGAGCACGTTGGGTGGCACGGGATACATGCGGACGTGCATTGTCCTGTTGGAACAGCAAGTTCCCTTGCCGGTCTAGGAATGGTAGAACGATGGGTTCGATGACGGTTTGGATGTACCGTGCACTATTCAGTGTCCCCTCGACGATCACCAATGGTGTACGGCCAGTGTAGGAGATCGCTCCCCACACCATGATGCCGGGTGTTGGCCCTGTGTGCCTCGGTCGTATGCAGTCCTGATTGTGGCGCTCACCTGCACGGCGCCAAACACGCATACGACCATCATTGGCACCAAGGCAGAAGCGACTCTCATCGCTGAAGACGACACGTCTCCATTCGTCCCTCCATTCACGCCTGTCGCGACACCACTGGAGGCGGGCTGCACGATGTTGGGGCGTGAGTGGAAGACGGCCTAACGGTGTGCGGGACCGTAGCCCAGCTTCATGGAGACGGTTGCGAATGGTCCTCGCCGATACCCCAGGAGCAACAGTGTCCCTAATTTGCTGGGAAGTGGCGGTGCGGTCCCCTACGACACTGCGTAGGATCCTACGGTCTTGGCGTGCATCCGTGCGTCGCTGCGGTCCGGTCCCAGGTCGACGGGCACGTGCACCTTCCGCCGACCGCTGGCGACAACATCGATGTACTGTGGAGACCTCACGCCCCACGTGTTGAGCAATTCGGCGGTACGTCCACCCGGCCTCCCGCATGCCCACTATACGCCCTCGCTCAAAGTCCGTCAACTGCACATACGGTTCACGTCCACGCTGTCGCGGCATGCTACCAGTGTTAAAGACTGCGATGGAGCTCCGTATGCCACGGCAAACTGGCTGACACTGACGGCGGCGGTGCACAAATGCTGCGCAGCTAGCGCCATTCGACGGCCAACACCGCGGTTTCTGGTGTGTCCGCTGTGCCGTGCGTGTGATCATTGCTTGTACAGCCCTCTCGCAGTGTCCGGAGCAAGTATGGTGGGTCTGACACACCGGTGTCAATGTGTTCTTTTTTCGATTTCCAGGAGTGTATTTTCACGCAATTTGGGTCCACAGATCCTGAGAAATCAGTATCCAGAACAACCACCTCTGGCCGTAATAACGGCCTTGATACGTCTGGGCATTGAGTCAAACGGGTACAGCTGCCCATGCAGCTTCAACACGATACCACAGTTCATCAAGAGTAGTGACTGGCGTATTGTGACGAGCCAGTTGCTCGGCCACCATTGACCAGACGTTTTCAATTGATGAGAGATCTGGAGAAAGTGCTGGCCAGGGCAGCAGTAGGACATTTTCTGTATCCAGAAAGGCCTGTACAAGACCTGCAACTTGCGGTCGTGCATTATCCTCCTGAAATGTAGGGTTTCGCAGGGATCGAATGAAGGATAGAGCCACGGGTCGTAACACATCTGAAATATAGCGTCCACTGTTCAAAGTGCCGTCAATACGAAGAAGAGGTGACCGAGACGTGTAGCCAATGGCACCCCATACCATCACGCCGGCTGATACGCCAGTATGGCGATGACGAATACACGCTTCCAAAGTGCGTTCACCGCGATGTCGCCAAACACGGATGCGACCATTATGATGCTGTAAACAGAACCTGGATTCATCTGAAAAATGACGTTTTGCCATTCGTGCACCCTGGTTCGTCGTTGAGTACACCGTCGCAGGCGCTGCTGTCTGTGATGCAGCGTCAAGGGTAACCGCAGCCATGGTCTCCGAGCTGATAGTCCATGCTGCTTGAAGCGTCGTCGAACTGTTCGTCGGAGGTTGTTGCCTTGTAAACGTCCCCATCTCTTGACCCAGGGATGGAGAAGTAGCTGCACGATCCGTTACAGCCATGCGGATAAGATGCATGCCATCTGGACTGCTAGTGATACGAGGCCCTTGGGATCCAACAAGGCGTTCCGTATTACCCACCTGAACCCACCGATTCCATATTCTGCTAACAGTCATTGGATCTCGACCAACGCGAGCAGCAATGTCACGATACGATAAACCGCAATCGCGAGAGGCTACAATCCGACCTTTATCAAAGTAGGTACGCATTTCTGCTCCTTACACGAGGCATCACAACAACGTTTCACCAGGCAACGCCGGTCAACTGCTGTTTGTGTATGAGAAATCGGTTGGAGACGTTCCTCATGTCAGCACGTTGTAGGTGTCGCCACCGGCGCCAACCTTGTGCGAATGCTCTGAAAAGCTAATCATTTGCATATCACAGCATCTTCTTCCTGTCGGTTAAATTTCGCGTGTGTAGCACGTCATCTTCGTGGTGTAGCAATTTTAATGGCCAGTAGTGTACAAATGATAAACTTTTCACAGCAACTGATGAAAGAAGTCTGATTTCTGTTTACGGAATGATTCTGCTAAATAGGGTAAAGATGCGGGAGATGTTGCCTGAAGTGCTTTCTAACGGAGGTACATCCACTTGAAAGTCGACATACAAGAACTGTGACAGTGTCCTTGTCAGCACCAAGCTGACTGACCACCAGCATGGGGTGAGACGGACGACTATGTGGAACATTCTTCACGACAGCTGACACTAACTGTATCATTACAACGTGTACAGGCCTTAGTACCTAGGGACGTGCCTCCGCGGCAACGATTTGTCGCATACGCCACCACGCTGCTGGGATTTCTGTCATGAATCCTATACACAGATGAGGCTGTTTTTACGAGGGTTGGTACTGTAAATCTTCACAATACCGGTCTGTGTGCTAAACATAACCCCCACGTTGTGGTGGCAGTGGACCCTTAGCATGGGTTCAACCTCCCATCCACAACGCCTCACAGGCACTTCCTATGGTTGACACTGCTTCCCTCCTGGAAGACGTGTCGTTGGTGGTACAAAAGGTAATGTGGCTACTACATGTTGATGCTGGAACTCACTGCCCTTTTAAATACAGAGCTAAAACTCCAGTACAGACACAACATTTCTGGTGTGTTCTCGTGTGGCCTTTCAGCCACTGAAACTTATGCTGTCAAAGATCTTTTATCTCCCCCTTCAAGTGGATGTTCCTCCCTTGGAACACACTTCCAGTCATATTTCCATATAACCTTTCTTGATCATTGCCATCTCAACAGTTTGTCCCCCTTCAGCAAAATCATACTGTACGAGAGGAGATTGTAAGTCGAGACTCTCCATCAGAAAGACGCTGGTGTGGAAAAGTTAAGTAAAGTAAACTTCCCATGATGTGTCACTGCCAAAGTGACATAGCTCGATGAAACTTGTACCGTACATTCAAAGAAGAGTTACAGAGCAGTACAAAGGACGACTGTAAGAAATATGCGAAGAGACGAACGGAAAGAACGTGTTCATTCAAACACAAGAATTACAATGGAGACACCGTGATTCATGATGGTCCCCTGGACATTATAATAAGATGGGACGTGGTTCTTGAGAGGGTGAGTGATCAACGCGGACGGAAATGTATGCTCTGCAAGGTGTTCCCATGCTGGCCACGAGGGTGGTGGGAGTTGTTGCGATAGGGCGTTCCATTCCTCCGCCGTTGACAAGTGCTGGACGGTCGCTGGTGCGTGTGGACATGCTACAACATGGCTCCCAAACGCATCCCAGATATGTTCGACGGTTTTCCATTCAGGGGAACTGGCATACCAGTCCACTCGTTGAATATCCTCCCTGTCCATTGGCTCGTCCACGTGCTCTCTTAAATGCGGTCGCACATCGTCATCCATAAAAATGAAGTCCGGTCCAAATGGACCTCTGAAAAGAGGCACTTGGGAAAGGAGTGCGGTGTCACAATAACGTTGAACGATGAGTCTACCGTACCGTGTTGAAACAGTTGGAGGTCAGAACGCTTTTGGGACATTATGCCTCCCCACACCACAATATGTGGACCACCAAAGCGAGCACGTTCGACAATGTTCCTGGATGCATTACGTGTTCCCCCGGCTCGCCATATAGGTACGTCCGGAATTGCTAAACAGATTATATTTGCTCAAATGCGCGAAGAGCGTGTGACCCGACTGTGCTCTTTGAACCAACGGAAATCTTTGAACAAGGTACAATCAATGGTTAACGTTACTGTGACACTGTACTTCTTCTCTACCTGTATCGTTTTCAATGGCGAATTCGGCGCTGACCTCATTTTTATGTACGACAGTGCGCAACCGCATCATACAACACAGGTGGAACGAGAGGATGCTGAGCGAATGGACTGGCCTCCAAGGTCCTCCGATTTGAATCCCAATGAGCACGTGTGGGATGCGTTTGGGAGATATACTTGTTTAACCGCAGGAACAAGCCAAGTCTAATTACAGTCGTTTTCAGGCAGTACGCCGAGAACAGTACGTAGGAAGGAGTTAAAATTGTAGCGCTGGACGCTGGGAGTGGCATAGGGGTCAGCCGGGGCGGAAGTTCAAACTATCGGGCAGCGGCGCTTGATAAGAAAGAAAACAGCCAACAAAAAATGGTTCAAATGGCTCTGAGCACTATGGCACTTAACATCGGAGGTCATCAGTCCCCTAGAACTTAGAACTACTTAAACCTAACTAACCTAAGGACATCACACACATCCATGCCCGAAGCAGGATTCGAACCTGCGACCGTAGCAGTCGCGGGGTTCCAGACTGAAGCGCCTAGAACCGCTCGGCCACCGCGGCCGCCAAAACAGCCAACAGATACAAACGAAGCTCTGTGCAGGGACTCATGATAAGCAGTCAATTAAGAGTATCAACAGAAAACATTCCTGGCTAGAGAGAGAGGTCTGGGAGTGGAGAGAGAAAGAAAGAGGGCCCTTGGTGGGGACAGTACTAAGTCACGAGGAGCCAATGAAGGGCTCAGGACACAGTGCGTGACCATATAGGGAGAGGCGCCTCTACCCCTCCACTCAGCCTCTGAAGAACAATAACAACAGCAATACTTAAACGTTACCAAATAAGGGCAAGTTGCCTTCGATATACGTCATGCCAAGCGCTGGCGGGGTCGAAGGGGGAACGCTAACTAAACTCGAGAGTACGCCGCTCTGCGAAGCTTCTTGTCGAGTAGTTAGTCAGCGTGGTAGCAGCAGCTGACTTGGGCTGAGGAACGGGCTGTAGGCAGGCAGCCGGAGATAGTCGCTGAAGAGCGTTAGGGCGTAGCCGTGGGACTCTGACGTAGGGCGCTAGGAAGTATTGCTCAGCTTCTAGTAGGCAGTCGGAACAGGTGGGATCAGTCACCGTCTCTGTATTTGACTTGGCCTTCCAGTGAATGCAATCACCACGCAGTTAGGGTGAGCTGTAATTATTCGGAATAAACTGCAATTTGTTAAAGTTAGCAAGATTTTAATTCCACCCACGTCCTAGCCTTGTACCTTCACACTAGGAATTTCCACATCTTTGTTGTTGTTTTTGTGGTCTTCAGTCCTGAGACTGGTTTGATGCAGCTCTCCATGCTACTCTATCCTGTGCAAGCTTCTTCATCTCCCAGTACCTACTGCAACCTACATCCTTCTGAATCTGTTTAGTGTATTCATCTCTTGGTCTCCCTCTACGATTTTTACCCTCCACGCTGCCCTCCAATACTAAATTGGTGATCCCTTGATGCCTCAGAACATGTCCTACCAACCGATCCCTTCTTCTAGTCAAGTTGTATCACAAAATTCTCTTCCTACCCAATCCTATTCAATACCTCCTCATTAGTTATATGATCTACCCATCTAATCTTCAGCATTCTTTTTTTGTAGCACCACATTTCGAAAGCTTCTATTCTCTTCTTGTCCAAACTAGTTATTGTCCATGTTTCACTTCCATACATGGCTACGCTCCATACAAATACTTTCAGAAACGACTTCCTGAAACTTAAATCTATACTCGATGTTAACAAATTTCTCTTCTTCAGAAACGCTTTCCTTGCCATTGCCAGTCTACATTTTATATCCTCTCTACTTCGACCATCATCAGTTATTTTTCTCCCCACATAGCAAAACTCCTTTACTACTTTAAGTGTCTCATTTCCTAATCTAATTCCCTCAGCATGACCCGACTTAATTCGACTACATTCCACTAGCCTCGTTTTGCTTTTGTTGATGTTCATCTTATATCCTCCCTTCAAGACTGTTTATTCCGTTCAACTGCTCTTCCAAGTCCTTTGCTGTCTCTGACAGAATTACAATGTCATCGACGAACCTTAAAGTTTTTATTTCTTCTCCATGGATTTTAATACCTACTCCGAATTTTTCTTTTGTTTCCTTCACTGCATGCTCAATATACAGATTGAATAACATCGGGGAGAGGCTACAACCCTGTCTCACTCCCTTCCCAAGCACTGCTTCTCTTTCGTGCCCCTCAACTCTTACAACTGCCATCTGGTTTCTGTACAAATTGTAAATAGCCTTTCGCTCCCTGTATTTTACCTCTGCACCCTTCAGAATTTGAAAGAGAGTATTCCAGTCAACATTGTCAAAAGCTTTCTCTAAGTCTACAAATGCTAGAAACGTAGGTTTGCCTTTCCTTAATCTAGCTTCTATGATAAGTCGTAGGGTCAGTATTGCCTCACGTGTTCCAACATTTCTACGGAATCCAAACTGATCTTCCCCAAGGTCGGCTTCAACCACTTTTTCCATTCGTCTGTAAATAATTTGCGTTAGTATTTTGCAGCTGTGACTTATTAAACTGATAGTTCGGTACTTTTCACATCTGTCAACACCTGCTTTCTTTGGGATTGGTATTGTTGTATTCTTCTTGAAGTCTGAGGGTATTTCGCCTGTCTCATACATCTTGCTCACCAGATGGTAGAGTTTTGTCAGGACTGGCTCTCCCAAGGCCGTCAGTAATTCTAATGGAATGTTGTCTACTCCTGGGGCCTTGTTTCGACTCAGGTCTTTCAGTGCTCTGTCAAACTCTTCACGCAGTATCGTATCTCCCATTTCTCTTCATCTACATCCTCTTCCATTTCCATAATATTGTCCTCAAGTACATTGCCCTTGTATAGACCCTCTATATACTCCTTCCACCTTCCTGCTTTCCCTTCTTTGCTTAGAACTGGGTTTCCATCTGAGCCCTTGATATTTATACAAGTGGTTCTCTTTTCTCCAAAGATCTCTTTAATTTTCCTGTAGGCAGTATCTATCTTACCCCTAGTGAGATAAGCCTCTACATCCTTACATTTGTCCTCTAGCCATCCCTGCTTAGCCATTTTGCACTTCCTGTCGATCTCATTTTTGAGACGTTTGTATTCCCTTTTGCTTGCTTCATTTACTGCATTTTTATATTTTATCCTTTCATCAATTAAATTCAATATTTCTTCTGTTACCCAAGGACTTTACTAGCCATCGTCTTTTTACCTATTTGATCCTATGCTGCCTCAGTACATCATCTCTTAAAGCTACCCATTCTTCTTCTACTGTATTTCTTTCCCCCATTCCTGTCAATTGTTCCCTTACGCTCTCCCTGAAACTCAGTACAACCTCTGGTTTAGTCATTTTATCCAGGTCCCATCTCCTTAAATTCCCACGTTTTTGCAGTTTCTTCAGTTTTAATCTACAGTTCATAACCAATAGATTGTGGTGAGAGTCCACATCTGCCCCTGGAAATGTGTTACAGTTTAGAACCTGGTTCCTAAATCTCTGTCTTAGCATTATATAATCTATCTGAAACCTGTTAGTATCTCCAGGATTCTTCCATGTATACAACCTTCATTGATGATTCGTGAACCAAGTGTTAGCTATGATTAAGTTGTGGTCTGTGCAGAATTCTATCAGGCGGCTTCCTCTTTCATTTCTTAGCCCCAATCCATATTCACCTACTATGTTTCCTTCTCTCCCTTTTCCTACCACCGAATTCGAGTCATCCATTACTATTAAATTTTCGTCTCCCTTCACTATCTGAATAATTTCATTTATTTCATCATACATTTCTTCAATTTCTTCGTCATCTGCAGAGCTAGTTGGCATATAAACTTGTACTAGTGTAGTAGGCGTGGGCTTCGTGTCTATCTTGGCCACAATAATGCGTTCACTATGCTGTTTGTAGTAGCTTACCCGCATTCCTACTTTTTTATTCGTTGTTAAACCTACTTCTGCATTACCCCTATTTGATTTTGCATTTATGACCCTGTATTCGCCTGACCAAAAGTCTTGTTCCTCCTGCTAGCGAACTTCACTAATTCCCACTATATCTAACTTTAACCTATCCATTTCCCTTTTTAAATTTTCTAACCTACCTGCCCGATTAAGGTGTCTGACATTCCACGCTCCGATCCATAGAACGCCAGTTTTTTTTCTACTGATAACGACGTCCTCGTGAGTAGTCCCCGCCCGGATATCCGAATGGGGGACTATTTTACCTCCGGAATATTTTACCCAAGAGGACGCCATCATCATTTAACCATGCAGTAAAGCTGCATGCCCTCGGGAAAAATTACGGCTGTAGTTTCCCCTTGCTTTCAGCCGTTCGCAGTACCACAACAGCAAGGCCGTTTTGGTTAGAGTTACAATGCCAGGTCAGTCAATCATCCAGACTGTTTCCCCTGCAACTACTGAAAAGACTGCTGTCCCTCTTCAGAAACCACACGTTTGTCTGGCCTCTCAACAGATACCCCTCCGTTGTGGTTGCACCTACAGTACGGCTATCTGTATCTCTGAGGCACGCAAGCCTCCCCACCAACGGCAAGGTCCATGGTTCTTTGGTTCTTAGCCATATCAATAGTCTCCCTCTCACTAAGGTCAACCGGCTAAACCGCTTTCACGAACCGTGTCGCTCGATCCCTTGCAATACCCACGCTTGGGACGCGACATACGGCAGCATGCCCACATGCACCAACGACGAGCCAGTAGCTGTGGACGGCACTGCTGGAGAAGTGGGACGCCCTACCACAACTCCTCAGAAGCTTGTGAGCAGCTTTGACGGACGCGTTGCTCAGTATGTCCCACCTTCTGTAATGTGCACAAGAGCATCACTAATCGCGGCGTCTTCAGTGCAATCATCGTCTTCAAAATAAAAGTGACATTTCTGTTCGTCTCATTGCCTATTTCCTTCAGTTACCTTCTGTATAATACCATAACAGTTCTTTCTATGTATGGTCCAAGTTTCACCGAGCTATATTACTTGGCACTGATACATGACAAGGAAGTTACTTTTGTGCTTCAGTTTTACGCACAAATGTAGTATTTAAATGTAGGCTGTCAATTCGTGATATGCCTCGTGTAAGAAGTAGAAATATACGCCAACGTGCGTCGCCATTTGACATTGGCAAGTTTATTATTGAGCGATATTGCTGCTTACGTTAACTGGATTCTCAGTACTGTAATGTGGAGTAAATTAGTTCAGGAAAGCCGTACTCTGTGCCATGCCGGTTCTCAACAGCAACATAGTGTCCACCTGGCTGTATGGAATCGTAGAGTTGCTTCACGTACCACGGATCAGGAAGTAGGTTTGCTTCCAGCAAGACAAGTTTCCACACGGATAGTGAAACAACGTCTGGAGCACCACGGACTGTCCTCACGGCGACCATTGTTTTGGTTTCCCTCGACGTGGCAGCAGAGAGGCAGGCAGGGTGCCAGTGGCGCCCCCAATGTCAATACTGCACACAGGAGTGGCACCAAGCCACTTTCTCAGAGGAGTCCCGGTTCTGTGTGAAGCTTCACCATGGGTGTATTCGTGTGGAGGCTCCGAGGAGAACGAACATTGCTAAATAGTGTTTGTCTTCTTCAGACATAGCCTACGGCCTTGCCGCAGTGGTAACACCGGTTCCGTCATATCTAAAACGAAGGACTCTAAGATTTTTTGGGTCAACACCCCCGCGATTTTGAGAAAATCACCCCTAAAGGTTATGACGAGCAATCGACTCAAAATTGGCGGGATCGATAGATAATTGTAAGTAGAGCATTTTTCATCATCAGGTATGGGGTCCGAAAACGCATACATTTCCAGAAATCGAGGTAAGAAACCACATGCTAAACATTTCTCTCCCACAGCACCGATAATGCCGGCACGGTAACTCAGCGTGTTCGGTCAGAGGGTTAGCGGCTCTCCGTAATAAAAAACAAAAACAAAAAAACTGAGTTCATGATCAACGACGAACTGAAAAGGGTGTCTTACGACGTCCACCCCGAGCAGATACAACGAACGAAAACGAACAAAACGAGATTAAAAAAAAAAAAAAATAGCGCAACGGCCAAGATATCTGGCTGGGAATCGGAGGACCCGTGTTCGAATCTCGAAGAAACCTAGCAGATGTTCTACATTTCGTTTGTATTTTTCCATATCTGAATTGATAGGGATAGGAGGGTTAATAAGGTAAGTAAATCAATCAGGAATGATAATAATAAGGTAGGCAAATAAATTTCTCAATCCTCTTGGGATAGCAAAACAACTAAAATGTTACTGCAGGTCACTTTACAATGGCTCTTTCAGTCACCCTTACGTGTCCTCACTTTTCTTCGAACAACTAGATGGATTGTACTTGTCATATAAACATTCGAAACCAATATACTCACGGCACCAAGAACATCTAATGAATGCAATCTTTCGACAGCTACACTGTTCCTTCCGAAGAGTCGGCGGAAAACAAACTTGGATTACATTTAAAAATATGCCTTTTTCGGGAATTAATTTTGATGCCTGCCACGCATACGATATCATTGCCTGAAAAATTGGTGCTGAAAGTTGGCTATGAATTATGCTGTGAATAGTTATTGCATCCGTGCGGTTGTGCAATTCCCGCTGTGTTTCCAGAAGCATACTGCAATTCTGAAGCCTGGAAATAAAGTTTTTAACCTGGCGATAGAAATAAACATCACACGGCTAGCACACGGGTGTGTAGTTTGGCGGTGTGCACGTCGGCTGACCCTCGCCATCTACAAACAGTGTGTCGTATATTGTAGTATTAATTTGTCCACTCCAGGAATCCAGTATTGGACAAAACTTGTTATCAGAAACGTATGGTTTTAAAAGATTCGCAAGAAATGTTCTGTAAAAGGCATTCGTCAGTTTCCCGGGTTTGGAATGGGTAACGTAAACATTTTTCAACGAGTCGGTTAAACGACCGACCTCTTCTATAAGCCGAGGACCAAATGTAACATTCGTTTCTTGTAAACACAGGAAAACCTTAGGCAACACTTTTCCAGAGGCTGTGATGGCATATTGCGCCGTGTATGAATGTGTTAGTTTGTTTTTACTACCAACTACGACAAGGGTTTGTTTTCCTCCCTTATGCGATAACGTGCGTCGAATGTTCACCCGATACTCGCACCCTGTTTGATCGGTGTTGATCACGTAATCACGATTAAAACCGGTCATATGTGACGTCGTTTGCGTGCTGAAAAGAGCCGACACTTTCTGTATATCTTCTATTTTTTGTACCTCCTTATGGGAGACGTCCCCCCCATGAACCATGGACCTTGCCGTTGGTGGGGAGGCTTGCGTGCCTCAGCGATACAGATAGCCGTACCGTAGGTGCAACCACAACGGAGGGGTATCTGTTGAGAGGCCAGACAAACGTGTGGTTCCTGAAGAGGGGCAGCAGCCTTTTCAGTAGTTGCAAGGGCAACAGTCTGGATGATTGACTGATCTGGCCTTGTAACAATAACCAAAACGGCCTTGCTGTGCTGGTACTGCGAACGGCTGAAAGCAAGGGGAAACTACAGCCGTAATTTTTCCCGAGGGCATGCAGCTTTACTGTATGATTACATGATGATGGCGTCCTCTTGGGTAAAATATTCCGGAGGTATGGTCGAAGTAGAGAGGATATAAAATGTAGGCTGGCAATGGCAAGGAAAGCGTTTCTGAAGAAGAGAAATTTGTTAACATCCAGTATTGATTTTAGTGTCAGGAAGTCATTTCTGAAAGTATTCGTATGGAGTGTAGCCATGTATGGAAGTGAAACATGGACGATAAATAGTTTGGACAAGAAGAGAATAGAAGCTTTCGAAATGTGGTGCTACAGAAGAATGCTGAAGATTAGATGGGTAGATCACATAACTAATGAGGAGGTATTGAATAGGATTGGGGAGGAGAGAAGTTTGTGGCACAACTTGACCAGAAGAAGGGATCGGTTGGTAGGACATGTCCTGAGGCATCAAGGGATCACCAATTTAGTATTGGAGGGCAGCGTGGAGGGTAAAAATCGTAGAGGGAGACCAAGACATGAATACACTAAGCAGATTCAGAAGGATGTAGGTTGCAGTAGGTACTGGGAGATGAAAAAGCTTGCACAGGATAGAGTAGCATGGAGAGCTGCATCAAACCAGTCTCAGGACTGAAGACCACAACAACAACAACAATGGGAGACGTATTTAATGACGTGCCGTTGACGAATTTTATACTCCGATTTTGAAATTTCTTGCCCAAGATAATGATGCAGCAAACGTAAAATCCTTGTTGGCCGTATATTGAAGCGCTGCACCTGCAGCCCAATCCTGAAGTATTCTCGTTGTTGCGTTCTCGTTACGACAAAACGATTCGACAAATCGGTTGTATGTCCACTTATTTATCGCCTGGTATTTGTCGTTTCTTGTCCCTCCTTTGACGATATCACTTTCACACAATTTGAAGTCCTTCTTCCTTTTCAGGGCTGTTGTTGCTCCATTCTTTTGCAGTGTTTGTAAGTTCCAATTTGGATGATTCCTGACTAGTGCCTTTACTTTTACTTAAAGGGATATAGCGCCGTAGTTCAATCGTTTAGTAACCGGTTCGTAATATTCATTGGGAACAGATGAAGCACATATTCCCAGTGACGTGAATATTTCCAAAGTGTTATGACCATTTTGCGATTCACTAGTCGGGATATCTTCCACTGAATCACCTTCTGCTTCGTCTTCATGGTATAGTACTTCAGTATCAACAAAAGTCATTTCATTCGTTAGCTCCAAAAATCACTCGACGATAGCCGCTCCTACCAATCTGGAACGCCGAGAAACAGAACTGCCTGCTTCCGGTTGTGCACTGATAATGCATCTGTCTTGCAACACTTTTACAAACCAAAACACAGCGTCGGTAACTTCCCGCTTGCCATCGTCTGTGACAGGCTCCCAACTATATATTACAGCGCTAGTCGAAGGGTGTACATCCTCCATTATTCAGATTATGCACCTGAAAGATATGACACAACAAACAATAACTAGTTACTACGGCATGAACAGACGAGCTAATTACTGTAAACTACATACAGTACTCGTCTTATGTTACTTGCGGAAGAAAACTGTATTCATTCACAAAACGTATTTCAAGCGGCGCATTAACGATGGAAAAATCACTACATGTATCCAAGAGGTTCGCGACAGCCTAATGACGGAAAACAGCTCTTTCCGATTGACTTCTATAGCGCTCGTGCTGGACACCTTCTCTCTTCCAGGTTCACAACTATGATATGACAAAGAGGCAACCGGGACAACATAACCCTACCCGAGTGCATTCTTTCCCGTGCCTCGCTGTAAACAAACGTCGCGCGTTTGGCTATCTGTGATCCCTCGTGTGGAATTCGCAGCACTCTTACTCGGAGCTGTTTCCATGTGACAAGGCTTAAAAGTATAATACTTTACTAACACAAGGCGTTTGGGAAATTAGTTTGCCTACCTTATTATTATCATTCCTTATTGATTTACTTACCTTATTAACCCTCGTATTCTTATCAGTTGAGATATGGAAAAATACAAATGAAAAGAACAAGATCCGCTAGGTTTCTTCGAGATTCGAACACGGGTTTTCCGATTCCCAGCCAGTTACCTCTGCCGTTGTGCTATTTTTCTCATTTTATTCGTTTTCGTTCGTTGCATCTGCTCGGGGTGGACGTCGTGAGACAGCCGTTTAAGTTCGTCGTTGATCGATTAACTCAGTTTATTTATTTATTTCTTTAATTTTTTTATTACAGAGGGCAGCTAACCCTCTGACCGAGCACGCAGAGCTAACATGCTGGCGTAAAATGCATTTACCATGTGGGTACAGAAGCAGCAGTTGTAAAAGTTTCTTTCCTCGGTTTGTGGAAAAGTTTGCGTTTGCGGACCCCATAGTGGATGATGAAAAATGCTCTCTTTACAATTATCTATCGATCCCTCCAATTTTGAGTCGATTGCTCGTCATAACCTTTAGGGGTGATTTTCTAAAAATTGCGGGGGCGTTGACTCAAAATATCTTATGGTCCTTCATTTTAGGTTGTACACAAGCGACCTGCCAAATTTGAGCCGAATCGGTTGGCCGTGTCTGAGGCCGTCTCCTTGTCAGCCCTCTTGAGGCCAGTTGAGGAGTTGCTTTATTGATGTGTAGCGGCTCTGGTCTCGTAAACTGACAAACGCCGGACACATTTACATCCACTGGCGACTATGAGCTGAGAATGACACGGCGGTCGGCCGGTGTGGCCGTGCGGTTCTAGGCGCTTCAGTCTGGAACCGCGTGACCGCTACGGTCGCAGGTTCGAATCCTGCCTCGGGCGTGGATGTGTGTGATGTCCTTAGGTTAGTTAGGTTTAGTTAGTTCTAAGTTCTAGGCGACTGATGACTCGGAAGTTAAGTCGCATAGTGCTCAGAGCCATTTGAACTATTTTTTGGTCGGCCGGTACCATTGGGCCTTCAAGGCCTCTTGAGACTGAGTTTAGTTAGCATCGTCATACGAGAGCAGCACCATCCGTGATGGCTGTTTTTATTATTCATCAGTCTTCTGACTGGTTCAGTGCGGTCTACTGCGAATTCCTATCCTGCGCCGAACTCTTGACTTCTCCGTCATACGAGAGTAGCACCATCTGGGATGGTTTTTTTAATTATTCATCACTCTTCTGACTAGCTTGACGCAGCTTGCTGCGTTTTCCTCTCCTGCATCAACCTACTCATCTCAGAGTAGCACTTGCACCCTACATTCTCTATTATTTGCTTAATGTATTCCAATCTCTTCTTCCCGTACAGTTTTTAAGCTCTGCAGTTCTCTCTAGTACCGAGGAAGCTTTCCCCTCATGTCTTAACACATGTCCAATCATCCTGTCCCTTCTTCTTGTCAGTGTTTGCCAGATGTTTCTTTCTTCGTAGGTTCTCCATATTATGTTTCTTTCTTCGCCGATTCTGTAGAGAACCTCCTATTCGTTACCTGATAAGTCTACCTAATTTTCGATATTCTTCTGCAGCACAACGTCTGAAAGCCTTCGATTCTTTTTCGTTCCGGTTATCCTGCAGTTCATGATGCACCACCACACAATGCTCTGTTCCAAACGTACACTCTCCGAAATTTATTCCTCAAATTACACTGAGGTGACAAAATTGTGGGGGGTAGCGATACCCACACATACAGATGACGGTAGTATGGCGTGCGCAAGATATGAAAGGACACTACACTGGCGGAGCTGTCATTAATAGTCAGGTGATATGTTTGGAAAGGTATCCGATTTGATTATGGCCTCAAGACGGGAATTAAGAGACTTTGAATGCGAAATGATACTTGAAGTTGCCCGCATTGTACATGCAATTTCGGAAATCGTTAAAGAATTCAATAATCCGAGATCCACAGTGTAAAGAGTGTCCTGAGAATACGAAATTTCAGACATTGCCTCTCACCACCCACAATGCAGTCGCCGACAGCCTTTACTTAACGAACGGAAGCACCGGTGTTTGTGTAGAGTTTTAACCCTTCATTACACACTTTTTTTTAGAAGTTAAAATAATTTTTTTTGTATTTCAAATTGTTCAAGGATGTCAGGAAAAATGTTGAAAAAATAAGATGTTTTTAATTCAGAAAAAAATTTATTTTTATTTAGTTTGTATTTATGCAAAACTGTGGGAAACTTATCATATACACTCATAAGCGATACTTTGCTCATATGCAAAAACGTGTGAAGTTTTTCACACAAAAAGGTTATTAACTGTAAAAAATATTTTTTTCATGTCAAATTAACAACAGATATGAAAGAATTAATGACATATTCGAAAATTAATGAAAGACACATGTCTTAAACACTGTGGAATACAAGAAAGCAGTTTTTGTCAGTGACACCTTCCACATATGCAAAAGCTTGTGGTGCCTGTGCATCAGCAACATCTTCATTCTCATCATCCTTCAAACAATAATTATTTGACTTATGTGTATTAACTAGAGTAACCTCAGGCTCGCTATCACTAACTGCAGATTCCAGATAATTTACGTTTATTGTCGGGTCTTCATCTGAATCGTCAAAATCTAACTCATCTTCACTGCCAGAAGGGGCCATGAATTCTTCATACATCATCACTTTACGTCGTCCATTGTCGAAATACGAGAATGACTCCATTACAGCACTCGAACTGTCACGATAAACAAGAAAAAAGCAGAAATAAGGAAACACTACTTTCTCATTGTTCGATTGTGGATAGACGTATTATTACGCACTACTGCACATATGCAAACGAGATTGATTTCTATACTACTCACATATTTATTAGCAGAAATACAAGATGAACGGAGCAGAATACTCTCCAAAGGTTGTAGAAGCACTACAAATTTTTTGCATTCACGTGTTCTTCGATTCAACTACTAACGATCACCGCCGAAAGAGAGCAATGTCAGCCTAACTTACAATGCTACTCACAGCAACACACATTGTCGCGTCTTACACTCAGTAGCGCATTCTAGTGGCAGAATCTTATCAGTTACCGTCATAATACAACATAGCACATCAGTAAAGCAGTTTCAAGTGTTAAACTTCAAGGACAACGGCGATAAGAGAGTTGAAACTTTGTTTTGCACATCTGCAAAGCAACGCAGTGAAGGGTTAAGTGCTAACTGAAAAGCAACACTGCGTGAAATAGCCGCAGAAATCAATGTGGGATGTGCGACGACGTATCTGTCAGGAAAGTGCTGCGAAATCTGGTGTTAATGACCTATGGCAGCAGACTGCCGACGCGAATGCCTTTGGTAACGGTATGACATCGCCTGCAGTGCGTCTCCTGGACTTGTGACCATATCGGTTGGACCTTAGACGACTGAAAAACCATGGCCTGGTAGACGAGTCCCGATTTCCGTTGGTAACAGCTAATGGCAAGCTTCGAGTGTTGCGCATACCCCACGATACCGTGCACTCAGGTTGTCAACAAGACTGTGTGCAAACTGGTGGTGCCTCCATAATAGTGTGGACTTTGTTTACAAGGAATGGACTGGGTCCTTTGGTACATATGAACCGATCATCGACTGCAAATGGTTATGTTTGCTACTTGGATACCATTTGCAGCCATTCATGGACTTCATGTTCCCAAACAACGATGGAATTTTTGTGAATGAAACTGCGTCATGTGACCGGGCCACAGTTGTTTGCGATTGGTTAGAAGAACGTTCTGGACAATTCGAGAGAATGATTTGAGCACCGCAATCGCCTGACATGAATCGCCTCGCGCATTTATGGGACATAATAGAGAGATCAATTTGTTGACAAAATCTCTACCGGCAACACTTTTGCAATTATGGACGGCTATAGAGGCAGTATGGGTTGATATATCCGTAGGGAAGTTCCAGCGACTTGTTGAGTCCATGCTACGTTGAGTTGCGGCACAACGCCGGGCAAATGGAGGTCAGACACAGAAGTCGTCCGTCTTGGGTTACTTTTTCCCAGGTAGCAGAATTTCTTAACTTCGTCTACTTCGTGACCACCAGTTTGATGTTGAGTTTCTGGCTATTCTCATTTCAGCTACTTTTCGTTGACTTTGTTTTTTTTTTCTCGTTTACTTTCAGTCCATATTATTTTCTCATTTGACTATTCTTTCCATCCAACAGATCTTGTAATCCTTCTTCACTTTCACTGAGGACAGGAATATCACCAGCGAATCTTATCATCGGTATCCTTTCACGCTGAATTTGATTCCAAGTCTCGAACTTTTCTTTGTTTGCCATCGTCGGTTCTTTGATATATACTGTAGATTGAACAGCAGGGGCTAAAGATTGCATCCCTGTCTTAAACTTTTTAATCCGAGCACTTCGTTCTTTGACTTCCAGACTCACTGTCCCCTCTAGATTCTTGTACATGCTGCATATTACCCATCTTTCTGTATATGCCGGAGTATGCCGGCCGGAGTGGCCGAGCGGTTCTAGGCGCTTCAGTCTGGAACCGCGCGACCGCTACGGTCACAGGTTCGAATCCTGCCTCGGGCATGGATGTGTGTGATTCCTTAGGTTAGTTAGGTTTAAGTAGTTCTAAGTTCTAGGGGACTGATGACCTCAGCAGGTAAGTCCCATAGTGCTCAGAGCCATTTGAACCCTTTTTTCTGTATATCTTATTCCTATTTTCCTCAGAAGTTCGAACATCATGCACCATTTCACACTGCCTAACGCTTTTTCTGTGTCCTGAAATCCTTTCGGAGATCTTGATTTTTCTTTAGTCCTGATTCCATCATCAAGCGAATGGTCAGAACCGCTTCTATGGTGCCTTTACCGTCTCTAAAGCCAAATGATCGTCATCTAACACATTCTCAATTTTCTTTTCCAGTCTTCTGACATTATTATTCCCAGCAACTTTGATCGACGAGCTGTGAAGCAGATTGTGTGATCATTCTCACACCTGCCGCTCTTGCTGTCTTCGAAATTGTGTGGACGATATTTTGCCGAAAGTCTGATGATATATCGACAGTCTCATATATCCTACACACTAAAGTGAGTAGTCGTTTTGTTACCTCTTGCCCCAACGCTTTTAGAAATTCTAGTGGAATGTTATTTTTCCCTTCTGCGTTTTTGGATCTTAAGTCTTTCAATGCCGTTTTCAATTCTGACTCTAAACTGGATCCCCTGTCTCTTCCCTATCGACCCATGTCATCAGAAGGGTCTTCCCCCTCATAAAGGCCATCTGTGTACTGTTTACACCAATCTGCTCTCTCTCTCTCCTATATTTAACATTGGAATTCTCGTTGCTCTCTTAATGTTACCGCCCGCGCTTTTAATTTCAAGTTGTTTTGACTTTTCCATGTGCTGAGCCAGTCCTTTCGACGATCATTTTCTTCTCGATTTTTTCACACTTTGCATGCAGCCAGTGATTTGCGTTGCTGTGTTCCTGTCTTTTGGTACTTCTTTCTTTGATCAGTTGAGGTGTTTCTTCTGTTATCCATGGCTTCTTTGGAGTTGGCTTCCTTGTAATTGTGATTATTCAACATCTGTGATTGCCCTTTTTAGAAATGTCCACTCCTCTTCAACTGAACTGTCTACTGGGGTATGCCATACTGCAGCATCTCCTCAGCAAACTTCACACATGACTCATCATTCCTCAGCGCTTCAGTATCATACTTTCTTCAACACTGATTCTTCTGTAGGAGTCTCTTAAACTTCTATTTATTCTTCGTCATTACTTAATTGTGATCTGAGTCTATATCTGCTCCTGGGTATTCCTCACAATCCACTATCTGATATCGGGATCTCTGTCTGACAATAATACAATCCAGCTGGAATCTTCCCGTGTCTCCAGATCTTTCCCATGTATACCTCCTCCTCTCGTGGTTCTTGAACAGAGTATTCGCTATTACCATCTGAAATTTATTGCAGAACGCAATTAGTTTTTGCTCTCTCTCAATCCTATTTCCAATCCTATATTCTCCCGTAACTCTATAACCACATTCCAATCCCCCATGGCTACTAGATTTTCATGTCTCTTGACATATTGCGTTACCCGTTCAGTATCCTCATATACTGTCCTCTATCTCTTCATCTTCAGCTTGCGACGTCATCATGTAAGCCTGAACCATCGTGTTCAGCGTGGGTTTGCCTTCGAATCTGATGAGAACAACCCTATCACTGAACTCTTCATAGTAGCTCACTCTCTGCCATACTTTCCTATTCATAACGAATCCTACTCCTGTTATACCATTTCCTGATGCACTCGATATTACCCTATATTCGTCTGACTAGAAATGCACTTCTTTCTGTTTCATTTCACTCATCCCCAGTATATCTAGATTGATCCGTTGCATGCCCCTTTTTAGATTTTCTAGCTTTCGTACTACGTTCAAATTTCTGACATTAAATGCTGCGTGATGCTACTGGGTGTCATTAGGCACAAAATACCATCACCTCTGCTTTGTATAGCTGGTAATATGGACAGCATTCACTATATTTCTGACGTATTAAGGCCGGTGGCTGTGCCCTGTCTTTGTAGTTCAATGATGCCAGCTTCTAAAAAGATAATGCAAGACTATCTCTTTATTCTGCTGTCCTGACATACCATGAAGCAGACGATGTTCGACTGCTGCCCTGTCCAAAACATTTACGTCTAATGAAGCCACCTGGTCACGATTTCCCAATGGAGTAGTCACAAACAGCAGAGTCGATTTAGTAACCTGACTTGTCGTATCTTGGATTTCACTGGAAGAATACTATTTAAATATAAAGGTTGTGTCAAAAAGTACAATACAACTTTGGAATGACGTAAAAATTTGTTGAGAATCGGTAGATGTCATGTTGTTGTAAACATCCTCAAATACAAAATATCCTCATAACATCCTCATATACAAAATACCAGTGACAGTTTTCTCCATGATGAAGAAAAGGCTGTACCATTTCAGTTTGTTAAGGGCACAAAACACATAACTTTGGGACTATCAAGAACGTGTTCCAGGCTGGCATGTGGATTTTTGCTGCCCATATTCTACTGCAGTTGTAAGTAGTCACCATTCCACTGATGAGAAATGTAGACTCAACTCTGACGACTATTGTGTTCAGGAATGTCTCGTCGTCCTCTTCTCCGATGCAACATTTCTGCACAAAATTCCCTATTGTGCTGTGTCATTGTGAAGCATATAGTTTCAAGTGTAAACTTCTACGCAGTACTCACGAAACAGTCTTTTGTGAATTTCCAGTCCCATGAGACGCACTTGGCGTTGAGTTTTGGGGACTGCAGGCAACGCTCTTCCTAAGTTGATTTTTGTGGACTGCAGGCAACGCTCTCCCTAATTGTTCGACACTATCATGAACAGACGGGCGACCTGGTGATTCATCATGCTGCAGTGAACAATCCGTCTCACCTAAGTTATTGTGCCAGGAGTAAATTGTAGGTCTGCCTGGAGGCCCTTTCGTGTATTTGGTGCGAAACTTACGCGTACCAGTTGTTGCACAGTTTGTTTTATGAAACAAAAACACACAGCGAGCACGCTCGGCACCAGAGAAAGTTGCCATTTTAACTGCGCTCTACACCGGCGCTCGCAGTGGCGGAATGGCGTACTGATGCACTACGTGTATCAAACGTAAGGTTGTTTGCTACAAAATGACACATCTACCGATTCTGAAAGTTATCTCAGTAAATTTCTACGTAATTTCAAAGTTGTAAAGTCCTTTTTGACTCACCCAGTACTGCGAGACTACAGTCTGCAAATTCATATTGGTTGCCCAGTTGCAGGTCACTGTCATATCAGTAAGTGTGGAGGAAAAATTCGTGCTTTATTTATTTTTTCCTGTGCGACTTTAACCAGCAACACAAAAAGAAACACATTTTATATATTTGTTAATAAAGCCGATGAACGACTGTTCTACGTTTCTGAAACTAATAAACATATACAATGAATTTTGTTTTTTGATGAACAGGAAACTCAAAAAGTTTTTTTCATATGCATAGGTGTTCAATATCCCTCCCCCCCCCCCCCCCCCCCCCCCACCCTTGATATGCACACTATGTGTCAACGCGTTATTCAATTGTTCCCACACTGCAGCGAGCATGTCTTGAGTTACAGCATCCACAATTGCTGTTATGTCTCAGTTCATTCACCGTTGTCGGCAACGGAGGCACATAAACAGTCTTTTATAAACACCTCCACAAGAAATAATCACATACAGTCAGGTCCGGTGGCCTTGGAGGCCACTAATGTAAGGCTGGATCATTTGGTTCGGTGCGACCGATCCATCTTTCAGTAATACTTTGATTTAAAAAATCCCTCACTTCCAGATGCCAGTGTGGCGGTGCCCCATCCTGTTGCTACATGAAGTCGTTAGAATCAGCCTCCAACTGTGCTTCGTGTAACAGTGTTCTCGACAAAGAAAAATGGACCATACACCTTTTCCCACGAAACTGCACAAAACACACAAAATTTTGAAGAATTTCCCTCATGTTGTACAACTTCATGCTGTTGTTCCATGGCCCAGATTCTCACATTATGGCGGGTCACCTTTCCATTTAAATGGAATGTTGCCTCGTCACTGAACACTAAGCGTGGAAGAAAACCGTCATCCTCCACCTTGCCAAGGACGAAATTACAGAACTCCACGTGTTGTTGTTTGTCACGTTCACGAAGAGCTTCTAGTAGCTTAATTTTGCACAGTTTCATGTGTAAGCGTCGATGCAATACACGCCAGATGGACATCAGTGGCATGTCGTGCTGTCGAGCTGCATGGCGAAAGGATTTCTGTGGACTCCTTGTGAAACTATGACGGATGCGTTCGATGCCTGTGTCAGACACTAGGTGACGGCCGGCATTTTGTCTATACACAATCAACCTGGTTCTCGGATTCGTTCATGCTATCGTCTAATGCTCTGTGCTATAGAAGGATCCACACCATACCTAGTATGTAAGTCACGCTGAACAGTTATTACTGACCCGTACTGCGCAGAACGTAGAAAACAAAACGCTTTTGTGTTGTCCGGACGCCATTTTTACTAGAACTGAAGTGGGCGAACACAGCTGTTACCTGGCGGGAGTTTTCCCTTTCCAACAGTACGTTGTTCACGCACTTATCTCAAAAAACATAATAGTTATGATTTTTTTAAAATCTGACGATTATTTTTTATCAGGTTACCTTCCATTCAGAAGGCTGTTACACTCAGCGACTGTTATATTCTCTTGTAAATAATAGATTTCAGCTATCAGCCGCTCTTTTTAAATTTTATTGGCGGATCTAGATTTAAGCCAGAAACTAGCCATTCTCAATGCACTATCATTTTGTGATCAGTGCATGTAATGCCAGGTGGTCGGGCTTCATCCACAGTTCATTGAATACAATTCAATGAACTGTGGATGAAGCCGGACCAACAGGTATTACATGCATAGATCAAAAAATGATAGTGCATTGAGAATGGCTAGTTTCTAGCTGAAATCTAGATGTGCCAATAAAATTTAAGAAGGACGACATTATTTTTTATACACCTGCATATTCCTCTGTGTGAAAGGAATTGTGTCAAGCCCCAACGTCTAGTTGCCTCGTATAGTATCGTTTGGGCTGCACGAAGCTCGCAGTTATCACCGAAGAGAAAAGACGATACCTCTTGTCAAAACCTAGTCTGGCGTGGAAGGGAAAGCATAGCTTTTTAGTACAAGATAAAATAATAAACAAATAAATAAAAATATATGTGAGCGGACTCCAATAGTCCCTCACATGGTCATGGTTTCCTAAAGGACTGGCGTAACACCAATTAGCCACCCACTGCTGTTGGTGAGCACTGACACAGATTTGAAGCGCCATTGAATGATGTACCTTTATCTTTCATCCAAACTTAGTTCGACTCTGTTATCAACTGAGTCAGAGCTACATTCTATATAAACACCAGCAACATTCAGTAATTTCTTCCCCTTCCTGGTGATGTAACTTGCCAGCTATGTAAATACACTACTGGCCATTAAAATTGCTACACCACGAAGATGAGGTGCTACAGACGCGAAATTTAACCGACAGGAAGAATATGCTGTGATATGCAAATGATTAGCTTTTCAGAGGCGGTGGCGACACCTACAACGTGCCGACATGAGGAAAGTTTCCAACCGATTTCTCAAACACAAACAGCAGTTGACCAGCGTTGCCTGGTGAAACGTTGTTGTGATGCCTCGTGTAAGGAGGAGAAATGCGTACCATCACCTTTCCGACTTTGATAAAGGTCGGATTGCAGCCTGTCACGATTGCGGTTTATCGTATCGCGACATTGCTGCTCGCGTTGGTCGAGATCCGATGACCGTTAGCAGAATATGGAATCGGTGGGTTCAGGAGAGTAATACGGAACGCCGTCCTGGATCCCAACGGCCTCGTATCACTAGCAGTCGACATGAAAGGCATATCCGCATGGCTGTAACGGATTGTGCAGCCACGTCTCGAGCCCTCAATCAACACATGGAGACGTTGGCAAGACAACAACCATCTGCACAAACAGTTCTACGAAGTTTTCAGCAGCATGGACTATCAGCTCGGAGACCATGGCTGCGGTTACCCTTGAATCTGCATCACAGACAGGAGCCCCTGCGATGGTGTACTCTACGACGAACCTGGGTGCACGAATGGCAAAACGACATTTTTCGGATGAATCCAGGTTCTGTTTACAGCATCATGATGGTCGCATCCGTGTTTGGCGACATCGCGGTGAACGGACATTGGAAGAGGGTATTCGTCATCACCATATTGGCCTTATCACCCGGCGTGATGGTATGGGGTGCCATTGGTTACACGTCTCGGTCACCTCTTGTTGGCATTGACGGCACTTTGAACAGTGGACGTTACATTTCAGATGTGTTACGACCCGTGGCTCTACGCTTCATTCGATCCCTGCGAAACCCTACATTACAGCAGGATAATGCACGGCCGCATGTTGCAGGTGCTGTACGGGCCTTTCTGGATATAGAAAATGTTCGACTGCTGCCCTGGCCAGTACATTCTCCAGATCTCTCACCAATTGAAAACGTCTGGTCAATGGTGGTCGAGCAGCTGGCTCGTCACAATACGCCAGTCACTACTCTTGATGAACTGTGGTATCGTGTTGAAGCTGCATGGGCAGCTGTACCTGTACACGTCATCCAAGCTCTGTTTGACTCAATGCCCAGGCGTATCAAGGCCGTTATTACGGCCAGAGGTGGTTGTTCTGGGTACTGATTTCTCAGGATCTATGCACCCAAATTGCGTGAAAATGTATTCACATGTCAGTTCTAGTATAATATATTTGTCCAATCAATACCCGTTTATCATCTGCATTTCTTCTTGGTGTAGCAATTTTAATGGCCAGTAGTGTACATGGCGATTCAACTGCCCCTGCCGACGTCCTTTTACACAACCCGCAATGTAATAGCTGTCTTTCAACAACCATGCTCGAGATATTCATATTCGCTCGCTCGATTCATGCAAGCTATTAATCCTACAGATAAAAATGAACAGGACCTTGTTGTAGGAAATTTAATGTAGCTAAGATTTGTACTGGAATTCGGTTTCGCTGGAGGCCGCGGTTTTCGAATTACTGATGAAAAACGTACAAAAGTGACTTTCAAACGCACTTCCACCTCCACACTCATCTCACCAGCCAGGATTTCTAGTATGTTGTTCGTGGCTCTCCCTTCTATCACTGTACAAAAATTCTCGACTACACGAACTATTCCCGATATTCGACTTTTTTTTTTTTTTTTTTTTTTTTTTTTTTTTTTTTTGGTTGTAAGTTTCTATGGGACCAAACTGCTAAGGTCATCGGTCCATAGGCTTACACTCTACTTAATCTGATTTCAACTAACTTACGCTGAGGACAACAAACACCCATGCCCGAGTGAGGGGGGGTGCCGCGCGAACCGTAACAAGGCGCCTGAGACCACGAGGCTATGACACCCCCAGTATAGTAGACTATTTCGTTAATGTCAATAATTTAAACATACCCGCAAGGGTAATGCAAGGAAAACGGCTACTGTAAACACCGAAACTAATCGCGTTGACAATTTGATCCAAGCTCAACCCTTACAAACACAGTAGTTTTGTAGACAGAAGGCCTACTGAATACAACGACTTAATTAGTTATTTTATGCTGTTAAAGTTCACAAAACTCTCAGGTAAAATTTACACAGACACCAACTTTACAATCTGTAAAGTCAGTGTGTCGCTGGCATAATAAAGTCAGTCAATGAAGACCAAAAACGGTCGAATGTGGGAAATAATTCGTGCAGTCGCAAACGTCTGTGCAGTGGTAGGAGGGAGAGCCATGAACAACGTAACTAGAAAACAACGTCCTCTAGTGAAAAGGTTTTCCCGTGTAAGTTACATTAAATTTTCTACACAAGGGTCCTCTTCACTTCTTCTGTAGGAGCAACAGTTCGCACGTAGCGAGTGAGAGAACGTGAAAATCTCGCGCGTGTTTTTAACGCTGGCTGTAACATTGGGGATTGCATAAAGCGACATCGACAGGGGCAGCTGAATATCCTGTATAAGGATAATTTCATTTGCACTTATAGCTGCTTCGCTTGACTCAAATGTATGTCTCGCTATGCACAAAATTAACGTTAAATATGAAGAAGCACAGTGTAATGGCGTTCTAAAACAAATTTTGCAGGAGACAGACCGACTTGCGCGAGGGAGTGAGCGCTTGATCCCCATCATAAAAGTTAATAAACCTGCCCTCACAAGCAAGACGAAGGGAGATAAGGAGGCGACGCCTGGCACATCGCGGAGTGATGTAGCGTCAGCCAGCGACGCCGGAGATGCCGACGACGAGGGCGGTAACGACGACGGCAACGGCGGTAACGACGACGGAAACGACGACGGCAACGGCGGTAACGACGACGTCAATGGCGGTAACGACGACGGCAACGGCGGTAACGACGACGACATTGGCGGTAAAGCCGACTGCAGCTGCGGTAACGACGACGGCAACGGCGGTACCGTCGACGACAACGGCGGTAACGTCGACGACAACGGCGGTACCGTCGACGACAACGGCGGTAACGTCGACGACAACGGCGGTAACGTCGACGACAACGGCGGTAACGTCGACGACAACGGCGGTACCGTCGACGACAACGGCGGTAACGTCGACGACAACGGCGGTAATGTCGACGACAACGGCAGTACCGTCGACGACAACGGCGGTAATGTCGACGACAACGGCAGTACCGTCGACGACAACGGCGGTGATGGTGGCGACTTGGGCTAGTGGATGCCATTCTGCCTGAGTTTGTTGAGGTTCAGATTTGATTATGTACTTTCAGTGTAATAACTGTAATTTCTGGTTTCACTAGACATAGGTTCAGTAAATACAATGTGCCAAAAGCAGTATCGTAGCACTGATTTTGTTAGCTGCTCCTGAAATACATGTGTATCAGTAATACAGCAGATGTAAAGTTTTAAAGAATGATGTAGATACTTTGAACTCAGAACATAAACGTTACGTATTTATTGTACTTCATTACGAAAATAAACATACAGTCATCATCATCAGTGGCAGCTGCTGTACAAGAGCACAAGTGAACACCCTCATTTTCCACACCTTGCGGATTTATTGGTTAGCTTTCTTTGAATGCTGTTAAACGCAACATAGATGCTGCAATCTGAAAGATACAGCACTTAAACCTATGGCACTACAGTTCCTCTACACTCCATGAAATTTGGCATCAGGGTCGCGAGCACGCCCTCAGTTGTGCACATTTTAAGGAGCCTTTGCGCACGAGCGACGTGATTGCCTTTTGGGCCAAATACATATGGATTTGATAAAGAACATGCACAGTTCACGATGTTGACAGTTAGCCCCTGCCACTCAACTGGAAGTTTACTTCAGTGCCACACTGCGGAAGATTTGTATCCTCATTCGCTCGGCATAAATCCTGCTAGGTGATAGCACACTCCTTCGATACACTAATTCACTCACTACATAATGCTGTAAAATTAGATCAGACGCCAGTATATTTTAAACTTGTACTGACAGTTAATCTATTTTGTGGGTTTGTGAATGAGTCATGGTACATTAAGTTGTGAATTTTATCAGACTCTAATCCACTTGAGGCGGTGAGAATCTTACGGATCTAAAGCACATCACCGTCGATTGAGAGATTGTAGCATTTATTAATTCTTCTGAAATCTATTGATCTTATGTTGAGTGAAGGTTATCTGTGCTGTAGGCCCACGTTGTATATGTTTTAATGCAAGTGGAAGATTAGGGAAGGTAAACCTTCCCTAGTGGATGTACACCATCACTAAAACGATCAGGGAGAGCTAAATGTGCCAGTGAAGGTGCACTATCACCAGTGCACTGGGGGCAACCTTACTGCCATTTTGCCTCAGTCTCTTCCTGTTCTGGAAGCCTCTTGCATGGAAAAATGTTCGAGAGTCTTCGCTGGTCGCTCCTATCCGGCTCGGCTGATCGTATAAAATTTGACTGTTGGCGCCGCTTACCTTGCGCGTGATGCATTATTTGCCAATTAAAAAACACAATTGCTATTTTTCGCTAATTTTTACATCTGTATACTCTCTCACATTTAAGAATTAATTATAATTTTACGTTATAAGAGAATTTGAAGACAATACATGGAATTAATACAAAAATATAGCGTTTCTTACGTAGGTTTACATGAATTATTTCACGCTTTGGGCTTAAATTTATTTAGACATAAAAAGAGACGTTTCATCTCGATGTTAAGCTTCTCGCTACTCTCATTTCTGCTACTTATCATTACTTTTGTCTTTCTTTGATTTACTCTCAATCTGTGTTTTGTACTCATTAGACTGTTCATTCCATTCAACACGTCCTGTAATTCTTTTTCACTTTCACTGCATATGAAAATGTTATCAGCGAATCTTATTATTGATGTCCTTTCAACTTGAATTTTAATTCCACTCTTGAACCTTTCTTTTCTTTCTGTCACTGCTTCTTCGATGTAGAGATTGAACACTAGGGGCAAAAGACTAAATCCCTGTTTTACACGATTTTTAATCTGAGCACTTCACTCTTGGTCTTCCACTCTTATTATTTCCTCTTGGCTATTGTACATAATGTATATTACCTTCCTTTCCATATTGCTTACCCCTATTTTTTCTCAGAGTCCATGTGGCTCCCCCCATCGGAGGTTCGAGTCCTCCCTCGGGCATGGGTGTGTGTGTCGTCCTTAGTGTAAGTTAGTTTAAGTTAGATTAAATTGTGTGTAAGCTTAGAGACTCATGGCCTCAGCAGTTTGGTCCCATAACACCTTACCACAAATTTCCAAATTTTTCTTGGTGTTTGGAACATCTTGCACCTTTTGATATTGTTGAACGCTTTTTGTAGGTCGACAAATCCTATGAATATGTCTTTGTTTTTGTTTAGTCTTGCTTCCATGTCAATCGCAATGTCAGAACTGCCTCTGTAGCCCTTTACGCCCCTACCCCCACGATCATGAGGGTCTGGTATGACTTCATACTTTTTGTTCCCTGGAGCTAGAATATAATTGTGGCTGGAAACGAACGATCGTGAGGGCTACTTTGGTTCATAGTACCGCAGAACGCCACTAGATCGCAGCTCCGTCCACTCTGATGTTTTGGCGGGCGCCTTTGTCTTCCAGTATCGTTGCGTGACGTGTAGTGGCTTTGTATTGTCTGTAGCAGTTGTGTTTGCGTGTGATTCTGAGGAATTGTTTGGATTCAGTCTGTTTCTAGACATCTCAAAGAATTTGTGTATTATCGAAATATCCATTTTGCGTGATTATTGTGGCAGTGGTGCTCGAAAGTGTCTCCACCATCACAATCGTGAGGGTTAGGCGTTGCTGCAGTTTTCGCTTATTGAGGTTAGTTTTACTCAACTACTTTTTTTCGCATTCTTGCATGCTGATTAATGCAATGTATATGGTGTAATGTATTGGAACATTTTTAGATAATGAAGGGACTTACTGAGGAAGATATTTTGAAGTTGCTTGATGCTTCAGACTTAGAAGTAAGTGATGAAGACGATTGTGAAGATTTTTTTGTGCCAGAAAATATTGGTGCATAGAGTTCTGATTCTGATACAGATGAAATACCAGTTCAAACTGCATCAGAATCGTCAAGGAATAATAATCAACTGAAAGCAGACACTCTCAGTTATAAAGAAGAAAAACCTATCAGGCAGAAAATATCTGTGGAAGAAGAAATTATATAAAGCTAAGCATCACCCACGACCATTGGACTTTTCTAGAATGCAGGTAAAATATACGCCTTCTCTCTGGGTTACTGTAATATATTTTTTTCTGTAAATGAAAATTGTTCTGTTTTCAAATCAATTTTCTTTTCAGTTTCCAGATCCATTGCGTACTCCTCTCCAGTATTTTACCACATATTTTACAAATGAATTCTTTAAGATTGCTGAAGAACATATAAATCAGTATACTTTGTGGGAGCATGGAAAAGCATTAAAACAGATGCAACAGATGCAACAGAACTTAAGAAATTTATAGCTGTCAACCTGATTATGGGTTGAATCAAACTTCCTTGACTGAGATTATACTGGAGCACTGAGTATGGCTATACTCCAGTTTCGAGAATCATGTCAAGAGACAGGTTTCTGGCACTCAGAAATGCTTTTCATGTGGTTGATGCTTCCTCTGCCCCAGATAATAATAATAGAGTGTGGAAAGTACAGTCAGTTCTTGATGCAGTAAGAAATGTGTGCCTGAGTCTTCCACTGGATCATGTTACTTATTCAGTTGATGAACAAATGATACCATTTACATGTCGCTGCCCACTGAGACAAACCTCGACCAGTTGGATTAAAGAACTTTGTACTTACTACATCAGCTGTCTTGTATTAGACTTTGAAATATATCAAGGTGATTCAACTTCTCTACAGACTAAGGAGTTTGGATTAGGCCTTTCTGTGATATTAAGATTGGCACAAACTTTACCTCAAGAAACCTTCATCTACTTCGATAGATATTTTACATCATTGCCTTTACTGGAGAAATTAACTGAAATGAAGATCTGTGGAAGTGGAACAATAATGGCCAACAGACTAAAGGGCTTGCCTCTCACTGACGCAATCAAGATGGTTCATGGACAGAGTATAGAACATGTTGCTGAAAACTGTGATTTAGTAGTTGTAGAGTGGAAAGACAGCAACAAAGTAATCATGGCTTCAAACTGCTGTGGCTCCACACCGATTGAGCCTGTGCAACGTTGGTCCAAAATTGATAACAAACACATTGAAGTTGATTGTCCTTCTGTGGTGCGCAAATATAATCAAAACATGGGTGGAGTTGACGTTTGCAACCAGCAGATGGAATGGTACAGAGCCTGGTTCAGAAGTATGAAATGGACATGGAAAGTAATTTTGCATTTTGTGGACCTTGCTGTGGTAAATGAATGGAATCAATGCATGAGAAGCATCAAAGGGAATAATATTCCAAGAAAAGAACAGAAAGATTTGCTACACTTCAAATTAGAGGTAATGAATAATTTGTAACACCGCATTATTTTATGTTTACATTAATGTTATTTGATACAGATATTTGAAATTATGTTATTTGATATTATTACATGTTTCTAGGTAGCAGAAGGGCTGCTTGCAGTTCCACCTGAGGATGGAAGGGTATTAAGTGACAGTGAGACTGAACAAGAAGGAGATGCACTTCCTGTGTCCAAAAGGTTTAAATTCTTTAATCATTCTGCAAAGCTTCTATGCAGTGACATGCACTGTGATGGATATGAACATTTTCCAATTTCTGATGATATTCCAGCACCACGCACTTGCAGATACGAGCCATGCAAAAGTCACAACAAAATGCGGTGCGAAAAGTGTAACGTATACTTGTGCCTGTTGAAGGACAAGACGTGTTTTAAGGACTTTCATGTTCCTCCCAAATAGAAAGAAAGAAGACAAACATTCATTTAAAACAGCTACGACAAGAGTTTTGTACATTTTTGTATAGTTTTACAATATTTTTGAGTTTATTAAAAGAAATCTGGTTGTGTTGAAACTGTTATACAAGAGATGGAAAAAAAATACGGGAACACCAAAAACACGCCAAATTACCACGCCTAATGCGGTGTAGGAAAACCGTTGGCACCCAAAACAACTTCAAGTCCCTCGGGACCGAGCGAGGTGGTGCAGTGGTTAGCACACTGGACTCGCATTCGGGAGGACGACGGTTCAATCCCACATCTGGCCATCCTGATTTATGTTTTCCGTGATTTCCCTAAATCGCTCCAGGTAAAGGCCGGGATGGTTCCTCTGAAAGGGCATGGAAGACTTCCTTCCCCGTCCTTCCCTGATCCGACGAGACCGATGACCTCGCAGTTTGGTCTCTTCACACAAACAACCACCAACCCCAACCCCAAGTCCCTCAGAATGGATAAATACAGGTCCTGTGTGCGTTTTATGGGAGTCTTATACCAGTCTCCCTACAAATCAGTGGCGAGTTCACATAATGATGATGGGCGTGCATAGCAATGGCACACCCTTCTCTGCAAAGTTGACCACAAATTGAGGTTTGGTGAATGTGGCGGCCAGGGGGAGATGCGAAGACTCAAACTCGTGCTCATGAGACCATTCATGGACCATGCGAGGTATGTGAGCAGGGGCTATGTCGTCAAACAACGCAGCAAAAACACTCGCGAACAAAATGTGTTGTACCATGGGTTGGACCTGATGAGCCTGAATGGTCACATAATCCCTGCCAGTAATGCGATATTGCAGAGGCCCATGGAATACCATGATACGGCTGCCCGTATCATAACGTTTCTCATGGGGAAGCAGTGTACCTTGTAGGGTTGGAATGGCGCACGCTGGACGTAAACTGGGCAATAATAGGGAAACAAGTCTCATCTGACCAAATGACTTTCTTCAATTGCTCCAAAATCCAGGTTTTATGCCTTCGGCACTACATTCTTGGGCATTTGCATCACTGATGCATGGTTTTTAATTCCAGCTCGCCCTGCAATTCACAACTTATGGAACTCTGTTCGTGTTGTGCTGGAGCTGACAGGGTTCGTGAGTGCAAGATTCAGTTCTGCAGTGACTTTTGCGGTTGTCATATTCTTAGTTTTCCTCACAATCCTCTTCAGTAAATGTCTGTCATGATCACTCAACACACACTTTTGTCCTAACGACATCATGGAGAAAGCTGGGGGAGGGGAGGGGGAGGTTCTAAAATTGCCAGATAAATATAAGTTGTATTGCAATTTCTAAAGCGGTAGTATGGCCTCACTCGGATAAGCTACATAAAGCTACAGTTCGCCTAATGAGGGATGTAGCGGAACCACGCGAAGCCACATCTAGGAGAATTCTCTAATGCACTGGTCGCCAAACTTATAAAGCTTCCAAGCTACTATACCGTTGAAAGATCCTACTGACAGCTACCAAAAAGACAGAAATAAAAACTTTTAAAAATCATACATTTATAGTAAATATGACATGAGTTTTAATTAAAGTGTAAATGGGAAAAAATAAATTGAAATTGAGCCGATCGGGATGGCCGAGCGGTTCTAGGCGCTACAGTCTGGAACTGTGCGAGAGCTACAGATGCAGGTTCGAATCCTGCCTCGGGCATGGATGTGTGTGCTGTCCTTAGGTTAGTTAGGTTTAAGTAGTTCTAAGTTGTAGGGGACTGATGACCTCAGAAGTTAAGCCCCATAGTGTTCAGAGCCATTTGAGCCAAATTGAAATTGATTTGTGCATAAGAAAAAAAACACAAAATGTAGTTAATAATAAATTACAAATGTAAAAACAGATTTTTTTATCAGACTTATTATTCTAATGAGAAGGATGACACTCCTTTTAGTCATCAACAATTTTTTTGACTTTGGGAGAGTTGGTAGTGGTTGCCATTCGAATACAATTGCCGAAGTGTTCAACAGTCAGTCTGTTTCTGTATTTATTTTTTGTAATTTTATGCAGTAAAAAGAAACCTCACACAGACATGAAGAGCTGAACATTGCCTTCACTTTCAGTCCAACCCAGACGAAAATTGGGCATTTTTCTTTAGGAACGAAAGGATAAATATTTTCAGAATTTCAAGAGAGTTATAATTTGCACTTTACTCTTGCCCAATGGTTGACTGTTGAGCATTAAGTTTCTAATTTAGCTGCCTAATCTTTTCTTTCCTTAGAGCAGAAACCAGGGGGAAATCCTTTAATTCTTAGATGAACAGTTTTGAAGTGACGTTCGATGTTCCCTCTCTTCCCAACTAATATGCTAGCAGAGCGCCGTAAACATACACATCACTGCTATCAGAGTTTTTACTACGTTAG
Organism: Schistocerca piceifrons; assembly: GCF_021461385.2. Lineage (NCBI taxonomy): Eukaryota > Metazoa > Arthropoda > Insecta > Orthoptera > Acrididae > Schistocerca > Schistocerca piceifrons. Next base: position 57,544,991 of record NC_060145.1, on the reverse strand, counting down.
GAGGTCCTTTGTGTCTCCATTTCCTGCAGTTCTTAGCTTGTTTCTTAGATACACTCATTTGTTCTTTACCTGGGTGAAGAAGTAATCGGTTTCCCATTCCAAGTGAAAGTGATAAGTTTTTTTGTTTTTGCTTGAGCATACCATCATTAGAACAATCCTAGCTTAGTATCAATGCCTAAATCAAACGAGCTATCCACCCTAGCAAACGTTTGGTATTCACACGAAAAATATAACGTGCACACCCTCACATGTATGCAGTCAACAATGAGGCTGACAGGCTTGACACAATGGAACTTGTGCAAGATAAAAAAAACTGTTGTCGTGAGTGCGTTCTGAGCTCAGGGAAGCAATACAAGTTAGCTAATTTGAGTCTTGCTGCGATCTACCGAAAACGTCCAAATGAGATGCTAGCAGCTTGTGGTCAATTGTTTGGCGATCACTGATCAAATTAATAGAAACTCTGTACTCCAGATTCCAGGTGCGGGGTTGTAGTAATAAAATTTTAATAAGACCTCAAAAAAATAAAGTTACATTACTAATTTTTCTTTGTTTTCAGGGAAAGGTTTTCAAACCAGAAGACACTGAAATACCTGCGCGACAGTTTTGTTGAATGCAGCTAAAGAGATAAAATACAGTGGTACAGCACACTGATACTGTGCCCTATCCTGTAAGTGGTCATCAAAACGTTCTCGTTCCAAGATTGTACAGTACGAAATCGGTAAGCTAAACAGGTAAAATCGCTGTGAGGATTGAGGCAATCGTCCCACAGATACACCAGGTCGAAGACACTCACCTGATAAAACACCATGCCTTGCTGCGTGAAGAAGTCCATAACTACCAGCTGCACATCCCTAACTCAAGTGTCTCCCAGTGGACTCACCGTAACTTCTGGATTACAACATTTGCGGTATGGGTACGTGCGTCTTGTGTCGAATCGCGACCAGCACGGAACTTGGCGCACATTTCCACAATGATGATTTTCGACATATGTGCTGACCCATGCAAGTTCTTCATTCTGCGATGGATGTCTACCGGTGTTCGTCCTTTGGCAGCCAAGAAAACAATGACAGCATGTTGGTCCTGTTTCGACGTGTGTGGTAACCATGTTGCTGTATATAACGTTTCCGAATTTACTGCATGCACACCAGAAAGACAGAAATGCCACAGTAATCCCTTGCATGCATGTCGGTGCTAATGCACAGACATTGGAGTTGCGCTGAGTTGCATATACTGAGTAGGGTGGCAGAATAAATGCAGGTCAATTTCGCACATTACGTAAGAGTTTTATACATTGTAACAGGAATGTGAATATGACACATAATTTACTTCAGCGGTCATGACCAGATTTGCTTATAAGTATATAATGCAAAAGGGATGACACTCAATCGACGGTATTAACACACCGCTCGTATATAATGTATGTCAATGAGCAGAAGGTGAAACAAGCAGCGAGAGGAAACGTTTTGTGTGGAAAAGGGCGTGGGTGGAAGCAGAGGCCGCACCACGGGAGGCACCACGAAAAGCTCTTAGGGGGCGTCCCTCGGCGGGAGTCAGCAACTGGACAGGTGACGCATACCGGAGAGCAAGTAGCAGGCCACCAGAAGTAGGACAGAAAGAAGCTTTAGAAAAGTGTGTTTCGGAATTCCAAATGGATACAAACAAAACCAGTGACACAGCTGATCCCGTGAACTGCGAATAGCACACATGTGATGTACGCATGTAACTTTTGGACGTCTGGAGTGGGCACAAAACGTCCGATTGGCGGGAACGAACTAGGAAGGAGTAAAGTGCCGAGAGCCCAACACAGTCCAATGGTAGGGCCCCTATGATTGACAGAGTGCATTTCCACAAAATATGGGGAACGCTCCTATTGCGTGGGGAGACAGTTCGGCTATGAGAAAGACGAGAGGGAAATTTTGGAGGACTCTTCTCTGAACTGGCTTCAAGTGCAGAATGGGCCGCATAATGCCCTGTACGACGGAGAGCAGAAATTTGTGTGAACACTGCGTTCACAGCAGCTGACATTCAGCTAGGTATTAGCTGTAGCGTCGTTGAGCACCAACTGTGCAGAAACGAACCAGCGAGTTTGTTAACTGTTCTTGCGAGGACTGAGAGGGCATTTTAATATGCACGCTGCTCCAGCCATGTGTGTGCATATCGTCATAATCCAAGACTACGGATGAGTACATGTTTTCTCGCATCACGAGAAACATAGGGAGAGTTCCTGCTGAAAAAATCAGCAAAGACTTTATTAGTTTTTATAGGAATTTCAGTGGGCGAGAGCAGCCATGCAGATGGCAGCTCATTGCAGCTAAGGTAAATAACGCGAGCAGAGGCGTAAATTTTTTGGTTCACTAGCTTGTGTACATTGTAAAGTCGAGCGTCCTTGGGTAATCTTTTGCTCAACTTGTCACAAAACTAACCATCCTCCGTAGACTTGATGGTCATCCTAAATAGTACCAAACTTTGAACCGGAATAGGATGATTTATCGTAGTACTCGCCAACATCATGACGTAGTTGTAAGAATAATTTTGTAAAGAAACTTCAAGTTAAAATTTACCATTGTTGTGTTTAGGATTATTTCACTTTCCGAGGACGAGATGTGTTCGTTTGACAAGTGTTGTAACATTGTCACGTCGTGAACTGTGTAACTACGTGTATTTCTGTGATAACTTTGCAATATTAAACCAAAAGTGTTTACAACTTACACAGTTGTCGTTATGACCATCAAATCTTACAACTGTACTCTGCAGCAACGACTTCACACGCATACTTTCGCATCACCGCTTATATGATAATTCGTTTTCTGCGTTCGAAGAGGAACAATACTGCAACAGTCCATATGAAATTCGTCAAATTGTGCAGAAAGGATGCATCATCATATCACGTAGTGGTTGGGTAGCGTAGAAGCCTCAAGTGAGGTCAAACAAGTGTTAATGACTAAGAACGAAGTAGTAAACCAACTCTCAGTGAAATAACAAGAATCGCATGGAGAGTGGCGTGTCACAAACGATGCAATGCTGGTGGTGGGAAAAGTGAAAATCAGTCATGGAGCAGTTTTTAACAGTATTTCGAACGCCTTGCGCGATACTTTGAAAATGACAAAAGCTATCGACCGCCGAGTTCTGCGACTCCTCAGATCGATTCAGAAAAGCCTGGCGAACGGAGAGAACAGCAGAAATGTGTCAGCTGTTTGAAGCCAGGCCATTTGTGCTGGATGATGCAGTTGGCCCTACCGATGCTGTTTTATGCAACCCGCAATGTTATATGTGGACTTGAAACTTTAGATTATTTTGCTCGTAATGTGCAGATTATAAATCCTACAGAAAAAATGAACAGGACATTTTTGTAGGAGATTTAATATCGTTCCTTTGAAAGGGCACGGCCGATTTCCTTCCCCATCCTTCCCTAACACGAGCTTGGGCTCCGTCTCTAATGACCTCGTTGTCGACGGGACGTTAAACACTAATATCCTCCTCCTCCTCGGGATTTCTCGTATGTTGTTCATGGCACTTCCTGCAACCACTGTACAAATACTGTATATGCGACTATACGAAATATTTTCCACATTCGACCTGTTTTGGACTTCACTGACAGGCATAACTACGCCAGCGGCTTAGTTGTGCACTTACAAATTCTATAATTGTCGTTTGTGTAAGTTTTATCTAACAATTTTGTGAATTTTAATAGCGTAAAATAGACAATTACATCGTTGCATTCGCCAGACCTTCTGGCTACGAAACTACTGTGCTTTTTAGGCTTAAATTTCGACTGAATTGTCAACGTAGTTAGTTTTAGTGTAACATTTACGAAATTCGTTTTTCTTTCACTACCATCACGGGTACGTTTAATGAATAACGTTAACGAAACAGCGAGTATGCTGGTGCATTCATAACCCAATCAGTAGGGACTAAAAAAAGGTAGAACATCGGGAACAGTTCGTGTAGCTGGAAATTTTTGTACAGTGGTAGGAGGGGGAGCCGCGAACAACATACCAGAAATCCTAACTGATAAAGGATGAGTGTGGGGGTACTGGTGCGTTTGAAGGTCACTTTTGTAGGTTTTCTTGAATATCTCGAAAACCGTGGCCCCAGCAAAAACGAGTCCCAGTACAAAATTTAACTACATTAAGTTTCCTACAAGAAGTTCCTGTTAATTTTTTCTGTAGTACTAAATGCTTGCGTGAAGCGACCGAGAGAATATGAAAATATCGCGCGTGGTTTTTGAAGGACAGATATAACATTGCGAATTGCATAAAATGGCATCTATAGGGGCAGCTGAATCACGGTTTATGTATCTCAGCCGCCTAATCACCTGGTCTATCACTGCTTCCATGTTGTGGTGCTAACAGATTATGTTAGTAACGGGCAAACCATCACCTTCGGACAAGGTGGTGCTGTGATTTTCGGGAGTTTCATGGTGTGGCGTTAACAGGTTATGTTAGTAACGGGGAAACCATCGTAGGAGGGTCCTAATGAAACCTCGTGACTTTGTTATAAGAGGCTGTTTAGATGAGGCATCGCAGGAAGTTGCCCAAGGGGATGGTTTTGCTCCACGGCGGCGCCCCAGTTCATGCTGCACAGGATACGGACACACACGCTGCTTCTCTGGCCTGTCAAATAACCGCCACGTCCGTCACGTCAAAAGATTTCAAAACATTCTCCTCTGTAGTTGAATTGGTGGCGTTCACATACGGCGTCAAGAGAACGTCATCGACACGTCACGTCACGTCACGTCAGCGTTACGTCAGGGTTTCTCGGGAAGAATGTTTCGACGGGTCAAAGTGTAGCCTACTTGGCGAACAAGTACGCAGTGTAAACTCATACTTAGGTATTCCCCACTGACTGCTAATGCGAAAAGGTCTTAATATGTAAAGGAAGACAACGCTAAGTTAAAGTATTATTTTATACACTGAAGGAATACATCGCAAAATAAACGATACATATGTTGTTCAATTTGCCTGACTCTCAATTTTTCCAGCGGAATTTCGAAAAGAAAAACCGGGAGAAAAGCTTGATGCGGCATGCAGAAGTTTAAAATAAGATTCGTAATAAATTAACGACGGACAGCAGGCAGCAGAAATATAGGTAAACATAGTTCAAGTACACTAAAACGGCCTATCTAGACATACCGAAGGCAAACCGTCAGCTTCTGTCGAGGTAAAAAATGGAAACGTCGTGTGACTAGGGCCTCCCGTTGGGTAGACCGTTCGCCGGGTGCAAGTATTTCGATCTGACGCCACTTCGGCGACTTGCGCGTCGATGTGGATGAAATGATGATGATTAGGACAACACAACACCCAGTCCCCGAGCGGAGAAAATCTCCGACCCAGCCGAGAATCGAATCCGGGCGCGCTGACCACTCAGCTACCGGAGACGGACACCACTCAGCTACTGGAGGCGGACTCTGTCGAAGTCATATTCGGCGCCTAAATCTTGAATTTCACTTCGTAATTTTTATTTTATCTTGCTTAATAGGTAAAAAAAGCTGTCGCTTAGATATTCTGAAATACTTATTGAATGATGACTCCTCCTCTTCGAGCTCCATGTAAAGAGCGTGGAACTCTCCCTTCACAGTCTGGATTTTTTAACATTTTTCTAACATTAATTTTAATTAAATTAATTTTTCTAACATTTTTCTAACCCAAAATATTTTTGCTCTCTGTTTTTTATTAAGTGCAACAGCAATAATTGCAAATTGCTCTAAACTAAATATCGTCATTTTATCACGATCTGCTATCAACTACTTAGTAGTGCCTCTCGTGAGTACTTTATGAAGCAGATGTAACGTTCTTTCACGTTGACGTGCGGTGTAGTGTGAATGTCCAGGAATTCCTCTGACCATCGACGTTCAAAAACGTGGCGGTTACGTGACGGTGATGTTCCCGCAAGTGTGAATCCACCTTTAGCCTCACCCCTCGTATTCCCCTGACATGACACCCAGTGATTTCTTTCTCTATCCTCAGACGAAGAAACTGTTATACGGCATACATTTCCAGAATGAAGACGAGGGAATTTACGTGATGGAATGTTTCTTGAACAGCCAAAATACAAAATGTAAGGATCTGCAACAGAGGTGTCCGTCAAGTTATTCGTCATTGGAAAGAATGTGTCACACTGAACTGAAAAGTGGATAAATAAAGAAGGTCTAGCGCAGTGGTCGTTAAACTGCAGCTCGGATCAAGTGTTCGTGCAGCCCGCTGTTCTCAGACGTATTTTATAACAACACGCTTGTAGCAACTGACAACAGAATCAAAAAACACCAACTAACGTTAAGAGCTTCTTAAGAGTACAGTTTTCGTGCTCTGTGGTAAAATAAAATGCTTACAAAGATAGTGATGTTGTAAGATCTGCTTGATTTTAATTGACGTTGGTGAATTCGGACGTGAGTTAAGTAAAGTTTGCCTCCTGCTGAGGCCACTGCGGGGTTACTAGAAGGTTTCCGGGAAGTAGGGACGAATATTGAAGTGCTACAGAAGACACAAAATTTACTGAAAATGTAAGGTTTTTTTTCATCCTTCAATTGATGTATTGTGTTTCATTTGTTCACGTACACATTTGATTTCACAAATTCCCACAAAAAAAAGGTCACAAGGTGTAAGACGGCATGGTCTGGCAGGCCATTCCTGATTGCAACGCAAAGAGATAATTTTTTGAGGGAACTTGGTCCTGAGCCGCGCTGCTGCCTACTGAGAAGTGTACCATCATTGTTGTCAGCATTGAGTGATAGAGGGAGCTTGTTTCCTCATTTTTTTAGTAAAGTCTCTGATTTTTCGTCGTCTGGCATAAGGTAAATCATTTATAGTATTATTGTTACCGTACCCTAATAAATTTTTACGATATCAGTGACTGATCAAAGTCTTTTGCCCTGCAGATGTAGTTCCTTGTTATTTCTATCAGTTTGTTAGTTTTTTTCTGTGGATCGCTAATGCCGACAAGCCGCCCCATCGGTAAATGTGCCACGTTACTCGGCGGGAAAAGTGGCCAAGGTGTTACGGGAGTAACAATTAACTACTTCCAAGAAACATGTATAAAGCAACAGATAAATCTGACTTCTAAATCCTTTACATACAAAGCTGTAATCTGCCCTTCTATCCCTTTTTAACAACTTTGAATCAATAAAGTAGTATTATTTAAAACCGTTTCTGTTCCTTTATATTTTGTCCTAGTACAAAAGTCCGATTAAAACGGAATACTACAGCCACTTGGTATTCTTTCTGATTCTAGGGCGTAAAGATGCGTAGAGAATATGCCAGGAAATCAAGGAAACAAACATGCGATCCTGTTGCGATGTCACTGGCCACATTACTCGGTCAGGTGCAGATAATTGGTCACTATGTAAGCCTTCAGAAAAATGCATGTTGTTCCTATATATTACTACTTCCTTTTTCAATTAAAAATTTTTCGCAATATGTAGATTCAAAATATGTAAGTGGTAGGCTACTATCAGAATCCCTGGTTTGGTGAAAAATCAATTTCTCTTTTACCCTAACTCCCCCCCCCCCCCCACCCCATCCTAGCCATGTTGGCCTTCGTATCGCAAAAAAGTCAGTGCTGGCTGTTCAGCAAAACAAGTTGGACGACCACTGGTCTAGCACCATCACCAAATCATTCAGTCGCAGCTTCATTCTTTTGAGGTGATAAGCGAAACTTCATGACCACCTCTCGTATATCAGAGTCCTATTTCCTCCCCTTAACCTACAAGAAAAAAATTTATTACTTCCTGCCACTACCTACAAGTCAAATGAACTTTTCTGTCGTTCGTGTTTCCAATGGGGCGTTCTTCAGACGACTGTCTGAAATGAGAACCGTACAAATGCGTTCGGTCGACGTTCGTCTGAAATCAGAAATCGTTCATTCACGCTCCTCGCTCGCTACTGTGGAGACGTCATGTTGGATTTGCTTATTTCGTTGTTTTCGTACGATAAGTTACGTGTCTGGAGAGTATGCCATTTCAAGGTAATCACGCACTGAAGATTTTTCATGAATATGTCACTCTTCGGTAGGACGTTTTTAAATTAAATATAAGCTAATGACACACTGGCGGCAAAAACCTTCAGGAGATTCTAAAATAAACGGTAATTACGCGCAGAGCTATACCTGTTCAAAAAAATGGCTCTGTGCACTATGGGACTTAACATCTGTGGTCATCAGTCCCCTAGAACTTACAACTACCTAAACCTAACTAACCTAAGGTCATCACACACATCCATGCCCGAGGCAGGATTCGAACCTGCGACCGTAGCTATACGTGTTCACTTTGATCTTGTGGTTATAGATTTACAGCTACAGAGTTGAAGAAAGAACACTCACATGTCAATTCTTGCCATATGCAAATATTTTTATTAATATTTGCATTTTTAACAGATTCTGCGAATTTCTTATGTTTAGCAATGTACGCTCTTGTTTACATATAAGAGAACACTCTCTCAGGAATGAGTTTCTTCTATTTTGTGACTTCATTATAATCAAAAAACTAAAGATGAAATCGCTTGTCACGAATATTTGGCTGTTTTTCTGAATATTTCTCGATGTTCGAGGGTGTGGCCAGGCAGGTACCTAAGACTACAGATTAAATTACTGCGTGTGAACCGAGCAGCAATGATATTTGTATTCTTGTCTGTCACAAAGGTTTGGATGTTCATTTTCTAATATGTAGCGATTTTTGAGGGCGTATTTAGGCAGGAATCCAAGGCCACAGGGTAAATTCCTTGGAGTGAAATGAGCAGCAATCACATGTTATTGCTTGTCACAAGTATTTTACTGCGATCGACTCTTTAACAGCGCTTATGTAAGTTGGAAGGTCAAGACGAAGATTGCACCACGTAGCGACTGAGAAACGCCACACGGCCTGAACGCCAGCCGAATGTAATTGTAGCATCCTCAGTTTAGTAGCTAGTTCCTTCGGCTCACAGCACCTACAGACAATACCATTTTCTGGACCTCTTCTGAGTCCGAAGTGTTTGATCCCAATATTGTGACGTGTGCAGATTAGTCGACCATCTAAATAGTGCAGGGCTCTGCATCATATAGCTGGTTGGGACACTATTGCCTCCCGGTCAAGCTGACTGCCCAGCTCCCCACAACTTCTCTGTTGTCTGGAGCATGTGTAAAGCTGAAACTCAAAAGAATGCCAACGGACAATGTGGTGGGGAGTGGATCAAGTCTTCCTCCTCTCTCACTGTATACATGTCGCTGCCCACTCGTTGCACCTGCGCTGTATGTGTAATTGTCCATGAGTTGATGTCCCATTTTATATTAACCCTAGCATCACTAAGGGGGGGGGCAAAAATTGCCTGCAGTATTTGTTTTATTTGTGTAATACTAATCTGTTGGAGTGAAGAAGTAAGAATTTAGGTAGTTGTAGAAAAATATCAAGAGTATGTGCTGTCATAATTTTTGTGAATTATTTAAATCTGCCTATTATATTTAAGTGCGGGCAGTTTTTGCCCCCCCCCCTTTTCTCATTAAAATATTTCTCAATATGGCAGAAAGAAATGCAGTTTCTGACTGTGGGTACCGCTGTATTGTGTTGCCATTGTTGTTTTGAAATAAATCTCCTTTGTTGTTCGAGCAGTTGTACATTACTCGAAGTTCTAATAAAATGTCTCGTCAGTATCAGAGGTTTCTCACAGATGAAGAGGTGTCAGCTATAATAAATGAAGCAAGTGAAGGTGATGAAAGTGATCCAAAAGGAGATGATGCAGTTGTGACATACAATAGTGACATGCTACTCTATTCTGTGCAAGCTGCTTCATCTCCCAGTACCTACTGCAACCTACATCCTTCTGAATCTGTTTAGTGTATTCATCTCTTGGTCTCTACGATTTTTACCCTCCATGCTGCCCTCCAATGGTAAATTGGTGATCCCTTGATGGCCGGCCGCATTGGACGAGCGGTTCTAGGGGCTTCAGTCTGGAACCGCGCGACCGCTACGGGCGCAGGTTCGAATCCTGCCTCGGGCATGGATGTGTGTGATATCCTTAGGTTAGTTAGATTCAAGTAGTTCTATGTCCTTGGGGACTGATGACCTCAGATGTTGAGTCCCACAGCGCTCAGAGCCATTTGAACCATTTTGGTTCAAATGGCTCTGAGCACTATGGGACTCAACTGCTGTGGTCATTAGTCCCCTAGAACTTAGAACTACTTAAACCTAACTAACCTAAGGACATCACACACATCCATGCCCGAGGCAGGATTCGAACCTGCGACCGTAGCAGTCGCACGGTTCCGGACTGCGCGCCTAGAACCGCGAGACCACCGCGGCCGGCTGAACCATTTTCTTTGATCCTTTGATGCCTCAGAATATGCCCTAACATCCGATCCCTTCTTCTACTCAAGTTGTGCCACAAATTTCTCTTCTCTCCAATTCTATTCAATACCTCGTCATTACTTATGTGATCTACCCATTAATCTTCAGCATTCTTCTGTAGCACCACATTTTGAAAGCTTCAATTCTATTCTTGTCTAAACTATTTATCGGCCACGTTTCACTTCCATACATGCCTACACTCCATACAAATACTTTCAGAAACGACTTCCTGACTCTTAAATCTATACTCGATGTTAACAAATTTTTCTTCTCCAGAAACGGTTTCCTTGCCATTGGCAGTCTACATTTTATATCTTCTCTACTTCGACCATCATCAGCTATCTTGCTCCCCAAATAGCAAAACTCATTTACTACTGTAGGCGTCTCGTATCCTAATCTAATTCCCGCAGTATCACCCGATTTAATTCGACTACATTCCATTATCCTCGTTTTGCTTTTGTTGATGTTCATCTTACATCCTCATTTCAAGACACTGTCCATTCCGTTCAGCTGCTCTTCCAGGTCCTTTGCTGTCTCTGACAGAATTACTATGTCATCGGCGAACCTCAAAGTTTTTATTTCTTCTCCATGGATTTTAATTCCTACTCCTAATTTTTCTTTTGCTTCCTTTACTGCTTGCTCAATATACAGATTGATTAACATCGGGGATAGGCTACAACCCTGTCTCACTCCCTTCCCAACCACTTCTACCCTTACATGCCCCTCGACTCTTATAACTGCCATCTGGTTTCTGTACAAATTGTAAATAGCCTTTCGCTCCCTGTATTTCACCCCTGCCACCTTCAGAATTTGAAAGAGAGTATTTCAGTCAACATTGTCAAAAGCTTTCTCTAAGTCTACAAATGCTAGAAACGTAGGTTTGCCTTTCCTTAATCTATGTCCTAAGATAAGTTGTAGGGTCAGTATTGCCTTACGTGTTCCAACATTTCTACGGAATCCAAACTGATCTTAACCGAGGTCTGTAAGGAATTCGTGTTAGTGTTTTGCAACCATGGATAGTTCTGTAATTTTCACATCTGTCAACATCTGCTTTCTTTGGGATTGGAATTATTATACTCTTCTTGAAGACTGAGGGTATTTTGCCTGTCTCATACATCTTTCTCACTAGATGATAGAGTTTTGTTAGGCCTAGCTCTCCCAAGGCTGTCAGTAGTTCTAATGGAATGTTGTCTACTCCCAGGGTCTTGTTTCGACTTAGGTCTTTCAGTGCTCTTTCAAACTCTTCACGCAATATCATATCTCCTATTTCATCTTCACCTACATTCTCTTCCATTTCTATAGTATTGTCCTCAAGAACATCGCCCTTGTATAGACCCTCTATATACTCCTTCCACCTTTCTGCTTTGGTGTCTTATGGTGCCTTAGAGTTTGTCCAACCAGGAACTTAAGACTGCATCCCTAAGAGCCTGGTGGTTGTCATCTTAGAAGATAGGAGTGACTGTAGCATAATGTAAGAAGGCTGTATCTGCTAGAATTAGGTCAACAGCTCTTTAGGCTAGTTGTGGAAGAGGGAGCAAAATATATCATGGGTTTACAAAAGCCTATCATCTCTGCAATGGAAGGTGTTCTAGGAAAAACGCTGCCCAGCATTACTGCAACTGTTCAATCTGTTGAATTTTATTCAAGAGAAAGATGTTACATCTGTTTGAAGAGTAAAAGCTCTAAAAAGGAAAAAGACAAGATGACAAATGTGTTTATAGTTTGTTGCAGGTGTTCCAAGTATGTGTGTTACACTCATTCTGCAAAAACAATGATCATGAAATTGAAAGTGAAAGCGAGTAGGAAGGAAAAACTCAATTGTAGTTTCTGACTTTGATTTTCTGTTTTCTTATTTGTACATTCTTTTATGATTTCTTAATATAAGGCTGATGCATATGAAGGTGTTAGTTTCATGATAGAATTATAATAATATTTCTCATATTCATTACTTTATTTATTGTATTTGCATTTGATATAATGTTCTTGATAACTATGGAAAGTGTGTTGCAACCTAGTAAAGAAATTCCTGGTTCATTAAATAATCAAAACAAAACAAACAAAAAAAAACAAAATGTTAAAATGCATCCTGCCCCCCTTGACATACGTGTGACAGATCCGAGCTTAGTGGTGCTTGGGTTAGCCTGAAACAAAACATTACTCACCCCCAGGAGACATCACGCCAATACCAAGTAACACTACCTAAAGCCTTGATGGTGGACTCAGTTTATCGACGAAGCGAGTCCACAAGTTTCTTTGGCAGCGCCACATCCATCGGAAGTCAGTAACTGACGATTATATCCTGCAGAGCTACCAAATTTCTGGGATGCTGTTTACTGTGTATCAGCCACTGTTTTCTACGGAATTAACATTAGCTGAGTTAATTGGCCAGTCAAGATGTCTTACGGTGCCTTAGAGTTTGTCAAACTTGGAACTTAAGAATGCATCCCTAAGAGTCTGGTGGTTGTCGTCTTAGAAGGCGGGAGTGACTGTAGCATACTCATCTTCAAGACATACGAGGTAAAATAAAGGGCAACTGATGGTCAATGAAAATTTTGAAATAAGCATCCTGGTTCATTATTTATTTATATATGCATTCAGCATTTACGAGGGGAATATTAAAAACGAGATTACATCATAAAATAAGACACATTCGCCATTACATAACACTACATTTTACACAATAAGTCTTATTTTTTTTAAGCCAGTCGGTGGGATTGTCTGTGAGTTTATGTATGTCTTCAAGTTCACCACTAAATACGTGCACAGTGCACTCAACTACATGGCCCATTGGTTGTTTGAGTCCACACTCACACTGAGAGTTGTTCGAGAGGCCCCAAGTTGTCATCATATCCCTACATTTTCGATGCCTGTCCTTACACAGTTTAGGGTAGGCCATACTCTTCTTGAAAGGCTAAGGCCCTCTATTGGTATGTTTGGATCATCAAGCAGACTTCTATCCTTGATTTTGCTTCTGCTCCATATTCTTTTTCATTGCTTTCCTGGATCATAGGGAAATACCTCTTTCTTGAGGGTATTTTTGTTCTGCCGTTGCAGCTACAAAAATGCGTGATTTTTTCACCAGACGCGTTCGCTTTATTGAGGTAAAGCACCATCAGTGGTCTGTAATCAAGTTAGTTACATTTTGATTTGCTTTTAGATCGAAAGAATGTTCGTGAAGAATAAGTTGATTCGTATTTACGGTGATTTTCGGTTGATTTCTCGCTTACATCGGGAAATGCCGTCTGCTAGCACATCGTTGTTTTTCTGCGTTAGACACTGATAATTTTGGTCTAATTTTTAGTTGTTCTGCAGCACTATGGATTTCTTATGTTTTTCACAACACTCTTTTATGCACACCACTGTATTCTGTTTGTTTCTGTACTTCTAAGTATGTATTGTGGCTTGTGTTTTGTAGTGTTGCCTACGTAACCTTTTCATTGCTTTGTCTTATACCTACAACTTTTTTTTCGTAAGATTATTGTATGTGTGTAATCTATTTAATTATGTTTCTGTGTACTTATGTACTGTATAAGAGTAGAGAAGGAATAGTGATGGAGGGATTTTCTTTTTGGGTAGGGGAGGGAGAAACCATGATGAGTGGACATAACTATATAGCAATGCGATGGAGTGTGAGTTAGAAGAGGATGTGAGGAGCAGAAGTGAAATGAAATTGTGACTGGGGGTGGTGTAGTTGTGGGAGAGTAGGAGGGGGTGAAGGATGGAAAAGGCTCTTTGCTTTTTCATGTAATTTCGTCAATTATTCTATATACAGTCTGGTTTCCAATATTTATTTAGTCATTGAGCAACTGTTTATTTTGTGATAATACTTTTTATATGTGGAAATTTCCTTCCTGTGTCGTCTCCCGTACTCCTCTCCCACTTCCGTTCAGTCTCCCCATTCACGAGCGCTGTGATTGGCTAGAGCGCTCCCACCATGTTTTCAAGCCAACACACATTCACAAACATAAGGAAACACGTTCGAAATACTGGATTTACATTTAAATCACTTGAAAGTAAATAAATATTCCTATGGCTGGACCATAAAAACGCTCTAACATACATTATTAAATACATAAAAAAATTAAATAAACATATATCAAAGGAATAGCAAGCAAAAGTAGGCCAGTATCCTAATGTCTCTGTACTTTCTAAAACACAGTAAATATTTGACCGATTTCTTCATCAATAGTACATACCGGATATAAACAAAGATATAGACGAATAAATATATTTATAAGAGGCTGCTACCGTACTTTCGTGTAAATGTGGAGTACTTATGGCCTGACGCGATCGATAGTAATTGGCCACTTTGACCTCCAATAACTCATGTACTATTCAAGTTACATGCCTGTAATTTATACCAGTTTAGGTCTACACTAATAACTTTCTAAAGACGACGATCGACTCGATCTGATGAACTGTTAAGATTTTGGGAATTCGTTGCTGGACGTTACTTGCATAATTTACAGTCAAATACTAAACTTTAAACAAATAAAGATATTGAAAATCTGATTACACCATTAGAATCGTCGTGCAAATAATGGTAATATACCTGTTTCTTTTTAAGGTATCGTGATTCATCTGGCTGCTATTAATTTCTATACGAACTGTGACATGTCTGCCATTAAGGTTTCACAAAGTCCGCCATCTTTGTCTCCTTCATCGACACAGCGTCAACACAGAATTCCCAGCCACACGGCTGGAGCACGTGCTGGGCCTACCCCTCATGCTCAGCTAATGTTCAACACCACATGGTTGCTGCCGGGCCATGGCCCACCATGAGGCCCCCGCATGGTCAAGCCAACTCCAAACTTAGAATATTTCCAGGGCGCCACAACACACACTTCCACTTACACTCCTGGAAATTGAAATAAGAACACCGTGAATTCATTGTCCCAGGAAGGGGAAACTTTATTGACACATTCCTGGGGTCAGATACATCACATGATCACACTGACAGAACCACAGGCACATAGACACAGGCAACAGAGCATGCACAATGTCGGCACTAGTACAGTGTATATCCACCTTTCGCAGCAATGCAGGCTGCTATTCTCCCATGGAGACGATCGTAGAGATGCTGGATGTAGTCCTGTGGAACGGCTTGCCATGCCATTTCCACCTGGCGCCTCAGTTGGACCAGCGTTCGTGCTGGACGTGCAGACCGCGTGAGACGACGCTTCATCCAGTCCCAAACATGCTCAATGGGGGACAGATCCGGAGATCTTGCTGGCCAGGGTAGTTGACTTACACCTTCTAGAGCACGTTGGGTGGCACGGGATACTTGCAGACGTGCATTGTCCTGTTGGAACAGCAAGTTCCCTTGCCGGTCTAGGAATGGTAGAACGATGGGTTCGATGACGGTTTGGATGTACCGTGCACTATTCAGTGTCCCCTCGACGATCACCAGTGGTGTACGGCCAGTGTAGGAGATCGCTCCCCACACCATGATGCCGGGTGTTGGCCCTGTGTGCCTCGGTCGTATGCAGTCCTGATTGTGGCGCTCACCTGCACGGCGCCAAACACGCATACGACCATCATTGGCACCAAGGCAGAAGCGACTCTCATCGCTGAAGACGACACGTCTCCATTCGTCCCTCCATTCACGCCTGTCGCGACACCACTGGAGGCGGGCTGCACGATGTTGGGGCGTGAGCGGAAGACGGCCTAACGGTGTGCGGGACCGTAGCCCAGCTTCATGGAGACGGTTGCGAATGGTCCTCGCCGATACCCCAGGAGCAACAGTGTCCCTAATTTGCTGGGAAGTGGCGGTGCGGTCCCCTACGGCACTGCGTAGGATCCTACGGTCTTGGCGTGCATCCGTGCGTCGCTGCGGTCCGGTCCCAGGTCGACGGGCACGTGCACCTTCCGCCGACCACTGGCGACAACATCGATGTACTGTGGAGACCTCACGCCCCACGTGTTGAGCAATTCGGCGGTACGTCCACCCGGCCTCCCGCATGCCCACTATACGCCCTCGCTCAAAGTCCGTCAACTGCACATACGGTTCACGTCCACGCTGTCGCGGCATGCTACCAGTGTTAAAGACTGCGATGGAGCTCCGTATGCCACGGCAAACTGGCTGACACTGACGGCGGCGGTGCACAAATGCTGCGCAGCTAGCGCCATTCGACGGCCAACACCGCGGTTCCTGGTGTGTCCGCTGTGCCGTGCGTGTGATCATTGCTTGTACAGCCCTCTCGCAGTGTCCGGAGCAAGTATGGTGGGTCTGACACACCGGTGTCAATGTGTTCTTTTTTCCATTTCCAGGAGTGTATTAACATTCTGGGTTGCCAGGATGTTCAGAAGTAGCACCCTTCAGTCCCGACAAGTACATATAAAACAAATTTCAAAAAACGGAATTAAGTGATTAAAACGCCACGCCAGTAGTGTTTACAAGATTTTTGTAGTGGTGTGGGAACAGCGTGAATTTCGAAATAACTTAAACTAGTACAAATTATGAACGAAACGGCATATTAAACAAATGCCTGCATTTCTGTTACGCATAAATAATTTATTGGACAAGAAATAAATTTTTTTAACGCACTTTTACTTATGTACCGTTTTGTAAGCACTTCTGGTGCCATTCACTCAGCGCTAAAACGCCTTCTTGCACTAATTTTTCCGTCGCACTACGCATGTTCACACGGATTTTAGCTCTAAGTGTTGATCAACATACATCAGTCTTTTGACCATGTACCTCACAGAAATCGTGCCTGCCTCCGAATTCCGAGTTCCACCGTTTATCGTGACAAATCTGTCTACAACGAAAAGCAAAAGTAGAAACCCGTCAACAAACCACTTACCAAAACCAACCAGGATCCTCGCTAAAGATTACCTCCAGCAGAAACTATACTTTAGGAACAAAGTCACAAGGCACACTGTAAGGTGTCAGGCAAATCCAACACCTTCCATGAAAACCCTGACTGATAAGCAAATCCAGTAGTATGTCACATAGCTCCGAATAAATCGTGACATTAAATTAATCAAAGTAACACGGGGTAACGAGTGAGCAAATGGAATACCACAGACTAACACAAGAATGCCTAAATGCATGTCATACCTTCCCACCGTCAGACAGACGCAGTTCCGAGGGGAGAAACGAGAACAGAAGCCGAGAGCAGAACCGTGTTAAGCTAGAAGGCCCTACGATAAGGGACGGACACTCACGTCGCCAGCTAACCGACAGGACCACCCCCCAGACCATGTTAAAAGCTAGAGCCCTCCGGAAGAACAGTATAGATCTTACGATAACACTAAAAGGGCCACACCAGTCGCAAGTTTTAGCGTGAGACTTTTTCGCGTCTCTGTTACGTTGCAAACGTTAAAAACATTGCCCCACCACGAAAAGTAACCGACAGGACCCCCCAGCCCATGTTAAAAGATAGTGCCCTCCAGAAGAACAGTATAGATAAGGGATAACAATAAAAGGCCCACACCAGCTGCAAGTTTTAGCGTGAGACTATACGCGTCTCTGTTACGTTGCAAACATTAAAAACATTACCCCACCACGAAAAGTATAACGTTTCTCATTGGATAGACAGAATTTTTGTAGGCGGAGCTTAAGGTTAACATTGAGACCCTGATTGGTCAGATGAAAACACAGCCAGATAGTTTTTTTTTAAACCAACTTCGGTAAATTGTAGTAAGGAGAAGTTAGGAGAGAGTTGCTTGCGAGACGGCGAGATGTGAGGAGCTGCGCCGCCCTGACGCTGCCTAAACACCGACAAGGTAATGAACGCACGCGATGCCGCATTTTTGAGCGCCTAAGGCTTCACTCAGAACTACAGAAGTCTCATCTGTTACATCCCCTTTTTACGTAATACTAGTGTCGATCGTCAATTAAATCTCATGGTATTCACATTTGCTACGTAAGTTAAAATCTGAAACGCGATGATTTTTCTGTTATATAATTATTGAGAAGCCACATCAGCCACTGTAATTTACGACAAGTTAGACAAGTAATTAAAGATAATTGAGGGTCACTGCAGACCATTTTGATAGTTTTCTCTTTTGTGAAACTTAATTTAAACCTAGATTATAGATGTGATATGGCATAGGTCATCCTTCGATCCATTGTAGAACTTGGAAATCCACTCAGGGAATATTCGTTCACATTTTTGTTGAACGCAGTTGGTTTTTATCATCCTGTATTAAAACATTTCCTTCTATCAATAGTGCAATTTATAAACAATGTTATGTGAGTAGAATAAAATTTCCAATGGTAAACTTAACTGCTTTTTCGAAGTTATTTTACCAGCTAACTAAAAATAGGAAAGCCTTGAAACCCTTCCACTAAATTTAGTTAGTATTAAGATTGAAGTGGAGCTGACGCTGATATCATTAAGTATTTGGTTATATCATCGCTAGTCTCACTTAACTCTTCTGAACTCTACATGTCATGTGTGATCTGGCGTCTCCTTACCAGCAACAGGTCCCAGGCTCAAACTAGTCAATTCCGTAAAAAACACGCTCAGAGCGTCGTTGCGCGAAAGTGGTAGTGAGACACGACTTAGAACAAACAGACACCACACAGAATGTTAGAACACGACTGAATCACAGTAAGCTCAAATTCCCACAAGTTCTATTTAGTTGGCTTTAATAAATCCTTCCTACCTCCATGCGCCAAAAACTGCGTTCACATACAATTACAATTTTAATACCCTTCAAATTGACCACTAAATTCTTTGCCACACTCATATACAAAGCATAAGTCAATACATATTTTACTTAAATCCACGAGGTCACTGACCTCCATGCATGCTCGGTGCCTAAACTTTCCCCTCTTGCACACGTGCAGTGTCACAATAAACTAACGAATTACTAATGAATCCACAAGTAAGACATACCAAATATCCCTTCCAAATTTACTACCACTAATTACAAATTAGAACAACTTTTTATTTCTCCCATTTCTCTATATATTCTTGACTGCATCAAGCACTTCTTTAAATCTGCTAGGCATATCGAATTCCTCACCCCAACCCTCAGTAACTATGGTATGAGCAATCTGATTTTCACCTGTTAAAAGTCTTTTAAATTTTACTTGCCTTTTTCTCATTTGGAAATTTAAATTCTAGGCATTTTCGTACACATTGTAAGACGTGTATATTTCTATTGTCTATTGTCAAACCACAATTTATGAAAGATGTTTATATTTTATTAATAGGATGAAATAGGAATAATTAATATTTGTCATGTTGGAAATAATAGTGGTAACAGGGAATGTCTGCACCTAAGTATTGTTGGCAAGAGAGAGCGCACATTGATATAATTTTAAAAAGGGCGGGAGAGACAGCGTATGGATACATTTTAAGAAAAGAGCGGGAAAGACCGCGCATTGATGCATTTTGTAAAGGTAGCAGGGATTGTCTGCACCAGAAAGCATTGTTGGCAGGAGAGACCGCACTTTAGCGTTCGTAGGAAGTCAGTAGCAAGCGCGATGTGAAGCGAGTTGGTAGCAGGTCTGAAGCGAGAGACTGAGAGGAGCAGTGCGCCTGCCAGCGACCAGCTATGATTCACAAGAGATTATAAACGGATGTACAGATATCAGCTAACTACTATCATAAGAGGAACTAATATTATTGAATTATTTTCTTTGCGAAACTCAAGACTACTGAAGGTATGTTTGCGCAATGCTAGTTGTAAGATTATTGTAAAAAGTAGGCTAAGTCACATTTGAACGTTTGTAAAACCATTTCATTACCAGCAGTAAATATTTGAAGAAACGTATTCAGAATATAATTAATTTTTGCCAGCAATGTTGCATTACTGATTATAATACATCCAAAAAACCATCAACGTAAAACTCTGCAAAAATTTTATTGGTGTCAAGAAAAAGTGTAACTACGAATTACGTAACTTCAGTCAAATTAATTAAAGAATAACGTCAGCTTTGCTAATAAAGCATAACGTCAGCTTTGGTAATAAATGCAGCCACTTATTATGACAGCCCACCAGCAGTTAATAGAGTATAGTAAACCAGAGTAACTATATTCATGTCGCAGTTCGATGTAGCAGTCAGATGGCGATCCAGTAACAGTAAAAAAGGTAAGGAACAGTTTTGGGTTATTGCAGGTAACGACTGAGGGCCACGACGACGACACATTCTATGTTTCGTTGAAATAATCAGAAATAACTTTTAATAAGCAGCATTTAAATTTGTATGCGAAGATTGAGAAAGAGAATTAATTTCAAAGGGAAGATTTCATTTGTTATTACTAAGCAAGAGGTAGAAATCCTAAGGAAAGGTTTCATAGGATATTGTAGAAGGGAAGGTTGGGTAATAAAGGGATATAGAGGAGACGGGAAGGTTTCAACAATTAAGCGAAGTATTGTATTTGCACAGGAAGTCAGTTCCTAAAATTACCTCCTTTACTAGACCACTCACTACAAAACAGTCTATCTCAAAATTATTTTCTCCACATTTAAATTCTAAAAGTATTTGTTGTCTTATTGGCTTACTCATACCACCAACTGCCGTTTTAACATGAACGCCAGTGACTGGCTAGATTACTAGCTTCTTATTGTTGATCATGTTCATAAAACTTTCCGACATCGCTGACACATGACTACCTGAATCTAGAAGTGCATCTACCATTTCTTTGCCAACTTTAATTTCCATAATTGGCTGTACATTTACCATTTCCTTTCGTTCTAAATATTTCTCCCTTAATAAATCATTTTCTACGTCTCGTACCTTCTCTTCCAATTCTAGCGCACACACATCCTGTTCTATCCATCCCTCAATCTCAAGTTCATCCCAAAATAATTCATTAAATATTTCTTTCGCCCCAAACTCGTTCCTTACCTTTTCTAAACCTCTAGCAATTTTAAACTTCTCTCGTTTCCACATATGCGGCAGTAACGACTGTAATGTTCTACTGTACCAACGCCAATCAGTCACACTAAAATCACACTCCTCCTTCATATACGAAGCCGTATGAACTTCATTGCACAAACTATCCCCATCCCCACTATTTACTTCAGCCTCCTCTAAATTTTCTGTTAGTTCTTCCACACATTTCCCACAGCATGCACAGCTTTACTGTTTTTCCCCTCCAAAACATCGACACTTTCAGCTTCATCAAAATTACACATCTATTCACTGTTAAACACTTTATCTTCCTGACACAACACATCGATGCCTAAGCTGTCATCACCATAAATATTCATCTCAGCAACCTTCTCTGCTGTTACACCATTTGAATCACAACAAAACTTCACATCAGAAACCTTACTTTCCTCCGTCCACAAATTAACTTTACGTGAATCGTACACAACTTTATCTCCCGCCGCTACATTACACAAATTGCTGCTACCTTATCGAACAATTTTGGTACTTCCAGACCTGCTACATTCCTCTGTGATCGGGAAAAAATCAGCACACACTGCCATTTCTACACACCTTTCATCCAGATTAACCCCCAGTCCTATTTTACAAACATTCTCTCTTTCACACTCTGACAAACCTTTTAGACTCACACATTCATCAATAAGTTTCGTTTCGCGCCTGCTTTTATTGAAAGATCCACCTTAGCCTTCCTCTTCAGCATACTCCATACTACATATTTGTTGCCTTTCTCCAAACCTATCAACAGTTCTACCATTACCATTATCTCCAGTCCTTTTCATCGCCTGTTTAGATCGCCATCCGCTGACCTGAGATGTGGTGAACATTAGTTTTCCGACTGGTTCTTACGCGATTGCACTTCGCACGAATTTCTCCCGCCAAATCTGCATTCTTTACTCGGATCCAGTTCATGGAAGTTATCACTCCTGTTCGTTCTCCAACCATTCTGTGCATTCCAGCTACTATCTCCCCGAGAATTCTTTTGATTTCTCTCACGATTATTATTTTGGTGGTGATTATTTTGATTCCCATTTTGATAATTACCACCTGGTTTGCTCTGAGGTTTGAACTTCAAAGCCCTCTCTAATATTTCTACAAATTCTAGAAATTAGCCCATGGAATCACATGGACTATGGACAAGATCCCACTGCAAATCTTCGGGTAATCTTCTTTTTAACGTGGTGTTTTCCGTTAAAACCCGCAACGGATTTTTCACAAGCGTAGGTTTGCCAAGTTCGCGCTTGCAAAAATCTGTCGTCGTTCCATTACTGTACCTGTAACTCAGTCCGTTTAAGAATTCATTTTGGATCCACGTCTGTTTTGCCTCGCTCCAAAATTTATTCAAAAAACAGTTTTCGAACTCTTCGTACGATTCACAGGAACTACATTTAACATTTGCCCAAGACTGTGGGTCTCCCTCCAAGTGCCGTTTATCGTATTTTATTGTCGCTTCGTCTGGAATGCCGTGAACAGAAGCGTCCCTACACGCAGCCAAGAAATTTACTGGCTGATATCTTCTGTCATCTGCGTAGCATTTCACAGATCCGGTATTTGCCCAAGGGATATTTATAAGCGGCGTGGCCTATTGGGAGGCTAACGAATTTAAATCACTTTTATCTGTTGCATTTGTTTTTTAAATTCATTTTCACTGGTGATACTGGACTCTAAGTTATCTTTAATTTTGCTCACTTCTTTCTCCCCCTCACCTACACGATTGGCAATGTCACTATATCGCTTTTAGGAGCATCTTGCTGTTTTATACAGTCACTTACCTCGCCCCCAAGTTTCTTCTGTATCTTATCCATTTTCTCCCCAAGATCTTTTTCCACTGACTCGATTTTAGATTTTACTATTACAACGTCGTCTGTAATTTTCCCCATATCCCATATCCACTCGGACACATTTTAATTTATCATCAGTTGCTTTTTCAAGGTTACCCATAATTTTTTCAACTTCCTCTTTCACAGTGAAACCTATTTCAGTTCGCATTGTACCCATATCCGTCCGAATTGTATTCGTAACTGTTTACAACGTGCCCATATCTGTTCGAATTGTACTGATATTATTTGCCATTGTATTCATATTATTCCCAAATGCTTGGATCATTTGCATTAGCTGAGACGTCATATCTCCTCCACATTCATTCCCCTTCCCAGAATTCCTACTAGTTACACTTTCGCGCTCTGATTTCGGACTAACCAGCTTTCAGAATTACCCATACTAGGTGACTGTTTTATATTCGCGAGATCTGTAAGTGGAGCTTGAACTTAAGAGTTCAACAGTATCTCACTATTTGCGCAGGCACTTATCTGATCTGAGATGGTTCCCTCTGCCATGGTGATGCCATCGGTTGTAGTGGAAGACGACACTGAGGACTGGCCTGGAGTACTCGAAGAAGGTGCCGTGGTACTGCTGTTGAGCTGCGTCCGCCTCTGGAGAAGTATAATAATAAGTTTATTGCAGCCAAATAGCCATACAAATTCAACGTACAGTGATAATAATAAGATAAATTAGAAATTTCACATATTGTGATTTGCATAGTCACTTATTGTTCGTGTCCTTTTGGTACAGCGCTCTGTATGGCAACGTTTGCAAATTTGGTGACACAGTTTACACTCACACATTTCGTTTGGTTCATGATATGACGTGTTGTTGCAAATAAGGTGGTGGAAACCATGGACTGCCAATCTGGTGATCACGTGTCTCATTCGGAAGTTTTCCTTTGTCCATGTTCGGTCAATCATGGCACCTGTGCTGTAAAATTCTGGAGGTATGTCTTCCCTTTTTTTCTTCAATGTTTTAAGTAGACTTTCCAAGGCGCTGCTATTGGGTAGCATCAGGATTGTCCGAAGGTCCTCAATGAGGAAGGGTTCCCTCGCCAGCAGGTATCGTGTTGTTTTGGACACTCCTACTGCTTTCTTTATATAGGTCGCCTTCACCCTTTCTAGTGTTGTTAGGTTGTTCACTGTAAGATGTGGTCCAATAATTTCTATGCCGTACGTCAGTATTGGGAAGATTTTGGCTCTGAATAGTGCCACTGCTGTCTCTGGGCTAAGGGATCTGATGTATTGTAGTTCATGTACTGCCATTATTGCTTGCATTGCTTTCTCTGTTACATGTTTTGTGAAACATTTTGCAGTTGTTTGTATTGTGACCCCTAGGTACTTGTAGTCCGGTACAATCTTCAGTTTTCTCTCTCGTATGAAGATCTCAGCTGATGCAGGTGTTCTTCCTCCATTTCTGAGTACCATCATTTCCGTTTTCGCCACATTTCTTTCGAAGCCGTGTTCTACACACCAATCTTCCATATCGTTTATCGCTTCTTGTAACTTTGCAATATTCTTTGCACCTATTACAATATCGTCTGCAGATGCATATGAGACTACACCCTCCCTTTGTAGTATTCTTACAATTTATTCCGCTGCAAGGTAAATAACAGAGGACTCAGTGGGCCTCCCTATAGTACTCCGTTTGATTGGAGTATCGGCCCCGATAGGGAGAGATTGTCTGATATTCTTACTTCGTTCCATTGCAGTATTGCGCTTTAATTCGTGTCCAGATGTTGTTTTTTCCCAGGGTTTCCTCTAGATTTTTGGTCATTAATTTTCTGTTTATAAAGTCAAAGGCTTTTGTAAAATCTATGAATACTACATAGAACTTTTCTCTGTCTTCAAGGCCTTCCCATACGCTCTTTAGCAGGATTTCTATTGCTGTCAGAGTTGATCTTTCCTTTCTGAATCCCATTTGGGTTTCGGGGAGGTGTTCGTCGATTATTTGCTTTATTCTTTCTGTCATTATTTTCGTGAACACTTTGAAAGGTACGTTTACTAGGGCTATGCCTCTGTATTTGCTAGGGTCCTTGGAGTCTCCTTTCCCTTTATAAAGCACTTTTACTTTTGACTATCTCCACTGTTCCGAGAAGTCCACAAGAGTAACCGTCGCTGCCGCCCGTTTCCACGTGTTCAAAAACGGTTCAAATGGCTCTGAGCACTATGGGACTTAACATCTGTGGTCATCAGTCCCCTAGAACTTAGAACTACTTAAACCTAACTAACCTAAGGACATCACACACATCCATGCCCGAGGCAGGATTCGAACCTGCGACCGTAGCAGTCGCGCGGTTCCGGACTGAGCGCGTAGAACCGCTAGACCACCGCGGCCGGCGTTACCACGTGTTCCAACCGTATCTGACACAGCTGTCCGTTAAACGCGCTGACCGCTACTGTGCCCTGCACTCAACTTACTTAGACTCTGAGCCTCCACGCAAATTGCCTTTAACGTGACACATTAGGACCGCTATCGATAGCATGTGTTAATTGTGAAAATTACTGCGTAGTTTCACTATCTCCAGAAACATACTTGCGGAAAAAACCGATCTCACACTGTGTTTTGTGAGACGTTCACTCTACAGATATATCTACTGGTTTTGCAAAGGTTTTTACACGTCGCGTAGTACGCTGAATAACAGAGGCCGAAGGAATTACCACTTTGCAGGACACAAATCCCGGACGAGAACCCTCCAACTGCGGGCTTTCTAATAAAAAATGAAATGTGGTAGTGGCCCTCAACTATGTACCCTCAGACTCAAAGTTGAAATATTAAAAGTTTTGGCTGGTTCCGTTGTCTATGGGCTGGGATACGTAGTTGCCGCATTACAAGCCAAATACTACTGACTCTGCAGTATACAATATGAATACACACATGAATCGAATGGTCGACGTTTCCTATCACTCGGCAATCTCGAATGTAAAGTACGAATTTATAAATAAAAGATTGCAATGAATAAAATCTGCAGGTACTATCTTAACGACTTTAATGATGAGTACAATAGTAGAAGTACTTTTGAGAGTGTGGTATATTTCTGCAAAACACTTACTGGTGTCGATGGTCCAGCAATTAAATAAATTATATGTTGAATAACAGGGAAACAATAGAGTCCTACTGCACGTAATTAGTTATGAACGACAACATAGCTCGTGAAATATTCACTTCTAAATGCATACTACGTCTTCACTGTAGGAACCTCGGAAATTTCACAAGTACACAAGTCTTCAAAGTATATCTATCTCTCGCGACCACGCGCAAACCGCTCCACACTCCCAGTGACTGTGCGCCCACAACTCGCCCGTTACCTCACATGATGTGTAGGAAGACTTGGGTTCCACAGCATTTTACCATATTTTCTGAATAGTAACTAATTTCGTTTGATTTCAGGTGGTGCTACATTAGTTAATATGCGTAGCCAATCACTGGGAATCCTGGGTCATTAAAGGTGAAATTCCAAATGTCCAGCTGGGATTTCATTTCCAATATTTGCACAATATTTCGATGTTGGGCCCTGTCGTCTTCTTCTGGTGCTGTGAGTTTTTTTATTGTGCGGACTTGCTGCTTGGGCTCCAAAAGACGTCAGTCACCTGAGAAAATCTGAGAGTTCACATCCTGGCTGTTCACGGTAACCTAAATGAGTGAGGCCAAGTCATGGAACAAAAAAGTGAACCACACCTTCACACTTTGACGTTAAAACCTCAATGGATCGTTAGTGCGCTCTACACAATATATTATTCGAAAAGAGACAAAATCATGACTCTCTGGACCACACTACATGCATTTAGTACCTACCGCCCAGCTTTTGTGTTGTTTGGACCCAATGAAGCAGCTTTATGTACTCCTGTGGGCAATCGTCCTTGCTGAATAATTTCCCTTCACAGTGTTTGCTCGGAAACTGATTGCCATGGAGCTATGTTCACTGAAAGTAATTTTCTGTTGGGTGTGAAACTGATTGTCATTGACAAGGCGTGACACTCATCTCCAGCCTCTGTGCACTGATAACATGCAACATTCATATCTGGCTCCTGTCAGTGAGGATGTTTTTACGACCATTTTTCCAATACCTTCTTAAATGACTGCTACTTGTACACCATGCCTTGTGGCTTCATTAGAAAGTCCGTATTGGTAAGTCAGCAAATCGGGGAAATTTTTTCACATTGTCATTGTAAAGACATCCAAACATGAAGACTCCATTCTGCCATTCCATCAGGTCTCCATGTTGGCCCCTCTTACTGTGTGATTCTATACAACCATATGGCACATACACGCCACTTTAGTGAAATGACTTACATCAGTACCGGTTAGTGGAGGTTCACATTACAGCCTGGTACCAGTTTTACACTGTCTACGGTGTGTGAAGAAACCACCCTTAAATGTTTCATAATAATTCGTTGAGTTATTTCTTCATAATAACATCGACACATAATGTTCCTCATTTGATAACAGTACTTTCCTAAGGTAAAGGTAGGATTCATTACATTATGGTATGAACAGGGTATCTGACTGCTCTCTGGAAATTGTCTTAAATGATTAATTGTGTCATTTTATGCTCTTAAAGTGCTTTTCTTGCTCTTGAATTTCAGTATACTTTTGTAAAAACGGAAATGAAAATCAAATGATTTGAGAGCTTGCTAAAATTTCGGAGTCACGTGATGCCTGTGACTTCATTGGCTGGCTGCTGCTCGTTGTGTCATATAGCTATTTCACAGTGATGTCTTGTTTTGGAATTTACTTCTCGGAAAATGGATTAGAAGTGGCGTGTAGTACCATACTGTACAAATACATCTATAAAAAACTCCTGAAAATTTTTTCTGAGTGTTCCACAGAATGAGAAGATGTGTAATACGTGTTTGCACTGTACTGACAAATTGCCACTACGTCGACTCACAAGTTCACTAACTTCATTAAAAAGGTGTAGCACTGTGAAGTTAGCATTTATTTACCTCCGAGATACGTTTTCCCACTGTTACAAGGAAGGATAGCGTCAGTTAACGAAATTAAACTCTTAGTGAAAATTGTCGTTTTACATAACTTTACGTAATTTATTCGGTAGCTGAGTTATTAGAGTGGTAGATCGTCCAATTTTACAAGATGGTGTCCATAGTTCTCTGGTTCGAATTCAACCCAATAGGACATTGTAACTATTTGTAAAAAGCCTCGACAATCCTCTCATTTGATAACCAAATTACAATTACAAAACTTCACCACACCGACCAGAAACAATATATATGTGTGTTTTCCTTGCTGTTTACATGCGCTTACATTTTCAATCGCTGTTCATACACGCCACACTAAGCTACTTTGTAGTTAATATGACTACACACTTTTTCCTTTATCAGGAACAATGGTTTTTACCGTTGTTCTGTCCAGCTAGGATCCCTATTGTTCAAACTCTTGAAGTTTCATCATCTTTCTTGAAGATGTAGTAAGTCTGCTTCCGACACTGGCGTTAGTTTACTCTCACAAACATCAAAGACCTTTCATTTGTGCTGCCTGAATGCTGTAGGTTGCTTATTTCTCTCCGTATAAAAAACCTCATCGTCATACACCATGTTGGACTGTGGGAGTGTAGTGATATCTTCACTACTAGATATGTTTTACAAAAAAGTGATTTTTTGTTTGCAAAGTAAATGCATTTATCCTCTGTTGACCATTTCTCAGAGTAAGATTAATGTGGAACTATATATGATACACCCCATCGCCGAAGTAACACCTACAATCTCGGCCCGTCAAACTGATATCTCTGCTGAGAGTCTTCTATATAGGAAATCAGCATTAGGATTTTTTAAGAATAATTTTATTGCACATTGGATCGTAGCTCATGGCTGACAGTCGACAATATATTTATAATAAAGTGAACCATTTGAAAAAGTTCTAAAATTCCTTAGTTCTGAGAGAGTTCAATGATATTGCAGGGAGCAGGGAAACGAATGTCTGTCGTTGCACATTTCACCTTTCGCAAGGGTTCCACTATCAGCTTTCAAAAAATTCCTTTCTATTATTACTTGAAATTGTAAGTGCATTTCCCATCACTAAGTAGCTAAACTGTTTTCAGAAAAAGTACATAAAAATCTTGTAACTTCGGCTAATACTCCTATAACACATATTTAGCTTGATCTTACTCCTAGTCTATGACGTCACCAGAGCATCAACTAATAACAAAGCGTTTTCGATTACGTTGGTTGGTTGGTTGGTTTGTTGGGGGAAGGAGACCAGACAGCGAGGTCATCGGTCTCATCAGATTAGGGAAGGATGGGGAAGGAAGTCGGCCGTGCCCTTTGAAAGGAACCATCCCGGCATTTGCCTGGAGCGAGTTAGGGAATTCACGGAAAACCTAAATCAGGATGGCCGGACGCGGGATTGAACCGTCGTCCTCCCGAATGCGAGTCCAGTGTCTAACCACTGCGCCACCTCGCTCGGTCTTCGATTACGTGACCAAATCTTTATATCTAATGATTTTTAAGCTTTAATTACAAAAAAGTGATAGATATTTTGTGAGAATATTGACCGTAAATGCTATCTGGACGTTATAATCAATCAGAATTACAATAGTCAGAACCATATCTTTAACAGAGGAAAATAGCCCATTGGTACTCATATTCTGAAGATAGATTCAGTACCTGGATCTGTTCTCCTGTTGCATAATACTCTACAATGGTCTTTGGTGTTGTATATTAACTGTATCTGAATAATTAGTTATTTCTGTTCACAACGGCTATTTATTTTAACCTTCTCATTTGAGCACACGTTTTCACAAATACTGCATACCCTTTTTCAAATTAAAAAATGTAGAAAAATGTATCTTTTTCATGCAGTACAAAGACTTTCATTGAAAACTGCCCAATCCTAAGCCGAACTCGACATGAACCAAACACTAGAATTGCCGGACGAGGTGGCCGAGCGGTTCTAGGCGCTACAGTCTGCAACCGTGCGACCGCTACAGTCGCAGGCTCGGGCATGCATGTGTGTGATGTCCTTAGGTGTAAGTAGTTCTAAGTTCTAGGGGACTGATAACCTCAGCAGTTAAGTCCTACAGTGCTCAGAGCCATCTGAATCATTTGAAACACTAGAAATGCTAATCCCACTCTGAAGAACACCAACACAACTCTGATGCATTGGGCGCAAAAATTAATATTAAGATAGCATTTGTTATTGAAATTGCTTATCAATTTTAATTTATATACTGCTTTCTGAAAATAATTATGTAAGTGAAGATATATAGGAATAATGGTTAATAACAAAGGTTACAAATTTTGAAAATACGAAAAACAGATACTTCCTTTTATTTTATTAAAACTGATTTCATTATCAATAGTAAAATTGATAAAATTATAAATGTAGACAGATATTTGTTTGCATGTAACACTGAAGAATAAAAATTATTGGATTTAATGTAGACTTCTTTACACATAAAATATTTTTAAAAACTGTAACTACTGATTTCCATGGCGTCTGATCGATACCTGATAAAATACTGAAATACAAACAGAAAAACATATATTTACATAAAAATGGTATTTGACAATTAAAGAACTCTAAGAGTATTCACAGATAAGAAAGTAAGAAAATAAGATGAGAATGTAAGGAAATTAGCTCAACTGTGGCTAAAATTTATATGGCATCAAACGATTCAGTAATTGAGCAATAGTTCCAGTAGTTCTAGATTCATTATAAGTGATCCAAAGTGACCAGAATGATCTTTTAAGTGGTGCCTAACATTTTATCTGCTGGACTTCTTAATGACAATAATGATAATAATAATGTTAATAATAATACATTTTTAATAATATAGCACATTGAAGAGCTTTTTAAGTTAATTCTGAATGATGGACATGCCTGGGATTCTGGTTACCCTTAGATGTGCTGCCCCTTCCACTGACAAAAATAATGATGTGAAATGATCTCAATTCAAGGGATAAGTGTATAGAAAGTGTATCATAAAATGATTTACAACAGTCTACAGCATGCAGAGTACCGCCACACAAAAATTTCGAACCTGATTATAACTATAGACATTAGCTGAGTTGGTGCATTTTAGCACTGACTATATAAATTGATCTAGTGTACTATGGTTGGTTGTGATGCAGGATGTCTTTTATTTGTTGCCACAGTAATAAAACTGGCATGTGAACTGTTGTGAATAACTTTGTAATGACTGAAGACAGATACTGGCAGTAAACAAAGAATCAGCAGCTTTTTGCAGTTGAAGCCTAACGTTTTTCATTTATGAAGTCAGGAACAGGAGTATGCCCCATTAAGAATTTAGTCTTATGTCAGTAGGCCTAATCTCATTTGTTAATGTGCCTAGAACACTGTGACCCTGTGATGAAGCCACTTCAGTGGTTCTCATTCCCCTTCACTCACTTTTCACATAGCTTGAGTTCTCTCAGCTGGCAATTCCCTCACTCCCGCCAAATGGATGAGCACTCACAGAGTGTAACCCAACAGGCCTGTGGCCCTATCACATGGCTAAGGTAACATGGGGTTAGCTATGTCACTATGCAGCGAACTGTTTACTGCTGAGTAAAGGAAGCACATTATATCTATATGCTCTGTGGGTTTGCAACCCACCTGTGAGCATGAAATCTGCATGGTCATACACATGAAGCATATGCCAGTATCATTAGATGAGAAGTGTCAATCATATTTGGCAACTTTTGCTGAGCTATCTGAAGTTTATTCGGCATCTTCCTCAAGTCATACACAGGACAGAAGGCCACATGCATTTAGCACATGACTGCAGTTTTCTAAATGTGATCATCTCTACTGTAATGCTAAGGTATATTGACATTCCCAAAAAAATTAAACATAAGCGAAGTAGTACCAATATATTATACAAGAAAAGCGCCTAAGATGACCCAAATAACTACAGACCTTTATCTTTAGTATATGGTTTTTCAAAAAATGCTGGAGCTGACTACATATAAATGGCAAGGCAAGCACAAACGTAACATACACCAGAATCTATGATGAAGACAATGAAATAATGTATAATGAGACAAAGTAATATTTCAGATGGTTAAGGAAGAGAAAATTTAATTTTGATTGGTGAATGGAATTCGATAGTAGGAAAAGGAAGAGAAAGAAAAATAGAAGGAAAAATTAAATGGAGGATAAGAAAGAAATAAGAAACAGCCTGGTAGAATTTTGAACAGTAAACAATTTAATTTTCTCTAACACAGGGTTTAAGTATCATGAAAGAATTTTCTATTTGTGGAAGAGACCTAGGGGCACGGAAAGTTTTGAAGATGGGTTGTATAATGGTAAGATAGAGATTTTGAAACCAGATTTTAAAATTTAAAACATTTCCAGAGTCAGACGTGAATTCTGAATATAGTTTGTAGCATTGCAAAATGGTAGGAAAGGAAGAAGATGGAAGCTTGATGAACAGCAGGAACCAGAGGTGTTGAGGGTTTCACAGATAAAATTAGGCAACGTTGTACTAAAACAGGGGAAAGACATGGAAAAGGAAACTAATGGCTAATTTAGGGGGCGAAATAAGGAAGGCATCTGAGGGTTACTAGGTATGAAGATAAGGCATAGAAGAACCCCTAGATTTTACAGGATATGTCGAATTTAACGATCGAAAAAAGAAAAGATAAAAATGCCACAAATGAAGAAGGCAAAAGAGAACAGAGACGAGATTCACGGAAAGCGAAAATGGTTAAACAGTAATGGCTAGAGATTAAATTTAAGACTGTAGCAGCGTGCATAGGAGAAAGATAGACACCTCATAATAAAATTAAAAAGAGACATTACGAAGAAAGGAAGAAGCTGTATGAATATCAAGAGCTCAGATGGCCAAGCAGTCCTAAGCAAAGAAGGAAAAGTGGAAAAGTGTACCAAGGATCTACATAATGGAAACAGACTTCAGGACAATATTGTAGAAAGGGAAGATGAAGTAGGCGAAGATGAGGTGGAAGACATGATACTAAGAGAAGAATTTGACAGAGCACTGGAAAACCTATGTGAAAACAAGGCCCCTCAAGGAGACAACATTCCCTGAGGCTTAGTGTGATGTTTGGGAGAGCTAGTCATGATTAAAATGTTCCACCTCGTGTGCAAGATATAGGAGACAGGAGAAATATCTTCAGACTTCAGGCAGAATGCAAATATTCCAACTCCAAAAAAAAGCAGGTGGCGGCAGGTGTGAGTAATAACCAGCCATCAGTTTAATAAGTTATAGCAGCAAAATAATGACACGAATTACTTACAGAAATGGAAAAATATGTAGCAGCGGACATCGAGAAAGGTCGGTTTGGGTTCCGAGAAATGCAGAAGAATGTCATGCGATCTGATCTACGACTTATCCTAGAAAATAGACTAAAGAAAGGCAAAACCAAGTTTATAGCTGCTGTATATTTAGAGAAAACTTTTTACAATGTTGACTGGACTATACAGTCTCTTAAATTTTGAAGACGGCCGTGTTAAAATGCAGGGAGACAAAGGGTATTTACCACTTGTACACAAATCAGACTGCAGTAAAACAGTCAAAGAACATAAAAAGGAAAGCCATAGTTGAAAGGAAGTGAAACATTCTAGCCTATTCCCCATGTTATTCTATCTGTACATTGAAAAAGTTGGGAAAGAAACCAAATTTAGAATGGGAACTTAAGTTCAGGGAGAAGATATAAAAACTCCAAGGTTCCTCAATGACATTGTAATTCTGTCAGATTTGGCAAAGGCCTTGAAGGAGCAGTTGAGTGGAATGAATAGTGTGTAGAATAGAAATTGTAAGATGAACATCAACAAAATTAAAACAACTTAACGGAATTTATTGGAATTAAATTGGGCGATTATGAGAGAATTAGATTAAGAAATGAGAGTGAAAAAGTAGTTAGGTGAGTTCTGCTATGTTGGGCAGTAAACTATTTGATATCGGCCGAAGTAGAGAGGATATGAAATGCAGACTGAAAACAGGAAGGAAAGATTTTCTGAAGAAGAAGAACTTGTTAATATCTGCTATTAATTTAAGTGTTGGGAAGTTGTTTCTGAAGGTATTTGTTTGGAGTGTATCTTGTATGGAAACGGATTGTGGACAATAAGAAGTTCAGACACCAAGAGAATTAAACAGAAATTTTCAGATGTCCAGAGGAATAGACACCACATACATAAATATGTAACCGACTTGATGGCGAAATCATAACTTCTGTGCAGGTGTCCTCACTCATCCTAACCCTTGCAGAACTCAACTGAATAACAGCGAGCAAATTGGGGATAATGGACGGTAACTACATCTGTAGTGTGCGGCATT
Source organism: Schistocerca piceifrons (assembly GCF_021461385.2). NCBI lineage: Eukaryota > Metazoa > Arthropoda > Insecta > Orthoptera > Acrididae > Schistocerca > Schistocerca piceifrons. The sequence goes on along the minus strand of NC_060145.1, from coordinate 57,510,746 downwards.
TGGGAATTGGGGCTGAACGGGAGGCGTGCTCAGATGGCCAAGGTGGTTAAGGCAAATGGAGCATCTGGATTCGTGTTCCGGCCCGGCACCAACTTTCACATGTCGCTGTTGTAGTGCCCGTGTGCACCTGAGAACGGAAAATTTTTCTTTAATTCTGTATATATGCCTGGAGGATCATACGAGTGGTACATGTTCTTTCGGACATGTCTGAAAGAACAGACACACCACATATAAAGAGGAGAATCGAATTTTTTGAAATGTGGTGCTACAGAAGAATACTGAAGACTAGATGGGTAGCTTAAATAACAAATGCAGAGATACTGTATAGAATCGGGTAATGCATAGATCTGGGGAACAAAGAAGTTTACGACACAACCTGACTACGGAAAGAGGTCAGTTGCTAGGACACATCTTGGAGCACCGAGAAATTGTCAATTTGGTAACGAAGTGAAGGCAGTGTTTGTGTTGGGGGGCAGGGGGGACCAAGGCCCGAATACAGTATCAGATTCGAATGGATAAAAGTGTTGTTAGTTGTCCAGAGGTGGAGAGGCTTGCACAGGATACACTAACATGGATAGCTGCACCTAACCAGTGTTCTGATTGAAGTCCAATGTGACAATCAAGGCTTGTGGCAATGTTATTACGGCATTAACGTCGATATCCCGTGGAAGGGAATATTTTTTCATATGGTGGATTTATATAGAACTGCACTTCATATTGACACCTTGAGCATGCTTTGTGTTGTTTCTGAGGTGCAAAGAAATAGTTATCTAATCATTACTTGCAGATTCTTCTCCCACTCCCAGTGTGCAGCTGTCAGAGACAAATGCCACAGGTACTGCTTGTCCACGATAAGTTGATAATTGGCGCGGTGGCTGCAGGGAATGACCGCGCACCCGCACTTTGGCTGCCGAAGGAGGAGGTGCGGCGAGGGGAAGGCAGCGTCAACCGTTTGCAGCAGTGCTGGCACGACTACCTGCGTTTTGTGTTTAACACGAAATCGGAGGCGGCACTCACGAAAATATTGCCCGCTTAAATGACACTTCCGTCGGATCGTAAATCACCTCATTTGTTGACATATTCATGCTCTAGAGTTTTAGGTACAACATACGTATTATTTATTTATCGCCAATAATAAAAAATGAAAGTAGACGAATGCATGACTTACGACAGTATGAATCGAAAGTGAAAAATTGATTTTTGGAATATGTTTGAATATTCTATTTATTAAACACAGCAAAGCAGTAGCACTTACAAAGTCTAATTGACTGTGCCTTAAAGAACTGTCAAAACGACGTTCACTAAAGATCACTTTCATTTGTATTTGATTCAAGATCATCATCATAGCTTGAGGGCATGGTATTGATGACAGCTTAGTCGATCAATAACCATTTCCATTATCCCATCTCGTGTCCAGTACTCTTGTTCCAGCTGCTGGATTTTCCTGCAGTAACCTTGCCAGTCCTGTGCAGTACTGAAAGGAAAGCATTATTAAGAAGATTCTGCAGTCTTTCCTTCGGCATGTCACCAGTGACGTTGTTTTCCTTGAAATTGCGGTTTACTCTGGCCAATGCCAGTTCTATCGGATTTAGATCGCAGTTGTAGGTAGGTAAACAGACTATTTTGCTGCCTCTGGTCTCAGTGATTTTATCCACGACGTACACTTTCACGACTAGTTTGGTTTCCTTTTTAGGCCAACAGTTCAACCTTCCTCATTGAGACGTTGCAGTTTATTTGCCTGTCTCGCAACCACTCTATCATCGTAATGCTGGAATCATATTTATTAGGCATCGTGTCGGAATTTGGTGGGATGTAGGAATCATCATATCTGCAAACAGCCCCTTCCCCTCCACCACGTCCTCCGTCGACATCCGGCAGTATCGTCAACTTCAAGGAATTCAAAAGTTAGTGAAAACAGTTTCTTGCATGAAACTTCATGACAAACTAAAAGTCTGTGGCAGAACGGCTTCCCACGTTCGAATCCCGGTCTGGTACAAAGTTTTAATTTGTCTGGAAGTTTCAAATCAGAGCACACTCCGCTGTAGGGTGAAAATTCGTTTAGTTTCTTGCATATTGATGCAAGTATTTGGCGAATATGTCATTCTGTGGAAATTGTGTATGTTCGGCATTGATGCGAAAATGTCAGTGTCGAAAATGAGAAATGCACAAAGACGTGGGCGGAAGCAAATTTACCACTGGAACACTTAAACACATGTAATTAACACCTACAGTCAAGGAAGTGCGGAATGAGTTTACTAATCAATTTGTTTCACCAGAAGGGAAAGCAGAATGGCAGCATATACATCCTTAAATTTTAGATGATTTTTTTTAGTCTTACCATAAACATAAATGCGTTACATTTATGATAGAAGCAGTAAATACTGCTTTCAAACTCGAAATGTAATTTATTTATTTAGCAGCTTATGATGCACATTTATAGAATGAGTCCAAGAACATATTTGCTTTGTCAGTTTTCCAATAAAATACATTACTTTTACTGATTCTAACTGTAGTTTTGCGAAGATAACTAATAAATTTTAACCACAACATTTCTGGAAATTGACATCATAGTTACAAAATTTTAGATACTGTAAACTGAACTGATTTTATGAGGCATACATAATCTATATACCTAAATTACAGAACATTTAATTGCAATAATTCTATTCTATGGGTCCATCATTTTATGTATATGGTATAACACAGTCATACGGCACATACATATTCTAGATCCCATTTTGTTTACATTTATAAAACATTTAACAGCAATAATACTGTAGAAAACAAAATATTTAGATAAAACAATGCTATTAAGAAGTTAACACATTTTACTTTTTATTTTTCGCTATACCTGAGTACATTTTTTTTAGTGTACTATGCCTGTTTGCTTCAGTTATTTTCGTTTGAAAGAAATTCTCTGATTGAATATAAAGGGGTTTCTAATAGCAGTTGTTTAATTGACTGTTAAACTTATCCTTCGATTTGGCATTGGTGATGTGTGCTGGTACAGAGATGTACAACCTTTCTGCCATGTAATCACAGCTTCTCTCATATTTAATTGTGTTATGCTGTGGAATTCTTATATTCGTGGCGTTTCTGGTGTGGTGGTGGTGTACATCTTCATTTTTGTTGAGATTATCTTTATGTTCCCAAGCAAGTAGCAGAATTTTTTATATGTACAAGCTGTAGAAGATACATCAATATGTACATCTCTAACGTTTTTCTATTTTTTATTTTTATGTTTCATCATGATTTTTATTCATTAATAATAATAGGCATCAAGGGATCACCAATTTATTATTGGAGGGCAGTGTGGAGGGTAAAAATCGTAGCGGGAGACCAAGAGATGAATACACTAAGCAGATTCAGAAGGATGTAGGTTGCAGTAGGTACTGGGAGATGAAGAAGCTTGCACAGGATAGAGTAGCATGGAGAGCTGCATCAAACCAATCTCAGGACTGAAGACCACAACAACAACAACAATAATAATAATAATAATATTGCAACAACGGTGAAGACTACTTTGGTTTTTAAGAATAACTGTCCTTCTGCAGCTAGCAGAAAGTTTCTGAAATAAACTCTCCCCAGTGACTTTAACAAGTAAACTTGAATAAGATTTTCTTTTCTAATGTAAACGCATCAGCAAGTGCTTACAGAAGTTACTTGCTTGTAAACACAAGCCTTTCGTAATACTTTGCTTCTAGCGGCAGCTTGTCGTTGGCAGCGCTCGGAGACAAATGAATACCTTTCAATTAGTGTCGATTTTCTCCGCTTCTGGCAGCAGTAGCGCAGTCACAAGCTATTTTGACCAAACCGTACTTCCTTACAGTAATGGCAATACCACAAATAGTTATTACGTACGTGGTACACCTAAGAAATGTGTTATTATAACGGATATCGTTGCAAATGTCCTCCTCATAATGCTAAAATTATTCGTCTTAAAGTAAACGATATAGTGTGGAGAAGCTTGTTGTTTCGTATCATTTTTCAAACCATAACGTGAGATCGTCTTCATTGGTCTTCGTCATGCATGGAGAGAAGGCTGTCTGTCGGTATTATTAGCCTCTTGCTCGGCTTTGGCATTGAAACTGTGATCTGGACATATTAGTCTTTGGGAACTATTTTACGAATCCAAATTCCATTGAATAAACTGAAAAGATTTTGGTGTTTATACGCCCACCACAACTGAGTTTTTATAGTTTAATGTGTGCCGTTGGTAGCGCTATGATATCACCAAAGTCTTCGTTCACTCATGTAGTAGGCTACCTCGCTTTCTATTATGTTTTCTTATGTATATGCTTGTGGGGTGGTTTTAACTGGGTTTCGCAAATATTTTGCACTATGTTCTCGTTTTTGAAACCGTTTTATTTCAGCCTATGTTATCTTGTAGGTGAGAAAGTTTTCATGCGTAAACCTGTCTCTATATGCTTTAACGAAACCTCCTAACCATTATTCGTGTCTAATCTATAGCCCCTTCTACCAAGGGACATGAGCTTAGAAGTTGTTCACAGCTATTTTCCAGATTTATGATCAATGGAACTGTTTTGCAAGTTGTACCTACCATGTTATTGTAGTTCTCTTGGTTTTAGGGGGTGAGATGTCTTTCGTAACTTCGCTACGTAGATTTCTGTAGCGTGTGGTCTATTTTCTTAATGAACATTTCGCACAGTAGCGGCTACGTTAATCAATACTACATTTTGTTCTGTTTAGCACAGGTCATAGAAAATGTGTCTTTGATGACAATGTTATGCAGAAATTCTACTTTTATGGTTGTAATTGTGGAAAGACGAAAGCTTATCTTACAAAGACGAAAGAATAGCATCAGCAAAACTACAATACACTTACGATTTGTGACCAGTGATTCTCTATAACGCCCAGTGAGCCAGAGATATAATTTATTTCCAACGTTCATATGTTAGCAGCACTGTTACAAAGAATCCATAGAAAAACTATTTACTGTTTATATTGGTTTTTGCTTCGACGATGTCTGTGGGTAGAAAAATTTTCGTGTAAGTGGCTTGCTTGCTGCTGAAGGTAAGTTATGAAACTATAGGAAAGTAATACTCGCCAAGGGTTTAACATTCGTATATTTAAAGTGTTGCTCAACGAGATCATTATTACGACTGTATACATACTGTACTACCCACTGTGAAGTGCATAACAAAGAGTGTACCCCATGTTAGGATTTCTTCCCGTCGCATCCACGTATGGAACGAAGGAAAGGAACGTACTTAAATGCTTCTTTGTGGGCTGTAAAGAATATCTCTAAATTAATTTTTTGTAATGGTTGTTGAAACATTGTAACTAGGTTTCCATGGACCATTTTACGTATACTGTCAAGAGTCTTCCATTTCATCATTTCCTTGACGCTCTGCCGTGAATCAAACAAATCAGTGACCATTTGTGCTACCCTTCATTGTAAACTTAAATATCCGCTGTTAACTGTGATAGGTACGGATCTCAAAAACGTGAGAAATGTTATGATTTGTAAGCAGTCTCTTTTGTAGAGGGATTTATTTAAGCAGTGTCTTATCGGGGAAACGAAGTCTCTCGCCTGCTTTACTATGGCTGAGCCCATCCGAGCTCATTTCATTCCACACCTCGACCAAGTGTTAGAGCTGACTACATCATCATCATCCACATGATTATTCCGCAATTCTCAGTTAAGTGCCTGGCAGAGGGTTCATCGAACCACCTTCGTACTATTTCTCTACACTTCTACTCTGGAATGGCGCACGGGAAAAACGAACATTAAAACATTTCTGTGCGATCTCTGATTTCTCTCATTTTAACATGATGATCATCCCCCTACGCATGTGGGCGTCAACAGTATATTCTCATATTCCGAGGAGAAAGCTTGTGATTGAAATTTCACAAGAAGGGCCAGCCGCAAGGAAACCCGTGCCAGCCAGTGTGGCCGAGCGGTTCCAAGCGCTTAAGTCTGGAACTGCGCGACTGCTACGGTCGCATGTTCGAATCCTGCCTCGGGCATGGATGTGTGTAATGTCCTTAGGTTAGCTAGGTTTAAGTAGTTCTCAGTTCTAAGGGACTGATGACCTCAGATGTCAAGTCCCATAGTGCTCAGAGCCATTTTGGCACTTATGCAGTTTAGCAGGTACGGAAAAAATTTATCAATTTTCTTCAAAATTTGATCGATTATAGTCAAATTTGATACGCTGATTACGAATACGATATTTATTTTCGCCCCAGTCAATTATTTACATAAAAAATTGTTTTAAATTTTTTTAAATTTTTTTATTTTTCAATATTTTGTCGATATAGTGAATTCTGATGCGCTGATTTCGAATATAACACATATTTCTTTATATGTAACTGAGAAGTATAATACCAGTTTTCATAAATTTAGCTTCATCATGGTTTTTAATGTATCGAAATATTTTCGTAAAAATGTTCATGCCCACAGTGAAACAGTTTTTTCATTCCCAATTCTGATTCCAAATACCAATTTTCAGAGATTTAGCTTTAAAAAGCTTTCGCAATGAAATATTTTGATAAAATATTCCACTCACTATTATGGGTTGAATTCACAAAAACGTTGAAACACCTTTTTTCTATTTATAACCGAAGTTAAATACCAATATTCATATATGTAATTACCTTAGTAGTTCTTTAATAATTTAGTTCCAAAAACAAATTTCAAACACCATTTGACTCCCAAAACGGTCAAATTTAAAAAAAGAATGCTAGAAAGCGTTTTTTATTTCTGACCAAGAAACAAAACACCAATTTTCGTAGGTCTAAGCTTCAAGATTGCCTTAATATCGGCATATTTTCAGAAAACCTTTCATCTCCTATTTCATCCCATTATGGGTGGAATTTCGAAAAATATCTTCGTAAACGACACCTATAGTGTAAGATCAGTACCCTCTCCCCTGTCCAAATTTTAATACACTGCGCATGGATCTTGGCCTGCCATGTACTCTGGATGACATTTTAGCGGATGACCCAGGAGCAGCTGCTCGCGTTCTTCGTTTTATCCACTTGACAAACCTGTCTAAGGACATTTGATTGTGCTGTTTTCTTTTAATCCCTTGCCTGTTAATGTGCCTTTTCTAGTGTTGTCTCCTTGTGCCTCGCAATGCATTCATAATTTAGTCTGGCCGCTAATGACCACTGTAATTGTGCGCCCTAAAACCACAAAAAAAACCTCTCCAAGTTTCCAGATTCTATCCTTAGTGGTTTGGGCTGGGCAGTGATGAGTCAGTGAATGAGTCAGTCCGGACATTGTCTTTCATATACAGGGTGATTAAAAATAAATGTTCAGAAACTGATATGGCATACAACAAGGATCAGTAATCACGTAAAGGGGTTACAAAGGCCATCTGGGGCTACAAAATGGCGTTGTAGTTATTAAGTCACTTGCTACAAATGGGTGCCCACTACAGGAGAAGCTCAAAGTTTCCTTCGGATGCATCAAGACACACTTGACATCGACGACGCGTTGAATGGCGCAGCCTCTCAACCATACCTGGTGTATCTCGAAGCCATCCCGCTGTCGCAGTAATATTGTCCATTAGATCCTCCGGCGATGTAATAGGTGTTTCATACACAAGGTACTTCAGAAACTACCCCCCCGCACACACACACACACACACACACACACACACACACACGCACACATACATGAGAAAATTGATTGGGGACAGATCGGGCGGCCATGCGACTGGCCCACCGCGAACAATCCTGTGGTTGGGAACGGTTGCCTCCAGATGTGCCCTCACTTGTCTGCTGAAATGCTTGGGTGCTCCGTCGTGCTGCAATCGAATGCGGCGACGAACAGGCATGGGAACATAATTCAGTATATTCAGCAGAACCTCTTTCAGGTATACATGATACGTGCGACCATCAGGTCGGTCCAGGAGAATGTACTGCCCAATTAAACGGCCTTCGACGATGCCGGCCCACACGTTGAGGGTAAATTAGCGTTGTGAGGCAAGCGTGCGTGTACAATGTGGCTTTAGATACTCCTATGTAATCTCATGTTGTGAACGTTCGTCACACAGTAACAACGCAGACTTATCAGTGAAGTGGGCACTAGCTGTGGAGCTTCGGTCTGCAGCGGATTCCTCCAGAAACCACAGCACACATCCCATGCGCTTGTTGTAGTCCTATCTATCTATCTACCTACATCCATACTCCGCGAGCCACCTGACGGTGTGTGGCGGAGGGTACCTTGAGTACCTCTATCGGTTCTCCCTTCTATTCCAGTCCTGTATTGTTCGTGGAAAGAAAGATTGTCGGTATGCCTCTGTGTGGGCTCTAATCTCTCTGATTTTATCCTCATGGTCTCTTCGCGAGATATACGTAGGAGGTAGCAATATACTGCTTGACTCTTCGGTGAAGGTATGTTCTCGAAACTTTGACAAAAGCCCTTACCGAGCTACTGAGCGTCTCTCCTGCAGAGTCTTCCACTGGAGTTTATCTATCATCTCCGTAACGCTTTCGCGATTACTAAATGATCCTGTAACGGAGCGCGCTGCTCTCCGTTGGATCTTCTCTATATCTTCTATCAACCCTATCTGGTACGGATCCTACACTACTGAGCAGTATTCAAGCAGTGGGCGAACAAGCGTACTGTAACCTACTTCCTTTGTTTTCGGATTGCATTTCCTTAGGATTCTTCCAATGAATCTCAGTCTGGCATCTGCTCTACCGACGATCAACTTTATATGATCATTCCATTTTAAATCACTCCTAATGCGTACTCCCAGATAATTTATGGTATTAACCGCTTCCAGTTGCTGACCTGCTATTTTGTAGCTAAATGATAAAGGATCTGTCTTTCTGTGTATTCGCAGCACATTACACTTGTCTATATTGAGATTCAATTGCCATTCCCTGCACCATGCGTCAATTCGCTGCAGATCCTCCTGCATTTCAGTACAATTTTCCATTGTTACAACCTCTCGATACACCACAGCATCATCTGCAAAAAGCCTCAGTGAACTTCCGATGTCATCCACCAGGTCATTTATGTATATTGTGAATAGCAACGGTCCTATGACACTCCCCTGCGGCACACCTGAAATTACTCTTACTTCGGAAGACTTCTCTCCATTGAGAATGACATGCTGCGTCCTGTTATCTAGGAACTCCTCAATCCAGTCACACAATTGGTCTGATAGTCCATATGCTCTTACTTTGTTCATTAAACGACTGTGGGGAACTGTATCGAACGCCTTGTTGTAGTCCCCCAGCTGCAATGCCTGAATGCGTTGGAAATGGAGCGGATGCAGTGCTTCGTCTTGTACAGTACGCCAGACGGATGGTTGGGGGACATCAGTGTCGCGGGATACACCTCATATATTTGCTCACGGCGTGCGCTGCACCTTTTCGAGGACGCTTTCTTCCGCCACAATTGACCGTGTTGTTCGTTGGCGACTAGCGTTCGGTTTGTGCACATAGAACAAGTCGGTTTCGCACAATCGTCGATGCATCGTGGCGAATAATGTGTGGCACGGCACCTTGCTATCGGGAGATTTCGCACGATACATCGGACTACTTCTCGTCCGTTGTAATTGGCCGTGCCATAGATCAGATGCGTCTCAGACGTTACAGGGCGCGTGTAGCTAGCCGTGTTACTCGCAACGTTTCCACGGCGTGAAGGGCGACAGCCTCCGTTCGCTCCACCAGTGTCTGTATAGCAACGCTCTCTTTTGGCGTTACGATCCACGGTTGCTATGTAATCACTGATTCTTATTGTAAGCGTTATCTGCCATGTCAGTTTGTAATTTTTTTTCTTTTTTGGATCACCTTGCATAGAGATTACTCTCATTTCTGGGGAGGTATCGTGGTGTCTAACCCACATTCACAAATGACTTCATTTATGTGTTAACTATTGTTGTGCAGCTCGTGAAATGGTTCAGTGCATTTTATGTCCTCGTTTCTTCCGCTTGTGAATGGAAGCCTACTACACCATAAGTGATACTGTGGATACGGTTTTCTACTACGGAATTATGAAACATAAATACTTCAACACTCACACAGGTTACGGTGAACTTTCACCATCGGCAGCGGGTTCATTTTATTTTCTGCTATCAACGCTGATTTTTTAATTTTCTTTTAACCATCACTTGTCGGGTTAATGCTACAGCTTTTTAAAACGAGTTCTACGAAAATATAAACGTTCATACCTTTGTAATGATGCACAGACGTGTGAGCTGTAATCAGGCAACAGATTACATTAACTGCACGTCTCCTAGCATAAATATAGCTCATCCCCGCCTTTTTTACTTCTCTATAACCATCACGCTTGCTGAAATTTGGGGAGAAAGCAACATTAACATATCAGAGCCTCAAAAATCTTACATGCGAGGCAACAATATAATAGAAGCAAAGAGGCGTCTTTGTGACCTATCAGTGCATAAAGAACACATGAAGTGAATGTGAAACCTGATCGCTCGTCGTAAAGATGCTAATCGTATCCCACTTTTCACTCTTGTGTTTTTCTCATTGGGTGTTTCAGATACGTTTAGCATGATACTATGGCATACGACACGGAAATAATAAAAATGCGAGGTACGTTCACTGGCACCATAGCACTCAAAACACACAACTTGTGATTAACACTTCATTCAGTAATGCAGCCATCTGTGACTAAAAAAAAAAAAAAAAATTCTAAACCAGTACTGGAAAGGAAAAATGCGTTAATAAAAGCATATAAATTAGTGGTTGATAGCTGTTTTAGAACATGTCTTATAATACAATCACGAAGTCCTCAGGATGTCAAGTATTGACAAAGTGGCAAAATATTGGGTTGTTCCGTTACAACTTGGAAGGCTCCAGTCTACGCCATTTGACACAGAAACTTGCAGACATTAGACGATCGAGTTTTCCGTGCGAGGCAGTATGTAAAACAATGGGGGGAGGGGGGGGAGGGGAGGGGGGCGGGGCTGGCATCCGTACAAGTAACCCGCTCTTTAGCCAGTACACATGATTCTCTAACTTCGATGCTAAACGCAAAAATGAGGAGACATATTGCATGGGGGCTTAATTAAATAAATTTGATTGTACTTTTAAGTTTAGTATGTCCGATTACGTAAGTCTCGTAATCGGTTGGCCCTGACTAGAATTGTTACGCTATCTGACTGCAAAGAACAATGTAAGAAAATTTCAGTAAACACAGTTAATTAATTAAGTCCCCAGCAACTAAAAAACCTACAAAATCCAAGCACAAATGTAACTGTTCTGTATGTGGGAGTGTGACTCAACGTATGCATCTGGCACGGTTCTTTTCCAACAAGACAAGAATTTTGATACCAATTATACTGACGTGACAAAAGAAATTTAGAAAAACTATAATTACGCAAAAAAAATCACAATTACACTCTAATCCAAGAACACAAGCCAGATGCTTTGTTGACTGAACCTGTAGTGACACATTAATTCAGATACACAACTAATAAAGGAACATAATAAATTTTACCTTCATATATTGACGAAATGCACTCATTACAATAACATCTGCTATCTCTCCCATCAAATCACTGTATAAGACAAGGAACAACACTCTTTACTACAACATCTTACTCCGACTTCACGACAAGCACGAGCTCTTAACACACACTGTGCTCTCTACTAGCACTGACTGCCACGAACTCTCAACAACCACTGTCCTCTACGAGCTCTCTGGTAGCACTGACTGCTATGAACTCTCGACAACCACTGACTGCCACGAACTCTAAACACGCACTGTGGAGGCGGCTTAATAGTACTCTTTGGCGCACTCTCTGGCGCAGTGGCACAGTGTAGCCACCTTTCATATGCCCCTCCTCCACAGGCCAGAATTTGATGGTATTTTTGCCAGCATTGGTGGTGAAAATACCACCAAATTCGTCCAGAAAAATACAGACAAAAATAAAAGATAATATTAATACCTAAACATCACATAATTAGTTAAAAATTTTGGCTTTGCACTGACCTTTTACTAACCTAACATATGAAATACAGAAGGCAATACAAATTATTTTCATACATGTGACTTTACATAATAGTTTACACAATATACAAAAAATCAGTTTATACAAATGTTCACATAAAATGCTTTCAATGATTAGTTTATACAAAAAAGAACACCAACAGGTAACATCTTTTCAGTAGAAGCAGTCCATCAGTTGCACCCAGTAAAGTTTAGCAGGTACACCCAGCAACAAGTCACATTAGTTCAGTAGAAGCAGTTCATCAGTTGCACCCAGCAATGTTGAGTAGGTGCAGACAGCAACAAGTGACTTCATTTCAGTAGAAACAGTTCATCAGTTGCACCCAGCAATGTTGAGAGCAGGTGCAGACACCAACAAGTGATACCATTTCAGTAAAAACAGTCCATCTGTGGCACCCAGCAATGTTGAGCAGGTGCAGACAGCAACAAGTGACATTATTTCAGTAGAAACAGTTCTAACAGTGGCACCCAGCAATGTTGAGTAGGTGCAGACAGCAACAAGTGACTTCATTTCAGTAGAAGCAGTCCATCAGTTTCACCCAGTAATGTTGAGTTGGTGCAGACAGCAAGAAGTAACATCATTTCAGTAGAAACAGTTCATCAGTTGCACCCAGTAATGTTGAGTAGGTGCAGACAGCAAAAAGTAACATTATTTCAGTAGAAGCAGTTCCATCTGTGGCACCCAGTAATGTTGAGCAGGTGCAGACACCAACAAGTGACACCATTTCAGTAGGAGTAGTCCATCAGTTGCACCCAGCAATGTTGAGCAGGTGCAGACAGCAACAAGTGACATTATTTCAGTAGAAGCAGTTCCATGTGTGGCACCCAGTAAAGTTCAAGAGGTACACACAGCAACAAGTCACATTAGTTCAGTAGAAGCAGTCCATCAGAGGCACCCAGCAATGTTGAGTAGGTGCAGACAGCAAAAAGTCACATCTCTCAGCAGAAGCAGTTCCATCAAACTCACTAGCACTGTTCACACTGTTCATCAGAGTTTATGAGCACCAATTAAACATGTCCTAGTGGCACCACTCATGTAGAAAAGGTACCAGTAACAGTCCATGATTTTTTTTTTTTTACAATTACTGATCACACAGTTCATCAGCAGAAATTAAACACGACCAAATGTCACACATCATGTTGAAAAAGTGCAGGTAACAGTTCAGAATATTTATCTTCACTAATCAGACAGTTCAGGCATGAACAATAGTTTGAATGCACATACAGATGCTTTTACAGTAACATACAAATCATAACAAACACACAAATGATATCAGATAATTGTCCTATTAACTATTACAAATACTCAAATACCAGTAAACCTATAATATTTATGGGTGTCAGTGCAAGCCACTACAAACAAATAAAATAATATTTAGAGATAGGTGGTTAGGATTAGTAAAGGAAAACACACAGAACACACTCACTCATCTCTCATCCACATTAAGTACTACTGTGTAATTGAATAGTGTTAATTGTGTAAATGTAATTCTGTCAAAATCTGATGTTCATCATGTGTATCACGTAGTAGTGGCAGCAATGTATAACAGTCAATAATAGTTAGTCAACGTCATAGTCATCATGTCAAGACCAATGTTTGCCAAGCCAGATTAAATGTACTGTTGTTGAACAACTGTCAGTGAGCCAAGATATGCAAATACTTCCTCCCTTCAAAAAAAAGTATATACTGCTTAGTGATTTAACAAAGTGTGTATAGACTATCTTCCTTCTACTTTAGTGTTCTAGTCTGCTATCTTCATCCTCCTTGTTCCATAAGACCAACAAAAAAAAATATGCTCCTCACTTACTTTACCTCTTATACACCAAAACTCCAATAATCATCAACTTAATCTCAATAATACCTCAATAATACCTCTTCAATACGTCTTATCATCAATATCATTTACCTTACCTCTCATCAACTTCATATAATCTCTATACCTCAATAATACGTCGATAAATGTGAACCTTATTGCCAATATCATCTCACTTCCCAACACAACTCTTTCCTCTAGTCAGTCTCCTCGAACAAGTACAGATAAAATCCTAATGCAACTTCAATTCAGCATCCCATACAATCCGAAGACACAGTGTCAACACACAACCTCTGTGTAATCCATCTGACCCAAATTTTTTACTCATTATAAATTATAAGATACATTTTGGTTCCTTGTCCATCATTAAATAAAAGAAATGCATACCTGACCTCTAACAGACTTAGTTCGAATAACTCTCAGTAATTAAGTACGATTACGGAGTGTGAATGATCATAATATTTCACAGTGTGTATACCACTTCAAGAATCATAGCAGAAGCAAACATGTGGAGTATTTTTTGTGTCAAGTGTCACTTCCTATTTCAATTGCTCACGAAAATGCAGTGTAATAACTGTTAATGGTCTAAACCTAGTTTTGGTCTGTCATGTCGTTAGCGTCCTTCCTATTAGCATAAATTTATACAGCTTCCATAAAACCTCCAACTCATGTGACTTCTATGACTTTCTTGTACTAATGTCGTTCGTCGAATTATAGCAGTTAATTTTCTTATCTTAAAAATATATGGCACTGAGCGTAAGCAAAACTTGCAATAGCGAGTAAATATACCAGTAGAGAACAAAATGTCAACAAGTGGATGCAGCACAATTCCTACAACGAGGCTCTGCCAAGCGAACAATCTATAATTAACACAGTAGTGTGACCTAAACTCTATGTTTGTACACAGTATATCAGCATTTCTACACACCAAATTAAAGAGCAGTTATGGCAACAAAACAGAAATGTGTAAATATGCAATCCATACGCAAAGCAGTAAACATGTCATTAGCATCATATCAGCATAAGCAAATAAATGTTCATATGTCATCCTAATAAATAAACATGAAGGCGCAAGCAGATAAATCACAAAGTATAACTTACATACCTAAACACATCAGCACAATAAATCAAGTTACAATTATAATTTAAATAAATAAGCTCAGCAGGCACATAATTAAAAAAATATGACATCAGTGAAATAGCAGTGCAGCCAACCGATGCACAATATACACAAGTTACAACCCAGTTCATTAATCAATAATTGTCAAAATCAGTCAGTGAAAAAGCATAGCAGCCAAGCGATGCATAATATATACAAGTCACAACCCAGTTCATTAATAATCATTGTCAAAATCAGTTAGTGAAAAAGCATAGCAGCCAAGCGATGCATAATATATACAAGTCACAACCCAGTTCATTAATAATCATTGTCAAAATCAGTTAACGTACGCAAGCACGTCGCTTCACAAGTAAATTCATAGAACATGAAAGTAGCACATCACGTAATCGCGAGCAGCAAATTACGTCTAAAGTACGTACCTAAGTGGAAATATGTTACCTGAAAAATAAACTCCATTAATAGTTACCTTTTTAGTTTATTAGTTTCTCCTTCGAAATTACATTCTTCCTGAAATTTTCTCGATAGCAAGTCGTCTTAACGTCGGACACGCACAGAATTTACCTGAAGGTCTTAAATACTTTATACAACCGTATCCTGCAAAATACTGAATGTTAATAACAGAATTCATCAAGTCACTATAGCTTATACAGAATTTAGTCGGAGAAATTAGACTGTGTGTTTGTTTACGGCTGTCAGTGCATTCGCACTGAGCGCTCGATCAGCTGTGGGCGCGTGACGTAGGAAGCTATTGTTCGCGGTCAACGACTGCCTTGTGCGGCGCGCAGACTTCACTGTTGCTTTGAGTATGTGCCGCCGCCAAAACATAGCGCGGTATCCTTGTACTCTCCGCATGTTTACATGTAGCTGTTAGTTTCTCACAAGTATGTTATTCCACAAAAATTTTTACGTTAGATATATGATGTATTCCTTTAGAGCGTCGAGATTTAAGAGTTTCTACTTCAACAGTGTTATCATGTATAATTTTGCGAATTCTGTATGGACCGTTATAAAGCAGAAAAAATTTGCGACACAGGCCTTTTCCTTTGTGAGATAAACGGTGGGACTTAATTAACACTTTTTGACCAACTGACAAGATTTTTGAACGACCAGGACGCTTAGCTGATTTCTCTCTTCTAGTAGCCGCTGATGCAATATTTCGTAGAGCCAGGTTGACAACTTCAGAATGCCGCAGTTTCCGTGAAGGCGGAAAAGGAACGATTTCAGAAATGCGATTTGTTGGTACTTTATTTTTTAATATCAATAGAGGCGGTAAAGAAGTTGAATCATTAGGGAGTTCATTCAGAATATTTTGAAAAATATGAAGATACTGATCCCAAGTTCTGTGATTCTGATGACAATAAAGACGACACAGTTTATTGATTTCCTTCATCCATCTCTCTGAAGCATTAGATTGAGGGTGAAAAAGGGAAATGAAAATTGGTTTAATTTTACGACGCTGTAGAGTACGAAGCCAAATTTTAGAACGAAACTGTGATCCATTATCTGATATAACCTTATCAACGTGACCGACTTCTTTAAGAAAATGTTTGAGAAAAGCATTAGATACTGAACGAGCTGTTGCTTTGCGTAAAGGTGTAAAACACACATATTTTGACGTCAGTTCCACTGCTACGAAAATGTACGCAAAACCATTAGTAGAACGAACCACTGGACCAAACAAATCGACTGCAGCCATCTCCTTTAATTTCGCTGGAATGACAGGAAACAACGGTGCTCTGTGAGAAATCGTTGGAGGCTTAGCCATTTGACATAATTTGCATTTGGCAAGAACAGATCGAATACGTTTTTCCATATTACTGAAGTAACAATTTTCTCGTAATTTATGAAAGCATTTTCGGGGACCAAAGTGTGCATAACTGAGATGCGTATACCAAATCAATTTATTGACCCACTCATCAGGAATACAAACTAACCAAACAAAGTTGTCGACCGATTTTCGTTTAAAAAGAACTTTCCAGATAGATCGCAAAAACGAGGTGTGGCCAAATCGTCCAAACTAACAAAGCGTCTAGGAAAATTAGAGACACCAAGGAACTACGAACGTCACGTTTTGTGGTAGGAACAGCATAATTACGAATAGCGTCTAATTTCTCTGGATCAGGAAGAATACCTTCTGTAGCAATAATGTGACCGACAAATTTCACCTGAGAACGACCAAATTCAGATTTTTCCAAGTTCACTGTCATGCCAACTCGTGCAAAGATACGTAATAATGAGTCCAAAATTTTGTTGTGCTCACTCCAAGAATATTTAGCAATAAGAATATCGTCCACATATGAAGTAATATTGTCACGAAGATAAACAGGTAAAATTCCATTTAAGCTACGAAAGAATGCTGCTGAAGGTACAATAAGTCCAAATGGTAATTTACGAAATCACTTTTAGGTACAATTAGTCAAATCCGGTTATTGTTTACTTAGTCTCTAGATAGATTGATAGTCGAAGAGTTGTTTTTGACAGATGCAAAGAATAGTAAAAGAGGAGGCAGCGGTACAGAAAACTAAAAGAGAAATAGCACCACTACAGCTCGGGGCCCTATGCTCGCTACGGCACATATTCACTTAGAGTAGTGAATCCCCTGAGGACATTAATAAGTCCAAACAGTAATTTTCGAAATCTCATTTACGTAAATAGTCAAATCCGGTTATTGTTTATCTACTGTCTAGATAGATTGATAGTCGAAGAGTTGTTTTGACAGATGCAAAGAATAGTAAAAGAGTAGGCAGCGGTACAGAAAACTAAAAGAGAAATAGCACCACTACAGCTCGGGGCCCTATGCTCGCTACGGCACATATTCACTTAGAGTAGTGAATCCCCTGAGGACATTAATAGCTGCACATAATTTCCAGTTTGTGACTTAGTGGCACATCTGGCGGAAGTACGTACGTAAATTGATCTAGCCATGAACATGGATGTATGTCGTTCTTCGAATTGCGAAGTATCTTAATCTTCCGAACAGTTAAGAAGTGTATATAGTCAATGTTTGCACCTCGTGGCGACAAAGACCTACCGCGTCTGTCCCGGTCCGAATGTCGATTATTGTCAAGTTCGCGCGCCTGGCGCTCTCTTGTCGCATCCCGTAAATGAAATAAATTATTTTCTTCATACCCTACTGCTAAACTAACACTTGTCAATTTATCTGAGATCATCTCAACTCTTTCCGATGAGTCACTTAATTGTCCTTTCTGTTTATTTATGTCTTCCGTAAGTGTCGCGACTCGGGTTTCAGTATTGTCACATTTAGTAGTTAACTGTTCACACTGTTGCGTTAAGTTATTTATTCTGTCATTTGGTACGGATTCCTCGGTTCCTTCAATTATTTCTTCCTTATCCTTTGCACGTTGTAAATTTAACTCTGAAAAATTCTGTACTATCACACGATCTTTTTCTTCCTCGTCCTTGCCCTGTTCCTCATGTCTGACTTCTGTTGAAATTAAGCTATTATTGTGAGCCTTCAAAATCGGTTGTACTTCTTCTCTAATTTCTTTATCTGATTCGTCATTCGTATTTTTGAAACATGTCCCTATTCGTGAGCATAACCGTGTTGTCATTGCTTCCATCTCAGTTCTAATTTCAGATCGCAAAGTTCCCATCTGTGTTTCCATTGTTTCCATTCGTGTTACCATTGTTCCCATTTGTGATCCCAGATTTAATATTGCACCCATCAACTGCTCCATATTAACTTGTTCTAAATTCTTTTCGCCCCTAACATTTCCCGCAAAACCAGTTTCCTTCGTCATAGCTGTAAAGCTATCTGTGTTCGATACTCTTTCAGAATCTTCTGTCGTTAATCTCAGATTCTGTGAATTATCTGATTGAGAAAAATTTTGAAATGGTTCCGGACCATTTTCCCGACTTATTATATTGTTTTCAACTCCATTATTCATCGCACAGTTTTCCTCTGTTGGCGAGTTCGCCATGTTAACAATTTCGTCATTCTCACTATTCATCATTTTTGCCTTTTTCATTGATCGCGTAATCATTTACAAAATATACAAAAGATTCGTCACTGTACGAAAATTACACACGGTGACTCTTTATCTCAACAATACCATTCACATGCAATGACTCCCTCAAACACGATTAACGAACAATTGAAATAATTGCACAAAATTGTTAAACGCGTATACAAGGCAATAAAAATTAAATTTTGAAAAATACCATTAGAAGAATGCCAATTACCAAATCTACACACTCAATACAGACTACAATCACTAAACTCAAAATTACTACAACAAAACTACAGTCTACAATTTTCACAATCAGAACAATTCCAAGGGACGATCCTGGCAGGGTCGCCACGTGCATGGGGGCTTAATTAAATAAATTTGATTGTACTTTTAAGTTTAGTATGTCCGATTACGTAAGTCTCGTAATCGGTTGGCCCTGACTAGAATTGTTACGCTATCTGACTGCAAAGAACAATGTAAGAAAATTTCAGTAAACACAGTTAATTAATTAAGTCCCCAGCAACTAAAAAACCTACAAAATCCAAGCACAAATGTAACTGTTCTGTATGTGGGAGTGTGACTCAACGTATGCATCTGGCACGGTTCTTTTCCAACAAGACAAGAATTTTGATACCAATTATACTGACGTGACAAAAGAAATTTAGAAAAACTATAATTACGCAAAAAAAATCACAATTACACTCTAATCCAAGAACACAAGCCAGATGCTTTGTTGACTGAACCTGTAGTGACACATTAATTCAGATACACAACTAATAAAGGAACATAATAAATTTTACCTTCATATATTGACGAAATGCACTCATTACAATAACATCTGCTATCTCTCCCATCAAATCACTGTATAAGACAAGGAACAACACTCTTTACTACAACATCTTACTCCGACTTCACGACAAGCACGAGCTCTTAACACACACTGTGCTCTCTACTAGCACTGACTGCCACGAACTCTCAACAACCACTGTCCTCTACGAGCTCTCTGGTAGCACTGACTGCTATGAACTCTCGACAACCACTGACTGCCACGAACTCTAAACACGCACTGTGGAGGCGGCTTAATAGTACTCTTTGGCGCACTCTCTGGCGCAGTGGCACAGTGTAGCCACCTTTCAATATTTACCATGAATTCAGTTTTTTCGAAGATGATGTTAATGAGAGAACGCAAGAAATAATACTTTGTGCATGAGTAGTTTAAAAACAGTGATAAAGTGTGGACAGACAGCACAATCAAAACACTCGAAAAGTACTTGAACACTAAACACTTCAAAAACACTGAACACGTCAGAAAAGGCAATGACCATTACAAACGGAGCCCTATTCACTTTTTCCTAAACTGGAAAAATACCTATCCTGGGATGGTAGATTGTTGATGAAAGGAAATTGGGTATGGAGGGAGACAGGAGAGAGGAGGTGATGAGGACTGAGGAATGGTAAGACGTGGTGACGAGATAGGGGTGACTGTGAGGGACAAGGAGACAGGGGTTAGCTGGTATTGGGATTTATAGATGTTTCAGAAAAAGGGAGTGGGGGCCAACAGGAAGGTGAGAAGGAGGTGTGGTGTGAGGAGTGGGCGAGGAAGGAGCCCTTGTGGACAGGGGGGGGGGGGGGTGCAGTGGATTCAGAGTCCAGAGTTGGTAGGATGGGTGTATGTCAGGGCTGTCAGGGCAGAGTTAGTGGTCTGGAAGAGGGAGACTTGGGAGAGGATGTGGAGGGTGTGCAGGTGGAGGGTTGGTGGGATGTGTAGGTAGAGGCATGGCAGCACACTAGGTGTGGAAAGGAGAGGGGACACAGTAGGATCGTTGGAAGCGAGTTTGCAAATGGTGTAGGTTATTCAGAGGTCTTCAATGAGTGAGGAGAGGTAGGAATTTGATGTGTTGGTTTAGGATCCTCGTAGGGGCGGGGGGGGGGGGGGGGGGGGGGGGAAGGTAAGCGGATGCGTAAAGAGTGGCGGAAAGCAGCGTTCAATGATCTGGAGGGACTTGCATAACTAGAGTGGAGCAGATATCCATGCAACATTAGCATAGCAAAGGATGATGAGGATCAAGAAATTGTATGTTGGACGGACAGTGGAGGTGTAGTCCGAATCTTCGGTCAGTTAGTAGTTTTAGTCTATTTTGGGACTTTCTGTTGGATGGTAAATTGATGAGATTTCCATGTTAGTTGCTGGTCAAAGGTTAGTCTAAGGTTAGTTGGCTGGATAGCGACAGAAGTAAGTGGTGAGGTAGAAGTCGCGAAGAAGGATGTTGCAGGTGGTACATCCTATAATTATTACCTGGATTTGGAGGGGTTAATCTTAAGGAGCTATTGGCCACACCAGGAGGGAAACTGATCGAGGTGGAGTTGGAGGGATCATGGAGATTTCTGGAGCACAGGACAGAGAGCGAGGAAAGCGGTTTTACCAGCATACTAGAGGAGGTGACCGGGAGGAGGTGGTTTGGGCATATCGGCAGTTTATCAGAGGTATAGGAGAGGGGGGAATGAGGCACTCGTGCAGTGTGGTGGAATCTTCTGCATTATGACTTAGCGGATGATCTTTTTTTGCTTTCCCTGTGTGCGGTATAAGTCTTAGATAGGGCTCTCTTCAGACACCAAACACTTTGGATATCTTGATTACGATAGCACCCACCATCTGACCATGTTGGAATTCACTTAGCTCCGCAGAATGCATTCACAACTACACAGAAGACTGTTATGATCACGACTGACGCTCGCAACGTATTGAGGACGGTGGACAGGTGCCATTCATGGTCAAATACAACGGCGCAACCTACAGGTTTGGCTAGCAACTGCCTTTATCTTCATGTATGCTTTTCTCGCAGTTTTTCCATATTTTTGTTCAACCCTTGTGGATGTATTGTTCGGAAAGAGCATGCGTATAAATGAGAGGGTGTATATACGTTTATTTCATAGGGTGCAAAAGCAAACCTTTTGAGGATGACTGTATTCCTCTTGTGTCATACATATAAAACAGATAAAATGCTGTGATGGAGTTGGAGCATTATGGACCATAGAATTTTATCTGTTTTATATGTATGACGTAAGAAGAATAAAGTCCTTCTTAAAAGTTTTTTTAGCCTAGTAGGTTTTTCGACCATATGGAATAAACTCACGTTCACCTTCTCATTTATGTGTATGCGCTGCTCTTACTGAGTGATACATATATTGCATAACAAAGCAAAGATCCGCATTCTGGCTCTGTTGAACGATTCGAGACCGACCGGGCCATCCTCCGCCAATGGCATCATTGGTTTCAGTATTGAGGGGCGTGGGATCACCGCACTGGCCTTCGGCCGTTGTCGGTTTTCTTGATCTTTGAGCCGCTGCTTATCACTTGGGTAGCTCCTCAGCTGGCATTTCGTAGCTGGGTGCTAATCATTCCTACCTTCCCACCAAAGACTAATCTCTGGTAGTACTGGGAATGGAACCCAGGACTTCCGCATAACAGTCAGCTGAGCTACGGAGGCCGATACCTGTTGCGGAGGCTTAACAGCTATCACACATACGTTACAGTAGGGAACTACCTTTGTTTGTTCTTTGTTACAGTTTTAGTACCACTATAGTCGCTTACACATGTAAAATATCTAAACTAATGCAGTATAATTCACTTACAAGGGGAGACCGCCAATTGTGAAATTCAGATTTGATTCATATTGCGCATAATAAAAGCTCATGGCCAGAGGTGTAATGTGGCAAAGCACCAAGATGCACTTCTCAGCCGTTGTCGAGAAAATCGACAGTTAAAAGAGACCGTTGCGGTGAAATACTCTCTACGATTACTAATTTTCTACAGCGTCGTGGCGCAGAGGTGAGCGCTCTGGTTCGTAATCCGAAGGTCGTCGGATCGAATCTCACGCCATGCAACTTTTTTTTTTAGTATTTGTTTTTTGTAATTCAAATGTACACACACACACACACACACACACACACACACACACACATATATATATATATATATATATATATATATATATATATATATATATATATATATATTTCGCGGCAATCAGTTGCAAGAATTGTACATATAATAAGTTGTTGAAAGTCGTTTGTCGTGGAAAGACTGGCGACTTCAAACATCATTATGTTTTCCGCAGCAAAGTTGTATTTCATAAATGTTATTAATTGTCTTCATAATGTTAACCACGTATAGTTAACGGAAGACGTAGAAACGATATTCCGAAACGAATACGTATAGCGTAAGTCAAACGTTCGGATTAGAATAGAGACCCCACGAACACAAATTTGCTGTGGCAGGTATGAAATATAAACTCCGTTACTCGCTCGTTACACTTGAAGGACAGATGCTGAATGGGCCGAAACGAGCCGCCGCATAACAGCGTAGTTGCCTGCTAACTTCGAAAGAAGGTAGATGCGGTCCCTAGCGCAACTTATAACATCGTCGAAAATCAGTGCGTACATGAGAGCTTTGGTACACCCTGTTAAACAAACGGAAAAATGGAGGCGGTACAATTGGAGAGCGATCCGGGCCCTTCGCATGAAAGTGATGTGATCGAAGAAGATTCTATACACAGTGAAGTGGCGAAACCACAATTGAAAGATGCGTTCGTGTATTTTGAAAGCCTCCTTCGTAACAGTAATCGCATCGCAGCAGAACCGTCATCATCAATCAACGAAGAAGCCATGGTAATTGGGGAAGAAATGTTCCAGAATACGCTGCAAATGCTCGCCGAAAAAACCCTCGTTCATGGTGAGGAACTGATAGACAGTAATGAAATCGACGATAATAATGCCTACGAAGACGCTGAAACGAGTCCCATTGCCAACGAATCATCAGACGAATACGAGCCGGACGAGAAGAAAAAAAAAGGGTACGACTATATTTTTCTGGATTACAAAATTAGAGCTGTCAATCAGGCCAAAGAACATCCAGGCTGGAGTCTCAAAACTCTACAAAAAATGGGTGCTCTCGTTTGACAAATATGGGCTATTTATCCAGGTGAGAAGAGCAAATCAAACGTGGCGGTAGCAAATTTGATAAATATTGTACCATCGATTCATGCGTGCATGACAAAACTTCCAGCAAGTTACTACCAGAAACCTGCAGCAGTGGGCCTTGGGTGCTGCAAGTCAGTTCCCAGATTTCAACTTCAAAGCTTCAAAAACATTGGGTCACCGAATTTGGAAAGAAGCATGGGATTCGGCAACGGAAAATCACAAAATTTGTTTCCCGGAAAGAGACGGCTACCCAAGACGAAATTTTGGCCGCAGCGGACACATTTCGGATCCAGACGCGAACATTGATAACTAACTTCGACAAAGATTTCATAATTAATGCTGATCAAACAGGTACGTAAAGAGCTGTTCACAAATGTCATATGACATGATATCAGAATATGATAATCTGATATATGATAGACAAAACAGATTTCGCATTTCTTATATAAACGATATTTTTACATTTTGTTTGTCAGGGTGCCAGTACCAGTCCACGTTCAACAGAACTCTCGCCGAAAAAAGGGTCAATGGCTGTCCTGGTAACCCGACACGATATGAACAAGGTGACGCATTCGTATACGGAACAATATTCAATCACGATGTCTGGACGAGTCTTGCCTCTTATTTTCGTATGCCTCCAAGAGTCCATAGGTACGTTTGGATCCAGAGTACAGAAGACAGTCGACGAGTACGCCAAGAAGTATACCAACGTTGTTATTACATCCTCCAAATCCGGTAAACTAACAACGGGTTTCTTCATGGACTTCTTGCGTAATGCTTTGCAACCATACGTACAAAAGAAAGAATTTCTCCTTCTGATCGACTCTTGGGGTGGGCAAACGAGCCCGGCGTTATACGATGAGATGTTCCAGGACGATAAGAAGTTAGCAACGTGCACTATAAAAGTCATTCCTCCAAAGTGCACTTCTCTCGTCCAACCGTGTGACGTGTATTTTTACCGGCAGGTAAAAAATTTGATCAAGCGCCTTCAAAATTGTGCCTTTTTAATCGATCGAAACCGTGACATCAACTCCAGAGACGAATGTATAAAAATCCAATCCATCGTCCACCACCAATTGTCTTCTCCGATTTTTGCCGATATGATACGCTACGCGTGGTATGCATCAAACCTGACGAACGATAGAAAAATTTTTCAGAATGTCAATCAGGTGTGTTTCCCAACAGATAATTTAAAAAGCAATTGTTCTTGTAAAAACGCATCGTTTATCAGATGTGCTCGATGCCGTGGTGTTTTCTGCTTTCCATGTTTCTATGATAACTATCACTCTGGTTCGTGCGATACTCCAGCTACTTCTGGTCACTAATTGTTAATTATGTGCGAGTGTATACCGAACTTTTCAGTAAATTGTATCCACTTGAATATTATTTGTGATATTACTTTTTGCACGACAAAGGACTTTCAACAACTTATTATATGCATAATTGTTGCAACTGATTGCCGGGAATTATATATATTACAAAAAACAAATAATAAAAAAAAGTTGCATGGCGCGATCTTCGGATTACGAACCCGAGCGCTTACCGCTGCACCACGACGCTGCAGAAACTTATTAATCGTAGAGGGCATTTCACCGCAACGGTTCCTTTTAACTGTCGATTTTCTCGACAACGGCTGAGAAGTGCATCTTGGTGCTTTGCCACATTACATCTCTGGCCATGAGCTTTTATTATGAGCAGTATGAATCGAATCTCAATTTCACAATTGGCGGCCTTCCCTTGTTAAGGGGTAGAATGATAGTCATTTGTTCACTGTATCTACCTAGGGGCCTAAAGATGGTGGATTAAATCATCAAAACCGGTGAGAATTAAATAAAACTAATGCTCATAACTGATGATTTTACACGTAAATAAAACAGCTGTTGCCCCACTATTTATTAAAAGATGGATGTACGGAAATAAATTGTTGTTCAGAACAACAAGCCGCAGGTCCGTTCTTACTTAATTACCGCTAGCAAGCGAGGATAACTGTTCAGCATGTCTCTCCCAGCAGCGTAGGTCGTCCGTGTTGCTGGACACCACAACGAAAAACTATTACAAAACAAACAGCAAATACATTGGGAACAACAGATTCAAATTAATAAGTTATAAATAAATGAAGACTTGTTACTTTACAATATTTATTATTAATTATTTTTCATCGTACATTGGTTACAAATAAGCCCCGATTCAACTGTCTAACTAAAATAAAGACAAATATGTGCAATTACGAAAGAAGCTAAAATTAAGTCCTGTTCATCAGCACGTCCAGACGAGAGTGTCCATTAAAAAATATAGGGATAAAACAACCGCTTCTATACAGGTTCACACCAACGATTTAATTTGTTCTTGACAGGAATTATATTCATTATAACAAAAATTAAGAAAGCAAGCAAAAATTACGTAATTTATGTCGAAATTGTGAGGGTACTACATTACGTTGAAATGAAAAGGGAAACTCGCCAGTACCAGGAATGGACATCTCGAGGGTGGTTATAATTAAAGTGCAGCTACTCACAGACGTTCAATGTGGGCTGTAGCTATCGTCTGACAGCAAAACTTGGCAGATATGCTAGTGGGTTAATGCAGAGCCGATTTACGCTGAAAAAAAAGTAGCTACAGTTTTGGACTCCAGGTGCAAATATGGCACTGTGAATGCAAGAAAGTCGTACAGAAATGTTTCCGTATGTAATGGGCTGGGAACAGGACACGGGCAGAAAAGGTGAACCAACTGAGAAAGCCACAATGTTGAGTTTATTATCAGCCGCCGCTAACAGGGTTCCCTTAATGTGACGAGATGCTATACAGCGCCAGATTTGCAGCTGGTGGCCAAGAATGGAACTAATTTTTTTCAGCATAAATCGGTTCAGCACTAACGCATCAGAATATCTACCAAGGCTGACTGCCATTCGATAATTACAGCCCACACTGGACCTCCGTGAGTAGCTCCATTTTAGTAATAACCATCCGGTTGACAGATGCGAAAATTACCGAACTATCAGCTTAATAAGTCACAGCTGAAAATACTAACGCGAATTCTTTACAGACGAATGGAAAAACTGGTAGAAGCCGACCTCGGGGAAGATCAGTTTGGATTCCGTAGAAATGTTGGAACACGTGAGGCAATACTTACCCTACGACTTATCTTAGAAGAAAGATTAAGGAAAGGCAAACCTACGTTTCTAGCATTTGTAGACTTAGAGGAAGCTTTTACAATGTTGACTGGAATACTCTCTTTAAATTCTGAAGGTGGCAGGGATAAAATACAGAGAGCGAAAGACTATTTACAATTTGTACAGAAACCAGATGGCAGTTATAAGAGCCGAGGGGCATGAAAGGGAAGCAGTGGTTGGGAAGGGAGTGAGACAGGGTTGTAGACTCTCCTCGATGTTATTCAATCTGTATATTGAGCAAGCAGTAAAGGAAACGAAAGAAAAATTCGGAGTAGGTATTGAAATCCATGGAGAAGAAATAAAAACTTTGAGGTTCACCGATGACATTGCAATTCTGTCAGAGACAGCAAAGGACTTGGAAGAGCAGTTGAACGGAATGGACAGTGTCTTGAAAGGAGGGTATAAGATGAACATCAACAAAAGCAAAACGAGGATAATGGAATGTAGTCGAATTAAATCGGGTGATGGCGAGGGAATTAGACTAGGAAATGAAACAGTCACAGTAGTAAAGGAGTTTTGCTATTTCGGGAGCAAAATAACTGATGATGGTCGAAGTAGAGAAGATATAAAATGTAGACTGGCAATGGCAAGGAAAGCGTTTCTGAAGAAGAGAAATTTGTTAACATCGAGTACTGATTTAAACGTCAGGAAGTCGTTTCTGAAAGTATTTGTATGGAGTGTAGCCACGTATGGAAGTGAAACATGGACGATAAATAGTTTGGACAAGAAGAGAATAGAAGCTTTCGAAATGTGGTGCTACAGATGAATGCTGAAGATTAGATGGGTAGATCACATAACTAATGAGGAGGTATTGAATAGAATTGGGGAGAAGAGGAGTTTGTGGCACAACTTGACTAGAAGAAGGGATCTGTTGATAGGACATCTTCTGAGACATCGAGGGATCACAAATTTAGCATTGGAGGGCAGCGTGGAG
Source organism: Schistocerca piceifrons (assembly GCF_021461385.2). NCBI lineage: Eukaryota > Metazoa > Arthropoda > Insecta > Orthoptera > Acrididae > Schistocerca > Schistocerca piceifrons. Next base: position 57,482,798 of record NC_060145.1, on the reverse strand, counting down.
GGCAAAAATCGTAGAGGGAGACCAAGAGAAGAATACACTAAGCAGGTTGAGAAGGATGTAGGTTGCAGTAGGTACTGGGAGATGAAGAAGCTTGCACAGGATAGGGTAACATGGAGAGCTGCATCAAACCAGTCTCAGGACTGAAGACCACAACAACAACAACATCCGGTACATCAAACCAACGTTATGGTTGATGACATCTCAGCTGAATAAGCTGTAGTAGATGTTGGGTAGCGTAGGTAGGGAGGCGTATTTTCTAAAGTTTTCAGCTATATTGAGAAAAACACCATAGTTACAGTTGGAGACATTGTAACAGTTTTGTCAAAATATGGCTCTCTGTGATGCCAGGTCCCGATGTCCCGGAGGAGGGTTTGCTACTGGCCGGGGCAGGCGGACCGGGCTCGGGACTGGCTGTTTCTGAACCTGGACCTCAGCGACGAGGACCTGAACGTCGCGCGCTACACCCCGACCACGGTATGCTACGATCCGAGGCGGGTCGCGTCCGCGACTCCCGATGCTTGCTGCTGCTCGTACTATCACCAGGGCCCGGACGCTTGCTGCTGCAGTTATAGTCGACCCTGGCGCTACACGGCCCCGGTCAAGTCTGGCTTCTCCAAAATCGAGCGCAGCAAGGACGGCTTCAAGGTAAGCAGCTAGACAACATCTGCGTCCCTTCAACTGTTGTTTTCAGTTTATAAGTCAACCAAAAATTATTACCTTTACTATGGAATTAGTTGATTATCCAGGGTTGCCAGATTACTTACGCTCACTAAACAAGATATTATTGATTGCCTTAAAAGAACACGCTGGTCGCTCTCGAGCGCTGTAGATGCTGCTGAACTGCTACCAGGCGACTGTGTGGCTCTTCGTCCCTCATGTAAGTCATGGCACTTAAGTAGTGTTGAATAGAACTTAAGCTCTTACCTTTCTTACGTCTCTCTCCAACCTGCTTCTAGCAAATCAATGACGAGCTCAGTGGCCAGCCGCTGCGGCAGAGCGGTTCTAGGCGCTTTAGTCCGGAACCGCGCGACTGCTACGGTCGCAGGTTCGAATCCTGCCTCGGGCATGGATGCGTGTGATGTCCTTGGATTAGTTAGGTTTAAGTAGTTCTAAGTCTAGGAGACTGATGACCTCAGATGTTAAGTCCCATAGAGATCAGAGCCATGTGAACCATTTTGACAGGCTCAGTACAGTGCTCGTTAGTCTTAACCACAGATCAAAATAACTCATATTTAATATTTAAACAAGAAAAGCCCAGAACCTGCTTTCCATAGAATATCGTCACAGTGGCACAAACAAATTAGGAATGCAGGGCTATACACTCCAAGGGGAAAAAAAATGACGCACCAAGAAGGAATTATCCAAATGGGGCCGAAACGGGCAAGTGCGATTTACATGTACAAAGAAGCAAATCATTACGATTTCAGAAAAACTGAATGATGAGTTCAAGAGAAAGAGCTTCACAAATTGGGCAAGTCAGTAACGCGTTGGTCAACCTCTGGTCATTATCCAGGCAGTTATTCGGCTTGGCACTGATTGAAGTTGTCAGATAGCCTCCTGAGAGATATTGTGCCAAATTATGTCCAATTGGCGCGTTAGAACGTTAAAACCCCGAGCTGGTTCGAGCATCCTGCCCATAATGCTCCAAACGATCTCAATTAAGAGAGAGATCTGGCGACCTTGCTGGTCAAGGTATGGTCTGAAAAACTTGAAGAAAAGAGAAACTACCACTGTGTGCAGGAAGCCACTATCTTGCTGAACATACGCCCAGGATAGCCTGCCATGAAGGGCAACTAAATGGGGAGTAGAATATTGACGATGTACCGCTGTGTTGCGAGGAAGCCTTGATGAAAACCAGAGTGGTTCTACTATGAAATAAAATGGCGCCCCAGACCATCACTCCTGGTTGTCGGCCGTACAGTGGTCGACAATCAGGTTGGTATCCCACTGCTGTCCATTGTGTCTGCAGACACTTCTTCGTCCTAGAATCTCATTGACTGGAGTAGAATTGTCTTCACTGATGAGTCCCGCTTCGAACTGAGCCCCGATGGGTCTGGAGACGTCCCAGACGTCGCTGGGACACTTTGCCCGCCTTACAGCCCTACTGCCTGGAGTGATGGTCTGGGTGCCATTCCATTTCATAGCAGAACCCCCTGGTTCTCATCCAGGCACTCTTACAGCAAAGTGGTTTGTTGACGATATTCTGCAGCCCCTTTTGTTGCCCTTCATCGCAAGCCGTTGTGGGATTACATTTCAACAAGATAATGCCCTCTGCACATGGCGAAAGTTTCTACTACTTGTCTTCATGCTTGCCAAATCCTATCTTGGACAGCGAGATCGCTGGATCTCTCACCAACAGAGAACGTTTGGAGCAGTATGGGCAAGATCCTCCAACTAGCTCGGGACTTCGATGATGAAACACGCCAGTTGGACAGAATTTTGCACTACATCTCCCAGAAGGGCATGCAACAACTCTGTCAATCAATGCCAAGCCGAATAACTGCTTCCGTGAGGGCCAAATGTGGAGCAACACTTTATTTCTGCTCTGTTTGTGAAGCTCGTCGATGTCAATAAATCATCCTTTTCTGTCTCTGAAACAGTAATCATTTGTTTTTCGGTGCATATACATGCCATCTACCGACTTCTGTCCCATTCGGATACTTCCTTCATGGTGCGTATTTTTTTTATCTTGGAGTGTATTTGTTTTTGGATCCGAGATTCAAATCGAGTCTGAGCTTAATAAGTTGTTTATTAACTCTAATATCTCGACTCGTACCATATTAAACTGGCAGCGAATAACTTTCCACACTGCGAGCACAAAGTCACCTAAAAATTTTAAACGTTTTGCTCTCTAGAAGCTCAGTTTAATTATGAATGTCCTATTAACGTTATGGGGAGGTACCTCACCTACGTGGAAGACTGCTTGGGAACTCTATAAGCTTTCCTAATCAGCGAAGCTCGCAAATGCAAAAAACAATACAATTAATCAGGCAATGCCAGTTGAACAGCAAACCGTGCAGTGTATGAGCTGCTCAGAAAGTGGATAGGGCAAATGCGAAATTCAATACTTACTCCAAATTCTGCAGACGTGTACCCCAACTGGTGGTGGGACACGAATCTCTCTCTATCCATGGCAGGACGGCATATCTCTCCTCCTCACTGCCAGGGCGGCCAGTGTTCAAAATTATCTTCCTGTAAACCAAACTCCGTACTTTTGGAAAAACTCAGCATGGAGGGTAGGACTCTCAGCCATGGCCACAGTGACCAACACGAATCTCGTTTTACTGGCGTGAATACGTGGGAACCTTGCAAGAATTTTCCATTCTTGGTTTATAGAATGTATATTAATATGTTGATATCGGCTACTAGCTATGTTCCGCTCATTGCCCGAGCCCTTCGCACCTAAGCGTGGTGGTGGGCAAAACTTATTTGATTGGATGACAAGATCTGGCTGGAGAGGCAACGGATTTTGTTATGGTGGCCGAGGATTGTTGTGGCGGCCTGTTCTTAGATTTGTACAGGGAGGTGAATTGAAACACACAGTTGTGCCCTAGGGACTTACAGTGGCTTGATGGCAGCTGCCTTCAACAGAGACCTCTGCATTCGCCACCAAAGCGTGGAGTAGGGTTGTACCACAACTGCTTCCATGAACTGCAGTGTCCTGGGGAGCCACTTCCCTTCTCTAGAGCATCTGTGACTGACTTCTGAAGGAAAACCTGGGCCTGCTCATTTCTTAAGCAAGATAATTGGAAGCCTTCTTCCTGAGTTAGCCCGAGTTGTACTCTCCTCAAAAGTAGCTAAAATGAGTAGAATGGTAGAAAGGAGCTGTTGTGTTTCGATGTGCCCATGACCACACTGGGAATGAAGTTGCCCGATGTGTTGGTGTATCAGTGTGGACTGTCCAACATCTCTGCATAGTGTGGTGTACCAGCCACAGCCCTGTAACACCGCGTTAGGACAGGGGTCCCAAAAACATCCTATCCACCAGGGACAGAGACGCATTTCACACTGTGGTTACCACAATCGGTTTTGAACCTGGCAGATACTGCTGTTGTCAGTGATTGTAGGTCCATATCAACAGTTTCTGAGCGACCATTCGGAAAGGGATCTGCATGCAATACATATTTGGAGATTTGGAGAAAGATTCCTCTTAAGAAGCCATTGCTCACAGAACTACATAAATCTACATCTAGATCGACATCTACGTGATTACTCTGCTATTCACAATAAAGTGCCTGGCAGAGGGTTCAATGAACCATCTTCAAGCTGTCTCTCTACCGTTCCACTCTCGAACGGGGCGCGGTAGAAACGAGCACTTAAATTTTTCTGTGCGAGTCCTAATTTCTCTTATTTTATTGTGATGATCATTTCTCCCTGTGTAGTTGGGTGCCAACGGAATGTTTTCGCAATCGGAGAAGAAAACTGGTGATTGAAATTTCATGAGAAGATCCCGTCGCAACGTAAAACGCCTTTGTTTTAATGATTGCCACTCCAATTCACGTATCATGTCTGTGACACTCTCTCCCCTATTTCGCGATAATACAAAACGACCTTCTTTGTATTTTTTCAATGTCATCCGTCAGTCCCACCTGATGCGGATCCCACACCGCACAGCAATACCCCAGAATAGGGCGGACAAGCGTGGTGTAAGCAGTCTCTTCAGTAGACCTGTTGCACCTTCTAAGTGTTCTGCCAATGAATCGCAGTCTTTGGTTTGCTCTACCCACAATATTATCTATGTGATTTTAAGTTATTTGTGATTGTAATCCCTAAGTATTTAGTTGAATTTACAGCCTTCAGATTTGTGTGACTTATTGCTTAATCGAAATTTAGCGGATTTCTTTTAGTACTCAAGTGAATAACTTCACACTCTTCTTTATTCAGGGTCAAGTGCCATTTTTAGCACCATACAGATATCTTATCTGAATCGTTTTGCAGTTCTTTTTGGACATCTTATGACTTAACAAGACGATAAATGACAGCATCATCTGCAAACAATCTAAGACGGCTACTGAGATTTTCTCATACGTCGTTAATATAGATAAGGAACAATAGAGGGCTTATAACACTCCTTTGGGGAAAGCCGGATATTATTTCTGTTTTACTTGTTGAATTTCCGTTTATTACTACGAACTGTGACCTTCCTGACAGGAAATCACGAATCCAGTCGCGCAACTTAGGCGATATTCCATAGGCACGTAATTTGGTTAGCAGGTGCTTGTGAGGAACGGTGTCGAAAGACTTCTGGAAATCTAAGAATATGGAATCAATTTGACATCCCCTGTCGATAGCACTCATGACTTCATGAGTATAAAGAGCTAGTTGTGTTTCGCAAGAACGATATTTTCTGAATCTGTGCTGTCTACGTGCCAATAAATCGTTTTCTTCGAGATACTTCGTAATGTTCGAATACAGTAGATGTTCCAAAACCCTACTGCAAATCGACGTCAGTGATATTGGTTTGTAATTCAACGGATTACTCCTACTTCCCTTTTTGCGTATTGGCGTGACTTGATCAGTTTTCCAGTCTTTAGGTACGGATCTTTCTGTGAGTGAGCGGTTGTATATAATTGCTAAATATGGAGCTATTATATCAGCATACTCTGAGAGGAACCTGATTGGTATACAATCTGGACCGGAAGCCTTGCTTTTATTAAGTGATTTAAGCAGCTTTGCGGCACTGAGGATATCTATTTCTATGTTTCTCATCATGGCAGTTGTTCTTGATTGGAATTCAGAAATATACTTCGTCTTCTTTGGTGAAGGAGTTTCGGAAAATCGTGTATAATAACTCTGCTTTAGTGGCACTGTCATCAATGACTACACCTTTGTTATCGCGCAGTGAAGGTGTTGACTGCGTCTTGTCACTGGTGTGCTGTATGTATGACCAGAATCTCTTTGGGCGTTTTGCCAGATTTCGAGACAGAGTTTCGTTGCGGAAATTATTGAAAGCATCTCGCATTGAAGTACGCGCTATATTTCTAACTTCTGCAAAACTTTGCCAGTCTTGGGGATTTTGCGTTCTTTTAAATTTGGTTTGCTTTTTTCGCTGCTTCTGCAACAGCGATCTGACACGTTTTGTGTACCATGGTTGATCAGTACCATCACTTATTAATTTATGTGGTATATATCTTTCAATTGCTGTCGATACTCTCTCTTTGAAATCATTCCAAATCTTTTCTACGCTCACATGATCAGATCGGAAGGAGTGCAGACTCTCTCTTAAAAAGGCATTTTTATCAGCTTTTTTTTCTTTTTGATGGTTGTAGGAGTTACGGTATTCGGCCTAGTAGCTACTGCCTTGTGCTCGCTAATCCCTGTATTTGTAACGATACTCACTATTTGTCCAGGATTATTTGTTGCTAAGAGGTCAAGTATGCTTTCGCAACCATTCACGCTTCGAGTGGGCTCATGAACTAACTGTTCAAAGTAATTTTCTGAGAAAGTATTTAGTACAGTTTTGGATGACGTTTTATGCATGCCGCCGGCTTTAAACGTATAATTTTTCTAGCATATCGAGGGTAGATTAAAGTCACCACCGACTGTAATCGTATGAGTGGGGTACCTATTATTTCACATAGGTACCGTTTTCTTTGAACTGTTCAGCAACTATATCTTTTGAGTCGAGGGGTCGGTAAAACGACCCAACTAATAGTTTAGTCCGATTGTAAAGTATAACCTCTACCCATACTATTTCGCGGAAACTATCTACTTCAATTTCACTACAAGGCAAAGTACTTCTGACAGCAATAAATACTCCACCACCAACTGTATTTAATCTATCCTTTCTGAACACTGTTAGATCGTTAGAAAAAATTTCTGCTGAACTTATTACCGGCTTTAGCCAGCTTCCTGTACCTATAACTATTTGAGCTTCAGTGCTTTCTGTTAGGGCTTGGAGCTCTGGTTCTTTACCAACACAGCTACGACAATTTACAACTACAATACCGATCGTTTCTACAACTAACTTGCTGTGTTTTACCTGCCTCCTTTTAGACGGACGCCCTTTCTGTGGTTCCCTTAGGTCCTCTAACCTAAAAAACCGCCCAGTCCCTTCCACACAGCCCCCGCTACCCGTGTAGCCGCTTCCTGTGTGTAGTGGTCTCCTGACCTATTAAACGGAACCCGGAAACACGCACCCGACGGCGCAAGTCAAGGAATCTGCAGCCTACATGGTCACAGAACCGCCTGAGCCTCTTATTCACCCTCCACTCGGCTCTGCACCAAAGGAGCACAGTCGGTTCTATCGACGATGGTGCAGACGGTGAGCTCCGCCTTAATCTTGCAGGCAAGACTGGCAGTCTTTACCATTTCCGCTAGCCGCCCAAAACCAGAGAGAATCTCCTCTGATCCAAAACGACATACATGATTCGTACCGACATGAGCCACCACCGGTAGTTGGCTACACCCTGTACTGTTCATGGCATCCAGAAGCAGCCTTTCCACATCCGGAATAACTCCCCCCCGGTATGCACAGGGAGTGCACACTGGCTTCCTTCCACTGCTCGGCAGCCATGCTCCTAAGGGGCCCCATTACGCGCCTAACATTGGAGCTCCCAACTACCAGCAAACCCACCCTCTGTGAACGCCCAGACCTTGCGGGCCGAGAAGCTTCCTCTGGAACAGGGTGGACGACTGCACCCGGCTCAGAGACATCGTCAGCCACAGATAACACCCGAAACCTTGTCGTCAAACGAATCGTGGAGGCTGTACAATCGGCCCCTCGGAAAGTTTTTCGCTGCCTGCCAGACTCTGGAATGATCTCCCACTCGACCACAGGTGAGGGGTCAACCTCAGTGCAGGCAGTCCCCGGGGCGGCCACAGCATTTGACCGAACGGGGGACACGTGAGACGTGCTCGACGTCTCTCGCAACCCCGCGTCTGACCCCCCACAGTGCTGCCCGTTGACAGCAGATTCAAGCTGTGTGACGGAAGCCAAAGCAGCCTGGAGCTGTGAGTGAATGGTCGCCAACTCAGTTCGCATCTATACGCAGCAGTCACAGTTCCTATCCATTGTCATGGTCCTTCCCATTTGAAACTCATAAAAATGTAACACAAATGGACGGTGTACTCAGCTTATTAACAGCAGGAATTCGAAGTGCTCTCTCACTAATGGTCTAAACGACACTGAGCTACACTAATCAAAACACACAAAAGCCTGCATGGATCAAGGGTCGATATAAGGGTCGATAGCAACAGCGGTATGGTATGCTACACTGCTATTAAAATAAAATCTTTTGCCTAGTAGGCAGTTGAACAAGCAAGAAATTACAAAAATAATATAGTAACTACACAGGCATCTGTAAATAAATAAGTCGCTCCTGCTGCAAGCTCTTAAAAATATACAACAAACGATTGGTGTACTTTCCTTCTTAGCAGCAGGTACACGAGGTGCACTTCTTCAGCTCAGGAAGTGGACTATGTAGTTGATTGTAGGCATGTAATATGGTCCGACAAGTCGCGATTTTGACTGTTTTCGAATGATGCAAGAGTGCGCAGAGTTTCACAACTGGAACCCCAGGTTGTTCTGCACTGCTTATGTAGGATCTTGTTTTACAACTGAGTCGGTGTTAGTTCGAGATGGGCAATCCTGAATTGATTCAAAGAGTCACATCCTTCTAAGGACTGGGTGATGGGTGACTCAGAAAAAAATGAATGGTAGCTCATGTCATTTCAAAGTGCTTCTCTGGGGGCTGAATTTATCAGTATGGAAATTCTCCAGTAGGCTGCTACAACGGCGCCTCTTTCCACATCTTTAAGGAAACGTTTCCCAAGATACAAAAAATGTGTTATAAACCATGTGAATGTGCGGAATTGCATACCTTGTTCGTATGTGAAGTTTTTCTCACCCCGAAAACAACAGAAAATAAAGAAAGGTCCGTTTTTTCGTTTAATTTATTGGCTGCCAGGCCATACACATTCAGCTATCTCAATAGTAGTGCCAATTATGACAGTACTAAAGTAAGTGCAACACTACACTCAATCCCTGAACGGAATAAAATCCAGCAGAGAATCAAACCCAGGTCCTTTCATTTCCCAATTTGCCGTGCTGACCACGTGGCTACCAAGTTAACGACATATGCGCTGATCGCCATAGTAGATTAATGGAGAAAAATTTCCAGAATCAATGGTCTGCGTTTCATTTGAAAAGAAAACCTCAAATTTTAGAGGCTCAATAAGCGTTTACATAGTTTTTAATGAGTTGTTATTTCTTATCTTTTGACATAGCATTACACTTAGCCACCACCACATGGTAGGAGCATATTGCGAGGCGACCCAGGCATCACTCCCCTCCCAGTAGCCTGGTGCTCAGACCACTCTTACCAGTTAGACCACAAACCAACCAATAGCTCACTACTCCCCATCACTTTAAGCAATCCAGTCATAAGGTAGCTCACTAGCTGTTTGCTCCCCACCATTCTCAGGGATCAGATCACAAGGTAGCTCACTTCTCCTTACCGCTCTTAAGGATCGGAGTGGAAGGTAGCTCGCTGCTCTGCATGGTTGTCATCGATGAGATCACACAGAGCAGATCAGACAGCAACTTGAGGCGTCACTTCGTTCTCTGTGCTCTTGGCACAGTGATATAGCTTGCAACTCGCTTTCCTGACTGAACACCTCTGAGTTCTGCTTTTTATAAAAGTAATGGCATTTGTAACACATTATTATTTTGATGTATATGATAGTCCTTGCACACACGTTGTCTACGGAAGAATGGTCAATATTCTGGGTTATGACAGGAAAGATCATTTGAAGTAAAAAACTAAATATGGACATATGCACTATTCCAAAGTGCTTCTGAGATGGAACTCATTTAAAGTTACTTTGGCATGTTTTTGTTGAGTAAATCGAAATCTGCAGCCTGAAGCGAAACCATGTTGCATATCAAACATTAATTACATTAAATTTTCTATGAAAAGATCGTATTCATTCTTTCTCGAGGTCTTATAGTTTGCGCGAAGAGAGTGAGAAAATAATAAAAACCTTGTGCGACGCGCAAGTGCTGTGCTGTTTTATAAGCCAATTTTACATAGTTTCCAGACTTGATAACCCAATTGTCCTGCATCAAATTATTCGTCTCGACTTCGTCTACAGTACTGTGGTACATTATAAATAATGGCAATGTACTGAATTATAAATAAAATAAATAACGATGTACATTAAATATGTTCTGTCTCGGAAACCATTCAGAGCAGAGCACATGTCCACACGAAGTTTGATGCTTCAAATGATCGTTCCTGTCATCCCTGAATATTGGTCATTCGTCCTGAGACAACCTGCATGTTATGTTTAATTTTTTAATTATTCATTTAACCTGGACAGATTAATGCTTTTAGGGCCCCTGTTGCTTCAGACCAGAATTTTATATGCAATCACAAAACTTGTTAAAATTTATAGTTACTTAAAAAATTATAATATTTTTAATACGCTATCTCTTCTTCTTCTCTCTGCACGTATTACGCACTTGGCTGTTACACTCTCTTGGTTGAAAATGTTGATTTTCCTCGGTCTTCCTAAATATCTTCTGCCCACTGGGTAATAATATCAGCAAGAATGTACCCAGCTACTCTTCTTAGCAATCGGATCTTTAGTGCTTATATTATAATTGGAACGAGTGTTTCTACTGTGTTATCCAGGCAAGAGCTTCAAACTCTAGGGATCAGTAGTTATTGTGAGCAGTAGTGGGTCAACAATAGGATTGATTATTTGGACTATGACGCCGTCCTATACAGTAAATGCCAATTTGAAGGATTTTTCGACGGCATTGTCACCTCAAGACAGAATTTTTCGCGATTACCATCATTTATCTCTGTGTATCAATCAATAAGTCTATGTTTTGTTTGCGATTCAGTGACTGTTATCGCTAAATTCAAGTACTAGTCTAGTTCCTCAGATGGGACAAATGGATTAGCTGCAGCTCCTACTTTGCTTTACTTCTCTAGATCACACAAGCTTTTCCATAGAGCATCTGGTCTTTATGTTTTAGATTAATGTTTTAGCATGCCTTAGTTATCGTCTCTCTCAGATTGATTGACTCTGTTTGCTTTTTGCTTGTAATCAATTTTATTTTCAGTGGTAGGAGGTCACTTATAAGTCTGATGTGTAGTGTCTCCGAGATTCATGAACTGTTTTAGCTCTTGTGCTCACAAAGGTGCTAGTTTTCCCCCTCAGCTCTCAGGTATTTGGGGAGCATATTTATTGTAATCGAGTTAGTTTGGCAGTAGGTCCATAAAGGTTTTCTTTCAAGTCCAGAAATGGAATGGAAGTCGTCCTTCAAATTATTTCTTGCAGCTCCAACGCAAGTTCAAGTACACTGATACCATTGAATTCTCTGTATGTTGCCATTTACAGTTTATTCCTTGCATATTTTAGAGAGTAAGTCATGAATATGATTATGTGAGCTGATTCCAGGTACAAACATTTTTGTTTGTGGATTTCGTGCCAAATATATGTATGGCAGAGAGAGACTATTAGGCTGCATTAAGGGTAGGTGCAAGATGAAATTCTGTTACATTTGAAGAAGAAACTACACACGTGAATTTCAAAGTGAAGAGGCAGAATATCTACGTGTTACTAGCATTATTTGTGTGCTCCTAAGTCGAATCTAATTTTGGAAGATCAGTTTTGAAATAGGCTATCCCGCCTACTTTCCGAGGTTTGTAGAGGACGCAGATAGGCAAATTTTGTCAAGGGATTTGATATTTACGGACGTGTATTCGACTTGTTTGTCTTTATTACTGTTTGAAGTGAGTAGCACGGTCGGTAACAAGTCAAAGCGTTTGTATGCTGCTACTTCACCTGCTCATCTGTTACTTATGTTGATCTTCAGGACAATAGAGGCTATGTTTATGGAACTGATGAGGGTGCTTGGCTATAGCCAGGTGTCCACGTTCGTTGCAAGAAAGACATGGATGTCGATATACTGAAATATAAGACAGAGTTCGTCGAAATGAGTTGAAAGTAATAGCTAACTATGTTCTACAGTAACAGTACACAAACGCTAGTAGAACCTGCAGCTGCATTAGTAGCCAAGTTCTTAGCTCTTAATCATAGGCTTCACAGCTTATTTGCACTGCTTTTTTCCAGCCTTCATCCGCGCCAATCTCTTGTTCACACGCTATGGAACCCAAGTTCGGATATCACATTATTCAAAATTTTTATCTTTTTGCAATGAATCATCGCGTATTGTCAGACTTGTCTTCGCGTGTTCATTAATCACTCACTGTTTCAGGCTTTTTCGTATATGATACGGACTTCACGATTGTGGATCTAGCTTTCGCATATCATAAAGTCCTACGGCTCCTCTATAGCTTCTGATTAAAGAATGTGCTGCATGTATATTTGTTTTCACTTTAAGCGTCTACAACTTAAAATGCCTATGTTAACAGTAAATAGTTTAATTTTTCAGTGCTGCACAACAATATGCCAACCACTTTGCCTTCGACTAAAAGAATTTTGAGAGATGTAAGGTACCGTTATACCAAAATGGGAGAAAAACGAAAATGACGCTATTGTCAGCACATAATTTCCATGGCTTCTGGCTCATCATCAAACCAAACCTGAAGGGGCATCTAAAATCGAAGCACCCTACAGTACTTCTGGAACGATGTGGGCCAGGAAGACCATCAAGATCGCCATCAATCGACGGAAAAAAGTGAAAAATCATTTCTCGTGAACCGTCCTCACTGTCATCTGCTTCCACGTTGGGTGAAGGTATCCTGTCAGAATGGCAAATTACTGGAGGGATACTTGCCCTTGAACTGGGCCTTCAGCTTCTAACAATACCACCACTTGCAAAGTAGGTTAGAAATCAGATTAATGATGTTGCTCACGCAGCATATGTTCGCTTTATCGGGCAGCAACAAAGTTATTGACTGTGGATGGTATCGTCAGAATGGAAATAATGAAGTCACTGTACAAAAGTCATTAATTTTGGCACTTATCTTGAATGGATTCCCACGTAGATTTCGTCGAAGTTGTTATGGCTCATCTTGTTGATTCTAGGGTGATTCCACTTTGACTGCTAGAAGGTCCAGATCTGTATTTCAGCAATATTTAAAGACCTAACAAATGCGTTTTTCACGAAATTCTTAATGATCAAACAATCCCAGATCAGAACAATGATATGGTAGAAATAACTTTTGACTTGGTTTTCACGATCCACATTTTTATTAAACTTCTTGTAAATTCACATATACATCTTCTTAATTGTCACATCATCAAGAAAACACAAGACTTGACTGTTATTTTACAAAGCGAAATAACAACTTAACTTCTGCAAAGTGATACAAAGACTGCTCTGTGCGCATTCGCGCCAAAACGGTTACAAGTAAGTCAAAGATTATGACAGTCTCACAGAAATGAATACACACAAGAACCATGTTGTTGTTGTTGTTGTTGTTGTGGTCTTCAGCCCTGAGACTGGTTTGATGCAGCTCTCCATGCCACTATATCCTGTGCAAGCTTCTTCATCTCCCAGAACCTACTGCAGCCTACATCCTTCTGAATCTGCTTAGTGTATTCATCTCTTGGTCTCCCTATACGATTTTTGCCCTCCACGCTGCCCTCTAATACTAAATTGGTGATCCCTCGATATCTCAGAACATGTCCTACCAACCGATCCCTTCTTCTAGTCAAGTTGTGCCACAAACTTCTCTTCTCCCCAATCCTATTCAATACTTCCTCATTAGTTATGTGATCTACCCATCTGATCTTTAGCATTCTTCTGTAGCACCACATTTCGAAAGCTTCTATTCTCTTCTTGTCCAAACTATTTACCGTCCATGTTTCACTTCCATACATGGCTACACTCCATACAAATACTTTCAGAAACGACTTCCTGATACTTAAATCTATACTCGATGTTAACAAATTTCTCTTCTTCAGAAATGCTTTCCTTGCCATTGCCAGTCTACATATTATATCCTCTCTACTTCGACCATCATAAGTTATTTTGCTCCCCAAATAGCAAATCTCCTTTACTACTTTAAGTATCTCATTTCCAAATCTAATTCCCTCAGCATCACCCGACTTAATTCGACTACATTCCATTATCCTCGTTTTGCTTTTGTTGATGTTCATCTTATACCCTCCTTTCAAAACACTGTTCATTCCGTTCAACTGCTCTTCTAAGTCCTTTGCTGTCTCTGGCAGAATTACAATGTCATCGGCGAACCTCAAAGTTTTTATTTCTTCTCCATGGATTTTAATTCCTACTCCGAACTTTTCTTTTGTTTCCTTCACTGCTTGCTCAATATACAAATTGAATGACATCGGGGAAAGGCTACAAACCATATCACTATAATATATCGATACATCGGAGTACCTATACAATAATAAAACCAAATGTGAATATTGCCACAAAAATATGTCTGTTGTTTCACGGAAACGTAGTACGATATTACTGGTATCGAGAACTGGGGTTGGAGTGCCGTAATGATCACGTAAATAAGGAACCATTACAAGCTGTACCAGCCCATCAATGACGTCCGGTTCTGGATTAAGTCATGATTTATTTCCTTTTGTGATGCCCTCGCTCCCACAGCTTTTAATTAACAACAACCAATAAGTAAATGTTTTAAAACTATAAAGCCGCTCACATTGCTTGAAAGTGTGGCATTAAATGCAGTGCCTTTAAAAATGATTAGCATCCTTTCTCTGCAGTTGAAGACACAGAATTTTAAGAAAAATCATATGTGCTTCGCCCAAATTTTAATTTACAAAGTTGAAAAACGTTGTCAAACTCTCTAGTTTTTAGTACATATCATCAGTATTTCGATAAAATAAAGAATTTAAGAAAATATGTATATGCTTTATCCACATTTTAATTTACCAAGTCAAAAAACGTTACCAAACACTCTAATTTCTAGTATGTATCATAAGTATTTCGCTAAAATAAAAACTCATTTGGCCATGGCAAAGGTAGTCTGCCTTAGTCTGATGCGTGGACGAGTGTAAATAACATTAGTTTCTATGTTCTCACTGCACATTTCATAGATGAGAATAGTGAACTTAAGTCATACCTTTTACAGTGCTCACAATTAGAAGAGAGATGCATTGCAGAAAACATCTCAAACTGGGTAAAGTCTGTTATCACCAAATACGATATCGATTTTAAAATCAGCTACATAATAACAGAAAATGCGTCAATTATGAAATTAACTGCCACGCTTCTCAACTTCCACATATCCCTTGCTTCGCATATTCTTTTAACCTCTCTGTGCAACACGCAATTCAGAAGTCCATACAGAAAACCACTGACGAAGTCAAAAGAATGTTTTTAAGGACGGACCAACTGCTTTAAACAAACTTGTTGAAATGCAAGAAAGTTTAAAAAATGACAGACACACTGAAACAAAGTGTTCCAAACAGATGGAAATCTACTTATGAAATGTTGCAAAGATTTACTTTAAATAAGTATTTAGGTGGAAAATCGGTCACCTTAAACTTAAAAGATACCGACTGGGAGATAATGCAACAGGCTTTATAGGTTTTGAAAGTTTTTGGTGAGGTAACCAAAGAGGTATCCTCAGAGAAAACAGTCTCACATTCGAAAATGAAAATCTTACCAAGATTAATGGAATGGCAACTGAAATCTTTTAAAGACAAAAATAAAGAATGTCTTCAAGAAATAGAGCCGTTGGTTTATAATTTCCTTAAAGGGTTATCAGAGTTGTTTGTGGTTATCTTCAGAAACGAATTGATTGGTCAGGCAAGGTTACTGGACCTCCGATTCAAACGGCAAGGATTTTCAGCAGACAAAACATTTCCAGATTGCTATATGAAGGTTATTGCAGAAATGAAAGCGTTGGTTATTCAACAAGAAAACACAGGTCATTTCTCAACATTTACCACCGTAACGCCTGAGGCTCCAACCTGAGAGGAGTTAGGTGAAACTATTGGTCGGCTTCAAGCAAGTTACGACGCGGAAAGCGTGGCAAATGTCGACTTGGGCAAATATTTAGTGGAGGGATATTTGCCAAGAAACAGCGATCCCTTGAATTGGTGGGAAACAAGAAAACTGTTGTGGCCAACACTGTATCAGTTGGTTCTAATAGTGTTATGATTCACAGTAACATTGTGCCCTGTGAACGAATATTTTCAAAAGCAGGACAAATATCCACTGAGAGAAACAGACTCACATCGATTAAAATGGGTCAGATTTCCTTTACAAATGACAACGTTGATCAATTTTTCCTTTTTGGGTACATATATGGTAGTTACTGACTGTAAATGATGACTGCAGATACACTTTAATTACAGTTATAATTTTTATATTGTATTATTTGTAATAAAAGTATCAAAATATTACAAGAATCAGCCTTCATTCTTAAAATTTTTCCACTTGATAAAAAATATTTAGGATTTTGTTGTAATATTTATGAATTTTTCAGCAAACAATATTTAAAACTTTTATATTTCAAAATTAATAGCGACATAACAGAAATTTATTACTTCCCTTTATATGTTTTTTCAAAATAGGACCAAACCAGATAAGAGTACAGGTTTAGTGACCTGAATTAAAGTTAACGTGCCTTCCTTTTACTTGTTTTGTGAGTGAGTGGTTGGTCATGAAAAAAAAACTAGTTCATTCCAGTGAGTTACCAGTTCTGATCTGATCTCTGAAAAGAACAATTTTGCTCATATCTAGTGTAAATTGATTCCTGATTGTTGGAGATGACTGGGCATGGCTGCTTCGCTCACCTGGCTCAAAAAAATGTTCAAATGTGTGTGAAATCTTATGGGACTTAACTGCTAAGGTCATCAGTCCCTAAGCTTACACACTACTTAACCTAAATTACCCTAAGGACAAACACACACACCCATGCCCGAGGGAGGACTCGAACCTCCGCTGGGACCAGCCGCACAGTCAATGACTGCAGCGCCCCTAGACCGCTTGGCTAAATCACCTGGCTCAATCAGTAGCATAACACGATTTTGTAAACATCTCTATGGCAATGTCTCACTGTTGTCAAAACTCTGTAGACCGTTATTGTTTTCGTGTTTACGCCTGCAGCCGTTTGCGCTTCGCCGTTGAAAACTCGCAACAGTGCTATGAACAGTCAGGGATCTTCTTATGCTCAACTGTAGGTCCTATCTTCGCTGCAGTGTTTTGCAGATGAGTAGGACATTGTCCGGTCCAATGAAACGACTACATATTGGGAACTGAATGTGATGAAGTAATCACCAAAATGGACTTGGAGTTGTTTATTCGCCACTGTATCGCACGAATGAAAGCAAGCAGTCTATATTTTGGTGGGGTTTGGTTTCAGTCTCCATCTCTGAATGTATGTTCCAGTTATTACCAGGTCAGACGTTAAGATGGCTTCTGTTTCTTCAAAACTTCGGTGTCCCACTGCCAGCACCCAGTCATCGGCATACACAAACTTAAGAGGTCTACTTTCAAGCGTATTGGATAGGTATAGATTAAAGAGCAGTGAGCGAGGACATATTCCTGAGGTAGTCCATCTTTTAGCGTCATTGAAGAGCTTATGTTGTTGCCCAGTATGTTTCGAAATGACTTTCCGGCAAGCATGATGTTAATAAGTTAGATTGTTTTTCAGAGTGGGATTATATGAATGAGTTTGTAGAGAAGACAGTGTCTCCAGACTGTATCGTAAGCCGCTGTGAGACGTTTTAAGACCAACAGTTACACCTTGCTTCAAGTCTTCAGATATATATAGTGGAAATTCTCGTCGCTGCGCAGCATTTGTGCACCGCCGCCGTCAGTGTCAGCCAGTTTGCCGTGGCATACGGAGCTCCATCGCAGTCTTTAACACTGGTAGCATGCCGCGACAGCGTGGACGTGAACCGTATGTGCAGTTGACGGACTTTGAGCGAGGACATATAGTGGGCATGCGGGAGGCCGGGTGGACGTACCGCCGAATTGCTCAACACGTGGGGCGTGAGGTCTCCACAGTACATCGATGTGGTCGCTAGTGGTCGGCGGAAGGTGCACGTGCCCGTCGACCTGGGACCGGACCGCGGCGACGCACAGATGCACGCCAAGACCGTAGGATCCTACGCAGTGCCGTAGGGGACCGCACCGCCACTTCCCAGCAAATTATGGACACTGTTGCTCCTGGGGTATCGGCGAGGACCATTCGCAACCGTCTCCATGAAGCTGGGCTACGGTCCCGCACACCGTTAGGCCATCTTCCGCTCACGCCCCAACATCGTGCAGCCCGCCTCCAGTGGTGTCGCGACAGGCGTGAACGGAGGGACGAATGGAGACGTGTCGTCTTCAGCGATGAGAGTCGCTTCTGCCATGGTGCCAATGATGGTCGTATGCGTGTTTGGCGCCGTGCAGGTGAGCGCCACAATCAGGACTGCATACGACCGAGGCACACAGGGCCAACACCCGGCATCATGGTGTGGGGAGCGATCTCCTACACTGGCCGTACACTACTGGTGATCATCGAGGGGACACTGAATAGTGCACGGTACATCCAAACCGTCATCGAACCCATCGTTCTACCATTCCTAGACCGGCAAGGGAACTTGCTGTTCCAACAGGACAATGCACGTCCGCATGTATCCCGTGCCACCCAACGTGCTCTAGAAGGTGTAAGTTAACTACCCTGGCCAGCAAGATCTCCGGATCTGTCCCCCATTGAGCATGTTTGGGACTGGATGAAGCGTCGTCTCACGCGGTCTGCACGTCCAGCACGAACGCTGGTCCAACTGAGGCGCCAGGTGGAAATGGCATGGCAAGCCGTTCCACAGGACTACATCCAGCATCTCTACGATCGTCTCCATGGGAGAATAGCAGCCTGCATTGCTGCGAAAGGTGGATATACACTGTACTAGTGCCGACATTGTGCATGCTCTGTTGCCTATGTCTATGTGCCTGTGGTTCTGTCAGTGTGATCATGTGATGTATCTGACCCCAGGAATGTGTCAATAAAGTTTCCCCTTCCTGGGACAATGAATTCACGGTGTTCTTATTTCAATTTCCAGGAGTGTATATATATATATGACTTTTGAACACTATTAAGGTAAATACATTTTTTGTTCTCTATCAAAATCTTTCATTTGCTAACTATGCCTATCAGTAGTTAGTGCCTTCAGTAGTTAGAATCTTTTATTCAGCTGGCAGTATTGGCGCACGCTGTATTGCAGTAGTTTGAGTAACGAAGATTTTTGTGAGGTAAGTGATTCATGAAAGGTATAGGTTATTGTTAGTCAGGGCCATTGTTTTGTAGGGATTATTGAAAGTCGGATTGCGTTGCGCTAAAAAAATATTGTGTGTCAGTTTAAGCACAGTCATTCATAATTTTTTTAAGGGGACGTTTCAACGTTTCCATCATCAGGTCGGTTAATGAACTGATTGCCTAGGAGCTGGCGCAGGCCCGTTACGTCCAAATCCCTGCCTACAACCTGGCATGCTGTGTGTGGCCGGCACCGAGCAGTGAGCGCACATCCATCATCTCCTTTCCCCACTCCTCCTCCCGTAGACACGGCGTTTCACGCCCAAGGAGGCATCTTGGCTATTGCTCCCTCCTGTCCATGAAATCGGTTCGGTGTGGGATATCTCCTCCCTGTTGTTAATCAGACTGACAACGTTAGTGCAGGTTTCCAGGACTTACTAAGGATGTATCCACTATCATGACTGGCCACAGTTCCCTTGCTCTCCCCATAATCTCGATTGATTCTCTAATGACAGTCCCAAAAGTTAGATAGCTGTGTGAGTAATTTTGGTCGTAATGCTGGTGACTGGTGCAACAAGATAGAGTTAATGGTACAGATGTCATAAATTATAACTAACTTAAGCAATGCAAGCTGCATGGCGAAGTAATCAATTAACGAGCTGCTCTTATGACCCAATTGTGATATTTACATTTCCCTAAAATTGACATACCGGGCACCCTTCAGTAGTAAACAGTGCCCAGGAGATGACTGACCCTCAGTCAGGCAGTGACTGAATGACCCAGCAAGGAGGCCCAGAGCAGAATGACCCAGAATCTTAATTCACAGCCCTCAACCACCTTACTTTCTAAAATACTATATAAAGGGGACGACTTCTTGCTGTTGCCAATGCGACAGCCGAGAATGTAGCTTATTTAATGAATGAACGGGGGAATGCTGCAGAAACTTCGCACTCTTGGGGTTCAAAACGCACTTTAACGAAGAAGAAGTTGGTAGTCTGATGGAGCAGTGTCCCGTCAACCAAGCGGGGCGGCTCAGTTCGACTGGGTGCACTAAATTTTGGATTGAAAGCAATGGACCCACCCATGCTGGTTGGGTGATGTCTTGGTGTCTCGTCCTTTGATATCCCACCAGAATAGACAGAAATGTCGTGCTCAGTTATCCTCTGAGGATGGTGGTGGCAGCACGGCGCCCACCACTCAAGGTTAGGAGAGGCACCGGCTCCGGCAGGCTGCAGCCTTAGGCCGGTATCACACGGACCGTGCTGTCGAACTTTAACGTTGAGCGTGCCAAGTTCAACGTGCTGCTGAACGCTCAGGAACGATGCGACTTGGTGTTCCCCTCAGTACTCACAATCAAGCGCGGCGCGCTTTCTGATACTGGAACGGTATTATCGCGCTGAAATTGTTCTAGAAGGTACTAGAAACCTATCATTTTCCCGCCCAGCTGACACTCACGTCTACATCCGGCCACGTCAACCAGTGCGCCTTTCTCCTCGAGATGACTCAGAGCCCTCTATACCGATCGCTCGACGTATGCCTGCCCATTGCCTTCTGCGTACTGACATTTACATTTACTTTGATTAATAATGAAAACGTATTAATTAATGTCGCCTTAGGGGAAGCGTGAATTGCTTTGGTTTAAATTTGGGCGAAGCCCTTGCGTTAGTATTATCATTAAAATTACTGTTGAAGCCTTTAAATACACTACTAGCCATTAAAATTGCTACACGAAGAAGAAATGCAGATGATAAACGGGTATTCATTGGACAAATATATTATACTAGAACTGACATGTGATTACATTTTCACGCAATTTGGGTGCATAGATCCTGAGAAATCAGTACTTAGAACAACCACCTCTGGCCGTAATGACGGCCTCGATACGCCTAGGCATTGAGTCAAACAGAGCCTGGATGGCGTGTGCAGGTACAGCTGCCCATGCAGCTTCAACACGATACCACAGTTCATCAAGAGTAGTGACTGGTGTATTGTGACGAGCCAGTTGCTCAGCCACCATTGACCAGACGTTTTCAATTGGTGAGAGGTCTGGAGAATGTGCTGGCCAGGACAGCAGTCGAACATTTTCTGTATCCAGAAAGGCCCGTACAGGACCTGCAGTATGCGGTCGTGCATTGTCCTGCTGAAATGTAGGGTTCCGCAGGGATCGAATGAAGGGTAGAGCCACGGGTCGTTACACATCTGAAATGTAACGTCCACTGTTCAAAGTGCTGTCAATGCGAACAAGAGGTGACCGAGACGTGTAACCAATGGACCATGCTGCTGCAAATGTCGTCAAACTGTTCGTGCAGATGGTTGTTGTCTTGCAAACGTCCCCATCTGTTGACTCAGGGATCGAGACGTGGCTGCACGATCCGTTACAGCCATGCGGATAAGATGCCTGTCATCTCGACTGCTAGTGATACGAGGCCGTTGGGATCCAGCACGGCGTTCCGTATTACCCTCCTGAACCCACCGATTCCATATTCTGCTAACAGTCGTAGGATCTCGACCAACGCGAGCAGCAATGTCGCGAAACGATAAACCGCAATCGCGATAGTCTACAATCCGACCGTTATTAAAGTCGGAAACGTGATGGTACGCATTTCTCCTCCTTACACGAGGCATCAAAACAACGTTTTACCAGGCAACGCCGGTCAACTGCTGTTTGTGTATGAGTAATCGGTTGCAAAATTTCCTCATGTCAGCACGTTGTAGGTGTCGCCACCGGCGCCAACCTCGTGTGAATGCTCTGAAAAACTAATCATTTGCATATCACAGCATCTTCTTCCTGTCGGTTAAATTTCGCGTCTGTAGCACGTCATGTTCGTGGTGTAGCAATTTTAATGGCTAGTAGTGTAAAAATGCAAAATAGAGTGGGTATATTTATACAACACTATGTAATGTAGTTGCTACATTACAAAGTATATCGATCTACTGTATGTTCACTGTATCGGAGACGCATGGGCACTGAACAGCCCTCGCAAGAAGGATGACGTTAAGTGACTCGAGGTGACACTCTGCTTTGTAGACGACATCCTATCCACCCTATTGCATACTAGGACAACCAGCTCTGATGCTTTTATCTTTACCTAAGCAGGCGTGGACCAGTTACGTATCTCAAATGAAACCGTCGCAGAAGGGAAACGGTACGTTTCCAGACATGCGTTTCTATTCAAAATATTATGCAATCACTCGCCTCTACAAGTCACGAAGTTTGTAACGGGAATTTCCGAACACGCTGAATAAGGACTGTTTTTCGAGTTCAGCGTTAATGTTATACATTTTTTACTGTTTTAAGTTTTAACTTTTTAGTTGAATTATGACTGCATTGTCAAAGATTACATTTACTCTGTGTTCGTGTCTCACTCTTGATGAATAACATCTTTCAATGTAGTTCACGAATATTGCACCTTAGTTGACGACTGTAGTCATTTAACGTCTGATGATGGCCGATATAAGCCGAAAACGATTGACTAAATAAATTAATTCTGTAGCACATAGACAATAATGAGCTTTGCATTTATAAAAATACATTGGATTTCGTTTCTTTTTCTGTTTAATCCTTGCCAATTTTTTCTAGAAGAACCTGTTAGGAATTACGTATCATTCGCCTCGGTAACTTACACTAAGGTATGATCTTTGTCGTTTCTAATATCTTATGCAACGCTTCGCACAGAAAAACAGTAGTTTAGTTTTGGCGTTACAGTCACACTGAAATCTCCCATTATCATCCTGTAGTGGGATTTGCTGTCAGTTAGCGTTTCTGCAGCTCCTCATATACTGAGGTGACAAAAGTCATAGGATACTTCCTGACACCATGTCATAAGATACCTCTTAACACCTCCTTCTGCCACGTCATCCAGAAAAATGAAGTTGGTGAATGACTGCAAATGGTCTCCAGGCAGTTGAACATAACCATTTCCAGACAACGATCGCTGCACTTGGCCTAGAGGATGCAGTCCATACCATGTAAACACAGCCACACCATTATGGAGTCACCTCCAGCTAGTGCAGTGCCTTGTTGACTGTTTGGTCCATGGCTTCGTGGGGTTTCGCCAACCTCGAACCGCAACTGAAATCGGGACTCATCTGCCCAGGGCACGTTTCTCCAACTGACTAGCGACAACCAATATAGTCACGAACCTGGGAGAGGTGCTACAGGCGATGTCATGCTGTTAGTAAAGGCACTAACGACGGTCATCAGCTGCCATATCCAATTAACGCCAAATTTCGCCTCACTGTTCTAAAGGATACGTTCGTCGTACGTACCACATTGATTCCTGCATGTAGTTCACGCAGTGTTGCTTATCTGTCAACAACTGTGCGCAAAGGCCACTGCTCTCGGTCGTTAAGTGAAGGACATCGGCTACTGCGTTGTGCACGGTTGGAGTAATGCCTGAAATTTGGTATTCTCGGCACACTCTTGACACTGTGGATCTAGGAATATTGAATTCCCTAATGGGTACCGAAATGGAATGTCCCATGCATCTAGCTCCAGCTACCATTCTGCATCGAAAGTCTATGAATTCCCTTCGTACGAACATAATCACGTCGGACACCGTTTCACATGAATCGCCTGAGTACAAATAACAGCTCTGTCAATGCTCTGTCTCCTTATTCCTGGTGTACGTGGTACTACCGGCATCTGTATATGTGTCTATCGGTATCTCGTGACTTTCGTCACCTGAATGTGTAGGTCTTCCTCATTAGAATGTATGTTCGTTGATGCATGGCATTCAGTAACTTCCACAGTATTTTTTTCCTGTTCTTTCTCAGCCTACTTCAATATTTGTAAAATGTCTTGTTTAAAACAAAGCATACACGTTAATGACATCATGCTCCCTGTTTCATTCTTCTGACAGAGTTTACTTAATTCAAATTGCTTAAAGGTTACCTTGGACGTCAAACATTTCAAGGAAGGGGATGTGAAAGTGAAGGTGGTTGGCAACGACGTGGTGGTTGAGGCGGAGCACGATGAGCGTCAAGATGAGCACGGCTACATCTCACGCAGTCTGAAGCGCAAGTACCCGTTGCCGGATAACGTGGATTCTGATAAAGTGAGGACAGAACTCTCCTCAGACGGCATCCTCACAATTACTGCTCCAAAGAAGGTAAGCAAACAGGCTGCAGAACTTTTTAATCTCGAGTTAATTTTTCAAAAACATCCTATTTGTTACAAAGATAGAAATTCACGACTTACATTGTGATACCCTTAAGGGTGAGATTTCTTGTGGGCTACTAGCCACTGAAACTGCAGCACCATGAAGGCGGCGTGCAACAAATGTCAGTATGGCGTTACGTTTACTAAACACTTCGATATACACTCCTGGAAATGGAAAAAAGAACACATTGACACCGGTGTGTCAGACCCACCATACTTGCTCCGGACACTGCGAGAGGGCTGTACAAGCAATGATCACACGCACGGCACAGCGGACACACCAGGAACCGCGGTGTTGGCCGTCGAATGGCGCTAGCTGCGCAGCATTTGTGCACCGCCGCCGTCAGTGTCAGCCAGTTTGCCGTGGCATACGGAGCTCCATCCCAGTCTTTAACACTGGTAGCATGCCGCGACAGCGTGGACGTGAACCGTATGTGCAGTTGACGGACTTTGAGCGAGGGCGTATAGTGGGCATGCGGGAGGCCGGGTGGACGTACCGCCGAATTGCTCAACACGTGGGGCGTGAGGTCTCCACAGTACATCGATGTTGTCGCCAGTGGTCGGCGGAAGGTGCACGTGCCCGTCGACCTGGGACCGGACCGCAGCGACGCACGGATGCACGCCAAGACCGTAGGATCCTACGCAGTGCCGTAGGGGACCGCACCGCCACTTCCCAGCATATTAGGGACACTGTTGCTCCTGGGGTATCGGCGAGGACCATTCGCAACCGTCTCCATGAAGCTGGACTACGGTCCCGCACACCGTTAGGCCGTCTTCCGCTCACGCCCCAACATCGTGCAGCCCGCCTCCAGTGGTGTCGCGACAGGCGTGAATGGAGGGACGAATGGAGACGTGTCGTCTTCAGCGATGAGAGTCGCTTCTGCCTTGGTGCCAATGATGGTCGTATGCGTGTTTGGTGCCGTGCAGGTGAGCGCCACAATCAGGACTGCATACGACCGAGGCACACAGGGCCAACACCCGGCATCATGGTGTGGGCAGCGATCTCCTACACTGGCCGTACACCACTGGTGATCGTCGAGGGGACACTGAATAGTGCACGGTACATCCAAACCGTCATCGAACCCATCGTTCTACCATTCCTAGACCGGCAAGGGAACTTGCTGTTCCAACAGGACAATGTACGTCCGCATGTATCCCGTCCACCCAACGTGCTCTAGAAGGTGTAAGTCAACTACCCTGGCCAGCAAGATCTCCGGAGCTGTCCCCCATTGAGCATGTTTGGGACTGGATGAAGCGTCGTCTCACGCGGTCTGCACGTCCAGCACGAACGCTGGTCCAACTGAGGCGCCAGGTGGAAATGGCATGGCAAGCCGTTCCACAGGACTACATCCAGCATCTCTACGATCGTCTCCATGGGAGAATAGCAGCCTGCATTGCTGCGAAAGGTGGATATACACTGTACTAGTGCCGACATTGTGCATGCTCTGTTGCCTGTGTCTATGTGCCTGTGGTTCTGTCAGTGTGATCATGTGATGTATCTGACCCCAGGAATGTGTCAATAAAGTTTCCCCTTCCTGGGACAATGAATTCACGGTGTTCTTATTTCAATTTCCAGGAGTGTACAAATGCTTAGCATTTCACAGCAACTGCAGAAAGAAGGTAGGAGTAACAGCATCTGCATTCCACATGCGGAGTGATTTTACTAAGTGGGTGAAACTGCGGGACATGTTGCCTGAAGTGTGTTCCAAGGGAGACATATCCTCTCGAAAGTAGACATCAGTGACCTTGTCAGGACCAGGCAGACAGACCACCGGCATGGCGTGAGACGGACGGCTGTGTGGAACATTCATTCCTCATGACAGGTGACACTCTGTATCATTATGGGGTGTGCAGGCCTTAGTACCTAGGGACCTGGCTCCGTGGCGACGATGTACCGCAGAGGCCACCATGCCGCTGGGATTTCTGTCTAATCCTATGCACAGATGAGGCTGTCTTTACGAGGGTCGATATTGTCAAACTTCACCATACCGGCCTGTGGGCTACAGATAACCCCCATGCTACTATGGTGACAGCAAACCATCAGCACTGGTTCAGTCTCAATGTATGGGCGGGGATTATTGGTGATTGCCACGTGGGACCAGTCATCAATCCAGAACGCCTCATAGGTGAGACGTGTCTGCTCTTCCTACAGGTGGCACTGCTTCCCTGCTGGAAGATGTGCCTTCAGTAGTTCAAAGAGTAATATGGCTACTACATGTTGGTGCTGGAACTCAGTGCCCTCTTGAGCGCAGAGCTAAAACACGAGTACTGACAGAACATTTCCATTTGTATGATGTGTTCCCGTGTGGCCTTTCAATCATTGAAACTTGGCTTGCCAAAGATCTTTTATCTCCACCTTCAAGTGGATATGCCTCCCTTGGAACCCCACTCCAGTCATATTTCCATAAAACCTTTCTTGCCCATTACCATCTAAACAGTTTGTCCCCCTTCAGCAAAATCATACTGTATAAGAGTAGATTACAAGTCGGGACTCTCCATCAGAAAGACGCTGGCGTGGAAAAGTTAAAGAAAGTAAAGTTTGCATGATGTGTCATTGCCAAGTGACATAGCTCGATGAAACTTGTACGGTACATAGAAAGAAGAGCTATAGAGCAGTACAAAGGACGACTGTAAGAAATATGCTATGAGACGAACAGAAAGAACGTTTTCATTCAAACACAAGAATTACACTGGAGACACCGTGATTCATGATGGTCCCCTGGACATTACAAAAGATGGGACGTGGTTCTTGAGAGGGTGAGTGATCAACACGGACAACAGTGTATCCTCTGCACGGTGCTCCCATGCTGGCCACGAGGGTGGTGGGAGTTGTTGCGGTAGGGCGTTCCATTCCTCCGCCGTTGACAAGTGCTGGACGGTCGCTGGTGCGTGTGGACATGCTACAACATGTCCCCCAGCGCATCCCAGATATGTTCGATGGTTTTCCCTTCAGGGGAACTGGCATACCAGTCCACTCCTGTCCATTGGCTCGTCCACGTGCTCTCTTAAATGCGGTCACGAATCGTCATCCATAAAAATGAAGTCCGGTCCAAATGGACCCCTGAAAAGAGGCACATGGGAAAGGAGTGCGGTGTCAAAATAACGTTGAACGCTGAGTCTACCGTATCGTGTTCGAACAGTTGGAGGTCAGTACTCCTTTGGGACGTTATGCCTCCCCACACCACAATATGTGGACCACCAAAGCGAGCATGATCGACAATGTTGCTGGGTGCTTTACGTGTTCCCCCGTCTCGCCATATTAGGTACGTCCGAAAATACTAAACAGATTATATTTGCTCTCATGCGCGAAGAGCATGAGACCCAACTATTCTCTTTGAACCAACGGAAATCTTTGAACAAGGTACAATCACTGGTCAACGTTACTGTGACACTGTACTTCATCTCTACATGTATAATTTTCAGTGGCGAATTCGGCCCTGACTTCATTTTTATGTACGACAACGTGAAATTGCATCGCACACCACAGGTGGAATGGTAGGATGTTGACTGAATAGACTGGCCTCCAAGTTGCTCTGATTTGAATCCCAATGAGCACGTGTGGCATGCGTTCGGGAGATATACTGCAGCATGTCCACGTGCAGCAACGACCCTCCAGCAACTGTCGACGGCACTGGTGGAGAAGTGGGACACCCTGCCACAACAACTCCTCAGAAGCTTGTGGCCAGCTTTCATGAACACATTGCACAGTATGTCCCACCTCCTGTAATGTCCACAGGACCATCATAAACCGCGGCGTCTTCAGTGCAGTCATCGTCTTTAGAATAAAAGTGACATATCTGTTCGTCTCATTGCGTATTTCCTTCAGTTACCTTCTGTATTATACTATAGCAGTTCTTTCTGTGTATGGTCCAAGTTTCAACAAACTATATTTCTTAGCATTGACACATCATGAGGAAGTTACTTTCGTTCTTCAGTTTTATACACCAATGCAGTATTTTAATGTGGGTTGTCTCTGAGAAATCGTCTTATGCCTCGTCTAAGAAGTAAGAATGTACCCCAACATGAGTCGCCATTCGACATCAGTAAGTTCGTGACCTACTGTAACTGCAGTTTACTGTTCTGGGATATTGCTGCTCGAATTAATTGGTTCCTCAGGACTGTGATGCAAATGTGGAATCCGTTAGTGCAGGAAATCTGTACTCTGCACCATACCGGTTCTCAACGAACCCATGTGAGTAGCACTAGAGAGTGAAGGCATACTGTTCACCTGTAGACGAGGAATTGTATGGGCTCATCACATACCTTGGATCAGGAAGTGGGCTTGTTTCCAGCAAGACATATGGACTGTAAGACAACGTCAGGTGGTGCACTGTCGACTGTCATCGCGGCAACAATTTTTTTGGCTTCCCTTGACGTGGAAGCAGAGAGAGGCACACAGGAGTGGAATCAAGCTGCTTTCTCAGATGAGTCCTGGTTCTGAGTGCAGCTTCCCATAGGTCTATCTATGTGTGGAGCCTCCGAGGAGAACGAACATTGCTAAATAGTCTTTGTCTTCATCATACATAGCCAACAGCCTTGCCACAGTGGTAGCACCAATTCCATCAGATCACCGAAGCTAAGTGCTGTCCGGCTTGGCTCGGACTTGGATGGGTTACAGTCCAGGTCTGCCGAGCGCTGTTGGCAAGTGGGCTGTACTCAGCCCTCTTGACGCCAGTTGAGGAGCTGCTTTATTGAGACATTGAGGCTCTCGTCTCGTAAACTGACAACGGCCAGCCATATATACGTCCACTGGCGACTATGAGCTGAGAATGACACGGCGGTCGGCCAGTACCATTGGGCCTCCAAGGCCTCTTGAGACTGAGATTAGATAGCATCGTCATACGACAGCAGCACCATACGTGATGGTTTGTTTTTATTATTCATCAGTCTTCTGATTGGTTTGATGCAGCCTGCTGCGAATTCCTCTCCTGCATCAACCTCTTCACTTCAGACTAGCACTTGCACTCTACGTCCTCAATTTTTTGCTGGATGTATTCCACTCTCTTCTTCCCCTACAGTTTATTAAGCTCTGCAGTTCGCTCTAGAACCAAGGAGGTTTTTCTCTCAACGCTTAACACATATCCAATCATCCCATCCCTTCTTCTTGCCAGTGTTTGCCGTATGTTTCTTTCTTCGCCTATTTTCCTTATTATGTTTCTTTCTTTGCCGATTCTGCGGAGAACCTCCTCGTTCCTTATCTTATCAGCCCACCTAATTTTCCAGATTCTTCTATAGCACAACGTCTCAAACCCTTTGATTCTTTTCTGTTACTGTTATCCTACAGTCCATGATGCACCACCTGCTGTAAATGCATGGTCTGAGAAATTTATTACTCAAATTACACTGTTGTTGTTGTTGTGGTCTTCAGTCCTGAGACTGGTTTGATGCAGCTCTCCATGATACTCTATCCTGTGCAAGCTTCTTCATCTCCCAGTACCTACTGCAGTCTACATCCTTCTGAACCTGCTTAGTGTATTCATCTCTTGGTCTCCCTCTACGATTTTTACCCTCCACGCTGCCCTCCAATACTAAATTGGTGATGCCTTGATGCCTCAAAACATGTCCTACCAACCGATCCCTTCTTCTAGTCAAGTTGTGCCACAAACTTCTCTTCTCCCCAATCCTATTCAATACAATACCTCCTCATTAGTTATATGATCTACCCATCTAATCTTCAGCATTCTTCTGTAGCACTACATTTCGAAAGCTTCTATTCTCTTCTTGTCTAAACTATTTATCGTCCATGTTTCACTTCCATACATGGCTACACTCCATACAAATACTTTCAGAAACGACTTCCTGATACTTAAATCTATACTCGATGTTAACAAATTTCTCTTCTTCAGAAATGCTTTCCTTGCCATTGCCAGTCTACATTTTATATCCTCTCTACTTCGACCATCATCAGTTATTTTGTTTTCCAAATATCAAAACTCCTTTACTACTTTAAGTATCACATTTCCTAATCTAATTCCCTCAGCATCACCTGACTTAATTCGACTACATTGCATTATCCTCGTTTCATTTTTGTTGGTGTTCATCTTATAACCTCCGTTGCTGTCTCTGACAGAATTACAATGTCTTCGGGCGAACCTTAAACTTTTTATTTCTTCTCCATGGATTTTAATACCTACTCCGAATTTTTCTTTTGTTTCCTTTACTGCTTGCTCAATATACAGATTCAATAACATCGGGACCGAGCGGGGTGGCGCAGTGGTTAGACACTGGACTCGCATTCGGGAGGACGACGGTTCAATCCCGCGTCCGGCCATCCTGATTTAGGTTTTCCGTGATTTCCCTAAATCACTCCAGGCAAATGCCGGGATGGTTCCTCTGAAAGGGCACGGCCGGCTTCCTTCCCAATCCTTCCCTAATCCGATGAGACCGATGACCACGCTGTCTGGTCTCCTTCCCCAAACCAACCGACCAACCACCCAATAACATCGGGGAGAGGCTCCAACCCTGTCTCACTCCTTTCCCAACCACTGCTTCCCTTTCATGCCCCTCGACTCTTATAACTGCCATCTGGTTTCTGTACAAATTGTAAATAGCCTTTCTCTCCCTGTATTTTACCCCTGCTACCTTTACAATTTGAAAGAGAGTATTCCAGTCAACATTATCAAAAGCTTTCTCGAAGTCTACAAATGCTAGAAATGTAGGTTTGCATTTCCGTAATCTTTCTTCTAAGATAAGTCGTAGGTTCAGTATTGCCTCACGTGTTCCAACATTTCTACGGAATCCAAACTGATCCAGATCCCATCTCCTTAAATTCCCACCTTTTTGCAGTTTCTTCAGTTTTAATCTACAGTTCGTAACCAATAGATTGTGGTCAGAGTCCACATCAAATTGCACTGAGGTCACAAAATATAAGATATGAACATATACAAATGGCGTTAGTATCGCGTACACAAGGTATGGAAGGACACTGCATTGGCGGTGCTGTCTGTAGTATCCGGGTGATTCATGTGAAAAGGTTTCCGATGTGATTATGGCCGCAAGACGGGAATTAACAGACTTTGAACGCGGAATGATAGGAAATTAACAGATTTTGAACGTGGAATGATACTTGAAGTTGCCCGTATTGTACATGCTATCTCGGTAATCGTTAGGGAATTCAATATTCCATGATCCACAGTGTCAAGAATGTGCTGAGAGTACAAAATTTCAGGTATTGCCTCTCACCACGCAGTCGCCGGCGGCCTTCACTTAACGATCGAGAGCAGCGGCGTTTACGTAGAGTTTTAAGTGCTAACTGAAAAGGAGCACTGCGTGAAATAGCCGCAGTAATCAATGTGGAACGCACAACGAATGTATCTACCAGGACAGTGCGACGAAATCTAGTGTTAATGAGCTATGGCAGCAGATGACTGATATGAATGCCTTTCTAACAGCACGACATCGCCTGTACCGCCAACCTGGGCTTGTAACCACATCAGTTGGACCTTAGACGACTGGACAACCATGACATCGTAGATGAGTCCCGATTTTAGTTGGTAAGAGCTAAAGGTAAGGTTCGTGTGTTGCGCACACTCCACGAAGTCATGCACCCAAGTTGTCAACAAGACGGTGTGCAAATGGGTGGTAGCTCCATAATCGTGTGGGCTGTGTTTACGTGGAATGGACTGGATCCTCTGGTCCAGCTGTTTCGAGAACATTCTCAGCCATTCATGGACTTCATGTTCCCTAACAACGATAGGATTTTTGTGGTGAAATTGCGCCATCTGTCCGGGCCACAGTTGTTCACGATTGGTTAGAAGAACATTCTGGACAATTCGAGTGAATCATTTGGCCACCCAGGTCGCCCGACATGAATCCTCTCGGGGGACATAATCGAGAGGTCAATTTGTGCACAGATTCCTGCACCGGCAACACTTTTGCAATTATGGACAGCTATAGAGGCAGCATGGCTCAATATTTCTGCATGGGACTTCCAACGATATGTTGAGTCCATGCCCCGTCGAGTTGCGGCTCTACGCTGGGCAAAAAGAGGTTGGACATTATATTAGGAGACTGTCTTGTGTTATTTTTTCCAAGGTAGCAGAAGTCCATATCCTTGACTACTTCGTGACCGCCAGTTCGATATTAAGTTTCTTGCTATTCTCATTTCAGCTACTTTCTTTTACCTTGTCTGTCTCTAGTTTACTCTCTATCCACATTCTTTTTTCATTAGACTGTCCTTTCCATTCAACAGATCCTGTAATCCTTCTTCACTTTTACTGAGGAGAGCAATGTCATAAGCGAATCTTATCACTGATTTCGTTTCACCCTGAATTTTATTCAAAATCTTGAAACATTCTTTTTTTGCCGCCATCGCTTCTTCGATGTATAGATTGAACAGTAGGGGCGAAAGAATGTATCACTGTCTTCCACTCAGGTCGGCCATTGTGGCCGAGCGGTTCTAGACGCTTCAGTCCGGAACCGGGCTATTGCTACGGTCGGAGGTTCGAATCCTGCCTCGGGCATGGATGTGCGTGATGTCCTTAGGTTAGTAGGTTTAAGTAGTTCTAAGTCTAGGGGACTGATGACCTCAGATGTTAAGTCCCATACTGCTTAGAGTCATTTGCCATTTTTTCTTCTACTCTTTTTAATCCGAGCTCTTCTTTCTTTGTCTTCCAGTCTCATTGTCCCCTCTTGGTTCTTGGACATATTGTATATTACCCATCTTTTTTCAGATTACTCCTATTTTCCTTAGAATTTCGAACATCTTGCACCATTTCAAAGTCTTGTAAACATTTTCTACATCATGAAAACTTTTCAACAATCTTGATTTTTCTTCAGTCTTGATTCCAATGGTAGCTTTACCATTCCTAAAGCCAAATTATCACCAATAGTGGGAAGGTAGAGCGCTGGCACAATTTTGATATCAAATTGATATGCAAATTAATTAACTTCATCCATTAACTTCCTTCTAACCACACCCCACCCCACCCCCACCCCTCACCCTCACCCCCAGATGACGTCATGTGTTTTCCTGAGCTGACATGTGGGTCCCCGCCCCCATCCCCAACACCTTCCCCTCCTCCACCTGGCCTATTGGTGGGAATTTCGAATGTAGGCGGGAATTTCAAAAGTCATTGGGAATGAATTTATGTGTCCCAGGACTGTGTCAGCACAGTCCTCCCCCCCCCCCCCCCCCCCCCCCCCCCCCCCCCCCGGGGCACTTGCTGGAAAGTAATAATGGTGGTGCGCTTTATGGGGCTCGAACCATGGTACATCTTCCTCCGACATATGGAAACTGTCCAGATGCAGGAGAGAAAGGTTAGGTTAGCGTATTTTATTTATTTTGGTTGAAAAACTGAAGTAGAGATCGGTCCTATTTACGTAATTAGTCACAGTGATTGGGCCTATTTACACAACTGTATGCACAGCGGTACACAAGGACAGTCTATAGCCGCAGTACACCTCAAAAATTTATGATGCCATACATCTGGTGTTATCCTGCTGAGAAAAAATTCACAATACGACTCGAAACTAGTAGCAAACGTACTCAAAGTGTAGCCTTCACCTACGAGTTGGCAGGTAAAGTGCTTGGGTGTAAGGTATTATCCTTAATTTTTTTTTTTTTGGCAGGAAATATATTCAACTGATGGGATGCTGGTGTTGGACAGAGATGAGTTTAATAAGTGCATTACCTATAAGCATATAGCTGAGGACTGTGTCTATTGCTGTTTGATTTCAGAGTTTGTTACAGATGCCTGCTCGCCAATCACCATGCAGCCCAGATAATTGAAGCCAATACATGCTACCAAAACTGATGGAAAATGTATCACTGTTCTAACACACACACACTAGACCGTCCCCCACGCATATTTCCATAAGCAGAACGGCCGCCACTTGCAATTGAACCTTCTATAAGATTTTACCATGTCTCTCTCTTCTGATAAATTCAAATATGATCTACCTGGTTAAATTTGACATTTTTGATCCATAACTCACATATAACGACATCTCTGTAAAGTTTCTATCATACACCAGATTCTTGCATTCTAGTTTTACAAGCATTTTGATCATCACAGCCTGTTTCACGCAATCTACTCACATGTAGGGAAAAAGCACTATCATTTCTAGGTTCCACAATGAGCTATAATTCTGTTAATCACAAGCGAGGGTTCCTGCATTGTTTCTTCATAAGCAGTTTAATACATTGTTTTTTCGGCTGTAACACATCAAGCAGTGTATGACTAGAGCTTTGTACACTGCCACATCCTTTGTTTTCTAACTTGACTTCGAGGTCTGTGTCAGGTGCTAGACTGACATTAACACTTTTCGATCCAAGGCTCTCACAGAAAGCTGAAATCGCATGGGGTAAACTATGCAGTTCCCAAATCCACAGGTTGGTAGAAGTAAAACATGAGTTCGAGCCTGTGTGTGCATCCACACAGAAATGATCCTTGGCTTGTGATCGCCATAATTATATATGTATGGTGTCTTTTCTTTCGGACATGTCCCAAGGGACAGACACCATGATGTATCACCACAGCCGTGAAGAATGAAATTTCATTGAATTACAAACATCAGCTGTGTGCGGGATGTTGATAGAAAACAACGGGAAGAGTTGAAAATGTTTGACCAATCATGATTCGAATCCGGGATCTGCTGCTTTCAGGACGGCCGCTCTAACCACTGCAAACATATGCTCTAACTCATGTGGGAATAGGCCTTGCCACAACACAAGCATTGAGGTTATTGGGCAGGGAGCACTACTTCCGTAGTACTTGGAGTAAGTTGAAAATGTGTGTCTGCTAGGGGGGGGGGGGGGGCATGCTTGGGGTAAGTCCGCACAGCCATGCTCATTCCTGTGTCCTCACTGGCTTAGGGGTAGCCGGCACGGTAGCTCAGCGTGTTCAGTCAGAGGGTTAACAGCCCTCTGTAATAAAAAAAAAACTGAGCTAATCGATGAACAACGAACTTGAACGGATGTCTTACGACGTCCGCCCCGAGCAGATGCTACGAACAAAAGTGAAAAAAATGAGATTAAAAAAAAGGGTTAGAGCGCCTGCGTAGAAGGCAGGCGATCCTGGGTTCGAATCCCAGTTGGGCACACATTTTCAAATCTCTCCATTGATTTCTATGAACGCCCTGTATACAGCTGATTTTTGTAATTCTATGAATAATACAGGGAGCGAAAGGCTATTTACAATTTGTACAGAAACCAGATGGCAGTTATAAGAGTCGAGGGACATGAAAGGGAAGCAGTGGTTGGGAAGGGAGTAAGACAGGGTTGTAGCCTCTCCCCGATGTTGTTCAATCTGTATATTGAGCAAGCAGTAAAGGAAACAAAAGAAAAATTCGGAGTAGGTATTAAAATTCATGGAGAAGAAATAAAAACTTTGAGGTTCGCCGATGACATTGTAATTCTGTCAGAGACGGCAAAGGACTTGGAAGAGCAGTTGAATGGAATGGACAGTGTCTTGAAAGGAGGATATAAGATGAACATCAACAAAAGCAAAACAAGGATAATGGAATGTAGTCTAATTAAGTCGGGT
Organism: Schistocerca piceifrons; assembly: GCF_021461385.2. Classification (NCBI taxonomy): domain Eukaryota; kingdom Metazoa; phylum Arthropoda; class Insecta; order Orthoptera; family Acrididae; genus Schistocerca; species Schistocerca piceifrons. The sequence goes on along the minus strand of NC_060145.1, from coordinate 57,447,000 downwards.
GATGCTGAGGGAATTAGATTAGGAAATGAGGCACTTAAAGTAGTAAAGGAGTTTTGCTATTTGGGGAGCAAAATAACTGATGATGGTCGAAGTAGAGAGGATATAAAATGTAGGCTGGCAATGGCAAGGAAAGCGTTTCTGAAGAAGAGGAATTTGTTAACATCCAGTATTGATTTAAGTGTCAGGAAGTCATTTCTGAAAGTATTCGTATGGAGTGTAGCCATGTATGGAAGTGAAACATGGACGATAAATAGTTTGGACAAGAAGAGAATAGAAGCTTTCGAAATGTGGTGCTACAGAAGAATGCTGAAGATTAGATGGGTAGATCACATAACTAATGAGGAAGTATTGAATAGGATTGGGGAGAAGAGAAGTTTGTGGCACAACTTGACCAGAAGAAGGGATCGGTTGGTAGGACATGTTCTGAGGCATCAAGGGATCACCAATTTAGTATTGGAGGGCAGCGTGGAGGGTAAAAATCGTAGAGGGAGACCAAGAGATGAAGCACTAAGCAGATTCAGAAGGATGTAGGTTGCAGTAGGTACTGGGAGATGAAAAAGCTTGCACAGGATAGAGTAGCATGGAGAGCTGCATCAAACCAGTCTCAGGACTGAAGACCACCACAACAACAACAACAACAATGAAATTTCATACTACACGGCTGTCATGATCCATCATGGTGTCTATTCCTTGGGACATGTCCGAAAGAAAAGACACCACAAATATATAATTATGGCGATCACAAGCCAAGGATTATTTCTGTGTGGATGCACACATACTTTCGAACTCATGTGGGAATAGGCCTTGCTGTGAGCATTGAGATTAATGATTAATGGGCAGGGAGCACTACTTTCACAGTGTGTGGAGTAAGTTGAGAATGTGGGTCTGCTGGGTGGGGAGGGGGGGGGGGGCGGTGCATGGTGTAAGCCCGTGCAGCTATGCTAATTCCTGTGTCCTTGATGGCTTAAGGGAGCCGGGACAGTAGCTCAGAGTGTTCGGTCAGAGAGCTGGTTGGCCTCTGTAATAAAAGAACTGAGTGAAAGGATCAACAGTGAACTTCAACGGATGTTACGTGACTTGCGCAACGACCAAACACAACGATCAACAACGAACAAAATGAAGGGAAAAAAAGTGTTAGAGCGCCAGACTAGCGAGTACGAGATCCCAGGTTCGAATCCCAGTCGGGCACACATTTTCAACTCTGCCAATTAATTTCTATCAACGTCCTGTACACAGATGATGTTTGTAATTCAATGAAATTTCATTCTTCACGGCTCTCTCAATCCATCATGGTGTCTGTTCCTTCCTATATGTCCGAAAGAAGACACATTATACACATATAGAACATAAACACCCACTCCTATGGTTATGTGGTTCTGCGCCTAAAAATGTAGTATTGTTAAAACCATATGGTTACCTAGTACTAGTCATGGTAATGTAACACTCTGAATACTCTGATGCAGAATATATTTGTCCAACATCAGATGTACAACTATCCCACAAGTTTCCTACCCAAATAACTATTGTGACAAACTTTAAAATGATAAGACTGCTTCCTTCTACACTATTCTGGAGTCCTCAAAAAGCATCATCAGTGTATGTCCGCCGCTCGAGCTGCTTACAAACCAACCAGAACAAAGTCAGGAGACTGCTGTTCTGTCTCTTAGGAAATCAATGGATTTATGCCTAATCTAAAGTCAGAAACGTATATACCCTCAATAACACTTTGTACGTCAGTCGTACTTATCATTAGTAGTAACAGTATCGGTTTTGGTGGAAGCTCTGTGTCCCACTAGGAAACAGAGCGAGGAAAAACTGACATGAATATTTTCGATAGCTGATACATTGAGGTACCACCCACTCCCTGCTGCACGAAAATACACACAAAGAAGCAGTAACTACTTAAAAGGGAGTAAGCAACACAATGAATAGCCATAGGAGATGTAAAAGTCTTATTTCTGTTTACAGTAGCATCACCACAGCTCTAGTAGCAGTCCTCTTGCACACAGAAGTCCTGATCTGATGTTAGGTAGTTTTGCTCGTGTGCAGGATAATATAGCAATTCCGTCCTAACACCATGTCTCTCGAGTAGACTACCCTCACAACGCCGACTCTCCTACAGAACGCTCTAGGGAATGGCTTGAATTTAGTAAACACGTTGATTCTTCTCCTTACTACTTACGGGATAACATTTATTGTGAAAATCAATCGTAATTCGGTAATATCTATATTCGACTGCACATGTGAGAACACAGTTATGGATTGGGATACATATGTTTTTCCTGCTTTAATATAGCGCCTCTGTATAATACTTAATGTCACCTTCGCTGAAGAAAGTGTTACGAAAACTCACGTATGGGAAGGGGGAGGGTTAAAACTGAATGCGGCCAGAGCATAAATTTTAAGCTTTTCTCGATCCTGAGTGTTCGGGTACACCCAACCCACCTCAATTCCTCGCATTTCATGCTACTGTTTCTCTGATTTTATGTATTCTCAATCAATTTACGTAATTTTGCAAGTTTTTTGCCGATTTTGCACATTTCGTCGTATTTCCCTCAATTTTACGTATTTCCCATCAATTTATGTAATTATACCAGGTTTTCCTTAATTATACCAGGTTTTTCTTGATTTTTACCGATTTTATGTCACTTTTCTAGTTATTTGATACTTTTCTATATGTATACAGTCATATTACTGGCATACCCCTGCATTGTTTGATTTTATATGAGGATATTTGCATGTCCTATACACCAGCCTACTAAAAAATCCAACGACTTCCCCTCTTCGCGATGATCCATATGCATGCATTTTGGATAGGAAGATCATGAAAATTATAGTAAAACTCGCCTCGTATCTAAATGAGACTCAATGTGAGGTGCAGATCGGAAACTCGACGTCTGGAAACAAAGCGGTGTACTGCTACGGCACATCAGAGAGCTTGTCTGCAGACTCAGGCAGCGATGCACTTGATGGAAACTCAGTGTCTGGCGTAGTTCTACACGTTCATCTGACTTCCACTCTACTGTGCAGGGATCTGCAACAGGGAGCTGGCATGTGTACAGAGTTGATTTCTGTTGCTGCTTTGATATTCTTTTCTCTTAAGTATATGCCCTTATTGCTTTCCAGATGAGTTTTGCTACCTTTTCTTACACCTTCCAACTCTGATACGTCCCCACGACCACGTCAGGACATCTACAAACTGTAGACTTCTGTTTTTTTTTTAAATCATAGTAATATGTTATTCGTTAGTTGACAGTGTGTCGACTCCACTTAGCATCCTGGAATGTGAGAGTTTTCCTTGTCCGTACCTACAGAGTGCTCTCCCCTGACAACATATTTCGTAGATGAACAGTTAGCAAGTTGTGCATCCGAACCGCAACTGTCCCCCGCTGACAACTCTACACACATACATATAGACACTCTGCATGTATATTACCAATCGGAAAGTCTCGATTTAAACTACTTGTACGTTATTTTAGACTGTGCTGCAGCCCTGCAAGTAGCGAAAAACTCTTCTCAAAACAGTTCTGTAGGGGATGTAGGCACATTTAAATTAATCCAACTGAAGAGCATAACATCTTTGATGAAAGTCATATTGCCGGTATTTCGTAACAGTATTGTCTAGATTCTCCAGTAATAACGAAAAACCACGGCATCCTGTTGTGCCTATCAGACCTCCTCTTATACTCTTATAAATCCACAATGATGGCACATAATCATACCAATCCTGCTGTTTTATGTGCTAGACGTCCGTTGGATGGAGGGAAACAGACCTTCGTGAGTATTATTCTTATGTACGGTACAGAAGAGTCGGATAGTATATTACTGTACTCAAATGCGCCCAGTCACTCACAACCAAATATTCTACAGGTGCAATTCATTTGCTGTATTCTACGAGGGTTATTCGGAAAGTCGCGAAATGGAAACCACAGCGAAAATCCGATTATGTTTTGCACATGTGTGTTGGGCAGTGTCTCTAGTATGCCCGTCGATCGCATTACGCCCTTCTTTTTAGTTCTGAGCACACAGGGAGCACATAAAGATACCTAGAACAATAGTGTCTCCAGCCAAGTACGGGGGCCTGTTGAGAAATTTGCTATGCAGCCAACATTACATAAGTGTCGTGCGTTTTCTTCTTCAAGACAGTTCTCAGCCGCATTCTGCAGAGGCAATGAAAATGTTCTTGCATCGTTTTTAATTGGAAATGTTTGATTACTCACAATACAGCCCGTAATTGTCTCCCTCTGAGTTTCATCTCTGCTCACATGGAAATGGAAATGCCGTGTGGCCAGGTCCTATCGTCGGGTAGACCGTTCGCCTGGTGCAAATCTTTCGAGTTGACGCCATTTCGGCGACTTGCGTGTCGATGGGGATGAAATGATGATGATAAGGACTACACAACACCCAGTCCCTGAGCGGAGAAAATCTCCGACCCAGCCTGGAATCGAACCCGGGCCGTTAGGCATGACATTCCGTCGCGCTGACCACTCAGCTACCAGGGGCGGACTCTGCTCAAATGAACCACTGGCTATGAAGACAACATTTTGGCACAGACAACGAGCTGTAGGCCAGCGTAGAGAATTGGTGGAAAGCACTGGCGGCTGCCTTCTATAACGAGGGTATTGGAAAGTTGGTACAACGCTACGACAAACGTCTAAGTCGGATCGGCGACTATGGAGATAAGTACCTGGAAGTTGTAACTAACTGTTGCAAATGAAACAGTTTTGATTTTCACTGTGGTTTCCATTTCGCTACCTGTCGTTCCTTACTTTCGGAATAGCCCTCGTATGTATATCTATGACCTTGCGTGTTCATTCGTGACACTCACTAGATTGAACTGTGCAAAAACTGGACTGTGTAAAAACTGGGACTTTGTAAGGGCGCTGATGACAGCACAGTTGAGCGCCCCACGAACCAAACATCAATACCATCATCATCCGTGCGTGTGTTGGATTGCTCCAACAAACCAGACCCATTCACCCCGCTGGATACATTGCGCATTATACCCAGCACAGTGTCTAGAGGGTAATCCACAATCCAGTACGTCCGGAATAGCGTTCGAAGGTCGATCCACGAGAGAGAGGATTGAGTGAGGTTTATGGCAGCCATCCATGACACTCGGATAGACACATGGAAAATCGGTCAGATGCACTGCATCTGTACGATATATGATAGTGAATGACTGGGTGCATTCGAGTACAGTGCTATCTATACCTTCCGACTAATGTGCCATTCTGTACTGTACATATGAATAACACTAAGGAAGGACTGTCTCCCTCCATCCAACAGACATCTAGCACACAAAATAGCAGAACTGGGATGATTATGTACCGTCATCGTGGACCTCTAAAACTATAATATGTGGTGTGATAGGTGCAGCAGGGGCCCTGGTTTGTCGTTATTGCTGGAGAATCTAGACCATACTATTACGAAATATCGATAATAAAACTTCCATCAGAGATGTTATGTTCTTTAGGAGGATGAATTTAAATGTGCTTACATCCCCTACGGAATCGTTTTGTGAAGAGTTTTCCGCTACTTGCAGGGCTGTAGCACTGTCGAAAATAACGGACAAGCAGTTTAAATCGAGTCTTCTTGACTGGTAATACGAATGCACAGTCTCTCTAGGTATATGTGCAGAGCTGTCAACGGCGTACAGATGTAGTTCGAATGCGTAACTTGCTAACTGTTCATCTATAAAATACGTTGTCAGAAGTTCGTACTTTGTTGGTACGGGGAGGGGAAACACTCATGTTCCAGGAAGTGCAGTTGACACACTGTAAACTAACCAATAGCTTCTTACTAGGATAAAAAATACCCGAAGTCTACAGTTTGTAGATGTCCTGACATGGTTCTATGGACGTATCCCAATTTTACGCAGGGTGAACATGTGTACGCCTCTGCAGTCTGATCATTTGTAATCGGTGGCGGTGCACTTCGTTGGATGTCACAAAATAATGAGATGCGAATTGTATCCTGCAGTCAAACGTAAAAAATATACCGATTTTGCTCATAAAACTAAAAGAAAATGGACTGCGCATTTTTCATGGAAAGAGGACTTTTATTATCATCGCAATAGTGTTTTCCTTTGTAGCAGGGGCTCGATTATAGGAGGTGCATTGACGCTAAATGATTCCACATTCAGAACGGTGGGCACTCGCATGGGGAGGTGTGGGTATAGTCCAGTATGTGTGTGTGTCTGATTGTGTGTGTGTGTGTGTGTGTGTGTGTGTGTGTGTGTGTGTGTGGTGGGTATAGCCCAGTGTGTGTGTGATTGTGTGTGTGTGTGTGTGTGTGTGTGTGGTGGGTATAGTCCAGTATGTGTGTGATTGTGTGTGTGTGTGTGTGTGTGTGTGTGTGTGTGTGTGTGGTGGGTATAATCCAGTATGTGTGTGATTGTGTGTGTGTGTGTATGTGGTCGCTCTAGGCAGCTGTGCTCCGACCAGGGCACGGCCATTAGAGTGGGGTGGTGCTGCTAACTTTTCCTTTTGTGTTGGCAAAGGGCTGATTTTTAGACCGTCGCCTCAAGGAGATCGCGAGACTCCTCTGCCAGGGGGATGGCTGTAAGCTGCAAAGCAGGGCACAGCTATAGCAGCTGGCCATTGGAAAACCATGTGTCCCCCGATAGGTTGGAGGAGGGAGGGAGGGATGGGAAGGAATCAGGGGAGAAAAGAGTGTCTCCAATTTCGGCAATTTCCGATCGTATATCGAGGAGAACGCATGTTCAACTGCTGCCGCCCGTGCAGTCTCATTATGACTCGTTCATTACGAGTGCTGGTTTTTTCGCGAGAATTTCATTGTGTAATTAGAACAGTGATGCATTTTGCATCAGTTGAGGTAGCGTATATTGGCTTTGATTACCTGAGTTGCAAGATGTTTGGCGAGCAGGCATCTGTAGCAAACTGTGATGTCAAATAGCGGTAGATACAATCCTCAGCTGTATGCTTACAGGTAGAACACTTACTAAACTCCTCTCTGTCCAACACCAGCATCTCATCAGTTGAATATATTTCCTGCCAGAAAAAAAAGCCTATACTTCTGTTACGCACCAAAAGGAAGGAAGTACACTAACCTAACCTTCTTCTCCTGCATCTGTACAGTTTCAGTGTTTCATGGAGGGGCGGGGGGCCGGGGGGGGGGGGGGGAGGGAGGGTGTGGACTGGCCTTAGGGTTTCAATTCAGAAGGACCAGGTTCGAGTCCCAGAAAGGGCACTGCCATTTTTAATTTCGCGCTAATTCGCGGTTGTGAAGACGGGGTGGAATGTCAGCACAGTCCTCGGACAAAAAAATTCCCACCAAAATTTGAAATTCCCGCCAAAATTCGAAATATCCGCCAACATTCCAAATTCCCGCCAAAAATTTGAAATTCCCCCAATAGCGTTGGTGGCGAAGGGGGAGGGGTGAAGAAGTCCGGAATCCACTGGCCGTCAGAGGAAAACACGTGGCGTCATCTGAGGGTGGGGGTATTTTATTCATCAATTTAATGAATTTGCAATTCTATTTTATATCAAAATTGCGCGTTCTACTATCATCATATAACAGATTCCCAATTTTCTTCTCCAATCTTCTGACATTGTTTTTACCAGCAACTTGGATGCACAAGCTGTTCTCGCACTTGCTCTCTTCGAAATTGGTTCAAATGGCTTTGAGCACTATGGGACTTAACATCTATGGTCATCAGTCGCCTAGAACTTAGAACTACTTAAACCTAACAAACCTAAGGACATCACACAACACCCAGTCATCACGAGGCAGAGAAAATCCCTGACCCCGCCGGGAATCGAAACCGGGAACCCGCGGGAAGCGAGAACCGCACGACCACGAGCTGCGGACACTCTTCGAAATTGTGTGGATGATTTTTTGCCTATAGTCTGATGGTACACTGACAGTCTCATACATTCTGCACACCAAAGTGAATAGTCATTTTGTTACCTCTTTCACCAATGATTTTGGAAATTTTGGTGTCATGTTATTTTTGCCTTCAGCTTATTTTTATATCTTAAGTCTTCCAGAGCACTTTTAAATTATGATTCTAAACTGGATCCCCTGTCTCTACCCTATCGACCCCATCTTCTGGCCGGCCGGGGTGGCCGAGCGGTTCTAGGTGCTACAGTCTGGAACCGCGCGACCGCTACGGCCGCAGGTTCGAATACTGCCTCGGGCATGGATGTGTGTGACGTCCTTAGGTTAGTTAGGTTTACGTAGTTCTAAGTTCTAGGGGGCTGATGACCTCAGAAGTTAAGTCCCATAGTGCTCAGAGCCATTTGAACCATTTTGAACCCATCTTCTGCTTCTATCACGCCATCAGACAAGGCCTTCAATGTACTCTTTCCACCTATTTGCTTCCAGGCAAATGCCGGGATGGTTCCTTTGAAAGGGCACGGCCGACTTCCTTCTCCGTCCTTCCCTAACCCGATGAGACCGATGACCTCGCTGTTTGGTCTCTTCCCCCAAACCAATCAACCAACCACCTATTTGCTCTCTCCTCTACGTTTAACAGTGGAATTCCCATTCCACACTTGATATTACCGCCCTTGCTTTTAAATTCAGTGAAAGTTGTTTTGACTTTTCTACTTGCTCAGTCAGTTTTCTTTACAATCATTTCCTTCTCGGTTTCTTCACATTTTTCGTGCTGCCAGTGATTTGTATTGCTGTGTTCCTTTGTTTTGGCACTTCCTTCTTTCTTTCATTAGTTGAAATGTTTCTTCTGTTACCCAAGGTTTCTTTGCAGTTGGATTCCTTGTGGATGTGACTATTCAGCATCTGTGATTGCCCTTTTTAGAGACGTCCACTCCTCTTCAACTGAACTGCCTGCTGTAGTGTCCCTTACTGCAGTACCCACATCCTCAACAGACTTCAGTATCGTACTTCCTTCAACACTGATTCTTCGTCTGATTTTGGAATCTCTGTCTGACTGTGATGTAATCCAGCTGGAATATTCCCGTGTCTCCAGGTCTTTCTCATGTATACCTTCCCCTCTTGTGGTTCTTGAACCGAGTATTCGCTATTACCATCTGAAATTTATTGCAGAACGCAATTTGTTTCTGTTCTCTCTCATTCCTATTTCCAAGCCCATATACTCCTGTAACTCTATAACCACATTCCAATCCCCCATACTGACTAGATTTTCATCTCCCTTGACATATCAAGTTACCCGTTCAGTATCCCATATACTTTCCTCTATCTCTTCATCTTCAGTTTGCGACGCTGAACTATCGTGGTCGGCGTGGGTTTGCCTTGGAATCTGATGAGAACAACCCTACCACTGAACTCTTCATAGTAGCTCACTCTCTGCCATACTTTCCTATTCATAACGAATCCTACTCCTGTTATATCATTTCCTGATGCAGTCGATATTACCCCATATTCGTCAGACCAGAAATGCACATCTTCTTCCTGTTGCAGTTCACTCATCCCCAGTATATCTAGATTGATCCTTTGCATGTCTACTTTTATATTTTCTAGCTTTCGTACTAAGTTCAAACTTCTGACATTAAAAGCTGCGGGATGGTACTGGGTGTCATTAGGCACACAACACGATCACCTCTGCTTTGTATAGCTGGTAATATGGACAGCATTCCCTACAGTTCTGACGTGTTAAGGCCGGTGGCTGTGCCCTGTCTTTGAAGTTCAATGATGTCAGCTTCTAAAAATATAATGGAAGACTATCTCTTTATCCTGCTGTCCTGATATAACATGATGCAGACGATGTTCGACTTCTGCCCTGTCCAAAACATTTACGTCTCATGAAGCCACCTGGTCACGATTTCCCGATGGAGTAGTCACAAACAGCAGTGTCGATTTACTATCCTAAGACTTGTCGTATCTTGGATTTCACTGGAAGAATACCATTTAAATATAAAGGTTGTGTCGAAAAGTACATAAAAACTTTGGAATGGTGTAAAAATTTATTGAGAATCGTTATATGTCATGTTGTTGCAAACATCCTCAAGTCATAAACAAAAGCGTCAAGTAAAACTACCATTTGTGATGTGGCAAATATCCCAGCAGTAATCAATTTCTCCCCGCACCGTCGCACCATATCGGGAGTAGCTTGTGCAACGATAGCGTAGATTCGATTTATCAGGTGGTCTAAATTGTTTGATAGGGGAGGAACATACACACGGTCTGTATTGAAACCCCAGAGAAAGAAAGTCTGGGGAGTGAGGTGGATATGTGATTGGCCCTTCATGGCCAATCCATTGCTCTGGAAAGCGATTATCGAGGGAACCTCGAACTACTGTGAAGAAATGAGGTGGTACACCGTCTTGTTGGTAGTAAACCATCTCATCTCGGTCATTCTCATCGATATGCAGAATCAGAAAGTTTTCAGGCACGTACACGATATATGTAGCCACGAAGAAGAAAAGGCCACACACTCCAATTTGTTAAGGACACAAAACACATAACTTTGGGGTTATCAAGAACGTGTACCAAGGTGGTATGTGGATTTTCGCTGCTCCATATTCTACTGCATTTGTAAGTAGTCACCATTCCACTGATATGAAATATTGACTCAACGCTGACGATTACTGTGTTCGGGGATGTGTCATCGCCCTCTATCCGAAGCAACATTTCTACACAGAATACCCCACGAGCAGCCTTATCTGCATCACTATTGTGCTGTGCCATTGTGAATCAGTATGGTTTCAAGTGTAAACTTCTACGCAGTACTCATTAAACAGTCTTTTGTGGAATGCCAGTCCCATGAGACACACGTCGCGTTGATTTTTGTGGACTGCAGGCAAGGCTCTCCCTAACTTTCTCGACGTAATCATCAACACATAGGCTACCTGGTGATTTTTTAAGTCGCCGTGAACAATTCATAAAGTTATTGTGCCAAAAGTGAATTGTAGGCCTGCTTGGAGGTACTTTAGCTTAGTCGGTTAGAAATTAGCGCCGAATAGTTGCAGAATTTGTTTTATGAAACCAGATCACACAGCGAATTCGCTCCGCACAAGTGAAAGCCATTTTAACAGTTGTGTGCGCTTGCGCTCCTGATAGCTGAACGGGTTACTGATGCACTACATGTATCAAACTTGAGGTTGTTTGGTACAATATGACACATCTACCGATTCTGTTAGTTATGTCAATAAATTTGTACATCATTTCAAGTTTGTAAAATCCTTTTTTACTCACCCTGCACCGCGGGACCACAGTCTGTATATTCATATTTGCTGCTCGGCTCCAGGTCAGAGGAAGATACAATCACTGCTTTAGTTATTTTTTTGTAAGCGGCTTTAACCAGCAACGAGAAAAGAAATACATCGCTAGTGAGATAATTTTACGGCAGTTAAATATTTTTCGTACCATCAGTGAGCAATGTGGGAAAGGTCTTGATTCTTTTATATATTTGTTAATAAAGTCGATGAACGCCACTTCTGCAAGAGGGAATTGCCGACCACTGCCACGATGTGAATTTTATCATTACCTGATTTAATTTCTGTCTGTAATACGGGTGCTATACATGTATGTAAATGAATCTAGGAAATCATTATAGAAAATAAATTCCATAGGCGTTTTCCTACTCAGCTTTCCCTACAGTTGAGTCTGATAACAGGCCAAGATTACAAAACAGGATTATGTTTTATTTGAAAAAGCAATACTATTAAATAACTGCATTTATATTTTTCTTAAAGATGTAATCAGTAAGAATATTCACATCTCCTTTCATTCATTACACGAGAAATACCGAGACGAACCTAACATTTTTACTTTAATCCTTCGGCGCACATTAACAGTCAGCTAAAAATCTGTATGTGTTTTTTAACTTTTCCTTTCTCAACGATTCACGTCCAGCATAACATTATTCTTTGTGCCGCTGGGTATTCTTTTCACACGTTGTCTTTTATCAACATAAATCATCAACATGATTTAAAGGATAAAGAGAAACGTGCGACACGGGTCGTCGGCATTGACCGGTGACATAGGAAACGTGCGCGAAACGCGACAAACAACATGTCGACTATAACGTGATGTTATTTGCGATTTTTCAAATGGGCTAAGCTACAGTTCAATCTGTAACCATAACCAAGATTTTTTAGCATCACATTCGTTGGCTTCACCGACTCGCAACCAGACTGTTACATTCCAACCTATCCTGTACCTCGGGCTAAGCTACAAATCAGTCTGTCACCGCAACTAGTTTTTTTTTTTTTTTTTGCTTTCAAATTCTTTGGCTTCGCCACCTAACAACAGAACTGTGAATATATGCGCCAAAAGGTGAGGTGTCAGCAGCCACTAACATTACGTCACTGGCAAAAGCCGACTACTCGTATCGAACTTTCCTCTTGACCCGATTTAAATTGCAAGTCACATACTGCCATCTGTAAGCCAACGACTACACTCGGTCCACCAAGCCGTCTCTCGCAGTTACAAAGGACCACAAGAATGTCTTTCAAATAGACTTTGGGTCCTGATGTATTCCTCTCACGAAGAGGAGTATATTTCCGCTGATGATCTTAGCTGTATTCGTACTTCGATAATTTTGGAGACGCGATATTTACTTGCGTCTCATGACAGTATGCTGTACCCCCAAGACCCTAACGTCTATAACTGCAGCCACGAATGTTGGCGTTCGAGTTTAGGCTTGTTCTGCGCATCTGCGACACGCGGTGTCCGACAATCTATGAGCGTAGTCCTCTCAGCCCTACGATGTGGATATCGTAGCCATTGCGAGCATTAAACGTGATCGTAGCGAATTATTTAGTGAACTTTTATTCCATTTGCTGGGAGCTGTCACAGCTGATGTTGATGGTATGCGAAAAATTCTGCACAAGAAAACCAGAGATATAACTTGCAGTATATACGCTTTTCTCAAGCGCAGAGCACGTGTGTGCACTTACTGCAACCGTCGCTTGGAACCGGCAACAATGCAATCCACATCCGTGTCTCGAGCTGTGCGAACCGGCGTCGTTCGTGGATCGGGCTATAGCAGTATGCTGCTTCAAGGTAACAGCACATCGAGGTTTTATCACAAACACGCCACCCTTATAACTAAATGTCTGTTAACGACTTAGCGAAGATATGTCTTCAAGAGATACTGTGATAAACGACACAAAAGAGGAAAAATACACGTCGTTGCGTAGCATACTGAAGAAAAACGTGATTTATGGAGACGAAGAAAGCAGGTTGGCGCTCTGCTGTATGCTGTTTTTTTTTCGGCTTAGCGTTTTCACCATATACTGGGTCTTTCTTATGAATGTAATACTAATATGTTCTGCAATATTCGATGTTCTTGCATTTCCGCCTTGTCAGAAGAGAAGGAAGAAATAAATTTCACTCGCATCAATAAAATTCATATTCTTCCTTGTCATGGCGTCTCCAAACTTGTCCAAGTTACGAGTACAGCAAAGACCAACAGCAGAAATATACTCTTCTGTCTGAAAGGAATTGTATGAAGACTCTACGTCTAGTTGTCTCGCATAGTATCGTTTGGCCAGCATGAATCTCGCAGTTTTCATGGAAGAGAAAAGGGAATACTCACTTGTCAAAAACTAGTCTGGTGTGGAAGGGAAAGCATAGCTTGTTAGTTCAAGGGTCAGAGCCTAATACACTCTGTACACACAACAGTAAAATTCACTAATTTGCTGGTCATGCCGTCTCCAAACTTGTATTTGTAGGTGTTAATACAAGGGTTGAAACTTTAATAGTGGCAACTATTTATTTACAGCTCGTACAAAATAGATACGTTTTTCAAAGCTTTACTGACCTTCAGAGTAGTCACCAGCATTGTATATTGCCATCGACGTGGAAGTCGTAGGATACTCTGCTCAGTGCCAGTTGTGTTGACAGTTCGAGCGGCGCGGTCTGTTGGTCTGTTGCCCGACGGATTTGTAGCAGTTCTGACGCGAAATGCCGTGAAGTGTTTGCTTCAGTTTAGAAATCGATTTAAACTCACGAGGGCTTAAGTCAGGGGAGTGCAGTAGGTGGTATAGCACTTAGCAGCCCCATCAGTCAAACAAATCAGTAACAGCTTGCACTGTACGTGCTTGAGTATTGTCCTGCAAAATGATGATCAGGTTCTGCAGAAAATGTCATCACTTCTGTCTCTAAGCTGGTCGTAGGTTGTGTTTCAAAAATTAACAGTATAGAGACAGAAGTGATGACACTTCCTGCGGGACCTGACCATCATTTTGCAGGACAATGCTCAAAAACGTACAGTGGAAGCTGTTACTGATTTGTTTGACTGATGCGGCTGCTAAGTGCTATACCACCTACTGCAGTCCCCTGACTTAAGCCCTCGTGAGTTCAACTCGATTTCTAAACTGAAGGAAACACTTCACGGCATTCGCTTTAGAACTGCTACAAATTCGTCGGGGAATACACCGCGCCGCTCCCACTGTCAACACAACTGGCACTGCTAAGAGTATCCTACGACTTCCATATGGCTGACAACAGGTTATACACAATGCTGGTGACTACTTTGAAGGTCTGTACAACTTTGAAACACGTATCTATTTTGTACGAGCTGTAAATAAATAGTTGCCATTATTAATGTTCCAACCCTCGTGCACGGTGATTCAACTGACCTTGCCAATGTCATTTACGCAACCCACCATGTTAATAATCTGGCCATGCGCGAGATTTTCATAGTGACTCGCTCGCTTCATGCAAACTATTAGTCTTACAGAAAAAAATTAAGACCTTTTTCATAGGAAATTTAATGTAATTAAATTTTCCACCAGGATTCGGTTTCGCTGGAGGCCACGGTTTTCGAGTTATTCATTAAAGAAACGTACAAAAGTTGTCTTCAAACGCATCTCCACCCACACACTCAACCCTCACCAGTCAGGATTTCCAGTATGTTTCTCGTGGCAGTCCCTCCTACCACTGTACAAAAATTCCCGAATTCACGAACTATTCCACATATTCGAATATTTCGTCTCTGTTGATTGGGCTGTTACGGCGCCAGCATAGTCGACTATTTCGTTAATGTTATTTATTTAAACATACCCTCAGGGGTAATGCAAGGAAAACGGCTACTGTAAACACTGAAACTAATGGCGTTGACAATTTGATCCAAGCTTAACCCTTACAACCACAGTAGTTTCGTAGCCAGAAGGCCTAATGAATACAACGACTTATTTATTTAATGCTGTTAAAATTCACATAACTGTCGGGTAAAATTTACACATACACCAACTTTCCAACCTGTAAAGCCAGTGCGCCGGCGGCATAATAAAGTTAGTCAGTGAAGACCAAAAAAACTCGAATATGGGAAATAATTCGTGCAGTCACAAACATCTGTGCAGCGGTAGGAGGGAGTGTCAAGAACAACATATTAAAAATCCTGACCGATTGGGGCTGAGTGTTGGAGTAGAGGCGCGTTTGAAGGCCACTTTTGTACATTTTTCTCGAATAACTCGAAAACAACGTCCTCTAGCGAAAAGGTTTTCACGCGTAAGCTACATTAAATTTTCTACAAAAGGGTCGTGTTCGTTTTTTCTGTACGACTAACAGTTTGCACGTAGCGAGTGAGAGAACATGATAATCTCGCGCTTGTTTTTTGAACGCCGGATATAACATCGGGGGTTGCATAAAACGACATCGGCAGGGGCAGCTGAATATCCTGTATAATTTGGTTTGCATTTATAGCTGCTTCACTTGAAGCAATTGTATGTCTCGCTATGCACAAAATTAACATTAAATATTGAAACCTTCCCGTCTCCTTTATATCTCTTTTGTTAATAATAACCTTCCCTTTTACAATAACCTATGTAACCTTCCCTTAGGATTTCTATCTCTTACTTAATAATAACAAATGAAATCTCCCCTTTGAAATTTATTCTCCTTCTCTATCTTCGCATACAAATTTAATTGCTGCTTATTAAAAGTGATTTTCTTATTATTTCGACGAAACATAGAATGTGTCGTCGTCGTGGCCCTCAGTCGTTATCTGCCATAACCCAAAACTGTTCCTTACCTTTTTTACTGTTACTGGATCGCCATCTGACTGCTACATCGAACTGTGACATGAATATACTTACTCTGTTTTACTATACTCTATCAGCTGCTGGAGGGCTTTCATAATAAATGGCTGTATTTATCACCAAAGCTGACGTTATTCCTTAAGAGCAAAGCTGACGTTATTCTTTAATAGCAAAGCTGACGTTATTCTTTAATTAATTTGACTTAAGTTACGTAATTCATAATTAAACTTTTTCTTGACAAAAATAAAATTTTGCAAAGTTTTACGTTGATGGTTTTTGGGATGGATTATAATTAGAAACGCAATATTACTGGCAAAAGTTAATTATATTCTGAATGAAATGATTTTACAAACGTTGAAATGGGACTTACTTTTTAAAATAATCTTACAACTAGCAATGCGCAAACATACCTTCAGTAGTCTTGAGTTTCTCAAAAAATTAATTCAATAGTATTAGTTCCTCTTATTATAATAGTTAGCTGATGTCTCTGTACATCCGTTTATAATCTCTTGTAAATCATAGCTGGTGGCTGGCAGGCACACCGCTCCTCTCAACAACTCGCTTCAGGCCTGCTACCGACTCGCCTCACTTCTCGCTTACTACTGACTTCCTACGAACGCTAAAGTGCGGTCTCTGCTGCCAGCAATGCTTTCTGGTGCAGACAATCCCTGCTACCATTACAAAATGTATCAATGCGCGGTCTTTCCCGCTCTTTTCTTAAAATGTATCCATACGCGGTTTCTCCCGCCCTTTCTAAAGTTATATCAACAATACTTTGGTGCAGAGATTCCCTGCTACCACAATTATTTCCAACATGACAAATATTAATTATTCCTACTTAATCCTATTAATAAAATACAAACATCTTTCATAAATTGTGATTTGGCAATGTTGTTGTTGTTGTCTTCAGTCCTGAGACTGGTTTGATGCAGCTCTCCACGCTACTCTATCCTGTGCTAGCTTCTTCATCTCCCAGTACCTACTGCAACCTACATCCTTCTGAATCTGCTTAGTGTATTCATCTCTTGGTCTCCATCTACGAATTTTACCCTCCACGCTGCCCTCCAATGCTAAATTTGTGATCCCTTGATGCCTCAGAACATGTCCTACCAACCGGTCCCTTCTTCTTGTCAAGTTGTGCCACAAACTCCTCTTCTCCCCAATTCTGTTCAATACCTCATTAGTTATGTGATCTACCCATCAAATCTTCAGCATTCCTGTGTAGCACCACATTTCGAAAGCTTCTATTCTCTTCTTGTCCAAACTATGTATCGTCCCTGTTTCACTTCCATACATGGCTACACTCCATACAAATACTTTCAGAAACGACTTCCTGACACTTAAATCTATACTCGATATTAACAAATTTCTCTTCTTCAGAAACGCTTTCCTTGCCATTGCCACTCTACATTTTATATCCACTCTACTTTGACCATCATCATTTATTTTGCTCCCCAAATAGCAAAACTACTTGGCTACTTCAAGTGTCTTATTTCCTAATCTAATTTCCTCAGCATGACCCGACTTAATTCGACTACATTCCATTATCCTTGTTTTGCTTTCGTTGATGTTCGTCTTATATCCTCCTTTCAAGACACTGTCCATTCCGTTCAACTGCTCTTCCAAGTCCTTTGCTGTCTCTGACAGAATTACAATGTCATCGGCGAACCTCAAAGTTTTTATTTCTTCTCTACCTACTCTGAATTTTTCTTTTGTTTCCTTTACTGCTTGCTCAATAGACAGATTGAATAACGTTGAGGAGAGGCTACAACCCTGTCTTACTCCCTTCCCAACCGCTGCTTCCCTTTCATGCCCCTCGACTCTTATAACTGACATCTGGTTTCTGTACAAATCGTAAATAGCCTTTCGCTCCCTGTATTTTACCCCTGCTACCTTTAGAATTTGAAAGAGAGTATTCCAGTCAACATTGTCAAAAGCTTTCTCTAAGTCTACAAATGCTAGAAATATAGGTTTGCTTTTCCTCAATGTATTTTTTAAGATATGTCGTAGGGGTCAGTATTGCCTCACGTGTTCCAGTATTTCTGCGGAATCCAAACTGATCTTCGCCGAGGTCGGCTTCTACCAGTTTTTCCATTCGTCTTTAAAGAATCCGCGTTAGTATTTTGCAGCTGTGACTTATTAAACTGATAGTTTGGTACTTTTCACATCTGTCAACACCTGCTTTCTTTGGGATTGGTATTGTTGTATTCTCCTTGAAGTCTGAGGGTATTTCGCCTGTCTCATACATCTTGCTCACCAGATGGTAGAATTTTGTCAGGACTGGCTCTCCCAAGGCCGTCAGTAGTTCTAATGGAATGTTGTCCACTCCCGGGGCCTTGTTTCGACTCAGGTCTTTCAGTGCTCTGTCAAACTCTTCACGCAGTATCGTATCTCCCCTTTCATCTTCATCTGCATCCTCATCCATTTCCATGATATTGTCCTCAAGTACATCGCCCTTGTATAGACCCTCTATATACTCCTTCCACCTTTCTGCTTTCCCTTCTTTGCTTAGAACTGGGTTTCCATCTGAGCTCTTGATATTCATACAAGTGGCTCTCTTTTCTCCATAGGTCTCTCTAATTTTCCTGTAGGCAGTATCTATCTTACCCCTAGTGAGATAAGCCTCTACATCCTTTCATTTGTCCTCTAGCCATCCCTGGTTAGCCATTTTGCACTTCCTGTCGATCTCATTTTTGAGACGTTTGTATTCCTTTTTGCCTGCTTCATTTAATTCCTTTTTTATATTGTCTCCTTTCATCAATTAAATTCAATATTTCTTCTGTTACCCAATTATTTATACTAGCCCTCGTCTTTTTACCTACTTGATCCTCTGCTGCCTTCACTACTTCATCCATCAGAGCTACCCATTCCTCTTCTACTGTATTTCTCTCCCCCATTCCTGTCAATTGTTGCCTTATGCTCCCCCTGAAACTCTGTACAACCTCTGGTTCTTTCAGTTTATCCAGGTCCCATCTCCTTTAATTCCCACCTTTTTGCGGTTTCTTGAGGTTTAATCTACAGTTCATAACCAATAGATTGTGGTCAGAGTCCACATCTGCCCCTGGAAAGGTCCTACAATTTAAAATCTGGTTCCTAAATCTCTGTCTTACCATTATATAATCTATCTGATACCTTCTAGTATACCTTCTAGTATCTAGTAGATTTGACAGTAGACAATAGAAATATATACGTCTTACAATGTGGAGAAGCGCAGTATAATGGCGCTCAAACACAGAAATTTTGCAGCAGACGGACCGACTCGGGCGAGGGAGTGAGCGTTTGATTCCCATCATAAAAGTTAGTAGGCCTGCCCTCACAAGCAAGAAGAGTGGAGGTAAAAGGGCGACCCCTGCCTCATCGCGGACTAACGTAGCGTCAGACAACGACGCCGGAGACGACGACGACGACGACGGCGACTCGGACTAGGGGATGCCATTCTGACTTGAGTTCAGATCTGATTATGTACTTTCAGTGTAATAACTGTAACTTCTAGTTTCACTAGACATAGATTCAGTAAATACAGTGTGACAAAAGGAGTACCGTAGCACCGATTTTGTTGGCTGCTCCTGAAATACATGTGTATGAGTAACAGCAGGTGTGACTTTGTAAAGAATGATTTAGATCAGGGCTTCCCAACATTTTCAGCTAGCGGACCCCTTCTACAGTCGAAAATCCTTGGCGGACCCCTAGTCATTCAAGAGCACAGTAACTTTAAATTTCAGAGCGAAACCCATGGGAACTGAAAGCTTCTTCATCCAAGTGCCATGCTCCCAATGACCCCCCCCCCCCCCCCCCCCCGAAGTATCTATAGTCTGTGGAACTTCTTGTGATTGTTCTTCCTTTGGTCGTCCTCCCTCCACATTCATTTCAATTGGAAACTTCCCTCGTTGTGAAGGCAATGGAGAAACCGCACTCTTCTTCAATGATCCTGACTTCAGCCACGGATCCATGTTAGAAGTAATAACCTGGTCAAAAATCGACTTATGATATAGGTAGTGCACTGACAAAGCAAGTTCAACATTTAACGATGCCTGGAGCCGCATACGTGCCATCGAGTGCTGTGATTGGTCGACAAAGCTCGCTCCGCGCATGCGTAAAAGGTTTCAGCGCATCTAGCGCCGTGAGCCGGCGCACAAACGACCCCCGTACTGTTGCTAAACAGTCGACCAGAGAAGCTGCATTCACCGGCACTGAACTGCGTATGCGTTCTCACTTAGGAACCGCAAAGGCTGCTTGGGAATACGACCTGAAGTAAAAGTACACGTTTTATACACGAAAAAAAAGTGATGAATTTGATATTCACATTTTTATTCAATAATTTTACTCATTATTTTACACGATTTGGTCAAAGGTGGCTGCGGACCCTCTAGAAAGAGCCGGCGGACCCCCAAGGGGTCCGCGGACCACACGTTGGGAATCCCTGATTTAGATAATTAGAGCTCAGAACATAAAAGCTACATGTTTATTGTACTTCATTAGAAAAATAAACATACAGTCATCATCATTAGTGGCGGCTGCTGTACAAGAGCACACGTGAACACCCTAACTTTCCACACCTTGCGGATTTATTGGTTAGTTTTCTTTGAACACTGTTAAACGCAACATAGATGCTGCAATCTGAAAGGAACGGCACTTAAATCTACGGCGCTGCTGTCCCTCTAGACTCCATGAAACTCGGCATCAGGGTCGCGAGCACACCCTCAGCTGTGCACGTTCTAAGGAGCCTTTGCGCATGTCTGTGACTCGCCTGATGTGATTGCCTTACGGGCCAAGTACAAACGGATTTATATGAATGCATGGTCTGTTCTTTCGGACATGTCTGAAAGAATAGATACTATGGGAATCTGCAGCTTTTATACAATATATGTAAACTGAAGGTGCAGAAGGGAAGGAAGGAAAGGTTTCAGTTCATTCGGCAATGAATCCATCTTTTTCAGCGCAGGTGCACACATACATCCGTCCTCCTGTGGGAATCTCGGAAGAGGGAATATGGAAGAAATGGACTGGGGCTGCAGATAGTGCATGGGGGCTTAATTAAAAGGGAAAGACTACAAATGCAATAATTTTAGCAGCTGTGTGACCGGTTACGATGTCTCGTAACTGGTTGGCCGTGACTAGTATTAGCACGCAATCTGACTGCATAAAATAAAAATAAAGAATGACAAGGAATTTCCATTAACACAATTGATTAATTAAGTCCCCTGCAACTATAAAAGCTACGAAACAACAAAGCACAAGTTTAACTGTTCTGTGTGTGGTAGTGTGACTCAACGTTCATGTATCTGGCTCGGTTCTTTCTCAATACGACAAAATATTTTAAACACCATTTACAATGAACTAATTGAAAAACCAGAAATACTATAATTGCACATAGAAACCAGAATTACAAGCGTAATAAATGAACACGAGCCAGATGCTTTGTTGACTGTACCTGTGAGCAAGAGGCATTGTCATTAAAGAAAACTGTAATACCTTTTTACCTCATTATATATTGACGAAAATTTTCCATTACACCAGCATCATAAATCAAAAGCCCATTTTCTTTCTCAAATACACTGTGACAATTGCAACATCTTCCATCTATACATTACACCAACCGAACAGCATCTACTCTCTCGCCCAACAGAACAACAGGTGCCCTCGACATCCCCTGAACTACTACTGCACCAGTGGAGGCGGCGGAATAATAATCTTTGGCGCAATCTCTGGCGCTCTGACTCTGTGTAGCCACCTTTCAATAGGTGGCGCTCGATGGTAGTGTGGGTCGGCTGTGAGACGGGCCGAGACAGTCCGCGCAGTTGCGATAATGCTGTGTCCCGGATGGCGCGGTGGTTGCCGCACCTGCTTAGTAAGCAGGAGATCCTGGGTTCGAAGCCCCGTTCGGTACACGTATCACTCGTCGCCGCCGATTCCGCGTAATGTCCCAGCTGACAGCAACGATCCCTCTGTTTCCCTTGCTGCCTTAGTCTCTCCTCCTTCAACTTACGTCTAACATACGGATTTGATAAACAATGTGCCCAGTTCACGATGTGTATCGTGTGAGTTAACGAGCATTTCGCTCTCAGTTAAGTATGTGGCCGGAAGAGTCAGCCTTCAAGAATTGTCAAATGAACCCTGTCGTTGACGACCGTGTACCACAAAGAGCGCAGATTCGCCACGAGGTGGGGAAATTCACAGGCGTCTATTGTGCTGTAGTGTGCGAGTGAAACAGACGAGAACCTACGCCATAGGGAAACCCCGTAGAAGCCATTTGTGGCCAGAGACGTAGCAGCGTCAAATATGGCGGATATAAGATCAGCTGTAAAGGGAATCATTTATGGAAATTATTTAATTCTGTAGTAATTCAGGGAATGAAGCCACAGTAATGTTAATCTGCCATCCTCCATAAAATTTCGTGGTGATTCCAATAAAACTTGAATATTGATCATAGCTATTATAGTTTAGGATTTACTATTAAAGTGAAATTAACAAGTTTTGTAACAATGACCTGAAGGCTAAAATCCGAAAGCGTTTGTTGATCTTAACGATCGACATTTCATAATCAGAGTCACCTAACGTTACCGCTGGATATATTTCGTAAACCACATCAAATACTGACGAACCGATTCCACAGACCGAACGTGAGGAGAGGGGCTAGTGTTATTGTTTAATACAAACCATACAAAAATGCACGGATGTATGTTTTTTAACACAAACCTACGTTTTTTTAAATGGAACCCCATTAGTTTTGTTAGCGCATCTGAACATATAAACAAATACGTAATCAGTGCCGTTTGTTGCATTGTAAAATGGTTAATTACATCCGGAGATATTGTAACCTAAAGTTGACGCTTGAAGCCTCCGACGTTCAGTTGCGTGTTGTAACAAACACGGGCCACGGTCGGCGAGCAGCATCTGCAGGAACATGTTTACGATGACGACCGTGTTTACGAGTGTGGCTGTAGTGCACTGTTGTGGTTTGGTCTAGCTGTCGCAGTGTCCGCATGTAGCGCTTGCTGCTATTGTTATTCTGCATTCGTCTCCGCACGCAGACCAACTGTAGTACACCGTGTTACAAGACGTCTGTGATAGTGTAGTGTTGTAGGAACTGTGACCACGGTGTATTCGAACTCTGAAAAGGCGGAGATGATACTCATCTATGGCGAGTGTCGACGAAATGCAGCTGAAGCCCGCAGGGTGTATGCAGAACGGTACCCGGACAGAGAGCATCTAACGTGCCGCACATTGCAAAACATCTACCGCCAACTGTGTGCAACAGGTATGGTCGTAGCACGCAAACGGGTCCGTAACAGGCCCGTCACAGGAGCAGCAGGTGCAGATGGTGTGTTAGCTGCTGTTGCCATGAACCCACACATGAGTACACGGGACTTTGCGAGAGCCGGTGGACTGAGTCAAAGTAGTGTCGTGCGCATACTGCATCGTCACCGCTTTCACCCGTTTCATGTGTCGCCACATCAGCAATTACATGGTGATGACTTTAATCATCGAGTGCAATTCTGTCAATGGGCATTAACACAGGATGCGTTGCAGTTCTACCTGTTTACACCGATGAAGCGGGTTTCACAAACCACGGGGCAGTGAATCTACAGAACATGCATTACTGGTTCGTGGACAATCCTCGCTGGCTCAGACAGGTAGAACGACAGCGACCGTGGACTGTAAATGTATGGTGCGGAATCATTGGCGACCACCTCATTGGTCCTCACTTCATTGCAGGGGCCAAAACAGCTGCAACATACATCGCGTTTCTACAGAATGATCTGCCAACGTTGCTCGAAAATGTCCCACTGTAAACGCGTCGACGTATGTGGTATCAGTATGATGGTGCACCTGCACATTCCGCAATTAAAACTAGGCTGACCCTTGACAGGTTGTTCGACGGGCGTTTCATAGGACGTGGAGGAAGCATAAACTGGCCAGCCCGTTCTCCTGATCTTACACCTCTGGACTTCTTTCTGTGGGGTACGTTAAGGGAGAATGTGTACCGTGATGTGCCTACAACCCCAGAGGATATGAAACAACGTATTGTGGCAGCCAACGGCGACATTACACCAGATGTACTGCGGTGTGTACGACATTCATTACGCCAGAGATTGCAATTGCGTGCAGCAAATGATCGCCACCACATTGAACATCTATTGGCCTGACATCTCGGGACACACACTATTCCACTCCGTAATTGAAAACGGAACAAGAGGTGACCGAGACGTGTAACCAATGGCACCCCGTACCATCACGCCGGGTGATACGCCAGTATGGCGATGACGAATACATGCTTCCAATGTGCGTTCACCGCGATGTCGCCAAACACGGATGCGACCACCATGATGCTGTATACAGAAGCTGGATTCATCCGGAAAAATGACGTTTTGCCATTCGTGCATCCAGGTTCGTCGTTGAGTACACCATCGCAGGTGCTCCTGTCTGTGATGCAGCGTCAAGGGTAACTGCAGCCATGGTCTCCGAGCTGATAGTCCGTGCTGCTGCAAACGTTGTCGAACTGTTCGTGCAGATGGTTGTTGTCTTGCAAACGTCCCCATCTGTTGACTCAGGGATCGAGACGTGGCTGCACGATCCGTTACAGCCATGTGGATAAAATGCCTGTCATCTCAACTGCTAGTGATACGAGGCCGTTGGGATCCAGCACGGCGTTCCGTATTACCCTCCTGAACCCACCGATTCCATATTCTGCTAACAGTCATTGGATCTCGACCAACGCGAGCAGCAATGTCGCGATACGATAAACCGCAATCGCGATAGGCTACAATCCGACCTTTATCAAAGTTGGAAACGTGATGGTACGCATTTCTCCTCCTTACACGAGGCATCACCACAACGTTTCACCAAGCAACGCCGGTCAACTGCTGTTTGTGCATGAGAAATCGGTTGGAAACTTTCCTCATGTCAGCACGTTGTAGATGTCGCCACCGGCGCCAACCTTGTGTGGATGCTCTGAAAAGCTAATCATTTGCATATCACAGCATCTTCCTCCTGTCGGTTAAATTTCGCGTCTGTATCACGTCATCTTCGTGGTGTAGCCATTTTAATGGCCAGTTGTGTAGAATATTTGTTGTAAAGTTTAGTGCATAATAGTTACTTTTGTTCTTTATTTTATCAGAAAGAACATTGCTGCAAGGCTACTGGCCGTGACATTCAAAGCTAAACGGGAAATTGTATTGGTTTTATGTGAAAGAATTTGACGTTTATTATACAGGGTGATTCAAAAAGAATACCACAACTTAAAAAATGTGTATTTAATGAAAGAAACATAATATAACCTTCTTTTATGCATCATTACAAAGAGTATTTAAAAAGTTTTTTTTTCACTCAAAAACAAGTTCAGAGATGTTCAATATGGCCCCCTCCAGACACTCGAGCAATATCAACCCGATACTCCAACTCGTTCCACACTCTCTGTAGCATATCAGGCGTAACAGTTTGGATAGCTGCTGTTATTTCTCGTTTCAAATCATGAATGGTGGCTGGGAGAGGTGGCCGAAACACCATATCCTTAACATACGCCCATAAGAAAAGATCGCAGGGGGTAAGATCAGGGCTTCTTGGAGGCCAGTGATGAAGTGCTCTGTCACGGGCTGCCTGGCGGCCGATCCATCGCCTCGGGTAGTTGACGTTCAGGTAGTTACGGACAGATAAGTGCCAATGTGGTGGCGCTCCATCTTGCTGAAATATGAATTGTTGTGCTTCTTGTTCGAGCTGAGGGAACAGCCAATTCTCTAACATCTCCAGATACTGTAGTCCAGTTACAATAGCACCTTCGAAGAAAAAGGGACCAAAAACTTTATTGGCTGAAATGGCACAGAAAACGTTCACCTTAGGCGAGTCACGTTCATACTGAGTTGTTTCCCGCGGATTCTCAGTGCCCCATATACAGACATTGTGACGGTTGACTTTCCCGTTAGTGTGGAAAGTTGCTTCATCACTAAACACCATCTTTGAAACGAAAGATTCATCTGTTTCCATTTGAGCAAGGATAAAAGCGAACAAATGTACAACTAAATGAAACTTTATAGCTCCCTTAATTCGCCGACAGATAGTGCTTAGCTCTGCCTTTTGTCGTTGCAGAGTTTTAAATTCCTAAAGTTGTGGTATTCTTTTTGAATCACCCTGTATAATGGATATTACTGTTACTTTATTTGGAACGTGAAAGTGGTCAAGCTTTGATTATTTAAATATGTTAAAATGTAAAATAATGTAGAATAAGCTGTAGCCGATCAGATGGACGGCTTCAGGAAAGGAAACTGCCCTAGTCAGTTGGGCGAGGATGTTCTGCGCGCAGGAAACGCGGCCTGGGACGGGCAGAAAGGAACAGTGCGGACTGAGACGCGAAAGCGGACAGTCGGTCTTCAGGAAGCTAGGAAGTGAAACGACTTAGAAAATTTCACGTTGTGTGGTATCGCGGGACTTAGTCTCTGAGCGATGAGCAGCCGCGCGCCTGGTGTGAACTCTTTTTCGTGTAAATGACGAGGTGGAGTATCGGACTTGTGTTTCGTGATGAGATTGTGAATGATCAAACTATGTCAAAGGAATATCAGCTCGAATGTAACAGTAACTTAAATACGACCACTTTCGCTATTAGTTTGCTTTCTGAATAAACATTATTCTAACTAAATCGCAACTGTCTGATCTATATCAATTATGGGTCGTTAATTTAGTTCCCGATATTATTATTACTGTTATTATGTTTTATATTAACTTCGTATTTTGCAAACTTGCCATCAGCCAGACAATTTAACCAAAGGTTCACAAGTGTCTAATTTATGGCGTGTAATGCGACATGTGCGGTTCAACCCCTAGACGAGTTTGAGCCGAGACATTTTGACGAAGAGGAGCCGCATGTGAGCCCGAACATGTTCTGGATGTTAGCTTGCAATAGCTAGCCATTGCCAGTCATCTAGAAGTTTACTTCATTGCCACCAGGTAGTAGTGACAGCACACTCCTCAGATATGCTAATTCACTCACTATATAGTGTTGTAAAATTAGATGGGACGTCAATATATGTTAAAGTTGTAGTGACAGTAAGCATATTTTGTGGGTTTCTGAATCAGTTATAGTGTATTAAGTTATGAATTTTATCATACAGTAATCCATTTGAATCACGGAGAATCATAGGACCTAAAGCACATCACCATCGATTGTGACATTGCAGCATTTATTCATGCTTCTAAAATCTGTTGATCTCATGTTGAGTCAGGTTTATCTATGCTGTAGGCCCACGTTGTATATATTGAAACTCACGGAAAGCTGTTATCACTGGTTCTGGTGTTCACTCAAATGTAGGATCGACGGCGGTGTGCTTTGGGCCTTTATGGATCTCAGTGTCTCATTTGTATTCCGGTCAAGTGACCATGTTGGTCGACATTACTACATGAGTTTAATAATTTCCTCAAACGGCACTTTGAGTTTGGAGTTGGTTGTTTATTGTTCAAGAATCGGCTTTCGTGTGCAGTGTAAACATGAACTATGTTGAATCTACTTCAAATGCTAACAGAAAAGTAAAGCTATGAGGATGTGTTGCGAGTCCTATTTGGGTAGCTCAGTCGGAAGAGCACTTGCCCGCGAAAGGCAAAGATCCTGAGTTCAAGTCTCGGTCCGCTACACAGCTTTTATCTGAAAGTAAGTTTCATATCAGCGCACACACCGCTGCACAGTGAAAATCTCATTCTGGGAACAGAAAAGTAAATTATCAAGAAGCGTTAGCCGCGAAGGAACGAGGGCCTCCGGAAGCAGATCCTTGGACTGAGAAAGCGACGAAATCAAATAAGCGTGACTACTAGCAAACATTTGACAGGGAAGTGCCCAGTTCGCCCAAGTTGTTGTGTGGGTGCAGTGTAAGAATATCTGATTTTCAGCCCGAAAGTAAATTCGTGAACTAATGCATCTTTTACGGATCTTGTACATTTGTCCGAGAATATGGAAAAGCACGAAAACTCCCACTTACACAAAAATGCAAAATGGAGAGTTGCGAAAGCTTACACATTATTTCATTGTTGACCTAAACTGTACTTAATTATTTACAAAGCAACAAAATTCCACAAAACAATTCTTTTTTTTTTTGGCAGATAAATGATCCATCTTATTATTACTATTATTATTAATAATGTTATTATTAGCAGTGGCTGTACTAGTATAAACATGTTGATAAGCATAACTGTTATACTGTAGATCCTATGAAGTTCACACTCTTATTTGTCTGAATCTAAAAAATTGTGATCATCCAGAATGTATACTCACGAGCCACCACTGATCATCATATCTACGAGGGAAGGTCGGTAAGTAACACACGATAATTTTATTACCAAGAAATTTAATAGGTAACAAAACAAAAAAATACAAATGAACTTAAACTCTTTATCTTCTTTTCTACATAATCACCAACGTTCTCAACACATTTCTCCGATCGTGGTACCAGTTTCAGTATGCTCTGTTCGTAGAAGTCCGTTCACCGACGTAGCCAGGATTTTGCCGAAAGGCGGAGAGGAATCCGATTTGTTAAAGAGAACGTCAAGAAGACTCATATTTTTCATTTATTCTGAGAATTTCCATAAAGTACAATAAACAGTTTTATTCGACAATGATTTCGGAGTTTTCGCGAAGCAGCGATTTGATCTTGATACTTGGGTGTGCTGTATTTTGGCAAACCACTAAGAAGCACTCATGCTCCAGTTCTCCCTTCACCCCTCCCTCTCACACCCCAGATCTTTTTTCACCCATTTCTTTCAGTTTGGATTTGAGCTGTGGCAGTGATCAGTAGCAGACGAGTATTAATTTATCGGGACACCGTGATTATTACCTAGAGGGCTTTTTGAAGTAAAGAGATCTCTGTTTGACAGAGAACCTAGGACAATTTTTGGAGGAGAAAATTCAAAGGATCTGGAATCGTTCAACCCAACACTTTCCCAAATTTCCCCGTTTAAGATGCGTCTGTCATTTCTTGCAATGTAGAAAGATCATGACTCCAAACGAGGAGAATCTGGATTATTATTTATTTATCGTGTGTGTTGTAGTACCAGGAGTCTCTGAAGAGATGTTTGACTCACGTTCAATGCAGCACTTTTCATTCAAGCAGAGAGGCTGTTTCTTTAAGGGAATTTGAATCTGTCAGGAATGAAAGGAATTCGTAAGGAATTGGCTGTGGGCTACAGTAAGGGACCACCCCTAGCAGTTGCTTAAATCGGAAATGGGAAACCACAAAAATCATATCCAAGGCTGCTGGCGGATGGATTCGAACCACCTCGTCTTCTGAGTCTAGCCCCTCAACGCACAGCGCTATCCTGGCCGGTGGAGAATCTAGAAACTGGTTGTTGTATATTGTTTTAAAATAAAATAAACTCCATTACGACAAAAGATTAAGTTTTGCATTGTATGTTTTTCCTTTACTTGTGCGTGTTTGATGCACGAAAGCACGCATATTTTAAGTTTTAATTGTGCGTGGAATCGCTGGCTTCAGTTATTATGGTATTACACGAGCGTAAATAGATTTCGGACGAAAAAGGGAGGAAGGGATGCACAGAGCAGTTGGCTCGGACGAATTCAAACAGACCGCTGAAAAAAATCTCTCCACAAACTCTTCACCATCATTCCACAACAGAACTGGTTTTCATAAATGAGTACCGCCTGAATGACAAGACCGACGACATTTTGCCATTTGGGCTACTAATGATAGAATATTTAGCTATTTTGTTTTTTTTAAACAGATGCAACCATCGACGTTTGGGTGATATTTTAGTTGATTAATGAAATTTTTGGGCGACGCAGGTAATCCAAGTGTATTTTTATGGATTGATTTTAATTTCATGTTACATTTATTGATACTCTGATCAGCATGAGCATTATGACCACAGACCTACTATCGACCTAAATCCGCCCAGGCGATAGCAGCATCACCCGGCGAGGAATGACTGCTAGTCAGACACTCGGTGCATGTAGTATCAGGGAGCGTGCTGTCCGTGTGTAGCACCGAGGGAGGATTGTGATGACCCAGAGGCTCGGCACGAGCATTTCGGGAACTTCACGACTTGTAGGATGTCCAAGGAGTGTTGCAGTGAGTGTCTTCAAGACGTAGCAAAACCGTGCCCAGACGTCGTGGGGTTGGGCGTCCACGTCTCATTACAGATGTTGGACGTCTTAGGCTGGACAGATTGGTAAAATAGGACAGTCTACAAGTCATGGCCGGACTAACATAAGACTTTAATCTGGGCAGAGTACAAGTGTGTCTGAACACACAATGCACTGAACACTCCTAACGATGAACCGTGCATGTGCCAATGTCAACACCATGACATCGGTAACTACGACTGAAATGGGCATGTGACCATTCGCACTAGACGTTGGCGCAGTGGCAGAGCACTGCACGGTCTGATGAATCCCGATACGTTCTTCATCATGCTGATGGGAGGGCGCGAATCTTTAGTTTTCCAGGGGAACGGCTCCTTGACAGCTGTACTGTGGGACGGAGACAAGCTGGGGGGGACATTCCCGTGGACATCCATGGGTTCAGTGGAACTCGAGCAAGGCACCATGCTGGTCAAGGAGTATTGTACACTGGTTGCAGACCATGTACACCCGTTCGTGACGATCTTGTTTCCCGACGACAGTGGCATTTTTCAACAAGATAATGCGCCATGTCACAAGGCCAGGAGTGTGATGGAGTCGTTTGAGGAACACAGTGGCGAGTTACAATTGATGTGTTCCGTGTTCGCCCCCTTCACCCCCCCCCCCCCCGCCCCCCAGCTCGTCAGATTTGAAACCGATCGAACACATCTGGGATGTGATTGGACGTGGCGTCAGAGCTTGTTGCCCCCCCCTCCCATAATTTAGGGGAATTAGGTGACTTACGTGTGCGGATGTGGTGCCAGCTGCCTCAAGTGGCCTACCAAGGCCTCACTGCTTCCATGCCACGATGCGTCACCGCTGTTGATGTATCGGCTATCATTTATTTAGGTAGTCAAAATGGTCTGGCTAAATAGTGTATGTACCACTCCACTGCCTTATCAAATACTGAAATAATGCAACTCCAAAGTTCTACCAATCTCCAAATAACCATTCAGTTTTAAAAAACAGCCATAGATCGGTAATTGGGCTATTGTAGTAGTGCGTAAGTGTTTTTAACTTACTATAGCGCTAGTGGACGAATCAGAATTGGTTTTCCTATTATCGCCGTATAAGTGTATATTTTTTTATTTTTATAGTTATATATTTTACGATTTTGGTTGGGGTGACTTTAAATATTGTGGGCTAGCATGAGACTTTTAATTAACTTATAACACTCGTACGGACATCGGCTGCCCCGAAATACGCATGATATAGCTGCCCCGAAGTACGCACGATATAATATTTTTTAAACACAGCGCGCGACTCACCGCCTTCTAATAAATAGTTTGCGTGAGCGCTGCTATTTAGAAAAGAAAATATGCGTATTCTTTCGCAAACTGTAATTATTAATATGGGTCTCAGGGGCTACTAGTTGTTCATGTACCAAATTATACAAAGATTAACTGAGATATTGCGGAATGTAATGCTTTTCAATATTCTTGTTCATTTATTTGCAAGGCAAAACTGGAGATAATCTCGTCTGCTGTTAGGCGGCCAAAATGAAACATACTGAACTCACTCAGTATTCTAAATATTAATAAACCAAATCTATTTTGACTCTTTTTAACTTTGAAATTAATGAAAGATCAAAATTGAGAAGTCTCTCGCATTTACATTTAATATTATCACATGATATTTTAATTAAATAATACAGTCAGCGTAATGGCTGACTAAATCCTGCTAGGGGAGATGAACTCCCGGCACTACGAAGTTCTGTAAAAATTTTGTTAATTATAAATAATGGTTGCAATCATGAGAGGTGACAACTAAGTCAATAATACACACTTTCTAATGACAATTTCTATTATATTTTTTTCAAAATACAGATAAAACGTACGTTAATTATCAGAGAGCACTACAATGGCGGCCTACCGCTAGACGAAACAAAACAGGAGAGCTAGTTTAATCAAAGCATTGTCTCTGATCTTCATGGCCTATGTTACACAGAGATTATACAAAAAAACTGTGATTTGTTAATTACATCGATATTTATGTTTTGATAATAATAACTTACGTTCTTTACTATTTGTTATACATCGCGCACACTTACACAGTCTTGAAATAATTTATAATTCACACGTCTCATAATGAAAACTTCCTTTCCCTTCCGCCAAATGTCCATTTATGTGACGTACCGTCACACTATTCTTTCTTGTGAAAAACTTATCCATAATTAGAAACTGTATCACAACAGCACACCGCACAAAAACAATAAACAGCAGCACTCACATTAAACTCAACTGCAAGTAAGAGCTGAATTGATTAACAAAACAACAGCTGAACGCAGGCAATACAAAAAACGTATTCAGTTGGTTTTGGCTAAAACAGAGATGGGCGATAAACAATAGTTTAAATGTATTGTTGGGCTTGTTGACAACTGACAATGCGTATCCCTTTTTCATCATACGATTGAATACTAAAGTATCTTTCAGTTTCATGGCATGGCAACTAGGTCATGCGCCATTTCATTTAGGTGATAGGTGGGGTCCGAACCCGCTGGACCTACCCTTTGCCTACGCCCTTGGTCCATTTGGTTGGAGTACAGCCATCTGCAGACTTCTGATTTCAGTTCCGCGCCTGTCGCAAAGCGATGGCCGGACAGGAATTTCCTCAAACACTTGAAAGTCCGGCGGTGCAAGATCTGGACTGTATGGTGCATGCTGGAGTACTTCCCAAGTTGGCGATTTTCTCAAGAACAGGTGCAGCAACATGGGGGCGAGCGTTGTTATAAAGAAGTTTGACACTGTCGCCATTAATGTCGTAGTATTTGTCACGGAGGGCGCGGCGTAACTTAACCAGAGTGTAGGCTGCAGCATTCACAGTAGCCCCGTGTTCAGCGAAGCCCACCAGTAACACACTATGCATATCCCAGAACACTGCCACAAGCACTGTCCTAGCTGACTGAATCACTTTGAATAGTTTTAGCATGTTTCCACTTCATAGAGGCCTGCTTGGATTTGGGTGTGCAGTAGTACGCCCAAGACTCATCATGTGTGATGATTCCTTTCAGAAAGTCATGTCCTTCTACAATGTAAAGCGTTAAGGGATCCAAGTTTGTCATTATTGGCTGGCCCCTGTGGTTGTCTGTCAGGTTCGTAGGCATCCAGAGACCAATAAGTTTACGAAATTTCAGCTGTCATAAACAATATCGTACATGGCACCATAGGAAATGTTGAGCTGCGACAATAAGATTCGTAGCTTCACACAGCAGTCGATCAAAATTGCTGCCTCAGTGGCTCAGTTTCTGCTGGGTTGCAGCTGTTACCTGCCGCTCATATCGTGGCGAATTACTAATGTTCACACGGTCCTCTTGGAAGAATGCACACCACCTTGAGATATTGCTACGTTACATAAAGTCGTCCCAAGACACCCATGTCCCTTTGAATTTCACTCGGTTTAAGCCCTTTGGCCCACAAATATGTAACTGCACTTCGCTGCTTTTCACAGATTGACGACAGCAACATGCCTGCCATGTTTGTTTCGTAGACCAGGCTTCTCTCGCTATAAAGATGAAAACAAAACACCCTCTGTAGCGAAAAACTTCAAACTACATAGTCGTGAAACTTCAACGAATGCTGCAATAGCAGGGGAGAAAAAACTTATTGTGCGTTACTTTCCGATCCTCATTCGTATTATTTCTCAGCAGTGTTTTTTGTTGGTGTGCCATGTGTCACAGCGTACTTAATCAAAATTAATGACTGATACATCATTTTCAAGATTTCGTCCACCATTAATGACGAAAAATACACAAATAGTTTAAAGTTGCTGTTTTTGTTAAAAAACTGTGTATTGCAAACATTATGGCTTTTCGTAATAATCAACGTATTATGTTCTCCTGCGAATATACTTGAGTTGTGGACAAACTTTCAGAGCGCACTTTCAGATTTTCAGAGACAGCGCCCGAAGCCTACCTCGGAGTCGTGGCGAATCGTGTCCACAATACAGCCTGCCGACTCCTGTCGTGATCGTAGCACAACACACAACAGAAGCCTTCAACGTAGAATAAGGATGTACGAGCGGCAAAGAGGCTAATCGAAGAACAGGAGGGAATAGCTGAGGAAGTCTTACATCCAGTAAGAAAAAAGATTTTTAGTTCACTGACAGACTGGGAGGCTCTGTTATAACATTTGTCTACAAAACTTTGTCACATTTTACGAAGTGAAAACAAGGTCGTTTCAACAGTTGCAAAGGCAGGCATTGCTGCCAATGTCCTTCAAGGGGGAGGCGGGGGGCAGTGTTGCCAAATCAACTTCTTTAGAGCTCAGGGCTTTTTTCCCAATCATTTGTCTACCTTTCTAGCTTTTTCATGACTATAGGAAAGCATTACAATCCATTTTGATCAAAGGAAAATTATTTGCATTGCAAAGATTTCAAAATACACTTACATACCCCATGAGAAAGTATTCTTAAAATTCATTAAAAGACCAAAAATATGTCTACGATGAAGTATAAACGGCTGAAATCTTCACTGGAAATGCTGTTGCAGCAAAGACTTTATGACGGCTTTGACTCTGCTAGTGACACTTTCAGTGAAGTGTCTGAATGCCAGTGGAAGAAGGGCAGTCAATACCTCCGCGCGACCTGAAACCACAATTGGTGGCGATGGTGGACGCTACAGTTGGAACGAAATCGGCGTTCTAGCTCAACCTAAGGGTATTACAATGGGTTCATGTCGACACTCTATGCAGACAATGTTATTGTCCTCTTTATCTCAAAGGTGCTGCTTCATGAGAGGGTGCATTGTCATGCTGATACAATCATTGTCTCTGAACTGTTACTCGACGGTACGCAATGCTGTAAGATGTGTTCATATCCTTCCGCATTAGCGATTTCTTAAGTGCAATAAGGGGACAACACCCTAACCACGGAGACTCGTCCAAATTACAGCACCACATCCTCTGTACTTCACCGTAGCCGCTACACATGATGGCAGGTAACGTTCGCCAGACATTCGCCAAACGCGAACCCACTGCACAGTGCGGTTGCTGTTTGCGCCACCTCAGGTGTCTCTTACCATTGACCGCAAAGATGTGTGCCTTATAGGGAGCTTCTCGCCCATTGTACCTCATGTGTTGAAACACGCTACGCACCACCACTGTGCCAGTTGAAATACTGCTAGCACTTCCGAACTCACGAGTGATTTCTTCCCCGGTTTCATGTAGCTGTTTACAGCCACTCTCGACAATGCTCAGTGTCCCAGTCTGTCAGTACAGGAGGTCTGCCTATTGTTTGTTTAGCTGTATTTGTTCCTTCGCTTTTCAACTTCACAGTAACATCACCAACAGTCGACGTGGGCAGTTTTAGAAGAACACATTGAATTCGTTCAGCAATAATTCCTTCAGGTTTCAAGGATCCTCTAAAAGGCAAGCAATTTGATAACCAGAATGCAGATGTTGCAAACCTGAAACGAAAAAAGTATGACTCCTGTTCAAGGTCAAAGGACAGGTAAGTTAACCGACGACCAGAACATATCAGAATAAGAATATTGTATAATGAGTGTCATCATAGTAGGAGTTTATTTCTAACAGAGTTCCTTGTACGTACACTACTGGCCATTAAAA
Source organism: Schistocerca piceifrons (assembly GCF_021461385.2). Taxonomy (NCBI): domain Eukaryota; kingdom Metazoa; phylum Arthropoda; class Insecta; order Orthoptera; family Acrididae; genus Schistocerca; species Schistocerca piceifrons. Next base: position 57,411,394 of record NC_060145.1, on the reverse strand, counting down.
TTATTACACCAAGAAGAAATGCAAATGATAAACGAGTATTCACTGGACAAATATATTATACTAGAACTGACATGTGATTACATTTTCACGCAATTTGGGTCCATAGATTCTGAGAAATCAGTACCCAGAACAACCACCTCTGGCCGTAATAACGGCCTTGATACGCCTGGGCATTGAGTCAAACAGAGCTTGGATGACGTGTACAGGTATAGCTGTCCATTTCTGTATCCAGAAGGGCCCGTACAGGACATGCAAAATGCGGTCGTGCATTATCCTACTGAAAGTAGGGTTTCGCAGGGATCGAATGAAGGGTAGAGCCATGGGTCGTAACACATCTGAAATGTAACGTCCTCTGTTCAAAGTGCCGTCAGTGCGAACAAGAGGTGACCGAGACGTAACCAATGGCACCCCATACCATCACGCCTGGTGATACGCCAGTATGGCGATGACGAATACACGCTTCCAATCTGCGTTCACTGCCATGTCGCCAAACACGGATGCGACCATCGTGATGCTGTAGACAGAACCTGGATTCATCCGAAAAAATGACGTTTTGCCATTCATGCAGCCAGGTTCGTCGTTGAGTACACCATCGCAGGCGCTCCTATATGTGATGCAGCGTCAAAGGGAACCGCAGCCATGGTCTCCGAGCTGACAGTCCATGCTGCTGCAAATGTCGTCGAACTGTTCGTGCAGATGGTTGTTGTATTGCAAACGTACCCATCTGTTGACTCAGGGATTGAGACGTGTCTGCACGATCCGTTACAGCCATGCGGATAAGATGCCTGTCATCTAAACTGCTAGTGATAAGAGAGTTGGGATCCAGCACCCTTCCATATTGCCCTCCTGAACCCACCGACTCCATATTCTGCTAACAGTCATTGGATCTCGACCAACACGAGCAGCAACGTCGCGATACGATAAACTGCAATCGCGATAGGCTACAATCCAACGTTTATCAACGTCGGAAACGTGATGGTACGCATTTCTGCTCCTTACACGAGGCATCACAACAATGTTTCACCAGGCAACGCCGGTCAACTACTGTTTGTGTATGAGAAATCGGTTGGAAAATTTCCTCATGTCAGCACGATGTAGGTGTCGCCACCGGCGCCAACCTTGTGTGAATGCTCTGAAAAGCTAATCATTTGCATATCACAGCATCTTCTTCCTGTCGGTTAAATTTCGCTTCTGTAGCACGTCATCTTCGTGGTGTAGCAATTTTAATGGCCAGTAGTGTACAATATTGCTACATAGTGAGTTATAAATGATTATTTTACGTTAAAAAATTTTTGGAACTAAAGAAACTAATTCCAAACATAGCTTGCACACAGTTATAACATATACACAACTTAGTTACAACATGCAACAGTGGAGCAGTGATTTCAACAATGTTTATGGGTCTCGAAATAAGTCATCATCATTTTTGCGGAAATACTTTACATTTTATCATTATACATTTTTTAGAATCACCTTGGGGTCAAAAAAGATCCGTATGTTTTTACAGAGCTGATACCATGCGAGGACTAAATGCAAAATTGACAGCACATTGTTGTTGCTCTGTGTGGTAAAGAACTTCTTGAGTTAAGGCTTCAGTTGACGCAAGTGGGCAGCATTTCTCCATACGATCTTTTCACAGAGACAGAAATCGTTGTTCACTTGTGAAAGTGCAGACTTGTTCCAGAGAGTGACTGACAGCTGTCAGCTGCGGCACCACTTATCGGTCCTTTGCAGTTTTCTGTCGTCGCCCTCTCCCCATAAACTACAGCATCTGACGGAGCTGCCGTCGCTCCAGTAACCCGATATTCACTTCTTTTGCAGCTACGCAGAAATTACACCTTTTAAAAAAAACCTTGATTCACATCAGTGGTATTCCTTCAGCTTCATTTGCATTACAAAGAACTGTAAAATTGTCAAGTGAGTCAACTACGGCAACTGACCGAAATCTGATAAAGTCTGTTGCACGATACGATTTGTTCAACAACGATTCGCTGCAAAAGGATGTTGTCTACGAAAGAAGAGATGCTATTCTTCAAGATCTGTGGGACTTGAAATCCATGACCGTAGGTGGCTACATAAGACGAGAAATTGTTATGACCTTTCTGCAGTAATCAACACAGTACTGAATAGTGACTCACGGGGTGAAAATAATCTTAATTGATATCTGAAAATTTAACTTCTTGAATAGGCATCATTATACAAAAACTTAAATTTGTGTCAGTCGAAGAAAACGGAATAGTTGGAGAGGGCACTGGCACCTCAAGGTAATCGCCTTCGCATCTGTTTAGTCATGTAATTTGCCGATTGGAGGTAGTGGACTTAGTGTCTCTTTGTTCTAATGTTAATGATTGCTTACAGAAAATGTCTAACAGTTTCTCCTCTTGCACTTGACTATATAATTTTCTACGAACTGTTTGTTGCTAGAAACAGTAGCATAACTTAAAATATTTGAGATTTATTGAAGTGATGCTTGCTCAGTCTTACAGCATAGTATTTCCTATCACACAAACCTAATTCCATATAATGAGCTACAGTTGAACTCTGTTTCAAGAATTTTTAACTTTGCAGTAACATTTTAACTTTTCACAAAGACCGTTAACAAAAAAATGGCTCTAAGGACTATGGGACTTAACATCTGAGGTCATCAGTCCCCTAGACTTAAGACTACTTAAACATAACTAACCTCAGGACATCACACACATCCATGCCGAGGTAGGATTCTATACAGCTGTACTAGAATACACAAAAGAAATAATCACTAAATTGGAAGAGGGAAAAAGTGTAGTTGGGATAAATCTAGATTTGTCAAAAGCCTTTGACACTGTTGACCACAGCATACTTTTGAAAAAGCTTGAAGCTATAGGTATCAGAGGACCGGTAAAAAAGTGGTTTGAGTCTTATCTGGAAAAGAGGATGCAGGTGGTTGAAATTACAGCACCAAATATTAATCAAAAAATTAAACTAAGATCAGATCCAAGGGAGGTCACAGTAGGAGTACCCCAAAGAAGTGTATTAGGCCCCTTGCTGTTCTTCATTTACATTAATGATATTCAGGTGTCAGAGGGAAAAGCTAGAATCATGTTATTTGCTGATGATACTAGTTTAATAGTTAGTGATATGAAGCAGTCATTGCACAGTACTGTGGACCATGTCCTACAAGATATACAAAAATGGTTTAGTGCTAACAAGCTAACACTGATTGCAAAAAAACTAGTTATGTGCAATATGGAAAAATAAGTGAACAGGATGACCTAAATCCCACCATGGAGGGTAAACAACTTGAAAGAGTACAGTGTGCAAAATTCCTGGGTATGCACATTGATGAGAAGATTAATTGGACGGACCATGTGGTGAGCTGAGCACTAAAACTAAATTCAGCATGTTTTGTGCTTAGAATAATTTCATGAGTTTGTAGTAATGACTGTACCAGAATAGTATATTTTGGCTATTTTCAGTCCATTGCATCCTATGGGATAGTATTCTGGGGAAAAACAAATTGTCGTCTAAATGAGATTTTCAAATTACAAAGACGTGCTATTCGGATAATGACCCACAGCCCACCTCAAACACATTGTAGACCCCTTTTTAAAGCATTGAAAATTTTAAAAATTCCATCATTATACATTCTGAAATGTCTGTTGGTGATCAAAAGAAATCAGGACAAAATGAAAACCAATACAGACTTCCATAATTACGATACACGGCAATGTAAAGATCTCCACATACAAGCTGTAACAAGGATCCGAAGCCAGAAACATGTATGTAATCAAGGCATCAAACTTTTTAATGCAGTACCAAAACATATCAAAGAGCTGGAAAATGAGGACAAATTTAAAACTGTTATAAAGAACCATATGCTTGACAAATGTTATTACAGCATAAGTGAATATCTCTGCGCAACTGTATAACAATATATGTTTAAGTTAATGTGACAAATGAAATTACATCAGTGCATAAGAAAATATGTTATAAAAACACTTATTAGTTGTATATTGTATTAAACATACGATAGATTAATATGAATTCAGCACAGGTACAAATTTTGTAAAGATATTATATAGTTGTTAAAATGTACCCTGACAAATCCTATATCACAGATGTGATCATTGGAATGATAATAAATAAATAAATAAAAACCTGCGACCGCAGCAGCAGCGTGGTCCCGGACTGAAGCTCCTAGAACCGCCTGGCCACAGTGACCGTCACCGTCAACAGTGGTGTCAATATTTTACACAAAGATTTTTTGACTTTATTAAAAGAAATCTGGTTGTTTTGAAGCTGTTATGCAGGGGATGGAAAAAATATGGAAAACCAAAAACACACCACATTACCACGCCTAATGCAGTGTAGGAAAACCATCGGCGCCGAAAGCAGCTGCCCGTCTCTCGGAATGGATAAATACAGTACATGGGTTTCATGGGAGTCTTATACCAGTCTTCCTATCACACATCCTCCTCTCCAAAGCCGACCACAAATTGAGATCTGGTGACTGTGGTGGCTAGGGGGAGATGCGAAAATTCATTCTCGTGCTCGGAAGACCAGTCCTGCACGATGCGAGTTGTGTGAGTAGGGGATCTGTCGTCTTGGAATCGAGCATAACTACTGGGGAACACACACTGTACCATGTGCTGGACCTGATCAGACAGGAAGGTCACATAATCCTTGAGACATTGCAGAGGCCCATGAAATACCACGATGCGGATGCCCGCACCATCACTAAACCCCTCGCCATGTTCCAGTCGTGGGGAAGCAGTCTACATTGTAGGTTTGGGATGGCGTATTCCAGACGTAAATTGGGCAATAATTGGGAAACAGTGTGAAACAAGAATCATCCGACCAAGTGACTTTCTTTCATTGGTCCATAATCAAGGTTGTATGTATTTGGCACCATGTTCTCCTGTTACAAGTTCATGCGGAGTGTCATGGCATGGTGCTAACAGAGTATACTCGTAAGGGGTAATCAGTCACATGAATATACTACCAAAATCCTTGGCGCCTGCTGGTAGAAATCTAAGTCTATCAAGGACAAGGTAGCGGGAGGTAGGAAGATCTAAAATTGCCAGCCAAACATAAGATATGCTGCAGTGCCCAAAGCACTAATATTGCCCCACTGTGATAAGCTGTGTAATGCTACAACTCGCTAAATGAGAGTTGTAGCAGAATCACAGGAAGTTGCTTCTAGGAGTATATGATAATTCTCTAATGGAGTAGTCGATCAAACTTACGAAACTTCTGAGCTGCTGTATCGTTTTAAAATCCTACTATCAGCTACTAGAAGAAATTAGGACAGAAATAAGTTTATTTTAAAAATCTTACATTTCTCTATTGTCTATAAATTTACATTTCTAACAAATATGAAATAAATTTTAATAGAATTGTATATAAGAACAAGAAACTGAAATTGAATTGAACATACGAAAGAACTCTGAAACGTGGTTAGTAGTAAACTACAAATTTAAAAATAGAGTTTCATCAGATGTACTAACTTCAATGAGATCAACAAGTATTGAGGAAGTAAGTAGTGGCTGCCATTCTAATAAAGTTGTCCAAGTTTTCAACAAGCAGTCTCTTTTGAACCTATTTTTTATACATTTCATACTGGAAAAAGAACCTCATACTGATATCCAGAGCTGGACATTGCCTTCACTTTGAGACCAACCTGGACCAAAGTTGGGTATTTTTATTTGCTAACAAGAGAGCAAATGTTTTCAGAATTTGAAGAAAGAGATAAGGTGCTGCTTTATTCTTACCTAATGGTTGACTGTTGAGCGTTAACTTTGGATTTTAGGTGCCTTGTCGCTTCTTTCCTTAGAGATGCTTGCTTTAAATGTTCAAAAATGTAAAACTGTACACTTCACAAAACAAAAAATGTAGTATTCTATGAATATAATATTAGTGAGTCACGGTTGGAATCTGTGAACTCATACAAAAACTTGGTTGCAGCATTTAGTAGAGACATGAAGTGAGACTATCATACAGGCTCAGTCGTGGGTGATGCATTTAGCAGAATTTGCATTGTTGGTAGAATGCTATGGAAATTCAATCAGTCTACAAAGAAGATTCCTCAAAAATCACACGTGCGACCCATCCTAGAATATTGCTTAAACATATGGGATCCATACCAAATAGGACTAGCAGGGTATATTGAACGTATACAGAGAAGGGCAGCACAAATTGTCACATGTTTGTCTGACCTGCCGGAGAGTGTCACCGAGATGTTAAAAGAACTGAATTGGTAGATTTTTGAAGATAGACGGAAACTGTCCCAAGAAAGTCTACTAACAAAGTTTCGAGAACTGCCCGATCGTAAGGTGAGAACGACGTGAACCAAACTCTAAAAATGCTAATCTCACTCTGAACAACTCTGATGCTTTGGGCGTAAAAAATTAATGTAGATATATTATCAATGAACGTTTCAGAACATTAGAGAATAGGTAGTAAATTAAACTCACATTAAGATAGCTTTCTTTTATTGAAGTTGCTTATCAATTTTAATTTATATATTGCTTTCTGAAAATAATTATTTGAGTAAAGATTTATAGGTCTGATTGTTAATTGCAAAGGTTACAGATTTTGAAAATATGGAAAACAGATACTTCCTTTTATTTTATTAAAATTGATTTCATTATCAATAGTAAAATTAATAAAATTGTTAATGTACACAGATCTTTTGTTTGCATGTAACATTTAATAATAAAAATTATTGTATCTAATGTAGACTTCTTTTTGGATAAAATATTTCTGAAACTGTGTCTACTGATTTTCATGGTGTCAGATCGATACCTGATAACATACTGAAATACAATCAGAAAAATGGTATTTCACAGTTAAAAAACTCTATGAGCATTCACAGATAAGAAATTATGGAAAATAAGATGAGAATGTAAGGTTATCAACTCAAATCGAGCTAGAATTTAGACAGTATCGAACGATTCACTACTCGAGCAAAAGTTCCAATAGTTCTAGGTTCATTATGAGTGCTCCAAAGTGACCAGAGTTATCTTTAAAGTGGATGCCTAGTATTTTATCCGCTGGACTTCTTAATGACATAATGATAATGACAATGTTAACTCTGCCATAGCCGGTCCCAAGCCCGGTTGAGAAAGGAGGAGAGGGAGGAGTCACACCTTGTAAAATACCTTGGTTCATCTGACCCGGTTGGTAGTACCTAGTGAGGGTGCTTTGCCAGGATAACGGTGAAGACCTCAATGGCAGTGAAGAAGGGGATGAAGATCATCAGTACGGCGGAGCTGGCAGAAGAGGCGGCCATGCTTTTAGGGTTCATGTAAAAGCTAACTATAGCAAACCCAGACGCTGACGCTTCTGAACCCATAATGGACGGCTTTCTGATCAGTGTCTGTTCCCCATGTTATGGGCGACTGCAATAATTGCCTCAGGAACTAACAATCCCTGTTTCTAATAAACCAGTGGAAACATTGGACAAACAGTTACAAGCTATCATGATTCATGAAAGTATTAACAATAGTACCCCAGGTGGTACTTAATCCACCCACCAACAGGTGGCAACCAGGTCTTTGGAGTCTATGGTACCTGGGCAGTCACAAACACAGAGAAAGTTGGAGTTCTCTGGCAAACTTCCATCCAGAACCATCATTTATATAGGCACACACTAGTTCAAGCAGGAAAATTCCACAACCTAGTACAGGAGTTAGATTGACAAAAAATTCAGATTTTAGCCCTTCAAGAAACACGATTCACAGATAAATCCACAGTAGATTACGGAAACTACAGAATCTTTAAGTATAAAACAGAAAAATGAAAAAACTGGAAAACTGTGGAAAAATATGCTGCCCATAAATTTACCAACAAAAACGGAAAAAGGTTTATCGAACTGTGCCAACAGAACAATCTTAAAATCATGTCAACACTGAAAAACAAAAGACCTGGAGATCCCCAATAAAAGAGCTCAGTGGAGATCAGATTGACCATGTTGCCATCGCATATCCTCTACAGAAGGAAGTTAATTACATACAAGCCCGTAGAGGTGCAAACATAGATTCAAGCCACTATCTAAGACAGATAAAGATGAAATTTACCCTAAAGAGAGTCCACTGCAAGATAGTGTACCAGCAAAAATTTGACACCAGAAGAATCAAAGAAACTAAGCTAATTAAGCTTGGAGATGAACTGGAAAAAGTCCAGGCAGATACTTGGGAAAAATTTCACAGTAAAATAATCCAGAAGGCTAACGATAGAAGAAAAACACAAAACATCCATGGTGGGATAGAGAGTGTGATAAAGCTTTGGAAAAATGAAAAAAGGCTTTTCTTAACTACAGCAGAAAGAAAACGCTGGAAAATCTTCAATACTTTTATGAAACTAGGAAACAAGTGGCGAAAATCATTAGGCAGACCAAAAGAAAATACATGAAAAACCAACTGAACTTAATCAAAGAAAACTTCCACAACTACAATACGTGAGACTTTTACAGAACTTTTGCATAAAAAATTCGCAGATACAGCACACAATATCTATGTTTCAAGAAATCTGACAGAAAACTTGCACTCACTAACCAGGAAACCTGTAAGGAACTCACACATTATTTTTCAACACTCCTTAATTGTCCAGAACCACCTTCGACACTCCCTAATGAAAAACCTATGTCACTCACCCTGAATCATCCCCACCAACACAAGAAGAAATTCACAAACACACAATTAAATTAAAAAAAACAATAGAACATCTGGTGAAGATTGGATTATTGCTGAGCTACTGAAAACTCTAGGACCAAATTCTCTCACAGAGGTAACCCAAGTCATTGCAGATATTTGGGAGACAGGAAAATTACCCCAGGAATGGAAATGTGCACTTATCCATCCATTACTCAAAAAAGAAGACAAATCTGATGTAAATAATTATGGAGGCATATCCCTACTTCAGGTCACATATAAATTTCTATCAGCCTGTATTCTTCAAAGAGCACAAGAGCAACTCGAAAACAAAATTGGTGAATACCAAGGTGGCTTTCGCTCCAGTAGATCCTGCACAGAACAAATTCTCAATCTAAAGACAGTGCTAAAACACAAACCAGTCAGAAACAGCCCAATAATCTGCACATTTGTTGACTTTGAAAAGGCATATGACTCAGTTGACTGACAAGCACTTTTTGGTATCTTTGAAGAACAAGGATTAGATCCGAAAATCCTTAACTTCATAAAATAAACATTGACCAATACTACCTCCAAGGTGAAATATTATGGGACGTCCGAGCCCTTCCTGATCAAAAATAGTGTCCGATAGAGTGATAGTCGGTCTCCCCTCCTATTCAACTTTGTGCTGGACAAGGTCATCCATGAATGGGAAAAGGAGTTGAAGAATAATAATTGCTGGAAACCTATGCAGATGGGGTGAGTCAAGAATGACATAAGAATTTCTTGTTTAGCGTTTGCTGATGACTTAGCCTTACTGGTGGGTGATGAGAAAACAGCAATCAAACAGGTTGAAACCCTTAAAGAATGTACAGAGAAAGTTTGTCTGCAAATATCTTTCCCAAAGTCTGAGTTAATCACCACAAAAACTGACAAAACTTGCCTACAAAATATGGTCATATCAATAGAGTCCCATATTTTAAATACTTAGGTGCAGTCCTTGAACCTACGGGATGAGAGAAAGTAGCACAAAACATTCACTTCCAAAAACTAAAGAGAGCCTATGGGCGAACCTACAAGGTGTACAATAAAAAATGCTTGTCCAAAAACACTAAAATTAGGCACTATAATACAGTATTAAAGCCTGAAGTCTTGTATGCCAGTGAAACCCCAACAGTCCACATGAAAGGTGACCTAGAAAACTTATTAAAGGAAGAATGTAAAATCATCAGAAAGATACTAGGGCCAAAGAAAACAGAAGAGGGCTATAGACTACAAACTCATCAAACAACTGAGAAATTGTCCAACCTTGCAGCAGACATTGGAGAAAAGCGATTAATATGTTATTGGCACATCTCTAGGCTTCCCAAAACAAGACTTATGCACAAAATTCTTAAATACATAGAAGGACTGGAAACTATACCCTGGACACAAGAGGTCAAAAAGAATCACAGAAAGCTCAGATAAATTATTCAGATATTTTGGACTGAAAGGAATTTAAGCAGAAAGTTGACAGATGGGAAGTTAAGTCAGAGAATGAAGCTCTGAAGAAAGCAGGAACAAAATGGACAGAGGAAAGGAAGAGAGCCCATGCAGAAAAAAATGAGAGCAATGTGGAAAAAAAGGAAAAAGAATCAAGAAGCTTTGCTTGATCCAACAGGGTCTAATCACACATAATAATAATATTAATAATAATGCATTTTTCATAATATAGGACACTGAAGAGTTTTCTTAAGCTACTGCTGATTGCTGGACATGTCTGGGATTCTCCAGATGCCTGGTAACCCTACTTACACTGCACCATTAGATGCACTGCACCTTCCACTGGCAAAAATAATGACATGAGATGATCCCATTACAAGGGATACATGTATAGAAAATGTATCATTAAATGATTTACAACAGCCTACAGCATGCAGAGTACCTCCACACAAAAATTTTGAATGTGATTGTAACTGTAGACATAAACTGATTAACTAAGTTAGTGCGTTTTAGTATTGACTATATAAATTGATCTATTGTTCTATGGATGGCTGTGATGTGGGATGTCTTTTATTTGCAGGCACAGTATGCTATGTCAATGGTTGTTAATAACTTTATGATGACTGAACTGACACTGGTAGCAAATAAAGAATTAATAATCAACATCTTTTCACGGCTAAAGTCTAACATTTTTCGTTTATGAAGTCAGGAGCAGGAGTATGCTCCATTAAGAATGTAGTCTTCTATCAGTAGACCTTGTCTCATTTGTTAATGTACTTAGAGTTCCATGACCCTGTGATAAAGCCACTTCAGTGATTTTCATTCTCCGTCACTCATTTTTCACATAGCTTGAGTTCTCTCAGCTGGCAGTTCCCTCCCTCCCTTCAAGTGGATGAGCACTCACTGTGTGTGACCCATCAGGCCTGTGGCCCTATCTCACAACTAAGGTAAAATAGGGTTAGCTATGTCATTACACAGTGAGCTGTTTACTGGTGAGTGAAGGAAGCACATTATATCTGGATGCTCTGTGGGTTTGCATCCCATATGTGAGCATGAAATCTGCATAGTCATACACACAAAGCATATGCCAGTATCATTAGATGAGAAAGTGTCAGTCATATTTGGCAACTCCTGCTGAGCTACCTGAAGTTCATTTGCTATCTTCCTCTTGCCCTACAAAGGACATAAGGCCACACACATTTAGCACATGACTGCAGTGCTCTAAATGTGATCATCTCTACTCTAATGCTAATGTGTATTAACATTCCCAGAAAAATTAAACATAAGCAAAGTAGTATCAATATATTATACAAGAAAAGTATCTAAGATGACCCAAGTAATTACAGGCCTTTATCTTTAATATTTGGTTTTCCCAAAATGCTGTAGATGACTACATGTAATATATTGATCACATTGCTAGAGAAGCATACTATCCTGATTCGACACAACAAGCTTTCCAAAAATAAAAATCTACAGAAACAGCTACCTCAACCCTAACGGAATTGTTATAGATGCATCAGACAAAAGAAACTCTGTACCTGCTATGTTTCTGGGTTTGTATAAAGTTTTTGACACACTCACCAACATAGAATCAACTGAAAAATTCAAATGCTATGGCATATGTGGACATGAAGCACAGTGGATAAAATTGTATGTCAGCAAAAGAAAGCAGTGTGTGACTACAAAGTCTGGCTGCTAATCTGAATCCATGACCAACAAGTATGGCATACCTTAAGATCTGTAATTAGTTCACTCTTTTTCAACCTTTTCATAAACAATTTTGAAGTCAGTGATAAGGGACAAAAATATTGTGTACTGACAATGTAACATTAGTTTATGTAGAAAAAATTGAGAAATATTTAAAGAAGTGTATTTATTTCAGCAAATATCACAGTGCAGTGGCTCATACATAATGACTGAATGAAAAATCTAAAAACGACAGTTTTCATGGAGTTAATATATAGAGAAGATGAAGGACACGTAGATATAGTTATTTGTTTATTCATCTGGGGATCATTTCACAATGTTATAGAATTTTTCATCGTAATATGTTGAGCATAAATAACTACAGTAAATGTATACAGAGAATAGATGTATAAGTATGTTTATGAGGATAGGGAAGATGGTCAGCCATGGTCTATGTGAAGGAACCATCCTGGCATTTGATAGAAATTATTTATGAAAACCATGAAAAACCTAAATCATGATGGTTGGTCAGAGCAACCTCCATCCTCCTGAATGTGAAGTCAGTGTCTTAAAACCCAACTGGCCCATTCATAGATGATACAAGACTGTAAGAAATTACCTCTAAGAATTTTTTGGGAATAAGATTTGACAATAAACTCCAATGAAGACAATAATAAGAAGTATGTGCCATAGATCAAGTTTTGAAATATTTACTATCATACAATTTGCACATCATGACAACAATCAACTGCTATGCACAGTGCAACATACTCTCTTTGAACCATACTTACAGGATGCAATTACTGTTTGGGGAAACTCCAGCAGCAATAACACAAAATCAATTTTTTTGCAATGAAGGCCATTAAAACCATCCTGAGTAAAAAAACAAACTGCCCCATGCAGAATGGTCTTCCAGAATCAAAAACTACTGAAATTTCCATCCAGAAGAACAATTTCCTTAATCAAAGGCAACACATCACTGGAGAAAAATGCAGATTATTCATTCATATGATAGACTGAGACCAGTTGAAAAAGATCTTCTATACTGAGGTGTGCAACTGACATCATGTCTTCTTATGAATCTACAGGACAGAATGAGTGAAAAGACATTCCAGAAACTTCTTAAGGATTATTTAATGTTTAAAGAGTTTCATAATTCAGAGGAGTTTTTTGTGAAATGATTGAGGATTGTTTTATTACTTGTATGTATGTATCATAATCACGTAAATGTTTTATATGCTTAGTATATTCTGTAGGTCTGTTTATGTAGCCATCTGAGTTAGAGCAGTTGTAGATAATTTTATGGATTACATATATATGGAGAGAAAAAATGTATCTAACATTACTGTCACATTCACCAATTAATTGTTTGATATTGTAATACGTAACTTAAATATTGTAAGATTTCAGATTAAGTTGACATGTTGCGTATTACCATAGTACATACTCTGTACATAATGTAATCAAACGGGACCAAATAAAACATTTTGGCTTGTGTAGCAGAATCTTTTTATCTATGCAAAGGCTCTGAAAAGATAAAAGAAAATGCTAACAGGACATTTTTCTGTTTTAGTTCTAGCAAGGTGGAGTCTATGGGATTATATAGTGTTTTACCTGTAGAAAAGACTTTATGGAAATCAAACTGAGCAACAGTTAGAAAGGTTTACTTTTTGCAGAAAACATTCTGTTATATCCCATCTTCTCACAAAGACCTGAGAACACAGGGAAGTAGATCTACAATTAGAGGTTAATTACTTGTCTCCACTTTTGTAAATAGGTACACTGCATATTCCAGTATTTCAGGAAACTACAGCTGACACAGTCAGTATAAGATTTTCATTATTTGGTTGAAGTACCGTTACAACTAGAAAAATTACTCCTTTTCATTGATATAATAATATTTGTAATCTCTTTATCAACTGATTTGGCAAAACTGACTTCTGATTATGGCCTATGCACAGCTTCTCTAAGTAAGTATAATGAATCCCTTTTGATGGTCCACTTCTTGGCTATGTTTTCAGCTACTGTCAGGTGGAATTCATTAAATTTAGTAAAGAAAGATTTGAATCCAACATGATCTCTCTCTGCTACTGTTATGAGAAAGTTGAATTTCATTTGCATTACGAATTTTATTTATGCCTTCTAATTCTCCAAATTGTCTTTGTTTTGTTCATAGAACTTTGAATTTTTTGTGCATAGCACATGTTTATTGCATTTTTGATGCCACAGTGAAGATGCAACATTACCTATGGTTAGTGGTAACAACTGCTGCTAGCAGTCCAGCAGAGGGCCACTGCACAATCTATTAAATGGCTCATCTGCAGAGGGATTTCATTGTACACCATTGAATTATGCTCTGACATAAGCGAATTATGGTTATTAAGGTGACATAAGAGATCAGTCAGTGAAATGTGGATATATAAGACAAGAGCAGCAGCTGAAAATTATGCTTCAGTTGTAAGGTTTTTTTTTTTTTTTTTTACTTTCCAACCACATTGTTGTTCTCATTGTTAGTTCTATGCCTCCTTTGTACTCTTTTAACTCTAAATTATGTGTGATATGTGTTTTCCAAAATGTACTAAATATATATAAATTTATTACATATGGTACATGTTAAAAGAGCATATAAAAGAACAACCCATTAATTCAACGTTTTAGTTTTCAACATAGTATATAATGTTAATTTTATGTGTTTGATAGAAATTTGTGATATTCTGCTGTGCATATTCTGGACAGTATTATGACAATTCCTAAATCATGTAAATGATGATAATAAATGAAATGAAATAACATGAAACTGGTTTTGGGCCCTTACATGGCCATCATCAGATGTGACAACTTTGTGCTGTGACCCTGAGTTATCACACCTGATAATGGGCATGTAAGAGCCCAACACTCATTGTGGTTTAAGCATTGGAAAATAAAAAGAACCTTACAACTGAAATGGTATTTTCAACTTCTGTTATAATACTCATTTGCGGATGTACCTCCAGCAGGATTGTTTCTATAAGACAAGAGTATATTAAGTAATGAAATTGGGAATTAAGGCTATAATTCGTCAGTATATTAATGTATGCTTAGCATACATTTGAATTTCTCTGTTGCTTTGTTCATAGAAAATTGTTTTGCTCTGAATGTTGCACATACTATACACAACGGAACAACTGTAATTGTTCTAGCAGAGCAGTTGCAGGGAAAGAAACAGTTCACTACATCACAGTCATTGTAAGTTGCAATACATTCACAGTTCAAATTCTCAACTTGCAAACTGATAAACCAAAGACTAACTTCTGAATAATGCTATAGGCACATTTTTAACTCAGAACTCAAAAATGTAGGGACCCCAGGCCATTCTAGCCCACCTTACTGCATGGCTACCACCATCATAAAGACCACAATCTCTCCCTTGCATTTCTGTCCTGAGTTTTGTCTCTTGACACACTACTCTAGTCAAATTAATATCCCTAACTTACCATAATTCGTTTACAAAAACTTTTCACAACTGTCAAATATTTCAGCCAAATACCTTACACAGTTTTTCCTATCACATGCTATTATACTTTCATGTTACAATTATTTCTACGTTAACATGTTGCATGAACCAGAACAGCAGTCTCTTGTCAAAACAATTACATGCCTGTTTTGCATTAAGTTATTCAGTTTTCTCTACAATTATTATTAAATAAATTTATTATTAAATAAACATAGAAATTTCAATTGTGGAACCGGCAAGGAAAATGGAAATAGCATTCAAATTTTGTCAGAACATGTACAAATCTAAATCACTCTCATACCAGGCCTAATTCTGACACTACTGCACAGTCGTCAAACCTGAATGTTTATAAGCATCTGATGCAATAGCCAGGAAGGGACTTTCAGACTTGAAAAAGAAAGAAACGAAATTCCTAATAAAGATTCTTGGGCCCAGAAAAGATATCAACTGAATTTACATTCAGCCTAAGATCAAATCAAGAACTTTATCAACGATTTGAAAATACCATAATTAAGAAAAGAAGACTGTCTTTCTATGGACATATTAAAAGAATGGAATCAGAGAGGCTCACCAACAAGATTCTTCTCTTCCAGGAGAACAGGAAGACACAAGTTCCATGGGTGAAAGACGTGCACTGGGATCTAGAAAAATGCAGGATCACAGCAAAAAAAAATTGTGAACAGGCAGATCTTCAGGAAAAAGGTTGCTGATGTAAAGGAATTCTTCGAGAAGAAAACAAGGAAGAACAGAGTATTCTCGGAGAAGAATGTGCACAAGTGAGCCAATGGATGAAGGATTACTGGTGAAAGAGGAAGGAACAGAACTTTGGAAAGTGAGGGAAGTCGTGTAAACATAGTCCATAGATGTCTGTAATGAAAATAAATAAATAAATTAATAAACATAGAAAATTAAGTATCAGTACAAACTGCCCTCACAGAGACTAATAGATTTATGTATCTGTGGATAACTCAATTTTAGGTACACAGTACCACCTGTTATGTTACACAGAATTTTTTAGTACTGTTTATAGTGTATCTTTAAGTCTTGCACCATCTCTAATGACCTCTAGGTTCATGGGACATTAAACTTGAAGTCTTGCATTAGATAAATCTCTCTCGTTCTCGCACAAAACACTTTGATCTTATGTGTTTGTAACCATCCCTCTCATCTTCGGCAGAAGTTGTCCATGACCTGTTGTAAAGGAAAACTGGATTCATTTTGTTGTATGAAGACTTTCCTCTCCTAGTTTATAGCACAAAAAATGTAAAAACTTTCACTTGATGTAAAACATGATAACAGAATAAATCTGCAGGGTATTAAATTTTCAATGGAGAAAGTGACTATGCACACACAACACATATTATTTGGTGCACTGTTCCTCATTTCTAGGTACCCTAGTACTTAATTGATATAAATCTACAGTAATTGGAATAATTCAAGTTGCTTGCATTTTGTGTTCAGTGATTACCAAAGTTATAGGCTTACCAATAGCAAAATAGTATAATTAATCTCAGTGAACTCTTATTCAGTCTATAGTGTGTACACAACAATTTTCTTTTCAGATATCTTCTAAGAAAAGTGTCTCTGACATAGGCATAAAGTAATGTGGCAGGTCATGGAATTTTACCATTCCCGTACATGAATTGACATGACTCTCAGATATTTATTAGCTGAGCAGTATATGATGTGGCTGCATCCTTTTTTAAAAGCCTTTTGTTGATGTTAAGAAGAGTATTGTCATCCAACTTCTGTACAAAGAATCAAAGCAAGTTTACCTATACAACACACAGAAAACATGTAATGTCCCTGATCAGGTACTGTCAGAGGACCTGTAACAGCATTTCCTGTTCTTCAAATATTAACCATTAGCAGTTTTGTATTGAACAGAACAACACTGTTTAAGCTTATATGCACATGTTTGTGCAGTGTTTTTTGAGCATTGGAAATAACAGACCACTGAAATAAAACAGTTTTTTGTTAAAAATGAAACTCCTCCATGTGGAGCATGTGTTGGTCTCACCGCGGACTTCTCATACTGAGCCACACACAATTGATTTTATCAAAGTGTACAGGCCTGAAGATGGCGTTGACGCAATGTTGAAACTAGTAGCAAAATAAATATAAAATCTTAAGTACAGCTGGAGGAGTTTCATTTTTAACAAAAATTATACCTGCTGTGTCCCACCTTCATCCATTTTAAATATGGATGTATGAAGATAAAACAGTTTGTTTCTTGTGATAATGTTTTATGTCTATTCTTCTACTTTCAATTATAGCTATACTGTGTTTTTTTTAACACATTTGTCTATTATGTTACAACACATTTCTGAAATATTTTTATAGATTATTTAGTGTTAAACCATTTCAGCAACACTCATTCTCTCCTACCAAATTTTGCATGGTCAGGTGCTCAGCTTTTACCAATAAGCACAATGTAGATCGTGCTTTCTCAAGAATGGTGTCACAATGTTTCATTGTGTGGCAAAAGTCTAAGCTTCATATCATGATAAGATATATTTTACTTTTTAAGCCTAGTTGTAATGATGTACAATCAATTTTCAGGCAGTTTGTACACTTAGCGCCTGTAATGGCACCCAATGTCAATTCGCTTACCACTTCTCACATGACAAAAAACAGAGTTTAGGGCACAATACTCTTCCCACTTACTGAGAATGACAGTAAGAACATGTTGGTCACTCAGTTAGTTCAAGGGTGTGTGCATGGTTTAAGTACGTGGTCCCAAACTTTTATTTGAGTTTTATAATGGAGAGTACAGTAGTATGGGTAGTATCACTGCTGTCATCTGTGTTTGTAATATTGGTCAGATAATACATCACAAATCAGAGTGCTTGTCATCTATTGAAACTTAAACTAGTATAACAAAATTTTGTTAGACATTACCTTTACATGTTACATAGAAAGTAAATAACATTCATTCCAAGAAAATGTGTGGATATTGCTGTATGTGTATAATCTGGCTTTTGTACAAATTCAGCAAGAATGCGCTCAATGTATCTAGGTGTCGTAAAATCATTTTTGTATTTTATGATGTATGCCTTCACTGGCCTACTAATTGTTATATGTACATTAATGTATTGAACACTTACATATTTCTTGCCAAGTCTGATATTACCTTTTAAATGAAAATATGGTTAAGAGTTTTTAACTTATTCCACACCCATGTGGAACATTTCACTTAGGAACTATGGAATTTACAGTAACATATCTTTTTCTCTTTGTAAATACTGATCATGTGTTCTTGTTTTATGACATGTTCTACAACCTGGAGGATCATCAAACTATGGATCTTTTCAAATGAATAGGATGACTAATTTTTATTTATTTATTTATCAAGCCATCTGTGGACATTTTAAAATGTATGGCTGTTGTCAGTTGTGTACATTGATATATTTATACAGTTTGCTGTCACATGTAGTTAAACATTATGACATATAAGTTATTTACAATCATTTTTACTCCTTATCAAAATATTGTGAAACAAAAGCTATTTACAATCATTTTGTACTAAGGAATTCACTTATAGTGTAAAAGCAGTGTTCCTGCCAAAACAATTTAAGATTTTTCCTAAAGCGGTACACGTTATCTGCTTCTTTTATTTTCTGTGGCAGTTTATTCATTTTTACACCATCATACAAGAAGCTATTTTGAGTTTTATGTTTATTCTTCCTGTCTAGGTGAAGACAGTGACTTGTTCTTGTACTATAGTTACGAAAACTGCTATTTGTACTATAATTTTCTATATTTTTCTTGATGTACACTATGGTTTGGAATATAAATTCACAAAGAACAGTTAGAATTTCTAACATTTTGAAAAGTTCTCTGCAGTGGGCCTGCTTACTGCTTTTTGTTATAATTCTTACTGCTCTCTTTTGCATTTTAAATACTGTTTGTAAATTCTGAGCACTGTTTCCCCAGAAAATAATACCATAACTGATTACTGAATGAACATAACTGAAGTATACAGTTCTCAATCATTCACTACTGCATGCGGATACAAGGACTCTAAGTGCATAACATGTTGTGGATATCTTTTTCGAGAGTTTCATAGCATGTTCATTCCACTTCATTTGGCTGTCAATGTGCAACCCTAAGAATTTTGTGTGGGTACATCATCTATGCAGATGTCATCTAGTTTTAAATTTAAGAGACTCTGTATTCTGTTCATTCTAAAGCATATTGTATTTTTTTTCTTTACGTTGAGAGTTACTTTGTTTTCCTGAGACCATTTGTGAACATGCCTCAGCACTTCAGTAGAATTTTCCAACATTTGTGCTGGTGTCTTACTGGTGATTACTATGTTGCTGTCATCCGAAAACAATATCTTCTCTCCATGGGTGATATGTTGTGGGAAATCATTTATATGCACCAGAAATAATACAGGGCCTAGTACACTTCCATGAGGGACCCCAATATTGATATATTGTGGATCAGATATATGTCTCAATGTACTTTGATCCACTGGAGACATTTGTGATCTCTACTGACTGTACTCTGTTTTCTAGATATGAACAAAACCATTTGAGAGCCACTCCCCTTACTCCTAGTGCCTCTAATTTATGTGACAGCTTCTCGTGGTCAACTGCATCAAATGCCTTAGACAGGTCTAGGAAAAGGCCAGTTACATAGCTGTTCTCATCTAGTGCTTGTAAAGCTGTTTTTGTAAATTGTGCTATTGCAGATTCTGTACCTCTACCAGGCCTGAAACCATGCTGGTCATTGCAGAGGTGGTTGAATTTACTTAGATAGCTCAAAAGCGTGTTTTTCATTATTGTTTCTATCACTTTGGAAAAGCATGACAATAGGGATATTGGTCTGTAGTTCTCAATGTTTTCTACGTCACCTTTCTTGTGAACTGGTAAAATTTTGGCATGCTTCAGATAGTCAGGGAAGCAACCAGTTTTGAAGGATTCATTTATGATTTCTGTTAGTGGAGCTTTGATACCGTTTATGCATTTTTTCAGCGCACACATTGGGATTTCATCTAAACCTGCCAAGTTTTTGTTCTTTAATTGCGTTACAACATTGAATACTTCCTCCTTAGTAGCTGGAAGCAATACCATTGAGGTTGCAATATGCTTCTGTATTGGTTTATTAATACCTTTTGGAACATTTTTCTGTAAGTTAGTTGCAATGCTGCTAAAGTAGGTGTTCACATAATTTGCTAATTCTTTCGGGTTACTTTCTAAGTTTTCCTTGTTCCTGATTTGTGTGTTTGTACCTCTGTGCTGCACAGTTCCTGTTTCTTGTTTCACTACAGCCCATGTAGCTTTACTTCTATTATTGGCTAAATTTATGAACCTATTGTTGGCTGATTTTTTTTGCAGTGTTGAGTACCTTCCTGTATATACTTTTGTAGTTTTTGTAGTAGTGCAAAAAAACTGAATCACTACTGTCCTTTTTAATGGAGTTTAGGTATTTACAAGTTTGAGCACTTTTTCTTATTCCTTTAGTAATCCATTTATTGTTGGTGGGTGTTCCAATGGGAATTAATACTTTGGGGAATGTTTCTTCAAGCTTTAATTTAAACTCAGACATAAAATTGGAGAACTTGCTATTCACTTTAGTTTCTATGTATACTTCTTCCCAACTTTCATGTGCTAACTTCAAGGAAAACTCTTGAAAAGCTGATGGAGAGTAGACTCTTTTATATCCAAGCAGTTTTGATTCTTTTTTTACACAAGCTTTTACTTTTATAATCTGACATAGATGGTCAGACAGTCCCAGATTTTTGACAAGTACATTACAGTTTTCTCCGCCTACATCTGTAGCTACATGGTCAATGGTAGATGACGAATGTGTGGTTATTCTTGTTGCACAGTTGACTAGTGATGATAGACCAAAACTATGTAGGATATTCATAAATGTGTTACTGGTGTCATCTGTTTTATTTGTATTTATGTTAAAGTCCCCACACAAAAGGATATTATGTTTCAGAGTCAACTTCAGTTCTAGGCTCTGTGTAAGTTTTGAAAAGAATATCTCTAAATTACCACTGGGAGAATGATATACACATAATATAGTCAGTTTCTTGAGCATATTTATAGCAACTATCTCTATTGCTGACACTTCAAAGTCTTTGTCTACACTTAGCATGATAATATCATTTCTGACTTTAAATTCAATGCCATTCTTAACATAAATACATGATCCTCCACCTTTCATTGTGTTTCTGCAGTAAGAACACGCTTGGACATATGAGGGTAAATTAATATATAAGATTTAACTTTCTTTACACCAGTGCTCTGTAACACAGATAACAGTTCTGTCTAACATTTGTAACTCAACTTCCAGCTGTTGCACTTTGTTTTTTACACACTGAATATTTTGGTGGAGTACTGTTAGACATGTTACTTATCTTGGTGGCTTCTTTTTTGTCGTATCTGCAATTAAAAAATCCTTGAGATGGGAAGGAGGTGTCCTTTTCCATCTACTTGCTGCTCCATGGATGGTTGTTTCCATGTCTGTTGCTGCTCCTGCTATTGCTGGGATTTCTGCTGTTACTGCTGTCTGTGATGCTGCTGTTGATGGTGATGCTGTTGTTGGCATTGATGTTCCAATTATTGTTTGTACTGCTGCTCCTGCTAGTGCTGGGATTTCTGTTGTTACTGCTGTCTGTGATGCTGCTATTGACGGTGATGCTGTTGTTGGCATTTTTGCTTCGATTATTTTTGTACTGCTGCTTTTTGTGTAACTGCTATTGGTTGTGTTTGTTCTGCTGTTTTTTTTCCATCTTTGATGAGATGGCTTCTCCATTTTGAGTTGATACAATAATAGGCATGATGTTGTTTTTTGTGTACATCATCTCAGCCATCTCATTTATTCTAGAACCTATGAACTTTTTCCCATGAATATTTAAATGCATACCATGCCTGGTGAAGTGTTTCCTTTCGAAGAATTTCACATCTAGAAAGTTTGTGTCTCTGTATGCTTTGCATATTTTGTGAAATTGCCTGTTGGCCTTAATAATTTCCTGGTTAACACATGATGTTTCTATTAGGTCATACCTGTGTGCTATTCCGGTCACTATTATGCTTTCATTTTTCACTGTATCTAGGGTTTTCCAGAGGTCACAGATGGCACTTTTTAGTTCATTGCAATAAACATTGTTTCCACCACCAATTAAAGCTAAAACCCAATTTTCTTGTGTAGTGTTATCTTGCTGTATGTTCCTTATAACTTCGTTCATAGGTGCCCCAGGTTTTACATAGCTGGTAGCCTTAGATTGTGTTTGCTTTGCAAAATTTTTGTGAGATCGCAACCATGACTGTCTGAGTAAACAACTATCTTGCATTTGAGATATATATTTCTGCCATTACTGCCTTTTGGGGCAATGCTATTTCTTATTTTTCGTATATCAGCAATGTCTGTTAGATGGCAATCACTATCATTAAAGCCTTCCTTGTTTGCTTTTACACCGTCTAGAATGGCAAAATTGTTCTGTAGTTTTTTAGACCTAGACCTGTTGTAAGCACTTTTTGATTCACAGTTTTTGTTTTCAAGAGGATTCCTCAATACTTGCTTTAGATTTTCCAGAACTTCTATGTATTTTCTAGCTGCATTTATATCACAGTAACACATTTAGTTCAATTCTGGCATTGCACATTTCCGTTGCTACTTGGAGACCGTTACACAGTAGACCACAATCAGAGTTTAATTTCACAAAACAACTTGAGTGGTACCATTTATGCGTCACTGAGCTTGCTCTAATACCTTTTTCCACTATAATATCACATGAACAACACTTCACTGATGATAATAACTCAAACTTTATGGAGCAATTTACCACAGTTTGTGTATACACCGCCATCTTGCCTTTTTTGCCAATTTAAATAATATGATAGGGGCCCTGCTATAATCAGTGCTTTAGACCCTGTGAAAATTTTAAGTAGCCATGCAAAGAATATGTCTAGGGCAACAACATATTTAGCTGGTGTTACTGTTGTTGAATTGTCCTCTGAACACTCAAGAAATATAATTGCTAGTGATCTGACCCAGTAATCTGTGCTGTAACATGCATTTGGTATAAGAGATGTTAATGAAACTGAAGCAGAGTTTTTTGATATATATTGATGTAAACTTTGTTTTTTGATCTATTTAGCTAATGTTGATATCTAAAAACTGTTAGAGAACCTAGAACCCTCTTTATTATTAACTGATATCAGTTCACAGAAGCCGTTATATAACTCAGGTCTCTATGATTTATTTTCTGAACAAGTTTTAATTTACAAGGGTGGTGATCATATGTCATGCAACTATGCAACTTTTGTCTCTCACTTATCCATTGCTTTTGTTGATAATTGATCACATATCAGTCTGAAACAACTGCCAACCTCATGAGTCAACAATCAACACGTTTAACAGTGACATGTGCCTCATGTTTTCAAGTTATCTACTTTAGGTCTCAGTAGACAGTTACTCAGCAGCAGTACTCTCGTATTCAGTGTTATGCACAACAACTGTGAGAGGACAATGCTATGTAGCAAGCAGACAAAGAACATACAGATTAAAATCCATAACAATGCCCATGGTAAAGCTCGGACCTATTACACATGGTTAGTGCCTTTATGTCATAGCTAGCATAGCTAATTACAGTAACTAAATTAAATGTAATATTTATTAAGTGTTTGGTGAACACCTTTATATTCACTGTAACCAGAATATTTGGTATTGATGACATCTTAATGTCGTGCCTTGGAGTTTCAAGGGGATATTAAGCTGTAATTTTTACAGCATAACACAGCAGTAAGCCATTTCTGTTAGAGCTGAACTCAGTATTGCAGTAAGAAGACTTTCTATTATTCTCATACATTTTAAAGCACTGATTGAGACATAATTTGTTCACCTCAGTCCCCACATATATGATGAAAGCATGCCTGCATTTCAAATTTCTTGAATGATGCAATGATGTCAACTGTGTGTTTGGCTACAACAAATTAACTCTTATTGATTCAGCTGTGGTTCTTAGTGAAAGACTGTATACTTTGTTAATTAAGAGAAGCACTTATTTAACCTAGTTTCACAAACTTGATTTTGTGCTGGGAAATGGGTTTGTAACCTATGCCATACAGTATTAATGAAGTTTGTGAAACAAGGCTAAATAAGTGTTTTACTTGATTAATATAAATTAACTCTCATTGCAATATCTGAATAGTGTTTTATAAAGAGGATACACATTTGTTACACCAATCTTCAGAGTTGGGCAATAAAAGTTGTCGAACATTAAAATAATGAATAATGGTTTAATAATGTGTGTTACCTACAGTTTCATTATGGCAGAGAGAGAATGTGCAGTACTTTTGAACAGAACTAGCTTGCATTAAAAACTACGTGGTAGAGAAGCAACAAAGAGTGAGCAACTTCAGAGACCACAGTACTTCTTTCTCCTGTGTCTGTTTTTTGCTAGAGATATTTGGTGCTGAGACAGTCTGGTACAGATCAGTAATGCTCAGTCACACTGCAAACAAGTTCATATACTAGTTTACTGCAAACTGAATATACAGTTCTTGTGTGTCCTGCCATATCACTATGAGATGATGTTGCAGTCTGGTGGAAGACTGAAACTGTAAATTCAAGAAATATACCAGTACCAGTAAAGCATACTATTTATAACTACTCAAATACTGCACATTCAAAGAAGGTTAATGTTTTTCACTCAGTCCAGATCCTTACACTGTGGCTCCTAGAACTCACAAATTTGATGAAAATAAGAACATCACTCCTTGACAGAGGGGACGAGATGGTTTTCTATGTCTGTAGATTGGACAAGCTGTGGAATCTGAGAACACAATTATTCAGTTTTTTGAGGTTCCTTTATACAAAGGTGATGGAACATAGGGTTCCTGTTTATGAAGAGATGAAATGATTGATACACAACCAAAATGTAACAGAAACAAGTCAGATGAATGTCTCTTCAATTGGAAAACAGTCGTTCCTTGCTGATGCAGGAAAATGATTGATGTCAATTTGTCAATTTTTAACTTCATCCATGAAGCCGTATGCATAAATTAGGCACAGGGAAAAGTCATTTTGAAACTATAACATAAAAAAATATTTTGTAATTCCTTATAATGTACATTGGCCCCTTATATATTTTGTCTTCATAAGCTTTTGTTTTTCCAACAGTGCTATACATAAAACATAGTACTTTACTTGGTATATGAAATCAATGATTAATACGTGATATTTTTAATTTGTTTTTCTGCTATGAATGACTGGTCCAACTGCATGTATAACAATAACAACAACATATATTAGTCACATAATTTAGGAATGATCTTATTTGATATTTTACTAATATGAAGAACATACTTTGAAAGTTTCAGTGCAGTGTCTAAGAGAACGACCAAATAAGCAGAGAATAAGTGTTTAGCTTGTGTATTACATGCTACCCAATACCAAACCATGTATTAAGAAAGCACTTACATCCTTATTTCACTGTGTAAGTAAATTGATTTAGTATTTTAAGTTACTTCTTCTTTTTTAAGGGCTTTCTATAAATTGATTGACTGCTACACAGTTGTGGAAATAAGAGTCCAGCTTTATTTAAATTTTTAATATGCAATAGACAGCAAAAATAATAAAACTAATTCACACACTGCTTGAAAGGAAATCATTAATTATCTAGTTACATAAGAAATGTTGGTTTCCTGATAGCATTATTTACTATGGATACAATTAGCTGTAGTTTGCACATTGGAAATATTGTGATATAATTTTTCTGTCATCAACATTTTGGCACAGGGCAGCACTGTGGATAAGGTGAGTCGGGGTTCGGTGTGTCCAATACACATCCGTTGCCAACAGCTACACTACCACATCTGTAACAAAGGTAACAAAATTTGAAGGAAAATATATTAACCATGATGTAAGACACAAAATACAGAAAGCAGTGAATGTTGTAGACCTGGAACTGGAAATGGTGCTAATGATGACTGATTTGTTGCATGCTGCTCTGGTATCTATTGGTAGATGGAGTTTCACCAGGTGTGGCCTACACCCTAAGAGGTGATGGAAGAGCAAACTGGTAGAGCATGCTGAGGAGAATGTAGTGGGAAGATCTCAGCCACCCATTGTCAAATTACTATTGTTACAGGTTGGTCAAAAGCTAGAGAATATCAGCAGCTGTTTAAATAACACAGACATCAAAACAAATCATTACTAGTGACCAAAAGGCTGTGGTGTTGATATAAACATTGACCCACAAACAAGGACTCTCTCTTCACTTGTGAGTTCTTTGTGCAAAAAGTTTGAATGATTCAGTCTGTTTATGTGACTTGTTGTATAAGCACATCCAGATGCTTGTAGCAAAATATACATCAGTATCGAAATATAAAGTGGAAGTGTGATTTTGGGATAGTAACCCATCACATTCCCACAAGGTAGAATGTATTCTGTACATTCTGTCTTTTGGAATCCTTAACATTGCTGCTTCAAGGTTTAAATAGCAAAACAGGTGAATTAGAAGTGCTGTGCATCAGGGAGCATTGGTTACACTGCACCAACTGCAGATTTTTAAATGCTAAGCTATTTCTGTAAACAAACTTGTATAGAAAATTGAAACAGGTTGAAAACGACTGAGTACTATGTGTGTGTGTGTGTGTGTGTGTGTGTGTGTGTGTGTGTGTGTGTGTGTGTGTGTGTTTGTGACCTAAGAAAAGGGGAACTACCTTCACTTGTACATACATATAATATACAGGTAAATGAGCTCTAAATTCAGTCAATGTGTGAAGCCCTGTTTAGTGACTTCAGTGTTAACTGCATGTACTGAAAGGAATCAACCGATTAACTTATTAATCTCTTACGGTCTGGCGCCAAAAGTACCAGAGTCCTTTAGATATGATCAGGACAGTCAAAAAAAAAAAACAAAAAAAAATACCAGGCATTTATTGGCAAACAAATATAAAACTGTGACACTGAGATAACAGATGTAAATCTTTCAGATTACAAGTCTATAAAATCTGTGCTTAAAGCACACTTAATAATGGCTGCAAGATACCGTAGATGACAACTATATCAGAAGAAGTCAGTTATGAAGACAGTGATAGGATTTACACTTGTATTCTACAAAATTAACCTAGGAAAAAGTGTCCCAAGAAAATTTCAATAAACCATTTCATCCAATTTTTCTGGAATTATAAGCATTGCCTTGATTTAATATTCCCAGTGAAATAAAAGTTAAAGAAGTCAAACATACAGATAATACAAGGCATAAAGAATTTGTTATAAACTCTTAGGAAGCTTAATACAGTGGAAAAACAAAATGCTACAATGAAACTATGGGTCAACAGATATGAGCCACGTTTCTTGCTTCACCAAGTTGTTGGTAGTGTTCAGATATGCTGTCATCCAGGAGAACAGCTGTCTGTCACATGCGATGCATTATGGATTCAGGGCCTGCCATGACCCAAGGACAATGCCAAGGTGGGGTAGCTTATGTGCCACAGTGATACAGACAGCAGAAGCATAGGAGCAACCACAGTGAAGGAGTACCTTTTCAGAGGCCAAACTAACCTGTGGCTCCTGAAGCTGGTTAGCAGCCTTTTCAGCAGTTGCTAGGGAAAAGGAAGAGAAGGAAAAATAGTAGGAGAATGCGGACTGGGGGAAAGGAATGAAAGGGGAAGTGGCCTGACAGAATTTCACACAGAGCATAATTTAATCATTTAACAATGATTAAATTATGCTCTGTGTGAAATTCTGTCAGGCCACTTCCCCTGTCATGGTTTAAGAATGATGAATGAAAATTATGCACATGGAAGAGACATGCGGACACCAGAAGTTTTCAGATTGAGTATGCTATGGTAAGACAGAAATTTCAAAATCATATTTCAAGCTGTAAGACATTTCCAGGGGCAGATGTGGGTTCTAGCCATACTTTATTTGTCATGAACTGTAGACTGTAGCTGAAGAAACTCCAAAAAGGAAGATGGGACTTGCATAAAATGAAGGAACCAGAGGATGCTGAGCACTTCAGAGAGTGCAATATGCAACATTGGAAAAAGATGAATGGTTAGCATTGAGAGATGAAATAGTGAAATCAGCAGAGTATCACATATGTAAAGAGACAAGGCCTTGTAGAAATCCTTGGATAAGTTGGATGTTATTGAATTTAATTGATGAAATGTAAAAGCGAAGGAGGGAAAGAAGAATACAGCCAACTAAAAAATGAGAGAGAAGGGGAGTTGTGAGATACTGAATTTAACTGATAAAATACAAAAATGAAGGAGGCAAAAGGGAATACTGATGTCTAAAGAATGAGACAAACAGGGACTGCAAGATTTCTAAGGAGGAATGGGTAGAGGACAAATGCAAGGGTGCAGAAGCATGCATAACTAGGAGAAAAATAAATTCTTCCCATAGGAAAAATGCATAGGGAGCTTTGAAAATATGATGAGCAACTGTATGAATATCCAGAGCTCACATGGTAAGCCAGTACTAAGAAAAGAAGGGTAGGCTGAAAGGTGGAATGAATATATAGAGGGTCTACATAAGGGGAACAGACTTGGTGACAGTATTATAGAAACGGGGATGAATTAGGTGAAGATGAGATAGGATACTGTGAGAAGAATTTGACAGAGCATTGAGAAACCTATGTGTAAGTAAGAATCCTGGAGCAGACAACATTTCCTGAGACTTAGTGAGATCTTTGGGAGAGCTACCCATGGCAAACTTATCACATCTGTATTACTAGATGTATGAGACAGGCGAAGTGCCCTCATACTGCAGGAAGAGAGAAAGAGTCCCAATTCCAAAGATGGCAGACTTTTATAGGTGTGAATACTGCTGCACCATCAGTTTAATAAGTCATAGGTATAAAATGTTGATGCAAATTATTTAAAGAAGAATGTAAAATTAGGTAGAATCAGATCACAGGAAAGATCAGTTTGAATTGTCTTATAAAATAGGTTGAAGGTAGGCAAACCTATGTTTATAGCACTTGTAGATTTAGAGAAAAGCTTTAACAGTATAGACTGAACTATACTCTTTGAAATTTTGAAGGTAGGAGGGATAAAATGTGTTGTTGTTGTGGTCTTCAGTCCTGAGACTGGTTTGATGCAGCTCTCCATTCTACTCTATCCTGTGCAAGTTTCCTCATTTTCCAATAGCTACTGCAACATACATCCTTCTGAATCTGCTTAGTGTATTCATCTCTTGGTCTCCCTCTACAATTTTTACCCTCCACACTAACCTCCAATAATAAACTGGTGATCCCTTGATGCCTCGGAATATGTACTAGCAACTGATGCCTTCTCCTGATCAAGTTGCGCCACAAATTTCTCTTCTCCCCAGTTCTATTCAGTACCTCCTCATTAGTTATGTGATCTACCCATCTAATCTTCAGCATTCTTCTGTAGCACCACATTTCAAAAGCTTCTATTCTCTTATTGTCTAAACTATTTATTGTCCATGTTTCACTTCCATACATGGATACACTCCATACAAATACTTTCAGAAATGTCTTCCTGATGCTTAAATCTGTACTTGATGTTAACAAATTTCTCTTCCTCAGAAACGCTTTCCTTGCCCACCTGCCGCAAAGAAAATCCTCACAGCACAAAAAAGAGCAATAAGAATCATTTGTGGTGTACCCCCACGAACCTCATGTCGAAATCTTTTTAAACGACTTGAAATACTGACAGCAACATCTCAGTACATATATTCACTGATGTGCTTCATAATAAATAACCCCACTCTGTATGAAACGAATTGCCTACTTCATGAACATAACACCAGAAGAAAAGAGGATTTCCACTGTGAATTAAAGAACTTGACGCTTATTCAGAAAGGGGTAAAGTACGGTGGAACGAAAATTTTCAATTCCCTACCCAACAGCATCAAAAGTATAAGGAGTAGTACATCAGTATTTAAACGTAGCTTGAAAAATTATTTACTTGAGACCTCATTTTATTCATTAGAGGAATTCTTTCAGAGAAATAAGTAAAACCCAGATTGGAAAGATGTTTTTAAATTTTTTGACACTGTTTACTGTAACTAATGTAATAATGCCCTAATGTAAAAATTCCTGTTTTTCTCATTTCCATTTTTGGGTCACTTTTAAACCCAAAGTGGGAAGTTTTGATTACTGTTCAAGGTTAAAATAAATGCAATAATGCCCTAAATATGAAACTGCTATCTTCACATTTATGTTGACTAGTTTTTAAGCTAATAAGTATGACTTTTGTACACTGTTATTAATACTATAACAATGTCTTTATTTTATGTATTTTATTATGTATATTGACACGTTCCACATCTGAGTGACTTGCTCACATGTAAAGATCTATGGAACAAGTATATAAATAAATAAATAAATAAAAAATTGCCAGTCTACATTTTATATCCTATCTACTTCAACCATCGTCAGTTATTTTGCTCCACAAATAGCAAAACTGATCTACTTTAAGTGTCTCATTTCCCAATTTAATTCCCTCAGCATGACCCAACTTAATTCGACTTAATCCTCATCTTTCTTTTGTTGATGTTCATCTTATATCATCCTTTCAAGATACTGTCCATTCCGTTCAACTGCTGTTCCAGGTCCTTTGCTGTCTCTGACAGAATTACAATGTCATCGGCAAACCGCAAAGTTTTTATTTCTTCTCCATGGATTTTAATTCCTACTCTGGATGTTTCCTTTGTTTCCTTTACTGCTTGCTCAATATACAGATTGAATAAGATCGGGGATAGGCTACAACCCTGTCTCACTCCCTTCCCAACCACTACTTCCCTTTCATAGCCCTCGACTCTTATAACTGCCATCTGGTTTCTGTACAAATTGTAAATAACCTTTTGCTCCTTGTATTTGACCACTGTCACCTTCAGAATTTGAAAGAGAGTGTTCCAGTTAACATTGTCAAAATGTTTCTCTAAGTCTACAAATGCTAGAAACATAGGTTTGCCTTTCCTTGATCCATCTTCTAAAATAAGTCATAGGGTCAGTATTGCCTCACGTGTTCCAACTGATCTTCCCTGAGGTTGGCTTCTACCAGTTTCTCCATTTGTCTGTAAAGAATTCGTGTTAGTATTTTGCAGCTGTGACTTATTAAACTGATAGTTTGGTAATTTTCACATCTGTCAACACCTGCTTTCTTTGGGATTGGAATTATTATATTCTTCTTGAAGTCTGAGGGTATTTCACATGTCTGATACATCTTTCTCACCAGATGGTAGAGTTTTGTCAAGGCTGGCTTTCCCAAGGCTATCAATATTTCTAATGGAATGTTGTCTATTCCCAGGGCCTTGATCGACTAGGTCTTTCAGTGCTCTGTCAAACTCTTCATGCAGTATCATATCTCCATTTTCATCTTCATCTACATCCTGTTCCATTTCCATAATATTGTCCTCAAGTACATCGCCCTTGTATAGACCCTCTATATACTCCTTCGACCCTTCTTCTTTCCATTCTTTGCTTAGAACTGAGTGTCCATCTGAGCTCTTGATATTAATTACAAGTGGTTCTCTTTTCTGCAAAGGTGTCTTTAATTTTCCTGTAGGCAGTATCTATCTTACCCCTAGTGATATGTGCCTCTACATCCTTACATTTGTCCTCTATCCATCCCTGCTTAGCCATTTTGCACTTCCTGTGAATCTCATTTTTGAGACCTTTGCATTCCTTTTTGCCTGCTACATTTACTGCATTTTTATATCATCACCTTTCATCAATTAAATTCAATGTATCTTCTGTTACCCAAGGATTTCTACTAGCCCTTGTCTTTTTACCTACTTGATCCTCTGCTGTCTTCACTATTTCATCTCTCAAAGCTACCCATTCTTCTTCTATTGTATTTCTTTCCCCTCTTCTTGTCAGTCATTCCCTAATGCTCTCCCTGAAACTCTGTACAACCTCTGGTTTAGTCAGTTTATCCAGGTTCCATCTCCTTAAATTCCCACCATTTTGCAGTTTCTTCAGTTTTAATCTACAGTTAATAACCAGTAGATTGTGCTCAGAGTCCACATCTGCCCCTGGAAATGTCTTACAATTTAAAACCTGGCTCCTAAATCTCTGTCTTACCATTATATTATCTATCTTAAACCTTTCAGTGTATCCAGGCCTCTTCTATGTATATAATCTGCTTTCATGATTCTTTAATCAAGTGTTAGCTATGATTAAGTTACGCTCTGTGCAAAATTCTACCAGAAGGCTTCCTCTTTCATTCCTTACCCCCATTCCACATTCACCTACTACTTTTGCTTCTCTTCCTTTTCCTACTATTGAGTTCCAGTCACCCATGACTATTAAATTTTTGTCTCCCTTCACTATCTGAATAATTTGTTTTATCTCATCATACATTTCATCAATCTCTTCGTTAGCTACACAGCTGGTTGGCATATAAACTTTACTGCTGTGTCAGACATGGGCTTTGTGTCTCTCTTTGCTACAATAATGCATTCACTATGCTGTTTGTAGTAGCTTACCTGTGTTCCTATTTTCTTATTCATTATTAAACCTACTCCTGCAGTACCCCAATTTGATTTTGTATTTACAACCCTGTATTCACCTGACCAGAAGTCGTGTTGTTCCTGCCACTGAACTTGGCTAATTCCCACTACATTTAACTTTAACCTATCCATTTCCCTTTTTAAATTTTATGACCTGCCAGCCCGATTAAGGGATCTGACATTCCATGCTCCGATACATAGAATGCCAGTTTCCTTTCTCCTGATAACGATAAATACAGGGAGGAAAAAGTTATTTACAACTTATATGGAAACCCCACTACAGTTATAAGAGTTGAAAGTCATGAAAGGGAAACTATAGTTGGGAAGGGAGTGGGACACGGTTGTAGCCTATCGCTGATGTTACGCAGTCTGTACGTTGAACAAACAGTAGAGGAAACCAAAGAAAAATTTGTAAAGGGAATTAAAGTTCATGCAGAAGAAATAAAAACACTGCAGTTTGCTGATGACATAGTAATTCTGTCACAGACAGCTAAGGACTTGGAAGGTCAGCTGAAGAGAATGGGTAATGTCATGAAAAGATGTTGTAAGATGGACATCGAAAAAATAAAACAATGGTAGTGGAATACAGTCAAATTAAATCAGGTGTTGTTGAAGGAATTAGGTTGAGGATATGGACACTAAAAATGATAGATGAGTTTTATTATTTAATCAGCAAAATAACGGATGGTGGTCAAAGTAGGAAAGATATAAATTGCAGACTGACAAAGGTAAGAAAAGTATTTCTGAAATAGACGTATTTGTTAACATCCAGTGTAACTTACTTGTTAGGAGGTCTTTTCTGAAAGCATTCGGTTCAAATGTAGTCTTATTTGGATGTGAAATGTGGATAATAGACAGTTCAAAAAAGAAGAAGATAGAAGTTTATGAAATGTGGCTCTACTGAAGAATGCTGAAGAATACAGGGGCAATCAGGTAACAAAAGAGGAAACAATGAACCAAACTGGGGAGAAAACAAATTTTTGTCACAACTTGACTAAAAGGAGCAATCAGTTGATATGACACATCCTGAGGCATCAAGGAACTGTCAGTTTGATAATGGAAGTAAATGAGTTGGGTAAAAAATGCAGAGCGAGACAAAGGTCAGAATGCAGTAAGCAGGTTCAAACAGGTGCAATTTGCAGTAGTTGGGCATAGGTGAAGAGGCTTGCACAGGATAGGTTAGCATGAGAGCTGCCTCAAACCAGTCTCTGGACTGAAGACAACAGCAACAAAATGGATGCAAGTCAATGAGGGCAGTGTTACTCAATGGGGAACATTCAGCTGGGCTTCCACGGCACCTTGGTAGAAATCGAAGGCACCATGAGAGTTGTGAACTGCTTGAAGATTATTACACACCATTTGCATAAAACAGTCCTATCAGCAAACGATTCTCCTCCTGATGTAATCAAAAATTTTAAGGGAAACTTCATTCAATTGTACATAAGTTCCTTAATCATACTGTAATCATTAGTGGAGATTTTAATCATCCAATAATCAATTGGGATAATTACAGTTTTCTTAGTGGTGGGCATGATAAGACATCCTGTGAAACAGTAGTAAGTGCATTCTTGGAAACTTCCTAGAAGAGAGAGTTCAAAACCCTATTCATAATGAAAATATGATAGATCTTATGGCAACAAACAGAGATGATCTCTCAGAGGAAGTCCACATTGTAATTGATACCAGTGACTAAGAAGCAGTTATGGCAACAGTGAATACCAAAACACAAAGGGTGACTAAAACAAGCAGAAAGATTTATACATTCAGAAAACTAGACTGAGAAACAGTAGTGTCTTACTTCAATGAGGAACTTGAAACTTTTAGCTCAGGACTGTAGCATGTAGAGGAACTACAGCTCAAGTTTGAAAGAACAGTTTACCATATACTGAATAGATTGGTACCCAGCAGAAAAATTAATAATGGGGACAAAATGAGGGAGAAGGAGGTTTGTGAGATGCGGAATTTAATTGATGATGGTATACAGAAACAGAGACTACTGCTTAATAGGTATAAAACATAGCATAGCATTATAGACAGAGAGATACTGAATGAAACACATTTGGCAGTCAAGAGAGCATTACATGAAGCATTCAAAGACTATCTCAGTGGAATACTGTCAGATTATCTTTCACAAAACACAAAGAAATTCTGGTCATATGTTAAGGCTGTCAGTGGAACCAAATTTAGCGTCCAGTCATACCTCATCCAAGAAACAGGAAATGAAACTGAGAATAGCAAAACAAAAGTGGAAACAGTTAACACTGTTTCAAATGTTCCTTTACAAGGGAAATCCGTAATTCTTGACCCAATTTAATTCTCATACCACTGAAAAGATGAATAAAGTGAATAGCCTCTTAGTGTCAGTGGCACTGAGAAACAACTGAGATCATCAAAACTGAACAAAGTCCTGAGATGAAATCCCTACTAGATTCTATATCCAGTTCATGGCTGAGTTAGCCCTCTGTTAACTATAATCTATAATAGATCCCTCGAACAAAAAACTATGCCTAGTAGCTGGAAGAAAGCACAGGTCACACCTATCTACAAGAAGGGTAGGACAAGTGATCAACAAAACTATTGTCCAATATCCAAGACATCCATTTCTTCTAGAATCTTAGAACATATTATGATCTCAAACATAATAATGTATCTCAAACAGAATGATCTCCTCCACACCAGCCAGCATGGATTTCGAAAATATAGATAATATGAAATGCAAACTTGCACTTTTCTCACATGAAATCCTGAAAACCAAGGATCAAGGCAGTCAAGTAAATGTCATACTTCTTGATTTCTGAAAAGCATTTGACTCAGTCCCACATCTAAGCTTATAATCAAAAGTACAATCATACAGAGTATTAGACAATATATGAAACTGGACCAAGCAGTTCTTGGTAGGGAGGACACAACATTTTATCTTGGATGGAGAGTCATCAACAGATGTAGAAATAACTTTGGGAGTGTCCCAGGGAAGCGTGTTGAGTCCCTTGCTGTTCATGTTGTATATTAATGATCATGTGGGTAATATTTATAGTAATCTCAGATATTTGCAGATGATGCAGTCCTCTAGAACAAAGTACTGTGTGAATGAAGCTGTTCAGATATTCAGTCAGAATTTGATAAGATTTCAAAGTTGTGCAGTGATTGGCAACTTACTTTAAATGTTCAAAAATGTAAAACAGTGCACTTCACAAATTAGTATCCTATGAATATAATATCAGTGAGTCACAGATGGAATGTGTAAACTCATAAATATACTTGGGTGTAACACTTAGTAGGGACAAGAAGTGAAACAGTCACATAAGCTAATTTGTGGGTAAAACAGGTAGCAGACTTCAGTTTATTGGTAGAATAATAGAGAAATTTAATCAAAGCTTACAAACCACTCATGCAACTCATCCTATGATACTGGTAAAGTGTGTGGGATCCGCACCAAATAGGACTAGCAGAGTATATTGAACATATACAGAGAAGGGCAGCATTAATGGTCACAGGTTTGTTTGACCGGTGGGAGAGTGACACTGAGATGTTGAAAGCACTGAACTGGTAGATTCTTGAAGATAGACATTAACTACCCCAAGAAAGTCTACTGAAAAAGTTCCAAGAACCGGCTTTAAATGATGACTCAAGAATATACTACAACCATTTACATATCACTCCCAGAGGTATCATGAGGATATGGTTAAATCAATTACATCATGCACAGAGGCATTTAAACAATCATTTTTCTTACTCTCCACATGTGAATTGAACAGCAAAAAAGCCTAATAACCAGTACAGTAGCACATAACCTCTGCCATGAACTTCACAGTGGTTCACAGTGTAGATTTAACTGTAGATGTAAATTTTGTGATCTGTGCATATGGATCTGGTGCCACATACCACCAGAAACCAATCAATTGCTTGCTGAATCCATTCCACACAGAATTACTACTGTAATGTGTTCCATAGAATGACCAACACACTATTGTATATGTTGTCATAATGTTTTAGCTCATTGAAGTATAGTTTTGCATAAGTTGCACAAGCAGTTGTTAGCTAACAGCTGGCCTCTGCCAATCTCTACAAACTGTTTGTGTAGAAGTTTTGTGGAAAATATGAATGTAAGTGAATGTAGGCTCACCACTGACTAGCACATTCCTCCAATTCCACAATTTGCCCTCTTATGATTCATATTGGCATATCTTACATATTTGATATGCATGAAATGAAACCCAAAATGACATACTATGAGTTCTAAGTGAAGTTAATATTCAAAACAAAAACAGAAAAATACACTGTAAGATTCTAAATGTGTCACTATACTGACTGTAAAGAATTTCATTTGGAACTTCCCATTAGGTAAACAATGTTTCAAATGATTTATTTACTATGTTATATGGAGTATACACTTACTGTGTCATGACGAACAGTAGTTTTAATATCACAGACCATCTCATGTTACTGAATTCTTGGGTAATAGCCTTTGGTAAATGCCAAATTCTGACAATGAGAATTGTTCGAAGAAAATATCTTCAACAACACAAACACACAAACAAAAAAACTTTGCATTTCTGTTAGATTTATGTACCAGTTACTGTACAATCAAATTTACTTAGGTCCTGTTGTCTGAAAAATACATAATTTGATTCTTAGATGACGCACAAATTGTACCTTAAAAGAAGGAACATTGTGCTACAAAAAATTGGAATGTAATCCATTATAACTATTTAATGAAGGTGTTCCATAAATGTGAATTCAATGTATTTGAAGGAAAGTGTTGCTTCTCATTTGTTTATGTTATATTCTTTGAAAACTCTGCTCTGTTTCATTAAGTAAATCTGCAATTGTGGAATACATAACTTATGAAGAGTTATTGAACACTATAAATATTAAATGCTTTTTTACTGCAGTAATCGACATGGCACTGAATATTGACTCATGAGGGGAAAAGAATCTAGATTTATATCGAAAATTATTCCCATACCTCCCTGGCTTCAACCTTTGCTAGTCCCTGTCTTACGCTGCATATCCCCTTCCCTGCTCCTACTACAGTAGACATATCCTTTCTATTCCACCAATGCACCCACAAGTCCTTTTCTCTTCTCTATTTCTCTCACCTCCCATCCCCTCCCCTCTCCCCATCCAGCACAGCCTCCCAATGCTACACCTAGCAGGTCTGTCCTGTCCCCAACCTGTCCTCGCATACCCCCAATGGCAACGCTAGCATCTTGTACCACCCCTACCCTGCAACCCTTCCCCCTCCCTGCCACCTGCCTCCTCCTTATACCCATTACCCATCGCAGCAGGTTGTAGCTCATGTCAGATGCATTCACAGTCAAGCATTAGTCCTTGGAAATAGCAGCCATGTTTATGTGAGTTGTTATAGATATGAGTTGTTATAGTGAGAATGTGTGAGAATTCTACTGCTGAGGAAGGATCTTATCTGAAAGCTGAAATATTCTTCTTTTTTTTCTTTGACAGCATTAATTCTGTAAGATTAAAAGTTAAGCTGTTTCCTGTGAACCAGTTGTAAGCCTTGGCCATTAGTTTCCTTCGGGTAAATGTTAGTCACGTTTTTAGTCTCTTTATCAGCATACTTGTATCAGCAACAAGTATCATTGGTTTTGTGAGACCTCAGATGCCCATGGTAAATAATTACTGCCTGTATTTTTGTTGTCAATGTTCCAAAACACTTTCACAAGACTTCCTAACAATTTAATTTGTATTCTTTGTCAAGATAATTCTCTTTTTCAAAAAATCTATCTTTACTTGCCCTTCTTTATTTATTCCATAGTCATTAAGTTTTCTCCCCAAACAACAGAACTCTTCTAATATTTCTCATGAGTCATTTCCTAATCTGCACCGCTGATCCATGCAGGATAGCAAATAATGAAATTTTACTTATTGCACATATGTTTTTCCAGAAGTGCTTTTCTTGCTATTGCCATTCTGCATGTTATGTCTTCCCAACTTTGGCCATAATCAGTTGTTTTGTTGCACAAATAACAAAACTTATCTACAGCTTTCAGTGTTTTATTTTGTAATTTAATACACTCAGCAGTAACTGATTTAATTCAATTACATTCCGTTAGCCTTGTTTTCCTTTTGCTGTTGTGCATCTTATAACCTCTTTTCAAGGTACCATCCAGTCTGTTAAACTGCTGATCCAAGTTGTTAGCATTCTTGACAGAGTTACAATGTTACTGACAAACTGCAATGTTTTTGATTATTTTCTCTGAACTTCAATTTCTTTTTCTAATTTCTCCTTGTTTTCCTCCATAGCACATGCAGTGAGTAGACTGAATAGCACAGTGGATAGACTATAACACTGCTTTGCCTCCTTCTCAATTATTGCTTCCCTTCCATAGGCTTTGACTGTTACAACTGCTGTCTGATTTCTGTACAAGTTGTAGATGACTTTTCACTCCATATATTTATCCCTAATTACCTCAGTCAAAACAATGACTTTCTGAAATCTAAATGGCCTACAGAACTTGAAATTTAGTGAATAATTAACCACTATAGTGTGCATACTAGTACTCACGAGTTGATCATGAGCTCGAAGCCATTGTCAGTGCTGCTACACTGGTAGAGCACACACTCTCCTTTGGCAGGTTCACTGGCACCTGGGGCCAGCACCAGCTGCAGCTCTGGGTCGTAGCACTTCCCCGGGTAATCTGCAGAGTATGAAACATGCAAGTGATTTACAAGTTATTAATTACACTGCCTGGCAACTTGCCAGATAACTGTGACATATTCATATCTGTCTGCAAATTGCTGGGGAAGTATGAGGTAGTCACATCTTTTGCTGTGTCTGTTGTACGTTACTGTTAGAGGGCAATGACAGTCCACCCAAGTACTATACACAACTTTGTTATTGCAGGTCTGTTAACTGGCAAAATATAGTCTGATTGATTTGTGTACCATGACTTGAAGAGACTGTTAACAACAGATGCAGTGATATTGTTGTGAATAGTGTCTAATCTTGTTGGGGAATAGATACAAATTGTCACTAGAAAGCTTAAAATTGTTGACTGGTTTAATAGTCAGCTTATCACCACTGTAGAAAATTGCCATGGGAAAAATAAAAAGCATAACACTGGTCTGCCTCTCTGGGACACTGGAGGAATGGCACCTCTCCCCAGGTGACCACCATATTTGCCGATGGTCATCATCCAGACTGGTGCAGAAATACGATTCGCCTGAACACTACGCAATGCCATTCACCAGCAGTTTGATGCTTCTTGGTCATGGCATTGCTTCAACTGCAGCCATTTCTGTTCTGATGTTAATGGGATTATAATTGCCTAGCCCAGTTGTTGCTAGACTAGAACAGTGGTGTGGGATGACAGGTGATGTTTCACGGAGTCCATTACTGGTACATGGATGGCAGGTACAGATGTGAAAGTGTTACATAGTGCTTGGTGGAAAATATGTTGATTCTCCCTTGTGGTGGTCTGTGTGTAGTTATCTTGAATGGGCTGTGTACACTATTACAGGAGACTAGATATCTCAAAGTGTGTACTTAAAGTACATTCAACAAAATAATCCCTGATTTTCGATGTCTGTTTGTTAATTGAGTATATTTATTGGTTTGTTTTGAAAGCACTAGGAATGTCAATTTCATCCAGAGCATACATTAATTTACTATACCCTTCTCCACCTTATGTATTAGCTTCAAAGATTCCTCATTGTTAAGGGTGTTATGACCATAATTTCTCAGATGTTCACTAAATGAGGATTTGCAATTCTCGATTTTGTTTGCACGCTCTCTGAATTTGGTACATCTACCTGTGTGCCCCAGTCAGAAACTTCCACATTTACCATACTTGATTTCATAAATTCCTAATTGCATAAGTGGTTTTGTTTTGTGGGTGGTGCGCATACCTATTTTCCCTTCCTTGTTTTCTGTATCTGTTATATGCTTCAGTTTATATAACTCTTAGGCAATTTTGTTTTGTTCCATAGAAGCAATATTTGCATTACTCTCTATGCATTGTTTAGTCTTCCTCTTTTTGAAGATGGAGACTATGACAGAGAACTTAGTTTTCAGCTTGTGACTTAGAGAAGGAAGACGTGTCTTGTAAGATGGCCCACTATTATCTGCTATTCACAATTATATGTGGTGTAAATAATTTATTTATTTTAGCATCCATATTATCACATTCATGATATTGGACTTGTCAAGGTATAGAACAGTATAAAATATTACACATTTACATCATGTACAAAATCTTATCATTGGTATCAACACATCTTTGTAACAAAAACATTATTCTGCTTAATTTGATTATAAAATTATATATGTGCATACAGACAGAATAAAAGCTAGCAAAACCCCTTGGTTTATTTTACTAAAACTATTAAATACCAGTACTAACTAGGCATAATAACATATGGCACAATAGCTAGGTGCATAATTAAATATATACATGGACGAAAGAAGTTTGATTTCATCTAGGAATGGTTGATAATTATGAATTTTTGTTTAGTGAGTTATGAAGCAGACCTACAGATTTGAGCAAAATTCCAGATATTCATTAATGCTGTAGAAGCTGTTGTTTATTAGTAGACTTTATAGTCCTTTTCTGAATGTATTAATGTTTGGTATTTTTTTGACGTTATCTGGCAATGCACTATACAGAATTTTTGGTTTGTAAACAGCACTGTCCTGATATATTGATTTTCTGTGCACATCCCTATGATAGTCATCCCTGTTCTTTGTTTGATAATTGTGGATCTCACTATTCAAAGCTGAAACTCGAAGGTTTTTAATGAAGAAGATGCTTTCAAATATAAATATAAGGTCAGGATTTTAATGCCTTAAAGATACATCTACATGGTGCTCTGTAAGCAACATCACTTATTAATCTTACAGCTTTCTTTTGGAGCTTAAAAGACTTCTTTGCAAAATAGGTATTTCCCCAGAACACTATACCATACTTCAGAAGACTATGCATGTATGTGTAATAAGCACTTAACACTGTTTTTGTGTTGCAGCAGTCTTTAAACACTCTTAATACATAATAGTACTTACTTAATTTTTTATTAAGCATTTCTACATGTTTTTTCCATGTTAGATGCTCATCCACCCAAAATCCTAAAATTTTATGTGATTCTTTTGCTGAATTTGGCAATTCGATAATGCGAATTTTACATTGGTCCTGTTTTTGTTCCTTACATCGTTGAAGTTCACCCATACACTTTTCTTGTTATTGACAACTAGACAGTTATCTTTAAACCTTTTTTCTGCCACTTCTACTGTTTTGTCGATTTTTTTATGCATCTCATAATCATTCTTTCCTTTTATAATGACGCTGGTATCATCAGCAGATAATATGGTATCAGCTGTTGAAAACTGTTGTGGTAGGTCATTAATAAAAATCTAGAATGACAATGGTCCCAATACCGAGCCCATAATTAACTCTTTTATAT
This sequence comes from Schistocerca piceifrons, assembly GCF_021461385.2. NCBI lineage: Eukaryota > Metazoa > Arthropoda > Insecta > Orthoptera > Acrididae > Schistocerca > Schistocerca piceifrons. The sequence goes on along the minus strand of NC_060145.1, from coordinate 57,369,250 downwards.
TCAGAATGGTACACATTTCCATCCTGACAAATTTGTACTCATTGTTTCCTATCAGTTAAATATGACTTGAAACAGCCATAGGAAATACCAGGGACACCATAATTATACAGTTTTAAGAGCAGTAGATTATGATTTATAACATCAAATGCTTTAGAAAGGTCCAAAAACAACCCACAGATCAGTTTCTTGTCCTCAATAGCTTGGTAAAAAAGTTTTAGGAAACTGAAGAGAGCCGTCTGTGTAGATTTGCCTTTTCTGCAGCCATTCTGTGTATTTACAAGAATTTTATTTTTGTTTAGGAAGCCTAGTGATCTGCCATCCATTAGTCTTTGAGTTATTTTCGAAAATACAGATAATAATGACAGTGGTCTGAAATTTTTAATGTCAAACTTGTCAACACTTTTACAAACTGGTAGTACTGTGGAGTGCATAAGTTTACTGGGAAAACACCAGTGCATACCCGTAAATTTACTGTTCTCACAGGATAATAAACGAGGAAGGTAATCAAAATTCAGTTTTGTGTCTTCTGTGTATTTTTAATAAATTGGTATCATATTTTCCTAGAAGTCTGTCCACAAAGGAGTGATGATAAAATAGCACAATTACAGTGTTCTTTGTTCCAAGTGGCAGGCTGTACAGCAAGTGATCACTGAAGTTTTCATGGGACAAATGAGATAAAGAAATAAAAAAAAAATCAGCAAGTACAAAAATTCAGTTTTAATGGAATACTACAACGGTCAAAATAAATGTTGCATTTTGCCGAAACTTTACTACTGAACATTGTGGTCCAGAAGTATGTTACGATATCAATACAATGGTTTTATTTATTTATTTATTATCATCCCAATGATCACATTTGTGATATAGGATTTGTCAGGGTACATTTTAACAACTATATAATATCTTTTCAAAATTTGTATCTGTGCTGAATTCATATTAATCTATCTTATGTTTAATACAATATACAACTAATAAGTGTTTTTATAACATAATTTATTATGCACTGATGTAATTTCATTTGTCACATTAACTTAAACATATATTTTATACAGTTGCGCAGAGAAATTCACTTATGCTATAACAGCATTTGTCAAGCATGTGGTTCTTTATAGCAGTTTTAAATTTATCCTCATTTTCCAGCTCTTTGATATGTTTTGGTAGTGCATTAAAAAGTTTGATGCCTTGATTACATACATGTTTCCGGCTTCGGGTCCTTGTTACAGCTTGTATGTGGAGATCTTTACATTGCCGTGTATTGTAATTATGGAAGTCTGTATTGGTTTTCATTTTGTCCTGATTTCTTTTGATCGTCAATGGACATTTCAGAATGTATAATGATGGTATTGTTAAAATTTTCAATGCTTTAAAAAGGGGCCTACATGGTGTTTGAGGTGGGCTGTGGGTCGTTATCCGAATAGCACGTTTTTGTAATTTGAAAATCTCATTTAGACGACAATTTGTTTTTCCCCAGAATACTATACCATATGATGCAGTGGACTGAAAATAGCCAAAATATACTAATCTGGTACAGTCATTGCTACAAACTCTTGAAATTATTCTAAGCGCAAAACATGCTGAATTTAGTTTTGTGCTAAGCTCACCACATGGTCCTTCCAATTAATCTTCTCATCAATGTGCATACCCAGGAATTTTGCACACTGTACTCTTTCAAGTTGTTTGCCCTCCATGGTGGGAATTAGGTCATCCTGTTCACTTATTTTTCCATATTGTACATAATTAGTTTTTTTTGCATTCAGTGTTAGCTTGTTAGCACTAAACCATTTTTGTATATCTTGTAGGACATGGTCCAGAGTACTGTGCAATGACTGCTTCATATCACTAACTATTAAACTAGTATCATCAGCAAATAACATGATTCTAGCTTTTCCCTCTGACACCTGAATATCATTAATGTAAATGAAGAACAGCAAGGGGCCTAATACACTTCTTTGGGGTACTCCTACTGTGACCTCCCTTGGATCTGATCTTAGTTTAATTTTTTGATTAATATTTGGTGCTGTAATTTCAACCACCTGCATCCTCTTTTCCAGATAAGACTCAAACCACTTTTTTACCGGTCCTCTGATACCTATAGCTTCAAGCTTTTTCAAAAGTATGCTGTGGTCAACAGTGTCAAAGGCTTTTGACAAATCTAGATTTATCCCAACTACACTTTTTCCCTCTTCCAATTTAGTGATTATTTCTTTTGTGTATTGTAGTACAGCTGTTTCAGTACTTCTCCCAGCTTGAAATCCATGCTGATTACCGTTTATCAGATTGTGCATATTAAGATAATGTGTGACTCTATATTTCATTAGTATCTCTAAAACTTAAGAGAAAGTTGGGAGGAGTGAGACAGGCCTGTAGTTTTCTATTTTAAATTTATCACCCTTTTTCAACAGGGGAATGACTTGAGAAATTTTCAGTTTTTGTGGAAATACGCCCTCAGCCATTGACAAGTTTGCTATGTGCACCAATGGTTTTGCTATCTGATTAGCTGTTTTCTTTACTAATATTATTGGCACCTCATCTACTCCAGCTGACATCTTGGACTTGAGACTTTTAATCACTTTTAAAACTTCCTTTTCGTTTGTTGGAACTGCCATCATACTGTTGGCTGCCTTGGGTGCTTCCATCTTAATCTGCTCCCCAAAATTCCTGCTTAATATCTGGGGTACATTTAAAAAGTAATTATTTATATAATTAGGCATGGCATATTTATCTACCATTTTATTCTCCTCATCTTTTAGAATAATTTCCTTGTCTTTGGTAGGTACCCCAGTTTCTTTTCTCACAATTTCCCATGCTATTTTAGTTTTATTTCTGGACTGTTTTATTTCCATATTATTACTTAATAACTTTGCATTTGCAATTACTCTGCGGTGTATTTTCCTATACCTCTTTACATATTCAATAAAATCAATATCTGTACACTCCCTCAACTCTGAATTCAGTTTTGTCATGTTTTCACATGATTTCTTAATACCAAGAGTCATCCAAGAACTTGACTTTATGTGTCCAGTAGACTTGATTCTGGTCAGTTTCTTTGGAAAACACATCTCAAAGTTCATCATATAAATGGATGCAAATACACTATATGCCTCATCTGTACTTGACTGTTTCATAACATCTAACCAATTTTCATTTTCTAAGATACTTATGAACTGATGACAGCTGTCCACAGAGAAGTTTCTTTTGTAAATATTATTTACACCTTTATCTTCCTTTGACCTTAAAGGGATTTCAATGGTGAGAGCATTGTGGTCAGACAATCCTAAATCTATGTTTGTTACCTCTATGTCAGTTGCTGAAATATTTGAGAAAATGTTATCTATGAGGCTATTGGAGGTGTTTGTTATTCTAGTTGAATTGTTTATGTGTGGTGACATGTTGAAACTCTTTAATATGTCCAAAAATTGCCTTTTCTGTTGACTTTCAACTAGAAGATTAATATTGAAATCACCGCAAAGAATAATCACAGTTTCTTTTTTGTAAATAGTATTTAGCAACAATTCTAATTTATCAAAAAGACTTCTATGTTTCCACATGGTGACCTATACACTGTTATGACTATGACTTTTTTCATCAGGCCATATAGCTGGACAGCACCTGCTTCAAAAAACTTTTCAATTCTTAAGTTCTCTGCTTCACATCTCTTTTTAAATTCTAACTCTTGTCTAAGGTAAATACCGACTCCACCACCTTTTGCAATTTTCCTACTATAAATATTTGCCAGTTTAAATGGATTAATATGAATACTACTAATTTCTTGGTCCTTACACCAATGTTCAGTAATACACAAGACATCAGGTTGGGTGTTACTTACTGCTATTTCAAGTTCACAATATTTGTTCTTGAGGCACTGCACATTTAGAGTCATAATCTTTAGAACAGGGGAGTGAGCACTGATGGTATTTCTCCTTTCGTTTAACACTGTTATCTCGGAGTTTTCATTATGGCTGGATACCAAAAATCCTGTTGTACCACAGGTTTCTTGTTTCTGTTGCTTTTCCTACTTGAAGTGGATGATGCTGATTGATTGTTTATACTAGCTGTGGCAGCTGATGACATTTTAATATTTACAATAGCAGATGATGATGTTTTTAGTGCTTCAGCAAATGTTGCTCTTGTTAAGGTTTTCATTTCTTCTGCTTCTGCCCTCATTTGGAGTGGGATTTTAGGGAACTTTTCTACTGTTATACGGCTTATTTCTTCTAGTATCTTTTCACCCATCATCTTTTTTCCATAATAGTTCCTGTGCTGTCCATGCCTCGTGAAATGATTTCTCACTGAGCTGTTTGCATCCACAAAAGTTGCACACTTAAAAGCACAGCAGATCTTCCTGAATTTATTATTTGTTGACTTTATTTCTTTATTTACACATGATTCCTCGATTAGATCATGTCTGTGTGGCACACTTACAATGAGAACCTTTAAATTTAGATCTGACAGCTTTTTTAGAGTTGTTTGAAGTGCCCTTGTCGCTAGTTGGCTTTCATTTTTGTATATGTCATTTGCTCCACCTATTAGCACACAGCATGTTCCAGTCTTAACTAAGTTTTCACAATTATTTACTATTTCATTAAGGGGAGCACCAGGTTTGACAATGGCTGTTACTCTGAATTGGGACTGCCGATCATTTATTATTTGTGCCACACCCTTTGCATGCCTATCACCTAATACACAGACTTGATATTTGTTGTTCTCCAGGTGCCCTCGTTCCGTCGTTTTTATAGTACACTTTGAAGAAACATTTCTCTCGTTAGAACACACAGATGATCTAGATTTACTTTCACTTGTCTTAAGAGTTCACATTTCGTCCTGTCGTGTCTTTATTACCCGTTTTCCTTTGCACTCTATTTACTGACGATGTCATACCGCCAGAAAGATTTCGTTTACTACTAGCATAAGTTTTGTTTGAAACGAAAACTGCCGGTGTGTTTTCATTACACTCGTTTTTTAAATCGTCATAATTCCGCTGCTTTATCAGTTCCTCTAACTTATTTACGTAACGATTTGCAAGCACAAGGTCTTGCCGAAGCGATGCAGTAACACTTTCTTCTATGCAGTTATCGTATCTTGACAAAGCTACCGTTAGTAGATCGCAGCATTCCATGCCACAGTCACATTTCGCGTCCCATTCTTCCGTTCCCGCGAAACACTTTGCATGAATCCATTTTTGCGACACTTCACATAACCTGATACATTGCGCGATGTAGTTATTGCACTTTATACAATTTATACTCGATATGTAGCCGTTTACCGTGGAACTATTTATACACACTTCTACACGCGATGACGTTCTAGCGGAAACAGTCCATGTTCTTACAATGAGGGGGACAGTACGCACAGTGTATGGCAACCCTGTCGTCCATAACCACTGCAGTAACTGTGCTGTGTGTCATTACGAAAGTTGTGTTGCTTCAGGGTGGTTCAGACAACAATAGCGTAGCATCAGAGGCTCCGTATAGTTATTATCATACTGCAGGAATAAGACAGGTGGACGGACACAGCGAAAGTTGCTGTGAGTCAAATTGATGTTTCGAGAATCTGCAAAAAGTTTCTGACTGTTGGATCAGTTGCGGATCGTCATAGAACGTGCAACAGGGGTGCAGGATTGATATGTGCATATAACAGCTACGACGGCAGTTCCGAACAGCTAGAGAACTTCAAGTGTCAACAAAATCGATACGAAATGGGCTCGGTGAGCAGGGATTACACCCAGAAGACCTCTCAAGGCTTCTCCTCTAAATCGTGTTCGGAGAGGAACTCGTGTTGCTTGGGCACGAAACCACTCTTTGTGGACTATGCAGCAGTCTCCAGCGTCACAACACTGATATTCGTGTGTGTAGGCAACGAGGACAACCCCAACGGTGTCGTAGACAGCCACCCTTATCAAGGCGGTTCAGTCATGTTTTGGGGTGGAATAATGTATGGCTGCGGGCACCCTTGCGCCAATACAAGAAAGGACGACTTGTGTGAAGTATCGGGGCGACATTCTTGCACGCATTGTGGCTCCATTTGGCAAACACCTTAAAGAGGCATTCACACTGATGAACAATAATGCACTGCCGCACCGTCACAATGTTGTGTAGAACTTCCTAGTGGAGCATAGAATCAGTCGGATGGCATGGCCTCCGTATTCTCCCGATCTGAAGTGCATTGCGAATGCATGGTCCGTTCTAAAACGAGGGTATGCAATCGTTCTGTCCCATCGGCATTATAGAGGTCATTTTCTAGGAGTGGGACAATTTCTCACAGACCTATCCGGACAATTTGGTCAAGAGTATTTCTAACCGCATTCAGAAATCTCCCATTACACGAAGGCCCAATTGGTTGATAAACAGTTATGCAGGATGACACTGAGAAGAAACACATTTGCAATGGGATCTTTTTGTTTTGGTTTATCGAGTGAAAATGTATTTATCTTCTTTGTTTTTGTTTTCTCATCACTGTACTACCTGACAGAACAAAATCAGTTTTGTTTCCTATTATGTTTAGTCTTGACAGTGAGCCAGTATGCAACAGTTGTCGTGACCAATGTATGTTGAGAATTGTTTCTTGGCAAACGTTTAATTTATCTTCGCGATGTAGCCAAGCGGAATGCACTCTAAGGTGACGTAAGTTTACCGTGAATGAAGCCACAGGTAATTGCTAGTAACTATGTGTGTGAATTATTTACTTATTCTTATCACCGAATTATTTACAAGAGGAAACGGATTATAATTTTAAAAAAGGTGACTGATTAAACTTCATGTGCAGGTTCTTGATCTTACCTGAAATGCATGAATTTCATAGTCGCTATTCAGGCTAATCTTTACTTTGATGATCTATGAACCTGCTCCGAATACAGTCGTTCGGATTATTCAAAATAAAGCCTTTAATAATTAGTAATCTTTTGCAATGCCAACTGCCGCCAAATAAGGCGGGTGTTTTTCTCGTACTGAATACGAGAAATGGGAAATGATGCACAGTCTTCGCTACTCTTGTGGTAGTCGAAATTTCGTAATAGTGTCTGGCAAGCGCTATTAAAGTCTTCACCTTTGGCGAGTCGAAGTCAGGACACTGCCATCTTGGGCAAGTCAAAAGTCGGGATTTTTTTTTTTTTTTTTTTTTTTTTTAAAGATAGCACTGGATGTACTATTGTGTAGGATAAAATTGAGTGTTAATGTGTGCTGTATAATTTCCGTAAGAATCAATGCAGCCTGTGTTTAAATTATAGGGAACAGGCCATAGTGGAATCGAATAAATAAATAAAAGGTAGCACTCCATATATTAAGCGTGCAATTTTTACTAACGTTCGTCAATTTTCATCCTTACTCCACAGCTAAACTACAAGTACCAGCATCCAGAATTGTCTCAATTATAAGGAGGCCCAATTGGTTCGTCAACAATGTGGTATGCAAGATGACAGTGAGAAGAAGGTAGTGTGTAATGGTACTTGAATTACGTAACCATTACGGCAACTTATCTGAACCTCTCGATACCAGTAATATTCTACTGTGTTTCTGTAAAGTAGTTGACATATTTCTGAGACTACATTCATATTTGATTTCATTAATGTAGAGGTACTTTGATACATCGATATGTTTATGTTGCAATGATATTATTCTTATGTGAATTCTTTATTTTGGGCGCGAAAGCGGTTATTAGAGAGTCAAGCTTTGGTCGTCATGTTAAAAAGACGCAAATTGTAGTCAGTTTATGAAATGTGAACGTTAACGGTGAGGAAGATATTTTCAAAAAATGGTTCAAATGGCTCTGAGCACTATGGGACTCAACTGCTGAGGTCATAAGTCCCCTAGAACCTAGAACTACTTAAACCTAACTAACCTAAGGACATCACACACATCCATGCCCGAGGCAGGATTCGAACCTGCGACCGTAGCGCCGGCCGAAGTGGCCGTGCGGTTAAAGGCGCTGCAGTCTGGAACCGCAAGACCGCTACGGTCGCAGGTTCGAATCCTGACTCGGGCATGGATGTTTGTGCTGTCCTTAGGTTAGGTTAGGTTTAACTAGTTCTAAGTTCTAGGGGACTAATGACCTCAGAAGTTGAGTCCCATAGTGCTCAGAGCCATTTGAACCATTTTTGCGACCGTAGCAGTCGCGCGGCTCCGGACTGAGCGCCTAGAACCGCTAGACCACCACGGCCGGCAGATATTTTCAAGTATGTTTTATATTGTGAAGTGATGTTGTGCCACGAGTTACGTGATATTGCAACAAAAGTAATAAAAAAGAAGTGTAACTTAAATTCGGAGTGCTGATTACTTTTTTACATCACCATTGTCCTAACTTGCAAAAGTTTAATCTTCAAGTTAGTTGTTAGAGAGTCGGACCTTGAAAAAGTCAAGCCCTGGGCGTCATGTTGGAAAGACGCATATTGTAGCCAGTTTATAAAATGTGAACTTCAACAGTGAGGAAGATGTTTTCAAGTATGTTTTGTATTGTGAAGCGATGTTTTGTGTTACGTGCTATCACAACAAAAGCAATAAAAAAGAAGTGTAACTTAAATTCCGAGTGCTGATTATTTTTTTACATCACCATTGTGCTAACTTTGAAAGATTTAATCTTCAAAAATGGTTTGTGAAGCGCATCTACAAAACTTTTGAATATAGCAGAATAAAACCATGGTCTCTTTGCATCCCAGCTTGGAATCACCACCACCTAGATTTTCGACGATTGAGCCATAATTTTACAACGAGACCAGCGCCTAGTTTATTCATTATTACACGAAACGACTTTATTAACTGTGCTCTAATGACACCTGCCACATAATAACTTTGTTGTTGCCCGAAAATGCAGTATTTAGCAGCGTGAGCAACTCCACAATCATTATTAAATTTTGACCTTTGTTGTGGTAGGGTTCTTATAAGTGGAAGCTTTTGTAAGGTTTTCTTTATGTTTATCAAGTGGAAATGTTTTTATCTTCTTCTTTTTTGTTTGTTTACGAATGCACCTGGCAGGAAAAATAAGTTTTGTTTCCTGTTATTTAGCGTATTGAAAATAAAGCAATATGCAACATTTATTTTGGCCACTGTATATTACGTTGAGTTGTTAGGCACTCAATTATTATTTTTATGACGCGGTCGACGTTGCGACTCACCTGGGCTGGGCGGCAGCCGCTTCCTGGCCTCTGCCGCCTGGGCCACGCCCACCGCCGCCACCAACGCCGCCAGCGCCCACACCACAACCCGGGAAGCGCGCATCTCCCAGCCGGCTGCTCAGCGGATAATGGCCGGCGACCAGGGCGGCGCGCGCTTTTAAGCACGGCGTCGGCCATTACCTCAGCCCCGGTGCTTTCCCGTCCTCTTGTTTTTCCACACACGGCCGCTGACCTTGACAAACTCTCCGCCCCGAGCACGCGTTGACCCGGCAACTTTTAAACCGATCGAGTTCGGCGTCTGTTTTTCTCGGAACGGAAGGGAGAGTTGGTGTATAATAATTAACATCGACATCTGACACGACTGAAAATATACGATAATGGAAGCAAGTCGGTTCCAGTAAACAGAGAGACATAAACGTGCTGTTTGCGAGATAACTCGGACGTGCAGTTACGTCCCGCCACTTAAATGCTGAGATCTAGCTATGGTTTATTTTGAGTGGCATTAATACCAGCCGCCACTAATAATACGGGGTGTCCCAGGAGGAACGGTAAATATTCGGAGATGCGGCAGAAGAACTCATTTCAAACAAAAACCGACATATGGATATACGCCCTATTCCGAATGGTTTCCGAGATAGAACACACTTAGGTGGCGAGCACCAATGAAGAGCTCTCCTGCCAACCTTGCAGAGCTTCTGTAAAGTTTGGAAGGTAGGAGACGAGATACTGGCAGAAGTAAAGCTGTGAGTACCGGGCCTGAGTCATGCTTCGGTAACTCAGATGGTAGAGCACTTGCCCGCGAAAGGCAAAGGTCCCGAGTTCGAGTCTCGGTCGGGCACACAGTTTTAATCTGCCAGGAAGTTTCATATCAGCGTACACTCCGCTGCAGAGTGAAAATCTCATTCTGGAAACATCCCCCAGGCTGTGGCTAAGCCATGTCTCCGCTATATCCTTTCTTTCAGGAGTGCTAGTTCTGCAAGGTTGGCAGGAGAGCTTCTGTAAAGTTTGGAAGGTAGGAGACGAGATACTGGCAGAAGTAAAGCTGTGAGTACCGGGCGTGAGTCGTGCTTCGGTAGCTCAGATGGTAGAGCACTTGCCCGCGAAAGGCAAAGGTCCCGAGTTCGAGTCTCGGTCGGGCACACAGTTTTAATCTGCCAGGAAGTTTCATATCAGCGTACACTCCGCTGCAGAGTGAAAATCTCATTCTGGAAAACAGTGGCTTCTAGTCGACAGTAGTGATTAAGGAGTAAATTGCTACAAGAGTAAATTTTTCGTTCTACATCTACATGGATACTCTGCAAATCACATTTAAGTGCCTGGCAGGGGGTTCATCGAACCACCTTCACAATTCTCTATTATTCCAATCTCGTATAGCGCGCGGAAAGAATGAACACCTATATCTTTCCGTACGAGCTCTGATTTCCCTTATTTTATCTTTGTGATCGTTGCTCCCTATGTTAGTCGGTGTCAACAAAATATTCTCGCCTTCGGAGGAGAAAGTTGGTGATTGGAATTTCGTGAGAAGATTCCGTCGCAGCGAAAAACGCCTTTCTTTTAATGATGTCCATGACAAATCCTGTATCATTTCTGTGACACTCTCTCCCATATTTCGCGATAATACAAAACGTGCCGCCTTTCTTTGAACTTTTTCAATGTACTCAGTCAGTCCTATCTGGTAAGGATCCCACACCGCGCAACAGTATTCTAAAAGAGGACGGACAACCGTAGTGTAGGCAGTCTTCTTAGTAGGTCTGTTACATTTTCTAAGTGTCCTGCCAATGAAACGCAGTCTGTGGTTAGCCTTCGCCACAACATTTTCTATGTGTTCCTTCCAATTTAAATTTTTACTCCTGAGGTAAATTAGTTTACTTCATAGCTGGTTGAGAGCACCATCAAACATTACGCTACTGCTTTATTAACTTAAGGAGGATATAAGGCCAAAATTTACTCCTAAGCAGCAGCAGGTGTAGAGTTAGAGAGTAAATGGTCCAAATGGCTCTGGGCACTATGGGACTTAACTTCTGAGGTCATAAGTCCCCTAGAACGTAGAACTACTTAAACCTAACTAACCTAAGGACGTCACACACATCCATGCTCGAGGCAGGATTCGAACCTGTGACCGTAGCGGTCGCGTGGTTCCAGACTGTAGCGCCTAGGACCGCTCGGCCACCATGGCCGGCAGGTAGAAAAATGGTTCAAATGGCTCTGAGCACTATGGGACTCAACTGCTGAGGTCATTAGTCCCCTAGAACTTAGAACTAGTTAAACCTAACTAACCTAAGGACATCACAAACATCCATGCCCGAGGCAGGATTCGAACCTGCGACCGTAGCGGTCTTGCGGTTCCAGACTGCAGCGCCTTTAACCGCACGGCTACTTCGGCCGGCCGGCAGGTAGAGAGTAAGATATATTCCTTCGTTTCTGCGTGTTAAATATCGAATTCTATGGATCATCTCGGCTACGAAGAAAATATATTCCTTTAAGGCAATTAAACTGTTTATCACACGGTTAAAATCTCTTCTAGCAGGGATACGATGGATGTTATGAGATGCCCTGCTACGATTTGATAAGTACCAGTGCGAAAGAAGTTGCAGCCTAGCAGACAAAGCACGGTTTCTATCAGAATCATGTTTCAGTGACTCAAAAGATTCCTTACGAAACAGAAACCGTTATACATTGCAAGTGGGTCTCTTCTCTCCACTAAAACCCTCATTCTCGGCATGTCTCTCTCTTCCCCCATCTCCATATATTCTTCGTAGTCAAGGTAATCCTTAGAATTTGATATTTAACGCGCTGAAACCAAAGAACACGTCTTAGTCTCTGACTTCAGTTCTACTATTGCTTGGGAATAAGTTTCGGCCTTAGTTTCTTCTTAAGTTACTAGCGTAGTGGCATGCACTTTGAAGTTGCTCTCCGCCAGTTTTAAAGTAAATAAATTTACTTCAGGAGCAAACTAAAAATTTACTCCTGTAGTAATTTACTCCTTTAGTTTGGTACGCTCAGTGGGAAGTTGCCGATTTCCTTCTCTCTTAGGAACTTACTACTTCAGTTTTATTTGCTCTTGGGTGGTGCTCGCCACCCTTAATGTGCATTTGTTTTTGGTCTAGTGCCGCACTTGCCTTAACCACTTGATTGGTCATGGTACTACAATGAAGTGGCCACCAACATCGCCAGATCTTATGCGATTAGATTTTTATTTATAGGTTTGGATTAAGGATGAGGTGTACAGACGGAAGGTGAAGATGCGAAATGAACTGTTTCGTCGCATCTCGGACTCTCTTGCTCTCATTAAGGAACATGCAGAGGCACTCAGACAACCAACATAACATGGTCTCCCAAGGGTACACAAATGCACTGTAGTTGATGGTGGGATACTTAACAATTTATTGTACAACAGCTGTAATCTGAAGTGTACGATAATGCTTACAGGCGAAAGTGTTAAAAACACTTGTTTTTCAATCAATACTCTGTTAAACGCATGTTGTAATGTTTACTAACTGATATTCATGTCTAAACATGACGAAGTATTGAATAGTACAGAAAATAAATAACAACGTACATTAAATGTGTTCTGTACCGGAAATCATTCGGAATAGGGAATATCTCCATATGAAATTTTCTTCTTCAGATGATCGTTCCTGTCATAATCCTGAAGACTATCCATTCCTCCTGTATATAGGGTTTTAAAATAGTATTTCATATTTTGAGAGGTGGGGGCATGGACCAGAACGAGACAAAATGTCCAACTAACATGGGCACTAAATTACAGCTATGAGCATTTGTTCACCATGTAACACGTCGCTACAATAATAATTCGCATGACATATTCACTTCAATGATTTTCGTCATTTTTGAGTATAAACGAAAGGCATGCTCATTATTATAAATTAAAGTTTTGTTACTTGACTGATTCTGTTGCTGGCCTCGTTGTCTTCTTTTCGGGGTATGACTTTGGTCTCCCGATTTCGCTTTACAAACAAAGAAATAAAACAATACTGTTTCCAAGTTTGTTGAGTTGATCGCTTACTATAGTTGGAGTCACGAACGATGGCGGTCGATTTTTGGGTTTTCTGCTTATCTACGTCACTCGTTCTCCGACAACCGATGAGCGTTCAGTACTGTGTCGCACTCTCTGTGAATGTCGCCGCCATTGCGAGCATTAAACGTGATCGTAGCGTGTTGTTTTGTAAATTTTTATTCCATTTATTACGATATGCCACGGCTGATGGTGGTGGTAAGAGAAAAACCTGCACAAGCAAACAAGAGACAATATTTGCAGTATACACGCTATGTTCAAGCACATAGCACGTGTGTGCGCTTACCGCAACCGTCGGTTGCAACCAATGCCATTCCCGTCCGTGCCTCGAGCTGCGGGAACCGCCGTCGTTCGTGGATCGGCCTGTAACTACTAAATGAAACAGTTGATTCATTGAATCTTCTGTATTCATAAATTCGTAGATGACTGGATCACAAAATATAAGTCTCACAAAATGTTCAACGAGATTGCTCTTTCAACAACTGAACATGACTCTTTTTACAACTATATTTCCAATACAGCATCATACAACAAGTCTTCCCATCAAAAGGGAACAAGAAGGACAAAGGTTTTATTATAAATGTAACTCAGTGCTTTAGTCATTGTCACAAAGATTCACTAGAAATGTTTAAAAGTTATCTTACATATTATTGCTATTTAGATATTATAAAACTTAGCGTAAATATTAAGCAAATAACGTCACAAAATTAGCATATTGTGTCTTAGTTAATTTAACTACATAAATATTAAAGACATATTCTATCAAATGATAGTCCACAGGGTATAACGACCGATTTTTTATACAAAATTTCTATGTAAATTTATGTGAAGAGATCGATAACCGCTGATATCGTAGATTTCATAATATGTATTAGGTTTGATTACATCAAAATCTTCGCTACTTTGAAAAGCATCTTTTCTCCCACAAGCTCATTGCTGTGACGAACCGTCTACAGAATGCAGTGCCGGCCGCTGTGGCCGAGCGGTTTTAGGCGCTTCAGTCCGGAACCGCGCTGCTGCTGCGGTCGCAGGTTCGAATTCTGCCTCGGGCATGGATGTGTGTGACGTCCTTAGGTTAGTTTGGTTTAAATAGTTCTAAGTCTAGGAGACTGATGACCTCAGATGTTAAATTCCATAGTGCTTAGAGCCATTTGAACAGAATGAAGTAACCAAATGAGGACACGTTCTTCTGTTATTGTTAGTGCTATTACTGTAAAACGTATTCACAGTTCTGGGTAACTGCAACGCATACATTAGTTCTAATGGAACCGGTTTGTGTTTTCATAATTTCATGAAAAGATTTTACATTATAGTTTTATCTTTGTACTTATCAGTATAATGGAACACTATTACTCCACAGGGACATTTGAACTCTTTGCTGCTTTACATCGATCATAAGCTCACGTGGTCGCGTTATATTTAGCATGGAGTCAAGAATGAGAAGGTGCCACAATTATTCTTCTCACTGTGACAGGCATTTGCTGGGAAGCAGACCCGAGAATCTGCGTTAACACATAACGCTCTCTGATAAGACCTTAATGGACCACAGATGCATCTGTTGTGTTTGAACAGCGTAAAATAACCCAGAGAGACCAGGTAAGTCCCAGTATAAAGCTACCAGATTTTCCACTGGGACATTCAAATAGACACCAACTAACATTTTGCTGGTGGACGCAAATGAAATACCATTAAAAGTATGCATGAAATGCATCACCGCCAAACTCCGGTTGAAAAGTTCCCACATCTTACATGACAGTTTATTAACAAAGATTACGGAACTCACCTCAAAGTGATGCGCAGGCAGGTATTGGTTTCACAAGAAATTTCTGTTTTTAGCAGATTTATACCTAGATATTTTGCGTGAATATGTCGCCACTTCCTCAAATTAAAACTGCTTCAGCACCTTCTACGCTAACACCTTAGTGAAGCTGAACGTGAGTCGTAGCTTCCTTTCATTCGAGGTACCATGAATGACAAAATTTTAGCTGAGAATTTAGTAGCATGGCCATCTTCAAAGCATATTTACAGACGCGATTCTACACAGAGAGACTGGGGTAGGAAATGCACCCGTAGATGGAAAACTAATCGAGGGAGTAAATTCAAGCTCACTGAAATAGGGTCACCTCAGAACTTTCAGCGAGTTTGATGGACTTACACACGCAAAAAAATATCAACAAGAAACAATCGTTACTTTATGTGATTCACGCTCAGAATTGGTGCTGTTAAAATGCTACGATGTCAAAAATACTAAAAATTATCTAGTATATCGCATTACACAAGCAGTTCAGGATCTTTCCCTCCTAAAAAAAAAAGATCATCATATTTTGGGTGAATGTGTACAGAGGAATAAAGTAAAAAGAAAAAGTAAATACTTTGGCGAAGGTAGCTGTATACACTGGTTCAGTGAAATATGATAAAGTGCCAACCGACAACCTACTTCATACCACAAGGACCACAATCACGGCCCGATGGAAAGAAAACCTCCATTGGTTGGACGAAATTAGAGGGAGACGGCATGACGCAATGGTACCTTGGGGCAAAAATTTCGAATACTACAGAAAATTTATGCTGACAATGGCACGACTTCGATATAATCACGGGAGATTCTGGCTCAGCACCCTCTTCATGTGAATGAGGCAGCGAGGAAGACGTTAATCAATTTTTTACGACTGCGACGGAAGCCATCAAAAAACCATGAAACTAATACGGTGACTGATGTTCCCTAGAAATAGGTTACAACAAATATTAAAACACTTTTACTAACGGACGACAAAGGTGTATAAATTCCTACACGGTTTTATAACAGGGTTAAACACAATGTAGGAAAATAGAATAAAAAAATGTTGTAATATAGTAGATATGCTAATTTTCTTAGATCATTGACTGAAGTTCAGTTTAAATTCAGGTAACGATAAGTGTTGTCCCTTATGGTTCTGAGGCTGGCTGTATGGGTGTTACCCAAAACTAGTTAATAAATAAAAAAAATCTTTGCTATATGCAGGTTCCATTAACGCTGCACATATACTACAGGAAAGCGTCATCAGTGTCTTCCAGCGCATCTTCGACCAACATAGAGATTTTCAGAGAGTGTGTGATTACCTAAAGCGTCGGAAAGGATGAATGGACACCACGTTGAGCACCTCATTTAGCGATGCATCGCAAGTGTAGGTCGTGTGCTATTGCATGCAGATAACATTAGAAGCTCTGCTGTTTCATGGAAAGAGAATAAAGTGTTCTCATTTGTTTACTGAATTCTGTAAGTAGTTCGTAATGGCAAAGAGCTTGCAGAACAAGAGATGTGTTTCACGGTAGCGAAGATGAACCAGTGCTCATAGTTATTAAGGTATGCATTTTAGAGCCGATGTTTACTGAATATTTTTTATAGTTTTGCTCCATACTCCTACCTCTCAAAATATGAAACACTTTTTTTAACGCCCTCTATATCCACATATCCACAACTCCCGTTGATATAATGATCTTGCTGCCGTTTGTTGTTCAAGGCGTAGGTCTCGGCTTCGTCTGTTGATTAAGATTTTTGTGGGGTTCTGTACCTCACTCGGTAAAAACGGAACCCTTGTAGGATCACTTTTTGTTCGTCTGTTAAAGACCCCTATTTCTCTGGAACGGTTAGACGTTGAAACTTAAGTCAAATAATAACGTCTATGATGCCTCGGTGGTGTGAAAAAGTAAGCTTCTACGTCAATGCAATCAAAAGATACCCCCATTTATGTCACAGACTTTGAGAATCTCAGACTCACTCATCGAAAATTGTGGGACACTTCCCGTTGGCCTAGAATCATAAAATTTGGCAAGAAGCGGATTTTCACAGTACAAGTAAAGGAAAAAATCGAAAATTTGTTGGTTTGTAGTTGCTGTTATTGCTATGGTTTGCAGTTGAAGGCTGGTCTGATGCCGCTCTCCACGCTATTCTGTTCTGAGCAAGCCGCTTCATCTCCGAATGACTACTACAACCTACATCTTTCTGAATCTTCTTATGGTATTCATCTCTTGGTCTCCCTCTACGATTTTTACCCTCCACGCTGCCCTCCAATACTAAATTAGTGATCCCTTGATGCCTCAGAATATGCCCTACCAACCGATCACTTCTTCTAGCCACGTTGTGCCAATTCTATTCAATACGTCCTCATTAGTTATGTGATCTACCCATCTAGTCTTCAGCATTCTTCTGTTGCACCACATATCAAAAGCTTCTATTCTCTTCTTGCCTGGGCTGTTTATCGTCCATGTTTCACTTCAGTACAATGCTACACTCCAGACAAATACCCCGAAAAAATACTTCTTAATTCTAAAACTTGTATTCGATGTTAGGAAACTTCTCTTATTTAGGTACGCTTTTCTTACCATTGCCAGTCTACGTTTTATATCCTCTCTACTACGGCCGTAAGTTATTTTATTACCTAAAGAGCAAAACTCATCTACTGCTTCCAGTGTCTCATTTCCTAATCTAATTCCGTCAGCATCGCCCGATTTAATTCGACTACATTTCTTCACCCTTGTTTTGCTTTTGTTGAAGTTCATCATATATACTCTTTTCAGGACACTGTCCATTCCGTTCAGCTGCTTTTGCAAGTCCTTTGCTGTCTCTGACATGATCTTATAACTGTCCTCCGGTTTCTATAGGAGTTGTATATAACCTTTCGCTCACTGTATTTTGGCTCCGGTACCTTCAGAATTTCAAAGAGTGTATCCCAGTCAATAATGTCAAAAGCTTTCTACAAATCTACAAAAGTTATATACCTAAGTTTACCTCTTCTTTCTCCTTATCCTATCTTGTAAGATAAGTCGTAGGACGAGCACTGCCTCCTGTGATCCTATATTTCTCCAGAATCCAAATTGATCTTCCCCGAGTTCGGCTTCTACCAGAGCTACCATCCTTCTGTAAAGAATTCGTGTTAGTATTTTACAGCCATCATTTATTAAACTGATAGTTCGGTAACATCCACTCTTGTGAGCACCTGCTTTCTTTGGTATTGTAATTATTATATTATTCTTGCAGTCGGGATATTTCACCTGTCTCACACATCTTGCACGGCAGGTGGAATAGGTTTTTCATGGATGACTCTCCCAAGGATGTCAATAGTTCAGATGGAATATTATTTGCTGCAGGAGCCTTGTTTCGAGTTATGTTTTTCAGCACTCGACCAAATTTTTCTCACAGTGTCATATCTCCTTTCTTACCTTCATCTACGTCCTCTTTCTCTTCTATAATATTGTCTTCCAGTTCATTTCCCTTGTACAGCCCCTTTATATACTCCTTAAAACTTTAAGCTTTCTCTTCTTTGCTTAGTTCTGGTTTACCATCTGTGCTCTTGATATTCAAACAGCTGCTTCTCTTTTCTCAAAAGGCGTCTTTAATTTTCCCGTAGGGGCCATCTATATTTCCCCCAAGTGATACATGCTTCTACATCCTTACATTTGTGCTCTAGCGATTCCTGCGTAGCTATTTTACACTTCCTGTCAATCTCATTTTTTGACCTTCGTATAGTGTATTGCCTGCTTGTAATTTGTACCTGTATCACGTAAAAATACTTTTTTGCCATTTGTTGTCCGTTTTTTCAGGAACGGGCCGAGGTATCAAGTTGAAATATATGACAAATACTAAGATCTACAGTCGCTTGGCGGTGTAAAAAATTTAAGCTTCTAAGTCAATGCCATCAAAAGATAGGGTCATTTATGTCAGATATTTTGATACTTAGAAGCTCACTCATCAAAATTTATAGACAAATTATCTTGAAACATAATGACGTTTTTGCGGAATTTTTGTGTCAGTTTACAAATAGATAAGAAATGTAATGTCCGACATAACATGAGAATCGATGCACAGAAATGTCTCACTGTCTCAGTATTGCCACCTTCACCCTAGACAAAAACGATACAGCATCATGTTGAAATCCTGCATATTTGTAGCTATCTAGTGGCTTGTGACATCATTCCCATAGCACCAAACAAGCCCTACGTCAGCATTACGAAGTGCCTTATGAATCAAATTAAGTTTCATGCAATTTTTAGTTATACTGATGGTCAATTCTGCATACACTTTAACTCACCCAAATGGCACTGGGAGTCCCTCACAAACTGATGAGAGTGTTACAGAACTGAACTTGAATTTTATTTAAGCAAAGTGTTATGGACGTATCTTTATCTGTGTTGTCATTAATGAATAGGTATTTAAAAAACTGCCTTTTAATAAAAATTATTTAACAAAACGGAGAGATTTTCATCTCGTCCTTCTATTGAAATACACCGTCTACTTCAAAGAAGTTTTCAAAGACGTGTCAGAACTGAGAAGAGTAGTGTTCTCACATCAGGCTATGGAGGACTGGTTGATGGAAGCCATACCCCTTAAAACCTGTTATGTCATAGGGAATAAGAAATATACAGGGTGAGGTACCTAAGACAGATCCTCTGAATAGCTCAGCCACTTTTAGTGACATTACATTACAGTAATAATTGTTCCATATCGTGGATACGACATTTTGTAATGATGTGCTAGTTTAACACAAGTTTCCTTACACAATATAATTTACTTTTATTTGCAGTTACTAGTTATCTAAAAATTCATCTATTGAGTAGAAGGAGTTGTCATTCAGAAATTCTTATAATTTGTTTTTAAATGTTGGTTGACTATCTGTCAGACTTTCAATGCTATTTGGCAAATGACCAAAGACTTTTGTGGCAGCATAATTCGCCTCTTTCTGTGCCAAAGTCAGATTTAACCCAGAACAGCGAAGATCATCCTTTCTTCTAGCGTTGTAGCTATGCACTTCACTAAAATTTTTGAGTTGTGATGGGTTATTAACAACAAAATTCGTAAGTGAATATATGGGTTGCGAATGTACTGTGAATGTCCTGAGTTCCTTAAATAAATGTCTGCAAGGTGATCTTGGATGGGCTCTAGCTATTATTCTGATTACACGCTTTTGTGCAATGAATACTTCCTCTCTTAATGATGAATCGCCCCAAAATATGATGCCATATGAAACCAGTGAATGAAAATAGGCATTGTAGGCTAATTTAGTGATATGTGTATCACCAAAACTGGCAATAACCCATAATAGAATAAGCAGCTGAACCTTGCCATTTCAGCAGATCATCAACGTGCTTCTTCCATTTCGATAATTCATTAGTGCACGCAAACAGAAATTTTGAATATTCTGCCTTAGCAGGAGACTTCTGTTCAAAGTCCATATTTATCAAGACATTGTACCATTTACTGTACAGAATTGTGTGCAGTATGTTTTCTCAAAATTGAGTGAGAGTCCATTGCAAACAATCACATCATTTTTTGAAAGACATTATTTACAACTTCCTCAGCTGATACTTCTTTGTTGGGTGTGATTATTATATTTGTATCATCAGCAAAAGAACTAGCTTTGTGTCTTCGTGAATATAGAGTGGCAACTTATTAATATATATTAAGAACAATAAATGACCCAAGAATGGACCCTGTGAGACATCGTTCTTGATACATCCACACAGAGCTCACAGAAAATCCCAATTGGTGATGTTTGATATTCAGAGCATTTAATATTTGATCAGTGAAAGCATATGTAGCATTTTCTGTTGAAAAGCCTTTCTGAAAACTAAGCTGACATTTTGTCAGTACTTTATTTTTACAAATGTGTGATGCTGCTCTTGAATACATTACGTTTTCAAGAATTTTGGATAAAGTTATTAGAAGTGAGATTCGACAGTAGCTATTAGCATCAGACCTATCCCCTTTTTTATGCAATGGTTTAACAATAGTGTATGCCAGTCTATCTGGAAAAATGCCCTGTTTCAGTGACCTACTACTACATATGTGGCTGAGAATCCTACTTACCTGTTAAGAACAAACTTTTAGTGCTGTGCTGGAAGTGCCATCAATTCCATGTGAGCTTTTACTATTGAGTGACTTTATTATTTTCCTAGTTTCAGTAGAAGAGGTGGGTTGAATTTAAGTTTTATCAAATTGCATAGGTATTGCCCCTTCTATATACTGCCTTGCATTTTCTAAGGAATAGCTGGATCCTATTTTCTCTGCAGCACATAACAATAATTATTAAATATGTTCTCTACTTCTGACTTTTTGTTATCAAATTTTTCATTGGGTCTGATAGAAATACAGTCTTCCTGTGCTCTCAGTTGCCCTGTTTCCCTTTTAACATTATTCCAAGATGTTTTAATTCTGTTATCAGATGTGCTAATCTCAGACATAATGCTCATACTTGTGGACTTTCTAATAAATTTTCATAATGCAGTGCAGTAGTTTTCGTAATATTTCAGTGTTTCTGGATCAGTACTTACTCTTGCTGTAAGATACACTTGCCTTTTTTGTTTACACGATATTTTAATCCCTTTTTAAGCCATGGCTTTTTAGATGGTTGCTTACAATTATATTTCACCGTTTTCTTAGGGAAACAGTTTTCAAATATACTCGCAAAGTATCATGAAATAGGTTAAATTTTAAATTAGTATCAGGTTCCCTGCGCACCTCATCCCACTTTGATTGTTGCTAGCTTTTCCTAAAATTTTCAGTTGTTCAATCGTTGACTGAAAGCACTGTTTTAGAGGAATGTTTTGCATTACTGTATGGAGCTATGTCACATACTGTAACTAGCTGTGCATCATGATTAGTCATATCATTCTTAACAGGAAAAGTCTTCATTTGATTCATTTTGGTCTATAAAAACATTATCTATCAGTGTGCTGTTTTCCTGTAACACCCGAGTAGGAAAATCAGTAACTGATATTTAAGTGAAAGAACCAAGTAACACTTCAAGGTCAAGAATCTACATTGAAATCCTCACAAACAATAATTTGCTTCCCTTGGTCTGACAGATAGCACAACAAAAAATCCTTGCTCTTCAAAAATAGTTGAAAATTTCCCAAAGGGGGCCTGCTCACATGCACAAGCTCCTATAATTTTTTAGTTTCTAAATTATTCACACTTTGACAGATTTTAACTTATATAACAAATAATAAAAATAAAATCTTTCAGACAGAAACTGTTTGTTTTGAAAGGGGATATAGTGTGGTACTCATCACTTTTTCATGTGTGCAAGGGTAGAGGAGACATGATAGTCAGTTCTGTTATTTTAGCCTGCCGGAGTGGCCGTGCGGTTCTAGGCGCTACAGTCTGGAGCCGAGAGACCGATACGGTCGCAGGTTCGAATCCTGCCTCGGGCATGGATGTGTGTGATGTCCTTGGGTTGGTTAGGTTTAATTAGTTCTAAGTTCTAGGCGACTGATGACCACAGAAGTTAAGTCGCATAGTGCTCTGAGCCATTTTGTTATTTTAAATGTTTTGGCATGTTATATTATTTACTTTTTAATAATATATTTGAAGACACATAGAGTGTAGATTGTACAGTAATTATCTTACATCAGATCATGGTTTGATCGTTTACAAGTGCATTTGCAAACACATACAGGTACAATAAGACTAGGATGAAATGAACAGTATGTAATCTATAACGACATCAGATAACATCGTCACAACACTTATTCAAAATGATGATCATTAGCAGTCATACAAACTGTTAAACGATTGGATGTGAACAGTACTACACGTTGAGTTTCATGCGAGTTAACAGTAGAACACGCTCGTGCAATACGATATTTCATGTCTTCTCGAGTGGATGGTATTCGTTGTAAACTTGATGTTTCAGTTTACCCCACAAGTAAAAACCCATAGGTGTTAGGTCTTGCGAGCGTGCAGCCCATTTTGTGTTGCCAGGCCGACCGGTCCAACGATCTTCAAATCTGTTGTTCAGATCCGCTGTAATTCTATGTGCAAATAGTGCAGGACGTCAATCGGTTGGTACAACATGACTTATCGCATGCTCAGTGGGATGCCTTGTTGTAATAGAGGCAGTACCTCTGTTAAGAAATCAAAGTATCTCGCAACACTGAAGTTCCCATCGACAAAATAGGAACAAAGAATTTGATTACGTATTTAGAAGGCCACACAACATGTTGACTGACCGAGGCCTTTGTTTGTCTACTTCTCTCAGCTTCTGTGAGTTTTCAGAGGACCAGTAGCACATTTTGCGAAGATTACTGTGCCCACAGTTTGCAAATGATGTTTCATCTGTTCCCGTAGCGCCTATTCAGGGAATTATACCCTTGGTCAAAAGTCATCGCAATGGAGCTCTTGATGAAGTGATATTTGGTATGGAAAATATTGAAATAAAATGTGCTAACAAAGAAATATTGAGGGTTGAATCTTGCAGATTCCTGGAATTACACATGAACAAGTATCTAAACTGGTCAGTTCACGTCAATGACCAATGTAAGAGACTGAATTCAGCAGCATTTGCCATTCGTTCAATTTCGTATGTTTGTGACTTGGAAACAGTTAAAGCTGCGTACCTAGAATATTTCGATTCACTTATGACATATGGAATCATATTTTGTGGTAAACAGTCCTGAGCAAACAATGTCTTCATTGCACAGAAAAGAGTCATCTGAATTATGGCCTGAGTGCACCGCGGATGCTCTTGCAGAAACTTATCCAAACAGCTCCGGATCCTCACCATTCCATCTAGGTACATTTTTTTCACTAATGTGCTTTGTTAACAATAACCATACAATATACAAAACAAACAGTGAATATTATGATCATGATACAAGAAGTAAACATGATCAAGATATAATAAATCTCAGCATGGTACAGATAGGGGTACATTATTGATGCATAAAAGTATACAATAAACTTCCATCTCATGTTAAATCTGTCACTGGGGTATGACTAAATTCAGAAAACAGCTGAAACTTTATCTTTTGAATAGTTCTTTCTATTTTAGAGGCATTTTTTAACAGTGTACAATGTGTGTAATTTTAAGCTTTCTTATAAGGACTGACTATGTAGCACTGGCCTATCAATTGATATGTATTAGAATGTAAGACTTATAATTTGTTTGTGTAATCATTATA
This sequence comes from Schistocerca piceifrons, assembly GCF_021461385.2. NCBI lineage: Eukaryota > Metazoa > Arthropoda > Insecta > Orthoptera > Acrididae > Schistocerca > Schistocerca piceifrons. The sequence continues at coordinate 57,345,173 of NC_060145.1, read as the reverse complement.
ACTACTATAATCTGGGTTGTTTAAACATTTCAATCTCATGTGCCTGTTTATATGTGATTTAGTTTGTAAGCCTCATGACCGTGTAGATATGGTTATTACTGTAACAATCTGACACGCTGTACATCCTAGTGAATATACTCGCATCAAGAATCTATGGAACACGAAAATAAATAAATAAATAAATAAGTAAATAAATAGGTGGATTCCGCTGGAATGTAGTATTCGCAGAACACTTCGTTGACTGATACCGCCCTCGCGTTCGAACTGTCTTGTGCTAACACGTGGACTGCGTGCTGCAGCTGCTAAGACGCCAATTGCATGTCGCTCATTCGCTGCTGATTTGATCCACTACGTTTCTTATTATCGATATTTCTTGTTCCCTGAAATGTTTGCATTATGTTCGCAGAGATAGATTGCGAAGGTATTGCACGATCAGGATACCTCTCATCTGCTCTCATTTTTTGGCGACATTCGCCGTAAATAAAACCCACGTCAACTTTCTCAGTTTTTTCGTAGAACATTGTCAAAATCTGATAACTTTATGAAGACGTCGTCTACTCGCTACGACAGCAAACTACAGACTAATGGTCTTCATGCAACAGATAAACACAAGAATCCTTCAGGCAGTGGAATGTTGTTTACATTCGATGTAACTTTCGCACCAAAGCAGCCACATACTCTAGCTGTCGTGATACTTCACGATTAACGGAGCCTCATACATAACCAAACCTAACAGAATATAATGCATTACACGCGATTTCAAATGTAAATATAAGTAACACGACATGCCATTCCATTTAAAATATCAAAGTTTACTATCATATCTCCTGTACACTTCAACCGATAAAAAAAGATGGACACAACATTACGTCTTGCTTCAAGCGAAGCAGCTTTTGTTTGAGAGATTTTCTTCTATCACTAACAGTGGCTGATTAATTCAGGTGGCCTGTCTTAACTGCCTCACCCTGTATTTTAGTAAAGACGAGAAAAATATCTAAAAGACAAACCAGAATCACACGAAGAACGCTGATAAATTAAAAACACAGTGGGTGTTTTTGCGAGAACGAGCATGAGTAGTCACGCATCCCATGGCCACCACACTCACCGGATCTCAGTATTTTGTAGCCTCTGTGGTCTGCTTTGGAGACAAGGGTGCGTAATCCTTATCAACATCCATCATCGTAACCTGAACTTCGCACTAGTTTGCAGGAAGAATGATACAAGATTACATTGAAACCCACACAGGGTGCGTATTTTTCCATTCCGAGACGATTGAATGCTGTGTTGAATACCAACGCTTATCCTGTACCGTATTAGTCACAGTAACGCGAAGAGTTTTTAATGTTTTCATATTTTTGTCCATTCGCTGTTAGTAGAAGGATCGATATGGAAATAGACGGAAGATTTCGAGAAATTTAATGTTGCAGCCGTAAATGTCTGTTATGTTGCCTCAGAAACACCATTTATTACTTAGAATTTTGGTTATACTTGAAAGGCGTCGGCTTTGGTGACGACACCTCTCATTCACTGTATTCGTGTTCACCACGACGCTCATTTGTTAGCGTAAAATATCTGCAGTCACTTGTCTGCTAGTGTGGTTCATCTCTGGGCAGAAATTGCAGGATACACTATGTCGTCAAAAGTACCCGGACACCCCCAAAAACATACGTTTTTCATATTAGCTGTACTGTGCTGCCACCTGATGCCAGGTACTCCATATCAGCGACCTCAGTAGTCATTAGACATCGTGAGAGAGCAGAATGGGGCGCTCCGTGGAACTCACGAACTTCGAACGTGGTCAGGCGATAGAGTGTCACTTGGGTCATACTTCTGTACGCGAGATTTCCACACTCCTAATCATCCCTAACTCCACTGTTTCCGAAGTGATAGTGAAGTGGAAACGTGAAGGGATACGTACAGTACAATAGCTTTCAGGCTGACCTCGTCTGTTAACCGACAGAGATCGCCGACAGTTGAAGAGGGTCGTAATGTGTAATAGGTAGACATGTATCTAGACCATCACATAGGAGTTCCAAACTGCAGCAGCATCCACTGCAAGTACTATGACGGTTAGGAGGGAGGTATGAAAACTTGTACTTCATGGTAGAACGGCTGCTCATCACGCCGGTAAATGCCAAAAGACGCCTCGCTTGGTGTAAGGAGCGTAAACGTTGGACGATCGAACAGTGGAAAAACGTTGTGTGGAGTGATGAATCACGGTACACAATGTGGCGATCCGATGGCAGGGTGCGGGTATGGCGAATGCCCGGTGAACGTCATCTGTCAGCGTGTGTAGTGCCAACAGTAAAATTCGGAGGCGGTGGTGTTATGGTGTGGCCGTGTTTTTCATGGAGGGGGCTTGCACCCCTTGTTGTTTTGCATGGCACTATCACAGCATAGGCCTACACTGATGTTTTAAGCACCTTCTTGCTTCCTATTGTTGAAGAGCAATTCTGGGGCGACGATTGTATCTTTCAACACGATCGAGCACCTGTTCATAATGCACAGCCTGCGTCTGAGTGGTTACACGACAATAACATCCATGTAATGGACTGGCCTGCGCAGAGTCCTGACCTGAATCCTATAGAATATCTTTGGGATGTTTTGGAACGCCGACTTCGTGCCAGGCCTCACCGACCGAGATCGAATCTCTCCTCAATGTAGCACTCCATGAAGAATGAGCTGCAATTCCCCAAGAAACCTTCCAGCACCTCATTGAACGTATGCCTGCGAGAGTGGACGCTGTCATCGAGGCTAAGGGTGGGTCAACACCATATTGAATTCCAGGATTACCGATGGAGGGCGGCAGGAACTTGTAAGTCAATTTCAGCCAGGTGTCCGGATACTTTTGATCACATAGTGTATGTCTTGACGGGTCTAGCGAACTTTGAGATGATCCGGCCAGTTAGAATGCTGAGCGGCATATTTCGGTTTGGAAAGGCTCGTGGCCGCCGTACAAAGGGACTTTCGATGCAGCTATGACGACTGCCCGTGCCGATCTTCCTTGCAGCCAGCGCCGGCTTTAAGGGGGTGGGGATGGCGGCTCCCAGGGCGTCGAGGCCTAGGTGCGCCACTCACGACAACGCATGTCTAAAACAAAAACAGCAAAGATGAACAATATTGGGTCTAAAATTAACCACAATACCTCAGTGTTTGTAGTAGTTAAACATTACCTTAAAAACATTCGTTTTACAAAATTTTCGGAGTTTTGAAGATGTCTAAAAATGTAATTGAATAAAGCTCTATAATAACAGATGCTTGCAGCGCGATGATATTTACGTCACTTATTTGACGGCAGCCACAGACAAAACCAGTAAAGATAATCAGGCGCAGTAGATCATCAAAGGAATGGGTATTGAGAAAGAATGAATGAAACAGTTCTCCATCTTGTCACCAAGGGCGCCCATACGAGAGTTTGTAGGGGTAGGAGGCAAAGTGTGGGGGAAGGGGGTGGTACGTAGTGTCTCTCTCTCTCTCTGTCTATACACAAATGATTGATTAAAGTCGAACGAACTGTGAAAACGTTGTCATCGCTATCTGGTGGAGCTCCTTGGAAGTACGGCGCTACGGAGTGCGACATAGCCCTGTCTAACTGAAAACGATTTGCGGGGAACTCCTAACAAACACTTTTTGAAGTGGAGAAGTTGTGAAGTTAGTAACGAATAATTGGTACGAAATAATAGTTCGTTTTATTACACTTCTTTCTAAACATTGGCTGTAACTGTTCAATACTTGGTGAGTCGTGAATATTACTGTAATTGGTCAGACTTTACGCCACACTAAATAGGGTATGTTGTTATTTTTCAAAACAATGATAATGTGTACTACTTATGTAGTGTCGGTAGCTGGACCGACACCGTGATGTTGATTGCTGAAAAGGAATGCTAAACTAACGCTGTGGCCGATAGTGCACGAACGGCAATAAGCAGACGGGCGTGAGGTCTGGAACATGAGAACTTATAAATGAATAAGAAGAAAAGTATGTAGATGCTTTTTACTTATCTTTTAATAATTCCTTGGAATACATCTCTCTTGAATACTCGTAAGCTATAGGCACTGATACAAATGGCTCCTTGCTAGTTCGTAGCCATTTACTTAGCTGATCGCTATTATGTCTCTCGGCTAATGAGAGAGAAAGGCTTCGTACAACTGGGCGATAGCTAGGTTCGCGTACAACTGGGCGGTAGCTTGGTTCTCGTACAACTGGGGTCGAGTCCACTCTCGTATCACGAGACCTGCCTTGGTGGTGGCGCTAGGTCTGCGATCACAGTGGCGACACGCGGGTCCGACATGTACTACATGGACCGCGGCCGATTTAAACTACCACCTAGCAAGTGTGGTGTCTGGCGGTGACACCACATTCCTCCCCCGCAAATCGGCGAACGGTCGTGTAATAAGGCTTCCGCCCGCCGTGGGGAGGACCACATGTTGACGTATGCGATGAGGTGGGGAGCCTAACAACAGGCGAGGCTGTGCCACCCGCACCCGGCCATCCGGTCCGAGGGGAGCTAGGAAACGCCTGCAAAACTAGTCCAGGGTGCACGTCAACATGCGGTGTATGCGCCCGTAAAGAAACAGGAGGGGCCAAAGTGTCGACCTCCATTGCGTCGGGGTAGCCGACGCGCGATGACGTCATGTGGTCCGGAGCGGTCGGGAGTTCCATGGCGGAGGACAGCTGGTCACGGGAAGCGATCGGCGGCGCGTGACCCTGGGAGGCGCTTGGCGGCTGCAACGAAGCGTCGAATGCGGGCGGCGCCGGCGGGAGAACAAGCGGCGGCGGCGGCGGCGGCTGCTGCTGCGGCGGCGGCGGCGGCGCGTCGCCATGGGGCAAAATGGAAGGCAGCGTCGGTAACACCTGGGGATGAGGCGAGCCAGTAGATGGGTCCCCAGGGCGCTGACCGGACGGCACCGTCGCTGAAAGCAGACGGGGAGCGGCAGAACCCGAGCGACGACAGAGGCGCAGCTGATTGAGATGCCGACGCACCTCACCAGAGGCCCCCAAAACCAAATACATCGCGCGGCCGAGGCAGCTAAGAATGCGCCCTGCGAGCCAACGCCGTGAACCGCGATAGTTGCGATAAAATACAACGTCGCCCGGAGCAAAAGCAGGAGTCTGCCGCTGCACAGGAACCTGATGCGGCGGATGCAGCAAAGACATCAAGGTGCGATGAGGACGACCGTGGAGCAACTCAGCCGGCGAGCGACCATCTCGGGGCTGAGAGCGATACGAAGACAAAAAGAGCAACAATGCGTCCTCCCGAGAATGCGACTCTTTCAATTTCAACATCTGTGACTTGAAAGTCCGGACCAAACGTTCAGCGGCACCGTGGGACTGAGGCGAAAACGGCGCGGAAGTCAGATGTTGAATACCATTGGCCTGGCAGAATGACTGAAATTCTGCGGACATGAATTGTGGGCCATTGTCGGAAACAATAGTCTGCGGAAGACCTTCAATGCAAAAGATAGCAGACAACGCTTGGATGGTGGCGGAGGACGTCGTGGAAGACATCCGGACAACAAAAGGAAAATTACTGAAGGCGTCGACCAGAACCAACCATCGAGCATTCCAGAATGGACCAGCAAAATCAGTGTGCAAGCGTTGCCAAGGGGAAGTGGCTTTTGGCCACGCAAAGACTTTCCGCGGCGGTGCGGACTGTTGTTCGGCACACGCCGGGCACGAAGAACACATTTTCGTAATCGCAGCATCGATTCCGAACCAAGTACAGTGCTGACGAGCAAGTTGTTTCGTTCGCACTATACCCCAATGTCCTTGATGAAGAAGCCGTAAAACAGAGGACTGTAACGAACGTGGGACCACGACTCTGGACTGATCATTATCAGAACGCAACAACAAAACACCACGTCGAACAAAAAGTCTCTCCTTGTGAGCAAAAAATCGGCGAACCAACGGATCCTCGATCCGAGACTTTGACAAAGGCCATTGCGTAGCAACAAAACGTAAAACAGTAGCAAGGACAGGGTCAGCAGCTGTGGCGGTAGTGACACGACGAAAATCAATCGGAAACGATTCGATCACTTCATCGGTTTCCGAATCAATGAACATGCAAGCAAGTTCGGAAGAATCGAATGCTTTATCCTCAGCAACAGGCAAACGGGACAACGCATCGGCGTTTCCGTGCTTAGCAGTGGACCGATACAAGATATCGTAGCGGTACTGCGAGAGGAAAATAGACCAGCGAATGAATTTCTGCGCTGTACGTGGAGGTACAGGCTTGGACGGATGAAAAAGCGATGTCAAAGGTTTGTGGTCTGTGATGATGGTAAAGTGACGACCATACAAGAAATCATGGAACTTAGTAACACCAAACACGAGAGCCAAAGCTTCTTTCTCTATCTGTGAATAATTTCTTTGCGCAGACGAGAGCAATTTGGACGCAAAGGCAATAGGGCGATCATGTGAGCCAACTTTGTGCGCAAGCACAGCACCGATCCCGAAATCCGATGCATCGACCATCAACAAAAGGGGTTTCTGGGGATCGAAAGGCGTAAGGCAAGTATTAGAAAGCAACGCCGATTTCAACTGGCGAAAGGCGCGTTCACATTCCGTCGTCCAGACGAACGGAACACCTTTACGGCGTAAGCGATGAAGCGGAGCTGAAATGGAAGAGGCATTGCGCACATATTTATGGTAATAATTAATTTTACCCAACACACTCTGTAGCTGTTTCACATTTTGAGGGGAAGGCAATTCTTCTATGGCACGGAGGTGCTCTGGACTCGGATGTATGCCTTGGGCATTAATGACATGTCCCAGGTATGGTAAGTCACGAGCAAAAAACACACATTTGTCCTTCCTCAAGCGAAGACCATTTTGCCGCAAGACCTGAAATAATGTTCGTAAGTTCGCAAGATGACCTTCTTCCGTCTGTCCGGAGATCACTATATCGTCCAGATAGTTTGCTGCAGTAGGGACCGACGCACAAATAGTTTGTAAATATTGCTGAAACAAGGCAGGGGCGGATGCACACCCGAATGGCAGTCTTTTGAAGCGGTACAATCCAAGATGCGTGTTAACCACCAATACGCGCTGGGAGTCGTCGTCCACCGGTATTTGCAAGTACGCATCGGCTAGGTCCAACTTTGAAAAATATTTTCCGGGCACAGTTTAGCAAAAAGATCTTCCGGGCGGGGCAAAGGAAAAGTAGCAGTCACTAGCTGTGGATTCACTGTGGCCTTGAAGTCCACGCAAAGTCTCAATTTTCCGGAAGGTTTTGGCAAAATTACTAAGGGTGAGGCCCAGAGAGAAGCTTGCACACGTTCAATTACACCCTGTGATTCGAGATCGTGTAACGTTCTTGCGACCTCATCACGCAATGCGTGGGGAACATTGCGCGCCCTGAAAAATTTCGGTTGCGCGTTTACCTTCAGTTCTAAATGTGCTTCATAGTTTTTAGCGCAACCTAAGCCCGGTGCAAAAATGTCTGCAAATTCGTCACACAGCCGAGAAACACTGTCTGTAGGCACAGTCTGATTCACTGATAGGACCTGATTTACAATAGACATGTTAAACAACTTAAATAAATCTAGACCAAATAAGTTCACTGCAGAAGAAGAACGAAGAACGTAAAATGACACAAGTTTTGTTTGTCCCTTGTATGTTGTAAGAAGGCTGCACTGTCCTAACACAGGAATTTTCTGTCCGGAATATGTAGTTAACTTAACATTTGCGGAACGCAACGGAGGTTTGCCCAGTTGTTTGTACGTGTCGTGATTGAGCAATGAAACTGCAGCTCCGGTATCGAGCTGGAATGGTAGCACTTGGCCTTCAAAGTCTAAGTCCACAAAAAGTTTATTGTCCTGCTGACGACAAGAGCGACTGTTTTGTGCAATTTGAATAGACACTGGTACAGAATCACTTGCTAATTGACGTGATTTCCGGCGACGTCGACGCACAGTTTTTGTGGGACGATCACAGTTACTGTTAGAGAAAGTGTCACTGGACGAAGCGGAATGAACGACATGAATGTCCATAGGCGAAGGTCCACGAGCCTGAGTGTCCTTGGTTCGATTCCGGCGCAAAGCAAAGGGCCTGGAATGATTGTGATTGTCTGATCGGAGCTTTTTCTGGCAAACACTTTGAACATGTCCTTTCTTATTGCAGAAAAAGCAAATAGCTTGGCGTGACGGGCAATGTTCACGCGAATGTCTAGTAGCACACCGCGGGCATGATTTCACTGCATTTGTGGGCTGGCGCGGCACACCTGGCTTAGCGCGCGGCGTCAGCTGTGCGGACGGCCGCGAGGGCAGTTGACTGGGCCGCGTTGCGCGAGCGCGCCCGGCGGGCCGGTTAATGTTACACACAGCTGGCGAAGATTCAAAAGATTCCTGAGCACAGTCAAGTGTGTCCTGTCTATCCAATATGTCTATCACTTGTTGAGGGGAGGGATTAACTAGTTTCAAAATTTGCTCCCGTATGCGAACATCAGAAACGTTCTGTGCAATTGCATCACGCACCATTGTATCTGAATAAGAAAGACCACAGTCACATTCAAAGGCACAGTCCCTAGTAAGTCCTTGCAATGTTGCTACCCACTCCCTATTAGTTTGACCGGCCGTACGTTTTGTACGAAAAAACGTATACCGTTTTGCAACCACATTAACCGTTTCTTTGAAATAGGCATCTAAGGCAGACAAAATTTCCTCGTATGACAAAGTTGCTACGTCGCGTCGGGGAAACAATTTCACTATCACACGGTATGTGGACACACCGACACAAGAAAGCAAAAACGGCTGCCGCTCATTACCTTGAATTCTGTAGGCAGCAAGGTGGAAGGCGAACTGACGAGACCACTCTTGCCAGGTCTCATCGGCTGCCACGTATGGTCGAAAGGGAGGTGCAACAGCGTTCAGTGGCAGCGGTAGCGAAGAAGCGGCGGCGGCCGCATCGGTTTGAATGGTACGTTGACCCTGGACGAGCTGTCCAAGGGCATCCAGTAACGCCCGCGTCTGCTGAGTCTGCAAGCGATAAAATTCGGACAGTACATCTGGAGAATGTGGCGAAGCCATGACACAAATAAATGTAAGCAATCAGAAATAAATGTAAGCAATCAGAAAAAGGTCCTTATCCCATCCTCGTCGCCAATAATTGTAGTGTCGGTAGCTGGACCGACACCGTGATGTTGATTGCTGAAAAGGAATGCTAAACTAACGCTGTGGCCGATAGTGCACGAACGGCAATAAGCAGACGGGCGTGAGGTCTGGAACATGAGAACTTATAAATGAATAAGAAGAAAAGTATGTAGATGCTTTTTACTTATCTTTTAATAATTCCTTGGAATACATCTCTCTTGAATACTCGTAAGCTATAGGCACTGATACAAATGGCTCCTTGCTAGTTCGTAGCCATTTACTTAGCTGATGGCTATTATGTCTCTCGGCTAATGAGAGAGAAAGGCTTCGTACAACTGGGCGATAGCTAGGTTCGCGTACAACTGGGCGGTAGCTTGGTTCTCGTACAACTGGGGTCGAGTCCACTCTCGTATCACGAGACCTGCCTTGGTGGTGGCGCTAGGTCTGCGATCACAGTGGCGACACGCGGGTCCGACATGTACTACATGGACCGCGGCCGATTTAAACTACCACCTAGCAAGTGTGGTGTCTGGCGGTGACACCACAACTTAGTCACGAAAACCTGGCCTCTTGCCGCGAATTACGCAGGGAACAGTCAGCGACTTGGGCGACCGTGCAGGCAACAGGCACAGAGGTGTGTTTTTTTTTTATTTAGTGTTATTTTCACACCCGATACAGGTAGGCCATCAGCGGCAAACTACGCCGCTCTTCGCCCACAGATAAGATTAATGATACAAAAGGAGACACTCGCAGAACAGACATGGTGGATATACAAACGTAGACATACAAAATTAAAACACACGGAGCCGTTCACGGGCGCAGTGTCCAAAATAAAAACGTTCAGAAACGTGGACACGCACAGAGATGACACACGCGAAAGTTGGAGCACAAACGATGAAACGCTGGAACACTGGGACACGAACACGACGGCACACACAAACACTAGGCGATGATCTCCGGCGCGCGGAAGTTCACTATACGTGTACGAGTCCGGGGACCTGCCAAAAAGGGGAAAAGGTGGGGGAGGAGGGAGGGGGGAGGGTGTAGATGCCAGTGGCAGGGGAGATGGGAGGGGGAGGAAAGAATGTAAGGGGGTTAGGAGCACAGATGTGTGGGGAAGTGTTTGGAGGAAGTGTTGACCTCTGCTCGAGCTGTTGCCTGTACCTACTTCTGGTCTAGTGATTTAAACGTCACACAGTATAGATGCAAAATAGCAAGTTCGAGTCCACTCATCCCTTTAACTTTTTAACTGCTGAAGATAACATTCTGATGAAATCTCAAACATAATTTGCTTCACTTTCTAACCTACTAGTAATAGCAACACCTTCCATGAAACGACATGAGACTGTGTGAAGATCAGAACAGTTTACATTAATAGAATGTTTCCTCGCACTACAGCAGTCACAGGCAACTGGTCACCTGTCACCAGCCACCATCCAACCAGGTGAATGGGGTTCAGCTCATCTTGTGAATGTTTCTGCTCTCATGTTGGTAAGAATAAAATTGTTTCTTATTGTAATTCGATTTTCCATACAAAATAACTTTGATAAACCAAGTGAACACTAATTACACAACAACCATAGATTGAAGTTGTAACATTTGTCTTGCTGTTATTAATTGCATTTTGCGTACTTGACTTACAAACGTTGGTTAAACATTATAAAATAGAGTTGCAAATGGGGAAAATGTCTAGCATTTGTGACACATTGTTCACTTTTGGTTTAATAGAGGGGTGAAGACAGCTTGTATCATCTGTGAGGCAAGTGCTACCAGAAAAATCATTGCAGAAAAGGATTTTCTTGTTTCAAGATAGATTGTTCTGGCTTGTATAATTTTCCACATTCAAGAAGTCTCAATTTTTGTTTGAATATTATCAGTTTGCTCCTTGTCAGTGCCTGCAACTCACTCTCAAAAAGAGAACAAATACTTCTCGTGACAGTAACTGTAACACTGGTACCTTGACAGTGCTCTTTTCAATAGGTTAAGTAATTCAAATATGCAGCTAGGACAACATGCCTAGTTTGGTGTCAATACACTGAACGTTAATATCTAGTTTGTGCTATGGAGGATGCTATGAGTCACGGTGGTCTGTCAAATGCATACATAGAATAAACGCTCATCTTTTCCTCCCAGGAGTATGGGGGGGATTCTCCGGGATTATTTCGGGCAAATTATCAAACTGTATGTATGTCGCAGTATGCTTCACATATTGCTTAAAAGGATAATTTAATTCAACTTCTTTTCTTCTCTGCAGCGCTCACACACATTCAAAATTATTTTTCGCGCCTCGCTGTGTATCACATTGCGTTTGAGGAGTCGCGAGAATTTCACTCATGTTCATTCACACACAGTAAGCCACAACGAAAGAATACGTACCGGAATTATGCAGCACCTCACATTGTTAGACTGCATATGTTGGCAGCGCTACGATTTACACTCAGTAATTGTCAGTAAGCGTCGGGACAGGGATCATGTTTTCGTGGCTGAATAATAGAGACTGAAACGATGGTTGTGACTGTGACAATATTTTAATTTTTAAGTCCGAACAACATATTTATCTTTTACTTCATGTTTTATCGTAGTTACGTCTACTGATAAGTTATTCTCTTTATTTTTTATAATTGTAATGATGTGGTCGCGAAATAGAGCAGTGTCAGTGCAGTTGTTTGCCAGATTATTAAAACGTGCCAGAAGGGAGGAAAAGATAAAAAAAGCTTTCTGGTTCAGAAAATCGGAAAAGAAAGACTGAAAAAGAAAAAGTTTTTGAAGAAACTAAAATACATACGGATATTCATAAAAATCTAAAAGAAAATTCGAAGGAAGTATTTCAGATATTGAATCACTTTCGATTCTGAACAATTAGGCATGAAAAACATACGATCATCTATTCAAGGTGATCAAATTTACCAGTCCAGTAAATCCTTTCATGAACCCTCTGAGATTTTTCTAATATCGACGTCCGCATCATCGGCTATCGCCTTTCATTAGAATTCGATACGGACTTCTCACAAGATTTCATGCGCGTGTACCGGAGATTTACAAAAACACGTCATTCTTGGAATGATTTATTATAATTACTGTTATAATAAAATGGCATTATTTAATTTTTCTTTATTATAAAAGAAAAGAAAGATTAAATAGAAAAGACAATAATATAATACATTTACTGAAATACAAGTTCCATATTTATCTTTATGAATAATGATTTATCGACAGTTAATGCCTTCATATAAGAATGCTCGCGAGTGAGTTATCATCGTCAATGATTTACAAATTAACAATGAAATATGTTTGTTTTATAATTTGCAGTATGCCGTTTCAGTGTAACGGAGCATTGAGAATTTATCACAAACACATCCCCATTATCATTAAATGTCACTTAATAACGCATCAACGATGCAAGCCTTCAAGATAGAATATGGTAACTAAGACCGGAGTTAAACTTCGCATGGTTAAGTGATAGCGCAATGAATGAAGTTGTGGTTTCTGGAGTCGAAAGTTATTTGTTCGCATTCGGTTACACGCATTTTTTTTTCATTTTAGCAATGTTAACACGTCCTGTTACTTTCCCATGAATGTAACACAAGTATGTTCTGCAGTACTGGACCTTAGTTACGTTCAGTTTGATCTGAGAACGAAAGAAGAAATAAATTTTTAGTGATTTCCGAGTATATGTTTGGGCAGGAACCTAAGAGGACAGCTTATATTGCTGCGAGTGAATCGAGGAGCAGTAACATTCATATTCTTCCTTGTCACAAAGTCGATAGCCAATCATGCGGTCGTCGATATTGCGGGTGACGTCAAAATGACGTCACTTTTGTCGGAACTGTTGTGAAACGACTATTACCCGACGTTAACAAACAAAGTGATGCTGCGGCGTCACACGAAGCGACAACACTAGGCAATTAAAAGACTTTAGCTTCGTTGTTTCTCTCGTGACATGGTATTATGTTCTATTTCAAATTAACTTTGTGAGCAAAGCAAGTTAGTCACCTACAATTAACTTTGTCGAGTTCATCGATATCCTTGATAAATGTTGCTCTTATTTGGAACCATATAACAAACAGGTTTCGAATACGCTGTTGTAACAGCAACTGAAATCGCGTCGGATCTGGATACACAGCCATTATTTAAACCAAAAATGCTACAAAGACGTTTTAAACGCAGACCGCGTGAAGAGATTGTTGATAATCAAATAATTGGTCCAAAAAAGAAATTTGAAGTACAGTTTTTTAATGTTCTTTTGGACAACATGTTTATGAAAGAACGATTTGAACAGATGTAAGACTTTTCTGCGCAGTGGAGTTTGTTGTTTAACATAAAAAGACCAAAATAAAGAAGAACTAATATGACAGTGTTCTAAATTACAAGAAAAGTTAACTGTCAACATGAAATCAGATATCGATGGCGATTTGTTGTGCGACGAAATTTTAGGTCTGCAACATTACCTCGAAGACAGTCAGGCAACACCTAGTTCGTAATTTACAGTTGTTTCTCATATCCAGTCAGGATGAAAAGCACTCGGTCTGTTGAATTGTGTTTATCCATGAAGCGTTGTAACCTGTGCACGAACGTTGATCATTATATTGCGTCTGAATAGAGCTGGAATTTTAGGACTTTACTGTCCTCCTCCTTGGTCCTTCTTCAATGAATCTCTCCACAAGTTCCATACCTCCGCACGTGCTCACTAGACAACTACGTTCTCGAAACGTATTCCATTCATTTTAATTGTATTTAAAGCTGGGGCGGAGCAGCCTGAGTTAAGCAGACCTCACGGTTACATTGTATAAGAATTTTCAGCCATATACGTAAGTCTGTCACTGCGGAACTTCGAGCTACTTACCTGTGGAGACAGTCATTGAAATAATTTATGCTAGTGAGGGTTTTTCCTTTTCCTTTTTAAGTTTAGTGTTTAGTATAGGGCACAGATGGCAAAACAGTTACCTCCCACAAATTGTGTCTAAAAGACACAGTTTCTTTACGTACACCTAATCGAAAAGTTTACTTTGCAAACACATTCGTGTTTACGAGGACTATACGTTATGCTGAAGTCGATGGCAGCTGGTAATTTTTCGTTGTCAATTATCTCGCAAACGGGCCGTCTGCAGATCTATCTTTAATGCGACGTTTTTGATTCAATTATCTTATACTTTCACGTGTGTCAGTTTTCGCTGGTAATTGTGAGACACTTTATATGTTCCTAAAAATATTGTAAAGTCAAGATAGCATAAATATTTCTTTATTTAAAACTGCCAGTTTCGACAGACTTTGCTGTCATCTTCAGGTCTCACGCCAAGTTGCCATGTGGATAAAAAACACTTGACATCTTGGTGTGAGGTTCAACATAAAAACAACAGAAAAGATTTTTAGTATCTGAAGACGATAGCAGAGGGTGTAGAAATCGATTGTTTTGAATATAGAAATATTTATTCGATCTTTGCTTTAGAATGTTTTTAGTAAGTAAAACAGATTGCTTCTTCTGTCTTCTCAAAATCAGAAAATTCAACCTGTACGCTCCGTAGATAATGTTGTACTGACATGGAACCATTTTGCAGACTTCGTATAATGATCAGAGTTTGTAGTGACAAGTGAAAATACTTATGCCAGCCCCGGACTGGAACTATTAACAACCAGACTATAACAGCATTCCCCAAGGCCTGACTCAGGTTTTCGTTGTCAATGACGTTTCCATCTCTCCGATGTATTTGGGACGGAACACAAGCTTGGGTAGGGCAGCAGTGGGGCAGGACATGAGGCACCCCGGCATTCGCGAGGAACTACAGAAAACCTAGGGCCGAATGGACCATTGCGACTGCAAACATTATTAGTGTGGGAATTACACAAGGCATGTTTCACGAAGCATCCCAACATTCGTCGGAAGTCATACACAGTCTGATAAGAAGTATGAAGATTTGTGTAATTACAAACATATTTATGGCTCTGAGGACGGTCATCTGTGTTCCTCTTTACAGAGACGAAGACGACGCAGGAGATATAAGTTAGTTCGGATTAGTCCTTGAAATTAATAAGAACGATTCAAAACTTCATGGCAGATTAAAACTGTGTGCCGGACCGAGACTCGAACTCGGGACCTTTGCCTTTCGCGGGCAAGTGCTCTACCAACTTTTTTTTTTTTTATATGCATAATTGTTGCAACTGATTGCCAGGTGTGTGTGTGTGTGTGTATACATTTGAATTACAAAAAAACAAATAATAAAACAAGTTGCATGGCGCGAGATTCGATCCGGCGATCTTCGGAATACGAACTCTTTTTTTTTTTTTTTTTTTTTTTCCTTTTACAAACATAAACTGCTTCTAGCATTTTTTTTTTAAATATATAAGACGATAACTTTATAAAATAAAATTTTTCTGAGAAACGTAAATAAGTGGAATTTTTTTTTTACATGATAGTGAAAAAAATAAAATAAAATATCCTGCTTCTGTCAGTACAAAACAATAACGTTCTACGTTCCTCTTTTAGGAGCGTACCTCACTAATCCCGTCATACCTCGCGTTGGTGTCGGGTACGTCTTCACGTGTGTTTGTGGATCCTCTCCACTGTCCTGGTCCTTTCTTGTTCTGATACTTATAGACAATAATTACGTTCTCCTACCCGGGACACCCCAACTGGGTGGGGGATCAAGCAAGGCACTCCCTAAAAAATTTGCGTAATATGTTCGATATCTCGGATGTTTCATAAGCTGTGAGTGATGTTCCTGTAGTAAGGCCCAAAAGTCAAGCACATTCTTACTGCCGTCTCGGAAAAGATAACGCACAGTCAAACCTCGAATCCAAGTCACTGCGTTTGTCTTCATTCGGGGATAATATGTCCTATCTGGGAGAAGTAGTGTGCGTGGTTCTATTGTTTGCGGCCCCACCCGAAGGAGGAAGGCGATCATTTTTTGACCAAACACCATACGTCCGCCGAAGGACCGCATATCAGGCAATGCTCCTCAGTGTCTATAACATTGCACTGCGGACACAGTGGCTCGTCCGCCATATGAATTTTATGCAACCTGGAACGAGTCACGTATTTCCCATTTACCACCTGATACCACAGTGCGCGCGTTCCCGTATCAAGGTGTGGGTGGTGCACTGTACGCCATACCACTGACCACGTAACTGTTGGTTGGCGGCGCTCTACGGCGTTATTCGGCCGTCGTCGAGTCAAGATGTGATATATATCACGTGCCGTCGCCGTCCTGGTAGTCGGTAGTTCCATATGTACATAACTGTGTTCCACAAAGAAGGTTCGCATATGGGCAAGCGATGGTGAGATGTGAGCCACCGCTACCGGAGCCGAAAGAGAAGGTGGAGCGAGTTCGTCTATCAAGCTGCCCGTCAGACTTGTCTGGTGTCGTGTCCACATCTTTATCATTGTGGTTACATAAATAGTCACTGCTCGGTCGCGTACGTGGACGAGTCCAAGACCTCCACGACTACGAGGAAGGGTGAGCGTTTCGTATCCTACCTTAAAAAGCAGACCTGTGCTCACAAAATATCCTAGTGCCGCCAGGATTCGGCTGGCCAACACCACCGGCATAGGAAGAACTTGTGCCAGGTGGGGGATGCGAGAGGCTAGATAAGTGTTGGCAAAGGTGACCCGTTGTATCATATCCAGTGCCCTTAACCTGTGACTTCGGACACTCGCACGAATTGTTTGCAGAAGATGTCTGTAACTCAGTGCCGCCGTGCGTCGAACGTCTGTAGTGAAGATAATTCCTAGGCATTTCATCTTGTTGATCGGCTGTAATGGTGCTACACTTCCTGTCGGGAGTCCTCTCCCGATGTTCATCGCTCCTGACTTTGCCATGTTCAGGCGACTTCCCGTAGCCATACAATACAAATTAATCCAATGCAAGGCCACTCTTGCCTCGTCGCCTGACCTTGCTAAAAACACTAGGTCATCTGCGTATGTTCGGCATATAAACGTATTGTGCCTTATCGTCATTCCTTGGAGTCGATTCCGGAGCCCGCAAAGCAGCGGCTCGACAGCGATGGCATACAATATCGTTGACAGCGGGCACCCTTGTCTGACCGATCGTGAGATGGTGATGGGCCCCACCAAGCGTCCATTGATGAGCACTTTGGATGCGGCTCCGTGGAGTAGTCTCATGACGACGGTGACAAAACTTTCCGGAAACGTCCGTGAGATAAGCATGACTCAGCCTGTCAAATGCGCGATCGAAGTCTATCGATACCAATACACCCCGGAGACGACATGTTGAAGCCAGTGCGATAACATCGCGGTAGTCGCTGAGTGCCGTTTGTATATTGCTAGCTCCTCCTAGCTGGGTTTGGTCGAGTGAAATCACTTGGCGTATCACGCGTTTAAAGCGTGCTGCAAGTATCCTGGCGTAGATCTTGTAGTCGCAATTAAGAAGGGTCAGTGGCCGGTAGGCCTGTATCCCTGTGCCGCCAGATGGTTTGTGGATGGGGATGATCATTCCTTTCACGAAGGAGGGTGGAAGAGTCACGTTGGGAGACATCAATTCGCAGTACATGGCAGTCCATCGTGGAATCATGAGATCTTTAAATGTACGATAGAACTCTAACGGAAACCCGTCGGGCCCCGGCGATTTGTGCGACGCTCCCTTATCAATCGCTTCCATTACGTCGTCAACTGTGATTTCACCTGTTAACTCCAGGTTGGCCGACTCGTCGAGACACGCGGAGAGCGTTCGTCGGACCTCATGAAAGGCTGCCTGATCGTGTTCCGCTTCTTGATAGAGATGACCGTAGTGTTCCACGAAAGCGTTGGCAATGTCTTTTTGCGTTGTCATGCGGCGACCATCTGGCAGTACGACCGTCTGTATTAAGGTTCTGCGGCTACGTTGTTTTTCTCTGATAACGTGATACATCGAAGGGGATTCTCCACGGACTCGTTCAAAGGCCCTTGCACGGATTGCGACACCCTCCAGTCGGCTGCGCGTTATGGAAATTATTTGGGCCTGTGCTCGTTTTATACCGGCACGACGCTCCTGTGAAGGTGCTTGTACAGAAAGTTCGCGGAGCATTGTGAAATAAAATTCCGTCGTGTATCGCCTCCACATCATCTCTTCCGTATGCATTTAACGCTCGGCGCAATGCAGGCTTAACGCATTCCAGCCACCACTGCAACGTCGTCGGATATGTTGGGAGGCGTCGTTCACACACGTGCCAAGTGTCTTCGACTAAGCGTCTGCACTCAGGTTCCCTAAGGTGTGCTGTATTCAGTTTCCAAACACTGCGACTCCTCCACACTTGTTGACGACTCAGGGAGACCGTGCATATATATGCTATGTGATCTGAAAAGGCGACAGGCCACAATTCCGCATCGGGGATCGCAGGTTCGAGACGACGTGTTACGTAAATGCGATCGAGATGACTTGCAGAGTGACGTAGGTGTATCCACGTCTGTCGCCATGTATCTTCTCCCATGTATCAATGAGATTCATGTCCTGTATGAGTTGCCGCAGCTCCGGGCACGAAGTATAACGTGGGTGTTGATCTTTTGGTGCGAGCACGCAGTTGAAGTCGCCTCCAAATAAGACATGTTCATACCGACCTAAGAATAGTGTTGCAATCTCCTCTGCGTAAAATCGGGATCGATCGCGCCGTCTGTCTGACCCCGACGGTGCGTAAATGTTAACTACCCTTACTCCCAGCACTGTGAGCGCCAGTCCTCGCGCTGACGGCAGGTACACCACGTCCTCGGCTACTATGCCACTACGTAGAAGTATCGCTGTTCCGCTGCCGCCGTCGGTAGTAGGTGTAATGTACGTATCGTACTCATAGAGGTCGGGGAAGCTCTCAACACATACTTCCTGCAGCAGAACGATGTCGACGTCTGACGCATGCAACATGTCTCGTAATAATTGCAATTTGACAGGCGTTCTGATCGTATTAATATTAATAGAGGCTGTTCGATATGCCTGCCGCTGTTCCTCAGTGCGTAAAGCGCACATGAACGCTTATGTTAATTTGTGTGCTGCTGCCCGGTGACATGCTGTCCGTGCGTCAGTCTGCATCTTCTGCGCGGTTAACATCCGGTGGACGCAGCACTCGCCATGGCGGGCGCGTCGTCGGTCTGTGGGTCAGTATCGGATTCGTCGGCCCAGTTCCTGTGCTGGAGATCCAGCTCCCGTCGTGTCTCTCCGGCCGGGCTGACCGAAGGCTGTGGCGTTGCTGCGGTGGGTGGAGGGACTCCTTCCGTCGGCTTTCCGTCCGGTGTGTCTGTATTTAACCCCTGTGTAGCATGATCCGCGTCGTACTGCTGTGTGGGAGGTAGAACCTCCCGTTGCGCATCCGGATGCACTGTATCGACGTTACACCCAAGTTCGTCTGCCGTGGACTGCAGTAAGCAGGTATCCGAAGGCGCTAGTCGTCGTTTCTTGTGGCGCTTCGACGATCGTTGTTTGCGCGTGTGCGCCTCCGTATCCGAGTGCGGAAGTGACTCCCAGTGCTCAGGGACGAAAGCAGCTGTCGGCACAACAGCAGGATCAATTTCCATTTCTCCTACCGATCCTTTCCGCTCGGTTAAGTGCGTCGTCGGCGCCGGAGCGGCAGAGGTGTGCGTCGTTTCGTCACTGGAGGCGGTCTCTGCCGCAGTCGGTTGCCGTAAACTGTCAGGATTCTGTAGCTGGTCATTCTTCGGGATGGGATCCGTTCGAAACGCGTCCGCATACGTTAGTGACAGCGGCGTCAACGTGGACGGAGGTACGGGTTCGCCGTTTGGAACTTGCACTATCCTCCGCTGCATACATTCGGAACGGACGTGGCCCTCTTTCCCGCAGCCTGAGCATGTTTTGGGTTGTCCATCGTATATGACTATAGCTCTCCATCCGCCGATGAACAAGTACTAGGGTACATGTTGTGTCAGTTCTATTCTGATTTGACGCACCCCATTGAGAACGGGGTAAGTCGTGAAGTTGGACCATTTTTCCTCAACGTGGCTAAGCACTCTTCCATATGGGCGTAAGGCGTCAACGACCAAGTCAGACGGAACCTCGAAGGGAAGTTCGAAAATACGTATGTTTCGTAAGCCCAGTCCTGCATGATCAATAGTTACTTCTCCAAAATGTCCATCAGAGTGACGAAATTTGAGTCCATGTTTAGTATCTCGGATGATTCTGTCACATACTGCATCGTTAATCAGCTTGACGTAAACGACACTGCTCACTATGGAGAGGTGGATTCCGATAAGTTCATTGTAGTCAAGTTTGACTTCGTCTCGTAGGAACCTTTCTATTTCGTAGGCTTTCGGTCTCGCAGGCAGGAATTATTTTGTATCCATCCTAATAGCCAGAAACTTTCTGCTTTTAGGTCTTTGATAGATAGAGCCTTTAGAGTCGCTATGAATGAAGAAGACAGAATGACTGAGCTGAACATCGTGAAACAACTAGCCAGAGCTAACGTATATCACCAAAACGTTGGCAATAAATTAATACGACAGAAACAACGCGCGAATGCAAGGCAGAATACCGCTAATAATATTACGAGACTCACAATACCATACTTCGGTGATATTTCGCAAAAAGTGGCTAACATTTTCAAACCTTTTAAAGTTGATGCCGCTTTTCAGACCAATAATACGCCGCGGTTTAAACTAAGAAATAGTTTACAGCGGGAAAGCGATAAATATGAGAGATCTGGGGTCTATAAAATTCAGTGTAACACGTGCAAGGCAAGCTATGTAGGCCAAACAGGTAGGTCCTTTAAAGTACGTTACAAAGAACATAGCGATGCCTTCCGGCTTAATAATTTCGAAAAGTCAGCTGTAGCCACGCATATTTGGGAGACGGGAGACCCCATGTTGGGAATAGATCAGGATCTCGTTATTTTACATAGACAGGACAAAGGCAAAAAGCTGGATCTACTAGAACAGCTGGAAATCACGGTACATAGCATGGATTATCAGAACACACTGAATGAACAGCTAACTGGTGATACAAATAACTTGTCCAGACATTTCACTGGATTCTTTTAGTAACTATATTTTTAGCAATTGGCAGGATACCATCATTTCATGAGGTCCATGGAACATGTACAGGGTGAAAAGTATTTAAACCGACAAACTCTGGGAGGTTGTAGGGGACATCAAAACAAATATTTTCCCTAGTGTCAATTTTTTCCTACGAGGAGTTTTTAAACCGGTAGAGAAAGATTTCTCTGGCGGCAAATTAATTAAACCGACAAACACTTTTCCATTTTTTTATGACCAAAAGACAACATATTAACACAACTCAATTTCAATGACAATTAGATTTACAAAAATGCCTACATTGACACGTAAACAAAGGTTACACCGTCACATCATGTTCTGTCTGACACGGGCAAAAAACCCAGAAGTATCCTGAATTGTTCCTGCTGCTGCTGCTACTATCCGGGCAACCAGATCCTCTTCTGATGCAACTGGAGTTGCGTAAACAAGGTTGCGCATCTCTCCCCACACAAAAAAGTCTAGAGGGGACATATCTGGGGATCGAGCAGGGTTATCCTCACTCCAAACATGCGAATTGTGCACGTCGAAGACTCCATCACGCCCGAACGTTGCTTCATCGGTAAACAACACAGAGGATGGAAATGTAGGATGCATTTCACACTGTTCCAGGTACCACTGCGAAAACTGTGCTCTGGGTGGATAATCAACTAGTTCCAGTTTATGGACACGCTGTAAGTAAAATGGACGTAACAATTGCTCTCGAAGGACTGTTCTTACATTCGTCTCATTCGTCCCCATGTTACGTGCAATTGCACGAGTGCTGATTGAAGGATCCCGCTCCACATGCTGCAAGACAGCTTCCTCAAAATGCAGCGTTCTTACCGTGCGACGGTGTCCCTGTCCAGGTAATGTGCTAAATGACCCAGTCTCCCGCAGACGTTGGTACACAGCAGCAAAGGTCGTATGATGTGGCATACGACGATTAGGATATTGTTGTTGATAAACCCGCTGTGCAGCTCGTCCGTTGTGGTGCGCTACGTAGTACGCACCAACCATATCAGTGTACTCACTCCAGGTGTATCGCTCCATTAGTAAACAGAGACAATGCACTGCTACACTGGTGGACAGCAGTTGCCTACAACTGAAGAGCGTAATACGCTCTCTAACAACTGAAGATCGTAATACGGCCTCCACCGGTTTAAATAATCCTCATAGGAAAAAATGACATTAGGGAAAAATATTTGTTTTGATGTCCCCTCCAACCTCTCAGAGTTTGTCGGTTTAAATACTTTTCACCCTGTATATGTTCAAAATGGTTCAAATGGCTCTGAGCACTATGGGACTCAACTGCTGTGGTCATAAGTCACCTAGAACTTAGAACTAATTAAACCTAACTAACCTAAGGACATCACACACATCCATGCCCGAGGCAGGATTCGAACCTGCGACCGTAGCAGCCCCGCGGTCCCGACTGCGCGCCTAGAACCACTAGACCAACGCGGCCGGCCTGTATATGTTACTGTTTGTATAGACATCTCTGTGACTTCCTTGTTTTCTTGCGCGTGAGCTCACTCGCGTTTCAGTGTCGTGTTTGGGTGCTTGGTGTGTGGTATCAACGAAGACGCACGGGCGGTTTACGACGATAGAGGAGAGAGCCATGTGGTTAGATGTTGAACACCATAGGCGACACCATTTTAGAGTTTTTTTATATTTTGGCGATTATGAGGAGATGCACCTGGGAAGATACGGCTGCAACAAGGGAAGTAGCCACGATGTTTTAATTTTATTATCAGATTTATTGTGCCTGGTGCATTTCCCGTTTTAGCGAGTTTTAACAGGTTCTTTCACTGTTTATTATTCTGATGATGGAAGCTTGACTTCCGAAACGCGTCAATCTTAGTGTTTTACACAGTAAACAAGTGGTTGAGCCGACATGTTTTTTAACATTGACATTCAGAACCACGACCTCTCGTCCAGTATGGATAAAATCAAAGTAGCAATGTCTATTCGTCCGTACACATCTCCGCAGCCGTCGTTCATCCCTGACATGCACGGGCCGTGGTGCATCACACATGCCTCGAATCCGGTTTTGGATAGAGTTATTTTGCCATCCATGGTATACTTTAACCGCGGTGGCACGCGAAAAGTCAAGGAAGACCGAGGTAGCAGTAGGTACCGTAATCAACAAAAAAAAGGGACCTCATGTTTGAAATGAAGATGATGATTGGTGATAGATCTGAAAATGACACCTACATTTAGTTGTTATTCCAGTTGTAGATCGCAATCTCTTCTGTTACCAGTACCAGATACAGACATGCTAACTTCTTTGAAATTCGCGAAACTATGTGTACACTAAACCCTCCTTAATTGGTTCAAATGGCTCTGAGCACTATGGGACTTAACAGCTGTGGTCATCAGTCCCCTAGAACTTAGAACTACTTAAACCTAACTAACCTAAGGACATCACACACATCCAAGCCCGAGGCAGGATTCGAACCTGCGACCGTAGCGGTCGCGCGGTTCCGGACTGCGCGCCTAGAACCGCGAGACCACCGTGGCCGGCCCCTCCTTAATTCTGGACCGGATTATTGCGCTTATAATTTTCATGGTGCTATAATTTATCTGGAGAATATAACTTGAACTGAGAATATTTAATTTTACTATGGACCAAGGAAATTATGGCATACAATACCAATAATAACTTGCACGTTCAAGCTGGCTTGTGGTTACATGAGGACATGTGTAACCTCTGCCAAAATGTTTGTATTCTTTTTGTTCCACAAAATTTCGGTCGTGCAGCCCCATAAATTCAGCTTCTTCTTCTAATATTTCGGGTGAATACCGTCCAGCCATCTTTAGAGTGAACCGAGGTGACTATCGCTCCAGCACTTGCTCCGTCCTTTTAAACCCGAGGACCGAACCACTGCATATGCGGCCAAAGCTACACAAGGCGCCAGAGACGTTGCTAGGTGGCAAAGAGGTGTAACATATGCATCGCTATTAAATCTATGGCTGCGCAGCCATGCATATGCTACACCTCTTTGCCGCCTATCAACGTCTCTGGCGCCTTGTGTAGCTTTGGCCGCATACGCAGTGGTTCGGTCCTCGAGTTTAAAAGGACGGAGCAAGTGCTGGACCGTTAGTCACTTCGGCTCACTCTGAAGATGGCTGGACGGTATTCACCCGAAATATTAGAAGAAGAAACTGAATTTATGCGGCTGAACGCCCGAAATTTAATGGAACAGTCTTTGCGCGGTGAAAACGTCAAGGTATTCTTTTTGGTTGGCGTATATTTCTCCACACTTTCAGTTTAGTTATGCTTATTTTTTAGTGTTTTCAAAGACAAATTGTGAGGGCATGGTACGATCAAGGTACCTTTCAACATTAAACCGCAACAACTGCCCTAAAAGTTTCGCGACATTCGCCATAAATGTAAACCATATTCACTTTTTCGACTGTCGTACACGTTGTGAAAGTCTAAATGGCTTCCTCCGCAACAGCAGAATACAGACTGACGGACTTCGAGTGCACAGATAAATTGATGAATCGTAACCTAGTTACGTGCGTGCTTATACAGGGTGTTTCAAAAATTACCGGTATATTTGAAACGGCAATAAAAACTAAACGAGCAGCGATAGAAATACACCATTTGTTGCAATATGCTTGGGACAACAGTACATTTTCAGGCGGACAAACTTTCGAAATTACAGTAGTTACAATTTTCAACAACAGATGGCGCTGCAAGTGATGTGAAAGATATAGAAGACAACGCAGTCTGTGGGTGCGCCATTCTGTACGTCGTCTTTCTGCTGTAAGCGTGTGCTGTTCACAATGTGCAAGTGTGCTGTGGACAACATGGTTTATTCCTTAGAACAGAGGATTTTTCTGGTGTTGGAATTCCACCGCCTAGAACACAGTGTTGTTGCAACAAGACGAAGTTTTCAACGGAGGTTTAATGTAACCAAAGGACCGAAAAGCGATACAATAAAGGATCTGTTTGAAAAATTTCAACGGACTGGGAACGTGACGGATGAACGTGCTGGAAAGGTAGGGCGACCGCGTACGGTAACCACAGAGGGCAACGCGCAGCTAGTGCAGCAGGTGATCCAACAGCGGCCTCGGGTTTCCGTTCGCCGTGTTGCAGCTGCGGTCCAAATGACGCCAACGTCCACGTATCGCCTCATGCGCCAGAGTTTACACCTCTATCCATACAAAATTCAAACGCGGCAACCCCTCAGGGCCGCTACCATTGCTGCATGAGAGACATTCGCTAACGATGTAGTGCACAGGATTGATGACGGCGATATGCATGTGGGCAGCATTTGGTTTACTGGCGAAGCTTATTTTTACCTGGACGGCTTCGTCAGTAAACAGAACTGGCGCATATGGGGAACCGAAAAGCCCCATGTTGCAGTCCCATCGTCCCTGCATCCTCAAAAAGTACTGGTCTGGGCCGCCATTTCTTCCAAAGGAATCATTGGCTCATTTTTCAGATCCGAAACGATTACTGCATCTCGCTACCTGGACATTCTTCGTGAATTTGTGGCAGTACAAACTGCCTTAGACGACACTGCGAACACCTAGTGGTTTATGCAAGATGGTGCCCGGCCACATCGCACGGCCGACGCCTTTATTTCCTGAATGAATATTTCGATGATCGTGTGATTGCTTTGGGCTATCCGAAACATACAGGAGGCGGCGTGGATTGGCCTCCCTATTCGCCAGACATGAACCCCTGTGACTTCTTTCTGTGGGGACACGTGAAAGACCAGGTGTACCGCCAGAATCCAGAAACAATTGAACAGCTGAAGCAGTACATCTCATCTGCATGTGAAGCAATTCCGCCAGACACGTTGTCAAAGGTTTCGGGTAATTTCATTCAGAGACTACGCCATATTATTGCAACGCATGGTGGCTATGTGGAAAATATCGTACTATAGAGTTTCCCAGACCGCAGCACCATCTGTTGTTGAAAATTGTAACTACTGTAATTTCGAAAGTTTGTCTGCCTGAAAATGTACTGTTGTCCCAAGCATATTGCAACAAACGGTGTATTTCAATCGCTGCTCGTTTAGTTTGTATTGCCGTTTCAAATATACCGGTCATTTTTGAAACGCCCTCTATATTGTCCTGTTACTAGGCTGGACGCATGGTATGACATAGAAGTTGTATTCGAAGAATCTTTCCAATGTTAGAGAAAAACTATATATTTTCACATAAAAAGAACAAAGTCAATGACATGATTCGAGAGCTATTAATGTTAAAATTTACTAGCGTACGTCAAAAATATTTTCCACATCGTCCAGTACGGATAACTTAACTAAAACGGCGCATGATGAACACTATAGATTACGGACCCCTATTAGCGGACATTAGTACGTGGTGGCCTTTATGACGACTTGACTCCGCTGGGGGCACTCGCAATAGCTTGACTGAATGTCAGCAGCCTGCTCTTCCCAAGAACCGAAACCATAGAAGATAGTAAGGACTAATTTAATTACAATTACTTTTTTTCAGTTTCTGGTCCACAGTCATAAATTATCTGAGACGTAGTACTTTCATCAAGATTATGTGTTTGCTGAGAAGTATTGGTTTGTACTCTTCATGGCCAGTTTCGACCACAGAGAATTATCAAGTGGGCTTGACTTTCAAGGCCATAAATGCAAATCATATGATACGCAAACACCAGGCAATTACCACAATGGGTAAAAAAACTGATATGTAGCCGAGCGATGCTGTAAGCCTTATGGAAGCATTCATTCAAGCATTCATTCACAGTACCTACATACTTTCAGTCGTGCTAGTTTTCAAACGAATAAATGAAAATAGAGTAAGAACTTGTTCTTATATCTTACATCGTTTCAGATAGTAAGTCATATTTGATGTACACAAACACTCTTTTACAGGCAGACGATCAAATAATGATTCAAGTGAATGAGACACAGTTACGGAAATGCACGCACCTTTTAAAATCGCAATTAATGAAACGAAAATTATGTATTTTACAGGAAAGGATTCAATCAGATAAAAGAGTGTGGTAGAAAACGAGATTTAAGGCAAGTTTCGAATTTAAAATATCTTCGCCGCGACATAAGTTTATATGTGGACAAGGTCATTGAGAAAATAGTTAGCAAATTTCAAGCTGTATGTGGGATCATTCAAAGAACTTTCAAAAATAGCCTTACCCACTTTGCTTTATAGCAGCGAAGCTTTGCGACTAGAAAACAACTGGCTAAAACACAATCGGCAGAAATGAGGTTTTAAGGAGCATTAAAGGATGTACAAGGATGGATAGGATACGAAATGAAGATATAAGGAAAGACCTAAATATAAATCAATACAAAATAAAATATTAAGTAATGGGAAAAATTGGACCGATCACTTAAAAAAATAGAAAATATCTGGTTTCCCAAGGCAGCATTGCATGACAAACTGAAGGAAGAAAAGAAATCAAGGACAACCCAGGATACGCTGGAGACAACTGTGTAGGTGGAACGGGCGAGAATGGCTGATCCATGAAACTGAGAAGAAATATCTGACAGAGCACTGAAAGAATCAAGTCGAAGAAAGGCCCCTGGGATAGACGGCATTTCCTCACAATTATTTAGATCGTTTGGAGAGCTGTTCGTGACAAAACTATTCCACCTGACTCGCAAGATACATGAGATTGGCGAAATATCCTCAGACTTCAAGAAGATGTAATAACTCCAGTCACAAAGATGACAGGTGTTGATAGGTGTGAGCATTACGAAATTATCAGTTTAATAGGTCATGCTTACAGAATACTAACACGAATTATTTATAGAGGAGTGGAAAAACTGGGAAAAGCCGACTTTGGGGAAGATCATTTTAAACTCTGGAGAAATGTAGGAATATGCAAGGCAGCACTGGCCTTACGATTTAAATTAGAAGACAGGTTAAGAAATGGTAAACCTACGTTTACAGCGTTTGTGCGTTTAGTGACGCTCATTACGGTATTGAGTGCACTATTCTCTTTGATATTTGAGGTAATAGTTACAAAATACATGGGCAGAAATTTTATTTGCAGCTTGTGCAGAAACCATTCTGCAGAGCCGATCAATATGAAAGGGATGAAATGGTTGAGGAGGGAGTGAGAGATGTTTTTAGCCCATCCACAGTGTTATTCAGTCAGTACATTGAATAAGCAGTAAAGGATACGAAGGAAAAAAATTGGAGGAAGTATTAAAGTTCAAGATGAAGAAAAAAAACTTCGAGATTTGTCGATGATAGTGTAATTCTGACAGTAACAGAAAAGGACTTGGAAGAGCAATTGATCGGAGTGTATGGTGTCTGGAAAAGAGATTATATGATGAACTTCACAATTGATCAGAATGGATAATATCTGGAAAAGAGGTTATATCTAGAACGAAATTTTCACTCTACAGTGGAGTGTGCGCTGATATGAAACTCCCTGGCAGATTAAAACTGTGTGCCGGACCGAGACTCGAACTCGGGACCTTTGCCTTTCGCGGGCAAGTGCTCTACTGACTGAACTACCCAAGCACGACTCACGCCCCCCTCCTCACAGCTTTACTTCCGCCAGTACCTCGTCTCCTATTTTCCAAACTTCACTGAAGCTCTCCTGCAAACCTTGCACAGATTTAATTCGCAGGAGAGCTTCTGTAAAGTTTGGAAGGTAGGAGACGAGGTACTGGCGGAATTAAAGCTGTGAGGACGGAGCGTGAGTCATGCTTGGGTAGCTCAGTCGGTAGAGCACTTGCCCGCGAAAGGCAAAGGTTCCGAGTTCGAGTCTCGGTCCAGCACACAGTTTTAATCTGTCAGGAAATTTCAAGAGGTTATATGATGAACTTCATCGAAACTAAAACAAGGATATTGGAATGTAGTCGAATTGAACCAGGTGATCCTGAAAGAGTTACGTCAGAACTGAGTCACTAAAAATGGTAGACGAGTTTTGCTATTTAGGGAACAAAATAACTGACGATGGCCGAAGTAGGAAGGATATAAAATGGAAGCTGGCTATAGCGAGAAAACCGTTTCCGAAAGGGAGGAATTTGTTAACATCTAACATAAATGTGTCAGGAAGCTTTTTCCGGATGTATTTGTATGGGGTGCAACCTTGTGCGGACGCGAGACGTGACAAGAAGAAAATAGCAGTTATCGAAATTTGGTGCTACAGAGGAGTGCTGGAAATCAGCTGTTTTAATCGAGTAATTAACGAGGAGGTACTGAACCAAATTGGATCAAAAAGAAATTTCTGGTGCACTTTAACTGAAAGAAGGGATTTGCTGGTAGGACATCAAGGATTCGAAAATTTGGTAGAAAGTAGGCGGAGCCAAGGTTTGAATACAACAAGCAATTTCGAATGAGTGTAGTTTTCAGTAGCTATCCAGAGATGGAGAGGCTTGCACAGGATTGTGTTGCCTGGAGAGCTGCATCAAGCCCCTTTTGCATCTGAAGACCACAGCAACAACAATAAGCCGTATGTGTACCGTGACCTGACTCTGGTGCTCCTTATCGTTCTTAAGGCTGGAAAATTGTTGTCTGTGTACATGCAGCCTAAACCAGCTCGGTTTCAACTCAGTCTCAGCCTAGGCTTTGTAGGGCTAGTGTTTGTTGCCGGGTGAGGAAGGAAGGAGTGGATGACCTTGTCAGGATACGTGGCAGAGATGATGTGGCAGAGATGAGGACTGAAAAATGCAAGGATAAGAACCATTTCTTAGATCTATGTGACGATGCTGTGCTGAGTATATTTATATTTCTGACGATGCCATTACGGCCTTATCACTTTAAGACATAGTGTAGAAAATACCTGAGGATGGCCATTATTGACTGAAACTGGTCATCGTCAAAAGAATTGATATTGTGATCAAAGACTGGAATAAAAAAACATTTGAAGAACGAAGAGGATATTTTAATCTTTTTCTTTTGTTCAAAAATGGTTCAAATGGCTCTGAGCACTATGAGACTCAACTTCTGAGGTCATTAGTCCCCTAGAACTTAGAACTAGTTAAACCTAACTAAGCTAAGGACATCACACACATCCATGCCCGAGGCAGGATTCGAACCTGCGACCGTAGCGGTCTCGCGGTTCCAGACTGCAGCGCCTAGAACCGCACGGCCACTTCGCCCGGCTTTATTTATTTATTTTTTTAAAAATGTTTTTGCGTCACACAATCTCGATGCCAGAGGCGAACACCCTTTCGAAAGGCTGTACGTGTTGTGTCGGTATGAGCGACGCAAGACTCTTGCTCCAGCCGGCAGTGAGGATGAGTCAGTCGGGCGCTTGGGAGGCTGGTAATAGGCTGCCCGGGACGGGAGCTGGCGCACTGAGCACGTTCCGTCATCTCCAGAGTTTATGTTGCGGCATCCCACACCTGACATGCACTTTACTCTCTGTCCTCCCGTATATCACCAAGTCAAAGATACAACCAAAACAACAGAAGAGATACAAGTCACCATAAATTACTAACTGTGTAGGGGGGAAAATAAGGCTAGAGTTTAATGGAGTTTCGACGGAGAATGTGACTGGAGGCTCACTTGCACAGGGATGTGCGAGGGGTTCAGCTGCTGTTTTGTTGATAAAACCATAGCAGCATTCATCTGAAATGTTTTAGGAAAACCAAGGCCTCTTAACAAACTTTTCAGGTAGACAGGTTATACGCTCCCCCCTGTCATGTGAACCAGAACTTGCATATTTTCGCTAGTCAGTATTTATGCCTGAAATGTACCCCTAAATGCAGTCCAAGACAAAAAAAGACGACACACGAGGATGAAATTGTCGGAATGCGACGGAAATCGGTAGATGTGATATGCATCTACAGACAAACAAATGATTAAACTTCCAGAGAAGTTAGATGATTTATGCAAGAGAAAGAACTTCACAATTTGAGCAAGTTAATAACGTGTTGGTCCACCTCTGAACCTTATGCAAGCAGTTCTCGACTTTACATTGATAGACAGAGTTGTTGGATATCCCCCTGAGAGAAATCGTGTCAGATTCTGTCCAATTGGCTCGTTAGATCGTTAAAATCCTGAGCTGGTCGGAGGGTCCTGTCCATAACGCTCCAAACGTTGTCAATAGGGGTCAGATCCGGCGGCCCTGCTGGCCAAGGTACGCCTTGCCAAGCACGAAGACAGGCAGTAGAAACTCTCGGTACCTGCGGGCGAGCATTATCTTGCTGAAATGTAAGCAGAAGTTACTATGCCATGAAGGGAAACAAAATGGGGTATAGAATATCATCGACGTACCCCTTTGATGTAAGGGTGCAACCAAAGGGGTCCTGCTATGGAAAGAAATGGCCCCCAAGATCACCATACCTGCTTGTCAGCTAGATGGGGGGGGGGGGGGGGGCGGCGGCAATCAGGTTGTTATCCAACCACTGTCCTTAGGCGTCTCCAGAAACGTCTTCGGCCCAGAACCTGACTGATGGGAGTAGAACTGTCTTCAGTGACGAGTCCTGCTTCGAACTGAGCCCTGATGACCGGCGAAGACGTATCTGTAGGTTGTAAAAAGAAGTACCAATATAGGCCACGCGGTGTAAATCTGACGCTATGAATACGAGAAAGACTTATAATATAATAAATAAATAATATAATAGATTAGGACCGGAACGTGAGCAGAAAAGCTCAAACAAGTGAGAAAGCCATAGTATTGATATTTTTATTAACCGCCGCTTACACTGTTTGTTCAAGACGGAAACGTAGACGACGTGCTGTACCGTGTCAGATTTGTACCTGGTGGCTAGTATTGGAACCAATTTTTTTTCCAGCCTAAATGGACTTTGCATTAACCCATTGGAATATTGTACAAAATTTGGCTGCCATATGATAATTACACCCCGCACTGGACCTGTGATAGTAGCTGCACTTTAATTATAACCACCCGGTACCGTAGTATCTGAAAAGAGGTAATCGCATTCTTGCACTGTCGAAGATACACTGCTCGTGTGTTTTCCAGTCGACTCTCTGACTGACAGACTGACCAAAACAAGTCACAAACACGGTGATTATTGCAGATTCAGGAGGAATGAAAAGGCGCTCCTCATGACAAGGCCGCCCCTAAAGGTCACACGCAAGTCTTTTTCTTCTCATCAATGTTCTAACGTGTTTCGTACGGCTAGCCATAATTTTCTCTCTTATGCCAGACCCTTCACTACACCGTAGAACTTACTGAATTGTTTGCTACATATATTCTAACCTCCGTCTTCCCCCACAATTTTTTCCGCTATACAGTTCCCTCTAGTACGCAGGCCGTTATTCCCTGATGCTTAAATATACGAATCATTGTGTCCTTTCTTTTAGTTAGTGTTTGCTAAATTTTCTTTCTCTCGCCCTTTCTGCGGAGAACCTCTATTTTTTCCTCATGTTGTTGTTGTGGTCTTCAGTCCAGAGACTGGTTTGTTGCAGCTCTCCATGCTACTCTATCCTGCCCAAGCTTCTTCATCTCCCAGTACCTACTGCAACTTACAGCCTTCTGAATCTGTTTAGTGTATTCATCTCTTGGTCTCCCTCTACAATTTTTACCAGCCACGCTGCCCTCCAGTACTATGTGACCTACCCATCTAATCTTCAGCATTCTTCTGTAGCATCAAATTTCGCAAGCTTCCATTCTCTTCTTGTCTAAACTATTTATCGTCCACGTTTCACTTCCATACATGGCTACACTCCATGCAAATACTTTCAGAAACGACTTCCTGGCACTTAAATCTATACTTGATTTTAACAAATTTCTCTTCTTCAGAAACACCTTCCTTGCCATTGCCAGTCTACATTTTATATCCTCTCTACTTCGACCATCAGCAGTTATTTTGCTCCTCAAATAGCAAAACTCCTTTACTACTTTAAGAGTCTCATTTATTTATCTGATTCCCTCAGCATCACCCGACTTAATTCGACTACATTACATTATAATCGTTTTGCTTTTGTTGATGTTCATCTTATATTTTCCTTTCAAGACACTGTCCATTCCTTTCAGCTGCTCTTCCAGGTCCTTTGTTGCCTCTGACAGAACTACAATGTAACCGGCGAACCTCAAAGTTTTCATTTCTTCTCCATGGATTTTAATTCCTACTCCAAATTTTTCTTGTGTTTCCTTTACTGCTTGCTCAATATGCAGATTGAATAACATCGGGGATAGGCTACAATCTTGTCTCACGCCCTTCCGAACCACTGCTTCCCTTTTATGCTCCTCGACTCTTATAACTGTCATCTGGTTTCTGTAGAAATTTTCACCCCTGCCACCTTCAGAATTTGAAAGAGAGTATTCCAGTCAACATTGTCAAAAGCTTTCTCTAAGTCTACAAATGCTAGAAACGTAGGTTTGCCTTTCCTTAATCTATTTTCTAAGATAAGTCGTAGGGTCAGTATTGCCTCACGTGTTCCAACATTTCCGCGGAATCCAGACTGATCTTCCCCGATATCGGCTTCTACCAGTTTTTCCATTCGTCTGTAAAGAATTCATGTTAGTATTTCACAGCCGTCGCGTTATTAAACTGATAGTTCGTTAATTTTCACATCTGCAAACACTTGCTTTCTTTGGGATTGGAATTATTATATTCTTCTTGAAGTCTGAGGATATTTCGCCTGTCTCATACATCTTGCTCACTAGATGTTAGAGTTTTGTTAGGCCTGGCTCTCCCAAGGCTGTCAGTAGTTCTAATGGAATGTTGTCTACTCCCGGGGCCTTGTTTCGACTCAGGTCTTTCAGTGCTCTGTCAAACTCTTCACGCAGTATCATTCTCCTATTTCATCTTCATCTACATTCTCTTCCATTTCCATAATATTGTCCTCAAGAACATCGCCCTTGTACAGACCCTCTATATATACCTTCCACCTTTCTGCTTTCCCTTCTTTGCTTAGAACTGGGTTTCCATCTGAGTTCTTGATATTCATGCAGTTGGTATCTTTTCTTCAAAGGTCTCTTTAATTTCCCTGTAGGCAGTATCTATCTTACCCTTAGTGAGATAAGCCTCGACATCCTTACATTTGTCCTCTAGCCATCCCTGCTTAGCCATTTTGCACTTCCTGTTTATCTCATTTTTGAGACGTTTGTATTCCTTTTTGCCTGCTTCATTTACTGCATTTTTATATTGTCTCCTTTCATCAATTAAATTCAATATCTCTTGTGTTACCCAAGGATTTCTATTAGCCTTCGTATTTTTACCTACTTGATCCTCTGCTGCCTTCACTATTTCATCTCTCAAAGCTACCCATTATTCTTCTACTGTTTTTGTTTCCCCCATTCTTGTCAATCGTTCCCTAATGCTCTCCCTGAAACTCTGTGCAACCTCTGGTTCTTTCAGTTTATCCAGGTCCCATCTCCTCAGATTCCCACATTTTTGCAGTTTCTTCAGTTTTAATTTACAGTTCATAACCAATAGATCGTGGTCAGAGTCTACATCAGCCCCCGGAAATGTCTTACAATTTAAAACCTGGTTCCTGAATCCGTCTTACCATTATATAATCTGAGACCTTTCAGTATCTCCAGACTTCTTTCATGTATACAACCTTCTTTCATGATTCTTGAACTAAGTGTTAGCTATGATTAAGTTATGCTCTGTGCAAAATTCCACTAGGCGGCTTCCTCTTTCATTTCTTACCCCCAGTCCATAATCACCTACTACGTTTCCTTCTCTTCCTTTGCCGGGGAGTGTGGCCGAGCGGTTCTAGGCGCTTCAGTCTGGAACCACGCGACCGCTACTATCAAATTCTAATCACCCACGACTATTAAATTGTCGTCTCCCTTCACTATCTGAACAATTTCTTTTATTTCATCATACGTTTCTTCATTTTCTTCGTCATCTGCAACTCTAGTTGGCATATAAACTTGTACTACTGTAGTAGGCGTGTCTATCTTGTCCACAATAAGGCGTTCACTATGCTGTTTGTAGTAGCTTACCCGCACTCCTATTTTTTTTATTCATTATTAAAGCTACTCCTGCATTACTCCTATTTGATTTTGTATTTATGACCCTGTATTCACCCGACCAAAAGTCATGTTGCTCCTGCCACCGAACTTCACTAATTCCCACTATATCTAACTTTAACCTATCCATTTCCATTTTTAAATTTTCTAACCTACCTGCCCGATTAATGGATCTGATATTCCACGCTCCGATCCGTAGAACAACAGCTTCCTTTCTCCTGATAACGACGTCCTCTTGAGTAGTCCCCGCCCGGAGATCCGAATGGGGGGCTATTTTACCTCTCGAATATTTTACTCAAGGAGACGCCATCATCATTTAACCATACAGTAAAGCTGCATGCCCTCGGGAAAAATTACGGCTGTAGTTTCCCCTTGCTTTCAGCTGTTCGCAGTACCACAACAGCAAGGCCGTTTTGGTTAGTGTTACA
Organism: Schistocerca piceifrons; assembly: GCF_021461385.2. NCBI lineage: Eukaryota > Metazoa > Arthropoda > Insecta > Orthoptera > Acrididae > Schistocerca > Schistocerca piceifrons. The sequence goes on along the minus strand of NC_060145.1, from coordinate 57,309,826 downwards.
AGGCCAGATCAGTCAATCATCCAGATAGTTGCCCCTGCAACTACTGAAAAGGCTGCTGCCCCTCTTCAGGAACGACACGTTTGTCTGGCTTCTCAACAGATACCCTTCCGCCCCTCCGTTGTGGTTGCACCTACGGTACGGCTATCTGTATCGCTGAGGCACGCAAGCCTTCCCACCAACGGCAAGCTCCATGGTTCATGGAGGGGTCCTTCCTCACAACTTTATTTAATTTTCAGCCTCCATTCCATAACACCGCACCCCAAACACTTCGATTGTGTGTTTTTTTTTTCCATCATCCCTGGCCCTACAGTTTTCAGCAACGACTCATGTCATAATGTGTCAACATAAATTACTAACTCTTAGGAGGAAAATACGAGTAGGACCTTGGGTTGCTGGGGACCTGCGGCAGTAATGGAAAGCATCGTGACGGCTATGGACTATATGAGCATTGTTGTGGATCGTGCTTGATGTCACCAGACTGTTTAAAGTTTTCCTAGCTTTGACTGACGACTCAGATTTCCAGACTGGTAGAGGATTGAAAGCGCTGGCTAATAAGCCCATGGCGGTTTTCCGGTCTCATTGAGTAGATTTCATTCAGATTGTAGAAACTAGCGGGTTTATTGTGTGCGGAGAGAGACTGATTCGTGTGCATTCTCGTCCATCTTGTATACAACATACTAGGAAATTCGTCGGAATCTGGAGCTTCGTTTAAGTTTAGCGATTTCAGCCATTTTTCCACAGTTCGTGATTTACATTTATTCAGTGCTGTGCTCCAGACGTATATTCGCAGAAGAAACAGAAGCACAATTTCAAACAGCCAAGATCGCTATTGTTTAGCATTTATCATGATGACCTGTTTCAGCAAACTGTGTTTCCATCATCAGATCTTCTGCAGTATATTTCACTGAATCTTGATCAAATACATATTATATCGCGTCATATCGTAGAGTAATACTTCACGAACATGAAATAATAGTATATATCTTTTCATGAAGTATCGTTTTGTCATATGACGCGGTATGATGTTTAGTTGTGTGATGTAAAGCGGTATAATATGCATTCGATCACGACTCAGTGAAATGCACTGCAGAAGGTCTGATGATGGCAATGTAGTTTGCTGAAACCGGTCATCACAATAAATGCTGTACAGCAGGGATTCTAACCTGATAATGTCAAGCATATACACCGATGAGCCAAAGCATTATGACCAACTGCTTAATAGCTCGTTTCTCCGTCTTTGGAACGAAATACATCACTGATTCTGTGTGTCAGGGATCCGGCAATTTGCTGGTAGGTTTGTGGAGATATGTGGCATTAGATGTGTACGCACAGGTCGTGTAATTCGCGTTAATATGGGCCGCTGATCTGCGTACGCGGTGGGGGCGCCAGATAGTGGCCGAGATGGATTTCATAGGATTTACATCAGGCGAGTTTGGTCACCGAGACTCGAACTTGTAGCACGGTTCTGGCTCCGAGACACTGCTGAAGGATGACATCACCGACGGGAAAGACATCAAGAATGAAGGGACGCAGGTGGTTCGCAGCTATCAGCGTGTCATCGATTACTACCACAGGTCCCATTCAAGCGCAGGAGAATGTCTCCCACAGCATGATACTGCTCGCACCAGCCTACGTCCGAGGCGCGCTGCACGTTTCCAGATGCCGTTCACCTCGTTTGTGGAGACGACCGGCGACCTAGTGTAGCACAGAGCCGACACGTTTCCATTGATGAATGGTCGAATCCAGATGGTCCCGTGCCCACTGCAGTCGTAACTGACGATGTCGTCGTTAATGTACGGTTAACGTTTGCTCCCAAACACTTGTACGTGCGCCAGAATTGTTCCCTTTCTGCAGATGCCACAGATCACCATCTGACCTAATTTCCAGAACAAACGAGCCTCCGAACCCTACATTCTGTGGAGAGTCGTGGACGTCCAACCATTTAGCACCTCTTGGTAGTTTCACTGTCCTACCTCTTTCCGTAGATGCTCGCAACAGTAGCACGTGAACATTCTACATCTACATGATTACTCTGCAATTCGCATTTAAGTGCTTGGCAGAGGGTTCATCGAACCACAATCATACTATCTCTCTACCATTCCACTCCGGAACAGCGCGCGGGAAAAACGAACACCTAAACCTTTCTGTTCGAGCTCTGATCTCTCTTATTTTATTTTGATGATCGTTCCTACCTATGTAGGTTGGGCTCAACAAAATATTTTCGCATTCGGAAGAGAAAGTTGGTGACTGAAATTTCGTAAATAGATCTCGCCGCGACGAAAAACGTCTTTGATTTAATTACTTCCATCCAAACTCTCGTATCATATCTGCCACACTCTCTCCCCTATTACCTGATAATACAAAACGAACTGCCCTTTTTTGCACCTTTTCGATGTCCTCCGTCAATCCCACCTGGTAAGGATCCCACACCGCGCAGCATTATTCTAACAGAGGACGAACGAGTGTAGTGTAAGCTGTCTCTTTAGTGGACTTATTGCATCTTCTAAGTGTCCTGCCAATGAAACGCAACCTTTGGCTCGCCTTCCCCACAATATTATCTATGTGGTCTTTCCAACTGAAGTTGTTCGTAATTTTAACACCCAGGTACTTTAGTTGAATTGACAGCCTTGAGAACTGTACTATTTATCGAGTAATCGAATTCCAACGTATTTCTTTTGGAACTCATGTGGATCACCTCACACTTTTCGTTATTTAGCGTCAACTGCCACCTGCCACCCCATACAGCAATCTTTTCTAAATCACTTTCCAACTGACACTAGTCTTCGGATGGCCTTACTAGACGGCAAATTACAGTATCATCTGCGAACAACCTAAGAGAACTGCTCAGATTGTCACCCAGGTCATTTATATAGATCAGGAACAGCAGAGGTCCCAGGACGCTTCCCTGGGGAACACCTGATATCACTTCAGTTTTACTCGATGATTTGCCGTCTATTACTACGAACTGCGACCTTCGTGACAGGAAATCACGAATCCAGTCACACAACTGAGGCGATACCCCATAGGCCCGCAGCTTGATTAGAAGTCGCTTGTGAGGAACGGTGTCAAAAGCTTTCCTGAAATCTAGAAATACGGAATCAACTTGAGATCCCCTGTCGATAGCGGCCATTACTTCGTGCGAATAAAGAGCTAGCTGCGTTGCACAAGAACGATGTTTTCTGAAACCATGCTGATTACGTATCAATAGACCGTTCCCTTCGAGGTGATTCATAATGTTTGAATACAGTAAATGCTCCAAAACCCTACTGCAAACCGACGTCAATGAAATAGGTCTGTAGTTCGATGGATTACTCCTACTACCCTTCTTAAACACTGGTGCGACCTGCGCAAGTTTCCAATCTGTAGGTACTGATCTATTGGTGAGCGAGCGGTTGTATATGATTGCTAAATAGGGAGCTATTGTATCAGCGTAATCTGAAAGGAACCTAATCGGTATACAATCTGGACCTGAAGACTTGCCCGTATCAAGCGATTTGAGTTGCTTCGCAACCCCTAAGGTATCTACTTCTAAGGAACTCATGCTAGCAGCTGTTCGTGTTTCAAATTCTGGAATGTTCAATTCATCTTCGCTGGTGAAGGAATTTCGGAAAACTGCGTTCAATAACTCCGCTTTAGCGGCACAGTCGTCGGTAACAGTACCATCGGCACTGCGCAGCGAAGGTATTGACCGCGTCTTGCCGCCTGTGTACTTTACATACGACCAGAATTTCTTCGGATTTTCTACCAAATTTCGAGACAATGTTTCGTTGTGGAACCTATTAAAGGCATTCGACAAGCTTTGCGTGATAATAATCTGCCCTTCGTCAAAGTCGCTTGTCTCAGTGAATTTCCCCATTTGCAGCCCATATCTTCCCTAGGGTCATCCCTCGTCCGTGCTCCGCTCAGATACTTTTGCTACCGCGTCACGTGCCCGCGAGACCACCAGGCGGCATCCAGTGTCGCCGTAGGCGGTGGTCGTAATGTTTCGGCTCATTAGTGTATAAGTCTCAGAAGAGCTATGTTTGGTACAAGTGTACTTCGTTTGGCAGAAAGTCCTGTCATTTCCTTCACTAGTCTGCTTCTTACTTTCTCCTCGATTCGTCCAGCATGAGCTCTTTTCAGAATGAGATTTTCACTCTGCAGCGGAGTGTGCGCTGATATGAAACTTCCTGGCAGATGAAAACTGTGTGCCGGACCGAGACTCGAACTCGGGACCTTTGCCTTTCGCGGGCAAGTGCTCTACCAACTGAGCTACCCAAGCACGACTCACGCCCCGTCCTCACAGCTTTACTTCTGCCAGTATCTCGTCTCGAACTCGGGACCTTTGCCTTTCGCGGGCAAGTGAGTCGTGCTTGCGTAGCTCAGTTGGTAGAGCATTTGCCCGCGAAAGCAAAGGTCCCGAGTTCGAGTCTCGGTCCGGCACACAGTTTTAATCTGCCAGGAAGTTTCATGAATTCTTTTGCTTCCAAGGTACTAGGATTCCTTCAGGATTCGTCTGTTAAGTGGTCCGCGAGAGTATTATTAAGCTCCACAGCTCCTCAGTACTTTCATCTTTCTTTGATTCACTCTCCGTGTATACTGATGAGCCAAAATATTATGACCATTGCTCGTCGCGACACTGACTGCTATCTGGTAGTGTTGGGGGTTCATGACGCTGTGAGGAAAGTATGTAGGCAGAGCTGAGACGAGTGGGAAATCATTCTAGCGACGATACTGGACGAAAATGGTGAAATCTGTAGCCGTAAGCATCGTTATGGCCAGGCGCCTTGCAACTATCCGCTCGGAAATGGTGAAGCTGGTCAACTGTTCTCGTGCTACCGGTGTGAACATCTATGGAAAGTGGTAAAACTATGGTGAAACAATGTGTAAAGGATAAGTGTTGGACGTTCACAGTGAAAGATATCAAAATAAATAAAAATGTGACCTGAAGTACTCTGTTTCTGATTGTAAGATCTGAGCTGCAATAATAAATCAATTGCCGTAATATGAAAGCAAAAGTGCACTCTAATAATAATCATTTGTAATGGAAAGGGAAGTCTTTCATACTGTAAAAGCTAGCAATCTGACTGCAAGAATTTTGAACAGTATAAACTGCCTGAATAATTAACTTGGACATGTAACCTAGAGTCATTGGCTTTGCAAAATTTGTTCACAAAAACTGTCTCCGAATAAGTTAGCCCTGATTGAATAAATAAAAAAATCGCAGTCACTTCTCCTTACCTCTATTCTGCACAAATCTGGACAAAGCGTTGCAGTACTGCTCTGTTTTGCGCGGCGCTATGCTAAAGCTGCAAATTACTGTATCTACGTAGACAAACTCGAGCGGTGCAATGAGTTCTCTGTTAATTGCAACTCAAACTGTTTTTCGATCAGACTTGATAGGATTATCCATTAAAAGAATTTTAATAGAAAAGTTGGTAAGAAAATGAAATATGCGCAAAAATGACAACACTATGTTTTTTGTGTAATGAGAAAAAGTGTTCAAAGCAGATTTTAAATTTAATGAACTTCACAACATCCAAACAATACAATTTCCTATCTCTCAAATCTAACAACTTTCAGTACAATAACAAAGTTAGTTCGATGGCGCAGCAATAGCGCAAAATAATTCCATTCTTGTATTTACCTGATATTCCATTAGATTTCTTCCTTCACACATCAGTTTCGTAATCATGTTGATTGAACAAAAAGATATATGTTAATCATAATAATGCCATAGCTTCCTCGCTAACACTGCTTAAAATTATCAGCTTTGCTCTAACACAATTGAACTTCGACTCCCTGTCTCCACCAAAGCTAAACGGAGTCTGCTCCCCTGCACAGCTCAAAGATCTACATCTACATGGATACTCTGCAAATCACATTTAAGTGCCTGACAGAGGGTTCCTCGAACCACCTTCACAATTCTCTATTATTCCAATCTCGTGTAGCGTGCGGAAAGAATGAACACCTATATCTTTCTGTACGAGCTTTGATTTCCCTTATTTTATCGTGGTCATCGTTTCTCCCTATTTAGGTCGGTGTCAACAAAATATTTTCGCATTCGGAGGAGAAAGTTGGTGATTGGAATTTCGTGAGAAGATTCCGTCGCAACGAAAAACGCCTTTCTTTTCATGATTTCCAGCCCAAATCCTGCATCATTTCTGTGACACTCTCTCCCATATATTTCGCAATAATACAAAACGTGCTGCCTTTCTTTGAACTTTTTCAATGTACTACGTCAGTCCTATCTGGTAAGGATACCACACTGCGCAGCTGTATTCTAAAAGAGGACGGACAAGTGTAGTGTAGGCAGTCTCCTTAGTAGGTCTGTTACATTTTCTAAGTGTCCTGCCAATAAAATGCAGCCTTTGGTTAGCCTTCGCCACAAAATTCTCTGTGTGTTCTTTCCAATTTAAGTTGTTCGTAATTGTAATAACTAGGTATTTAGTTGAATTTACGGCTTTTAGATTAGACTGATTTATCGTGTAACCGAAGTTTAACGAGTTCCTTTTAGCACTCATGTGGATGACCTCACACTGTTCGTTATTTAGGGTCAACTGCCACTTTCCGCACCATTCAGATTTTTTTTCTAAATCGTTTTTCAGTTTGTTTTGATCTTCTGATGACTTTATTAGTTGATAAACGATAGCGTCATCTGCAAACAACCGAAGACGGCTGCTCAGATTGTCTCCCAAATCGTTTATATAGATAAGGGCGTTCATATAGATAAGGAACAGCAAAGGGTCTATAGCGCTACCTTGGGGATGTTACCTTAACTTCCGCGATACAGCTTACTACATCGCTGCTCGCTCACGATCTATTCAGATACCAAAAATTCAGATACCAAAATTATACAAGCACCTATCAACGGCTCACCAAAGAACACGAAGATAGGAGACTTGGTCGCTTTGTAAAGCAGGATTGGCAGCGACCTGCGGCACAGCTGACGACGCAGTACAATGCTGGTGCAGGCACAGCACACTGTTCTGCCCAAACTGTTAAACAGGGGTCTCTGCAGAAGATGACCCGTACGTGAATTCGTGTTGACACAACGTCATTGTCAATTACTATTGCAGTGGGCATGATGTAATCGAGTGGAATCGTGGATAAACGAGAACTTGTCACCCGATCGGATGAATCACGTTTCTTGTTACATCATATAATGACACATTCCGACGCAGAGCGATACAATAATTTAAAGTCTGAACCAAAGATTAAATTGAGAGGAATGTAGAATATAATCTCTGTAATGTTCATATTGGATTCTCTTTTGTTTCATACCCCAACAAGGAGTTAAGATACGCTTTCGATTGTTACCTTGTAGAGGATGGACGTAAATTTTGGTGTGTGCTGAAAGGCAGCCATCTAGTTAGTATTTATGGTTTGTGCGACGAGCAGAACAAGTCTTATTGTCTTGTCAATAAAAATAGTAAAAAGTATCTACTTTTTACGAGAATTATTTAAAGCGACGTAGCATTGTATTCCTTTGTTTCCACTGTCTTCGTGAAGGAAACCAATGCCGACTTAGGAAGATACACACGGTCAACAAAGAGAACATCTATGGCGACTAATGAATTAATATTGTGTCAGAAGGACTAATTATACGTCTAAGGTGAGAACTCTGAATAAATCAACAATTGTGGTCTTCAGTCCTGAGACTTGTTTGATGCAGCTCTCCATGCTACTCTATCCTGTGCAAGCTTCTTCATCTCTCATTACCTACTGCAACCTACATCCTTCTGAATATGCTTAGTGTATTCATCTCTTGGGCTCCCTCTACGATTTTTACCCTCCATACTGCCCTCCAGTACTAAATTGGTGATCCCTTGATGCCTCAGAACATGTCCTACCAACCGATCCCTTTTTCTAGTCAAGTTGTGCCACAAAGTCCTCTTCTCCCCAATTCTATTCAATACCTCCTCATTAGTTATGTGATCTACTCACCTAATCTTCAGCATTCTTCTGTAGCACCTCATTTCGAAAGCTTCTATTCTCTTCTTGTCTAAACTATTTATCGTCCATGTTTCACTTCTATACATGGCTACACCCCATACAAATACTTTCAGAAACGACTTCCTGACACTTAAATCTATACTCGATGTTAACAAATTTCTCTTCTTCGGAAACGCTTTCCTTGCCATTGCCAGTTTACATTTTATATCTTCTCTACTTCCACCATCATCAGTTATTTTGCTCCCCAAATAGCAAAACTCCTTTACTACTTTACGTCTCATTTCATAATCAAATTTCCTCAGCATCACCCGACTTAATCCGGCAACATTCCATTATTCTCGTTTTGGTTTTGTTGATGTACATCTTATATCCTCGTTTCAAGACACTGTCCATTTCGTTCAACTGCTCTTCCAAGTCCTTTGCTGTTTCTGACAGAATTACAATGTCATCGGCGAACCTCAAAGTTTTTATTTCTTCTCCATGGATTTTAATACCTACTCCGAATTTTTCTTTTGTTTCCTTTACTACTTGCTCAGCATACAGATTGAATAACATCGGGAAGAGGCTAAACCCTGTCTCACTCTGTTCCCAACCACTGCTTCCCTTTCATGATCCTCGACTCTTATAACTGCCATCTGGTTACTGTACAAATTGTAAATAGCCTTTCGCTTCCTGTATTTTAGCCCTGCCACTTTTAGAATTTGAAAGAGAGTATTCCAGTCAACATTGTGAAAAGCTTTCCCTAAGTCTACAAATGCTAGAAACGTAGGTTTGCCTTTCCTTAACCTTTCTTCTAAGATAAGTCGTAAGGTCAGTATTGCCTCAAGTGTTCCAACATTTCTACGGAATCCAAACTGATCTTCCCCGAGGTCGGCTTCTATCACTTTTTCCATTCGTCTGTAAAGATTTCGCGTTAGTATTTTGCAGCTGTGACTTATTAAACTGATAGGTCGGTAATTTTCGCATCTGTCAACACCTGCTTTCTTTGGGATTGGAATTATTATATTCTTCTTGAAGTCTGAGGATATTTCGCCTGTCTCGTACATCTTGCTCACCAGATGGTAGAGTTTTGTCAGGACTGGCTCTTCCAAGGCTGTCAATAGTTCTAATGGAATGTTGTCTACTCCCGGGGCCTTGTTTCGACTCAGGTCTTTCAGTGCTCCGTCAAACTCTTCACGCAGTATCGTATCTCCCATTTCATCTTCATCTATATGCTCCTCCATTTCCATAATATTGTGCTCAAGTACATCGCCCAATGACGTAGAATTCAAAAATATTGTTAATCGTAATTGTAAATTATATTACAGGCATATTTCATGGAGCACTGAATTTGTCCGCATTCAAGGCGGTCAGTACAGTCTGTAAAGAAGCCTTTCAAAAATTCTAAAGTGAAAGTTCCATATCCATCATTTTTTCTCTTTTCAAAATATCAATAAATTTAATTTTTTTATTTATTTCGTCACAATCTGGTTGGTGTTCGTGTTCGGATGCGCCGTCATGCAGACGAACGGCTCTCATAACATACACCGCGCCAAGTACACAGACAGATAGTGGCAGTGTCATGCTATGGGGGCGTTCACCTGGGTTTGCATGGGACCTGTGGCAGCAATCGAAGGCATCGTGGATTGCGTGACCGTTGTTGTGGATCACCGGATCACTTTACGCTTCATGTCTTCCTCCATGAAGACGGCATCTTCCAGCAGGATAACTGTCCGTGTCAAAAGGCCAGAATCGCGCTACATTGTTTGTGGAGCATGATAGTGAACTGACGTTCATGTCTTGGCCACCACATTCGCCTAATCTCAGACTGACAGAACGCAATTGAAGCGCTACTGGACGGTAGCTTCATGAACACAAGCCACCGGCGCGTAATTTACGGTAACTGCATGACCGGTCCGCAGATATTTGATATTACATACCTCCGGAAATCTACCAAGATCTAGCTGAACCCAAGACATTCAGCATCGCTGTTGTTTTGCGTTGCAAAGGTGGCCATAATGTTCTGCATCAGTGCATATTCTATGCTTACTGGAACGTTCATCCTATACCTCTTGAGGAGGGAAATGTTATCACCGAATCTTATCACTGATATCCTTTCATCTAGAAGTTTAATTCTATTGCTTAACGTTTCCCTGACTTCTTTCATTGCTTCTTGGGGCTCTTGATTTAACAGTGTATTGTTCCCTCTTTGTTCTTGTACAAACTGATTACCCGTCGTTTCCTTTAGCGTATACTTGTTTTCTGAAGGATTTAGAACATGATAGTAAAATGTAGACTTTCACGGCCGGAAATATCATGTCCATTATAATTATCCGGGCTGTTATGCCGTGGTCGGTTGATGAATTCTGTGTCGATTCCCAACGTTTCGTCTCCGACTGCGGGAGACATCTTCAAGAGGGTCAGTAGCTCGATGGAAGGTCCAACACACCCACTCGCTCGCTACTGACTGCCGCTAAATTCCGTGTTCGCGCGCTCCCGCGCCGCGGCGTGACGTCACGTGTTTTGAAAACGTCACTGCAATTGGCCGCTGTCCGTTGCCGTCGATCGCCGTTGCCATCACCCAGTAGTGGACGGGTGGTACACATCTCCTTTTACACCGGCATCCATATACCGTTTAATTTCACGCCCTCCTCCTTTCGGTTGAAATTATTTGGGTGTTTAGCGATTTCGATTACCTCCCTGTAGAGCCTTTAGTAATATCCGCTTGTGGCTGCTAGTACTTGCGTCTCCTCGAAACGAATATTGTGGTTCCCTGGCTGGAAAGCATGCTCCACAACAGCTGATCGTTCCGTTTCTTCTCTTACGAATCGACACAGAATTCATCAACAGACCACGGCATAACAGCCCGGATAATTATAATGGACACGATTTAGAGCATGTTATCCCACTTTACATTGTGAAATGTCTTTTCTAGATCGACAGTAGCTACGAAAATGTCTTGATCTTTTTACAGCCGTGCTTCCATTCCATTGTGAGAACTATCTCTCTCGTACCTTTACCTCTCATAAAGCCGAACTGAACGGCATCTGATACATCCTAGATCTTGTTTTCCATTCTGCTGTGTGTTTTTCTTGCCTGCAACTTGGACTCATGATCTGTCAAGATGATTGTGCTGCAGTTTCGCAGTCGACTACTTGTTGCTGTCTTCGGGATAGTGAGATGATATTCTTTCGAAAGACCGATGGTATGTCTCCAGTATCTAACTTGCATAATCGTCTGGATGCTACTTTCCCCAACGATTATAGAAATTCTACAGGAATCTCATATGTCTCTTTCTGCCTTCTTTCATTGTCATTCTTTCAAGGTTCTGTCAGATTGATTCAAATACTGAGTACCCATTTTTCTCCAAATCGACACATACTTAATCTTCTATCAAGTTATCAGACAATTCTTCCCCCTCACAGAGACTTTCAATGTCCATGATTTTCATTTTTTTAAAGGAACGTATTCTTTTTCATTCTTTGTTTCTGAGATATGCACATGAGACGTTCCAAAGATTCTAAGGGTGAGTAATGAGAATAATACGCACATTACATTTTGTTGAAGGTTTCTTCAAATTCATTTTCAAGAGGCGTACATTCAGACTGCCCCGTGTCTCATTACCATCCCACTGCGTTGAACGTGACAAGATTCGGTTTCTCGCCGTGCACTGAATATCTGGTACAGTCAGTCAATCGACTCTGCTAGCTATTGGACTAATTTACACAACACTCGTGACGCGCCGACCAGAAAAAGAAAATGCAAGGCTCGTTAAATCAGGGGAACACACAATTGCGCAACTGCTTCTGATGGACCTATCCACTGTTCCCCAAAGTCCAAAGTTAATGAATTCATCGACACTACTTGTATCTCATAGAAATTACTCAAGGAAGCTAAAACCAAGCAAACTGAAGACAGAAGTTGAAACAATTCAATTTCCAGAATGAATCTTTCACTCTGCAGTGCGGAGTATGAGTCGTTTTGAAATCCACGCCAGGACTCGAACTCAAGAGTCCTTTCCTGTGATGCGTAATGCTATCCGGTTGAGGTATGCAGACATAACATACGAGTGGACCTCACAGCCTCACTTCAAAGGAGACACTTACTGGCAGAAGTGAACCTATGAGAACCGGGAATGAGTCGTGTCTGGATAGCTCCGCCGATACCGGTATTTCTACAGTAGTGTGCGATATCACCCACGAGTTTAATTCTTTTACAGTTGTCAACACCTTTGACCAATACTGACACAGATTCCGATTCATTTATTTTCCGATGATTCCTGGTCCTGATAACCAACGGCATGTGTGGACATGTAATACGATTTTCCCATGACTCTGGTATAGACTTCACGTACCTGAAATGCGCGAAGGGCGATGACGTCATGACTGTTAAATGATTAGAGTCCTGGTACTTTTTCTACTTTAGGACCATGTACTAGAGCAACAGTCACCCAGCCTTTGCCATGCTGTGCGGCACCTTTATTCGTTAGTCCGGCACACAGTTGTAGTCTGCCCTGATGTTTAATGCAAACTACTGGCCACGTATAAAATAATAATATTTTCAAATAATGGTTCTGAGCACTATGGGACTTAACATCTGTGGTCATCAGTCCCCTAGAACTTATAACTACTTAAACCTAATGAACCTAAGGACATCACACACATCCATGCCCGAGGCAGGATTCGAACCTGCGACCGTAACGGTCACGCGGTTCCAGACTGTAGCTATCAGGGCTCTGGCATTGTTTACACTGACGGTTCGATGGTTGCTGGTCGTGTCGGTTATGCGCTAACTCTAGGGGACCATTCCGAACAACGTTCCTTGCCGGCTGGCTGCAGCGTTTGCACTGCTGAGCTGGTCGCCATCTTTCGTGCCCTAGAGTATATCCGCTCCTGCTCAGGTGAGTCCTTCGTGATCTGTAGCGATTCCCTGAGCGGTTTACGAGCTCTCGACCAGTGTTTCCCTCGTTCCTGTCTGGTGATGGCTATCCAGGAGTCCCTGCGTACTCTTGCCTGTTGCGGCCGCTCTGTGGTCTTCGTGTGGACCCCAGGCCATGTTGGGATACCCGGCAATGAGAATGTTGACCGCCTGGCGAAAGAGGCCACCAGTGCACCATCTCTGGACATTGGCCTCCCGGAGACAGATTTGCGGGCGTTCCTATGCAGCACAATTCTAGACCTTTGGGACACTGAATGGCGCGCCCTGCCTTCACGAAACAAACTTCGGACCATCAAGGAGCCTACCGGTGTGTGGCGCTCCTCCTTGCGGGTCTCTCGCAAGGAGTCTGTTGTCCTCTGCCGGCTGCGCATTGGGCACACATGGACGACGCACGGCCACCTATTGCGATGTGAGGACCCACCTTTATGTCGCTGCGACTCCGTTTTGACAGTGGTCCACATTTTATTGGATTGTCCACTTTTAGCTGTGCTCAGGCAGTCGTTCGCACTTCCTGACACGCTCCCTGCCATTTTAACAGATAACTCTGATATGGCTGACGTAGTTTTACGTTTTATTCGGGCAGGGGTTTTTTATCATTTAATCTGAGTGTTTCTGTTTTATTTTATTGTTTTGTGTTGATTCTGGCCTTTGGTCTACTTTTTTTATTTCTATGGTCGGCCAACCACCGTCAACATCTGTGTGATTTTAGTTCGTTTTGTCTGGTCTTTGCCTAAGTTTCTCTTGTTCTGTGTCGTCTGTGATCTATTCTGTTCATCGTTTTTATTCTCTGTGGGTGTTTTTAGAATTTGGAAAAAGGGACCGATGACCGTAGCAGTCTGGTCCCTTTAATCCCAAAAACCAACCAACCAACCAGACTGTAGCGCCTAGAACCGCACAGCCACACCGGCCGGATGGCCACGTATAGTATACAAATAAAACTGCATCCCAAGTATTGAGTGCTCACTTACTTGCTGACATCTTCTTCATTAAGCAGATGTAAAAGTGGTACAGCAGTAATTTACTGAAAGGATAACAGGAACGTGATGGGGAGGCGACGCAAATACTGTGAGGAGGAAAGCATTGGCTATGTTTTATTCACCAGATGAGTGCTGGTTCAGCTGTATTTCTCAACAGTTTCGACGCCCACCTTTCCGATGTTGAGCGTAGCTGAGTGATGCCGGCGCGGTGGCTCAGCGCGTTCGACCAGAAAAAAAACTGAGTAAAGGAATCAACGATCGACTTCAAAGGATGTCGTGTGACGTCCGCCCCGACCAACCGCAGCGAACGATACCGAAAAAAAGTGGTAACGTGCTTGCCTCCCACGCACTGGGCCCGGGTTCGATTCCCGGCCGGGCTGGAGATTTTCTCCGCTCAGGGACTCGATGTTGTGTTGTCCTCACCATCGGCCGCAAGTCGCTCAATGTGGCGTGGACTGAAATAAGACTTCTACTTGGCGACCGAACCCGAATGGGACATCCCAACCAACCAACAATGCCATGCGATCATTTCAGTGTCGCAATTTTTTTTTATTAGGCTGTGGTATATACTTTTCATTTGTAATATGAATGTAGAATTTTAGAACATGTTTTTTGCTCGAGTATCATGTCGTTTTTGGAAACCCAGAATCTACTATGTAGGAATCAACATGGATTCCGGAAACAGCGATCGTGTGAGACCCAACTCGCTTTATTTGTTCATGAGACCCAGAAAATATTAGATACAGGCTCCCAGGTAGATGCTATTTTTCTTGACTTCCGGAAGGCGTTCGATACAGTTCCGCGCTGTCGCCTGATAAACAAAGTAAGAGCCTACGGAATATGAGACCAGCTGTGTGGCTGGATTGAAGAGTTTTTAGCAAACAGAACACAGCATGTTGATCTCAATGGAGAGACGTCTACAGACGTTTAAGTAACCTCTGGCGTGCCACAGCGGAGTGTTATGGGACCATTGCTTTTCACAATATATATTAATGACCTAGTAGATAGTGTCGGAAGTTCCATGCGGCTTTTCGCGGATGATGCTGTAGTATACAGAGAAGTTGCAGCATTAGAAAATTGTAGCGAAATGCAGGAAGATCTGTAGCGGATAGGCACTTGGTGCAGGGAGTGGCAACTGACCCTTAACATAGACAAATGTAATGTCTTGCGAATACATAGAAAGAAGGATCCTTTATTGTATGATTATATGATAGCGGAACAAACACTGGTAGCAGTTACTTCTGTAAAATATCTGGGAGTATGCGTGCGGAACGATTTGAAGTGGAATGATCATATAAAATTAATTGTTGGTAAGGCGGGTACCAGGTTGAGATTCATTGGGAGAGTGCTTAGAAAATGTAGTCCATCAACAAAGGAGGTGGCTTACAAAACACTCGTTCGACCTATACTTGAGTATTGCTCATCAGTGTGGGATCCGTACCAGATCGGTTTGACGGAGGAGAGAGAGAAGATCCAAAGAAGAGCGGCGCGTTTCGTCACAGGGTTATTTGGTAACCGTGATAGCGTTACGGAGATGTTTAATAAACTCAAGTGGCAGACTCTGCAAGAGAGGCGCACTGCATCGCGGTGTAGCTTGCTCGCCAGGTTTCGAGAGGGTGCGTTTCTGGATGAGCTATCGAATATATTGCTTCCCCCTACTTATACCTCCCGAGGAGATCACGAATGTAAAATTAGAGAGATTAGAGCGCGCACGGAGGCTTTCAGACAGTCGTTCCTCCCGCGAACCATACGCGACTGGAACAGGAAAGGGAGGTAATGACAGTGGCACGTAAAGTGCCCTCCGCCACACACCGTTGGGTGGCTTGCGGAGTATAAATGTAGATGTAGATACCATAACTAAATTTTTGTTTCAGATTGCCAAGAGTAACAAACGTTGAATAGTAAACAAAAACGCTGGAAAATGCTGGGAACGCCATCATGATGAAACCAGAGTGTGTTGCAGGTACTGTGCCCAGCCACTCCTTAGGCAGAAACTGATCGAAACCGCTCCATTTATGTGGAATGCCAGACCTGTAGGCCCTACAAGACGCTTACTAATTAGTCTAGATGTTATGTTCACGAAAAACAGCGATCGTATGTTGGTTCCCACAATCACAGATAAAAGATACAGGTGAAGCAGACCTACGAAAAACGCGTGTGTATGATGGCAGTACTATTCCTACCGATTTTCTGACCCAATCGCCGAACAAGATCATCCGTTGACAAATGCTTCCTTACCGGCCGCAGTGGCCGAGCGGTTCTAGGCGCTTCAGTCTGGAACCGCGCGAACGCTACGGTCGCAGGTTCGAATCCTGCCTCGGGCATGGATGTGTGTGATGTCCTTAGGTTAGTTAGGTTTAAGTAGTTCTAAGTTCTAGGGGACTGATGACCTCAGATGGTAAGTCCCATAGTGCTCAGAGCCAAATGCTTCCTCCTCTGACCGCCTGAATCACACACGTCCTGCTTCAAAGGTCCTGCACCATTGTCACGCTTTGCTGTCACACGGGACCGTTGCGATATGTTGGCTTTACGAAATCAGGTGGAACTCCTCAGCATTAAGAAGCGGAATGACAGCACGCACTACAAACTTGGTGGGTGACTCTATTGCTCTACGCGTCTTCACGTGCTGACTGTCTGTTCAGAACTGAAAAGTGTGACATCATGTGAGCGACGGGCATACTAGAGACACTGCACACATTTGTGGAAAGTTCAATCTGATCCTCGCTATTTTTTATTTAATAAAAAGACTTTGTATATTTATACCGATGTCGTCGCACTGACTGTGTGAATACATGTCTTGCTGCAAACAAACCCTTCTTGACTCAAGGTACGAGACGCAGCTGTTCGGACCAGCACGACCGACTGAATAATACGTATAGCCTTTCGGACACTGCTCTCTTGGGGACTTTGAGATCATGTGTGGCGTTGAGTATGGCCCTGCTTTATCTCCCAGTTCCACATTCGCGTGCCAGCCGAGAGATCGTGTCTAGCTTAGCAGCAATATCGCAGAACGATTACTCGTTTTATCGACAGGCAGCGATCCTGCCATACCGAATTCTGACACATGCTGGTTGCGGTTTCTCCTTCTGACACGTGGCATAACAACTTGTCATAAACAACCGATTATTTAAATGCGTTTCCTGATCGAGGAAACCGCTGCGTAATCTTTCCTTTTACACGGAATGTCGATGGCGCTACTCGTACCTGCTTCGTGCAATTGCGTTCAAATGTTAATCATTTGCATACCCACGGGAGTAGCACACTTCATGCGACGTTTGTCACATGGTGTCTTCATGTTGCTGCAACTTTAATGGCCACAATTGTATTTCGGGAGCTTCACATTACTCTATCGTGTATACGCCGACAAAATCTACGTATATGTTAGCGCGAGTGCTATGAATATCAATTGTGGTCCATCAGATATTAACGACGCTGTTTGTTTGTAATACATGCGTGCATTCCCTTCACGTGTTTAAGCCAAGTATTACGCATATTTTTGCCAATCGGGAATGCTCAGTAGCAGCAAGGCTACATGTACATTTGACCATTAAGCGTCATATATGTATAGGAAACGAGAGAAGTGTCCTTATTGGCTGAGGGAGAAAGGGGAGTTGTCTCTCTTGTCCTTCGGGAAGACAGGGCGAGTGAGTCGCGAGGAGCCACGCAAAACGCACGGTCGAGTAACCGGGGCGGCTCTAAGAGAACGGTCGTGAGTACATATTTCAACTTTTAAACAAGAATATAAAGTGAAGTTATTAGATATCAGAACGCCGCGTTTCGTGGGCAGTGTCTATCATTAGTAAGTAAAGTCAGAAAACTGTTCAAAAATGGCTCTGAGCACTATGGGACTCAACTGCTGAGGTCATTAGTCCCCTAGAACTTAGAACTAGTTAAACCTAACTAACCTATGGACATCACAAACATCCATGCCCGAGGCAGGATTCGAACCTGCGACCGTAGCGGTCTTGCGGTTCCAGACTGCAGCGCCTTTAACCGCACGGCCACTTCGGCCGGCCTCAGAAAACTGTGTTAATGTGTTGTAAAGGATCGAATATAACGGCGTAGCCCAGAGCCACCATATTGCAAATTCTGATTCTGTGACGTGTGTGACAAAGCAATTTCTGTATTAAAACAAGTATAGTACAAACATTGTTGACAATTAACAACTGGCACCCCTAAACACTCCACTTCAGCAGGATCACCACCTACATGGAACCTGGCGACTGAGCGCTACTACTGTGCGACGAGGGGCTTACCGAGGCAGCAAGACAGCAGGTTAGTGATACCGCCCAGAGAAGTACTTCCTTCTCGCTACAGTGTCAATGAGGGTGTTGTATGTTCACTTTCATAATGGATATTCAGCACAAAACTGCGATTGAAACTGAACTGTAAGATTTTAGTTGTGATCCTTGCAATAGTACGATTCCATACACAGCAAACTGTTCCGTGAATCAGTTTGTACCGTCAACCTCATTGACGGTGACCACTTACAGGCGTCTCTACTGGAAAACAGCAGACTCTCAGGGCGTTCAAGAAACCCCTATCGCCTACAGGGAATCTAAAAATTTAGAGTTATATTTCGACATGAAATGAAACACGAATTAGCCCATTCATCAGCCCTCGCTAATTTCTGTTACTGGTATGTTACTTCAGTGCTACATAATTAGCTAAATTGTCAGGCACTGCAGGTAGTCATAATTGCTTGCGTAACATATGTATGTAAACGGTGCTCGGCTAATCATGTCAGTCCTTACGCTCTGTTAACGTAGATGCGACTAGATAAGCATTAGGTGATACTTTCAGACCCACATGTGAAGTACTTTTGAACATGGTTTCCGAAAATTGCCTTGAACAAATACACTTCGCAAAAAATTAAAGGGTTATTCTCTCGAAACTCCGTAATTGTCCCCGTCTGTCCGAATTTTGGCTCGAAGATGCCTACAACCTTCCTGTCTACTGGTGTACCCTGCGCCGTCAGCCTCAAGCTCGGCGAGTCTTCAAAGAACAACATGCAAAATAAATAAATAAAAGAGCCACAACTCAGAAGTTGAAGTGAGATGTAAAGTGCGCTAATGATGTCACATCGGCATCAACGTTCACAGCAATTCTGCCCAACGCCATCGCGGACTTTTCATACTCATTGAAGGTGGTCACAGCCCTTCTTAACCACATTTCACCTCTTCGTCCGAGGCCTCTGTGATGGAGATCAGAACCACGACACCCATCCTTGAAATCTCGTGGTTTTCTTCTGTGTGGCCGTCGCTCAGAATCGACATGAAAAGGCCTCGGGGGTGGCATAAAGGGCGTCAATGAAACTGAAAGATTACCGTCAAACCTCCTTCCCTAGGGACGCCAGATGAAAGTTGGTGTTGTCAAGCCCTGAATGAAAATTGCGCAACGGATAACTGGGGAAGGGAGCTTGTGAGCGCTACCTAGAGAGCGTGCCCTTTCTGTACGATACTAGGCAAGGGGCTGGAGGGCTCACACACAGTCTATATCTTTTATTTTAAATGAATTCCTTTAACTTGACTCCTTTGTGATTTTTAGGGTATCTTAAAGATTGATGACAATTGATTACCTATTTATTTTAAACATTATCACTCGACTTTACAGCGATTGCAGCATTTGTTCCAGTTTACAGATATTACAATTTTACAACTTATAGCTCGGGTATATTATATACTAATCTGCACGCACATTTCTACGGGCAAGACGGAATTGTGTTGGCCAAATGTATACCACCGAAGTCTCCCAATATTTTACATGGGGCATCCACTATGTGAGGAGGATAACGGGCAAACTGGGGACCAGATGCAACACGGGGGGTCAAATTTCCGAAATTAAACGAGAACATTCATTTCCTTACACAATCCGAAGCTGGAAATAAAAGAATTAACGCAAATATTCAAATACCTCTCTGCCACGCGTGAACATCGAGACAGACGCACTGAGGGCACGTCTCCTCACTTACCCGTCTTCTGTAACACTCCCAGAATATGGCGGGCACCCAGAGGTCTTCCTGGGCGCCGGTGGAGGGGATGGTCGAACCACTTGGCCGTGACCAACCTCTCCACCCCAAATCTTGTGACACTGGAACGTCTTTGACTTTTACCTGCCTGTGCTGTCTCTCTGATCCCCTACCCAGGAGTGAGGTTGGCACTACTGTACTACAGAGGTACTTCCCAACTAAGCTTTGGCCACGCTTTACGGAAAGGTGTGAGGAGGATTAGGAAAGTTCATGTGCAGATTCACATTCACGTACAAGAAATGCATAATACACGACACATGAAAATACGTAGTATGAAGCCTGACACATTTCTTTCCATCCGTCCACATGCGTTCTGCTGCACCGTGAATTCACATTCACGTACAGGAAATGCATAATACACGACACATATAAATACGTATTATGAAGTCTGACACATTTCTTTCCACCCGTCCACATGGGTTCTGCTGCACCCGCGGCCGGCCCCGTCGTGCAATAAAATTGGCGGCGGAGCCGCCTGCGTTTGTATTTCCCGGTGCGAGCGAGCAGCGAAACCTGCTGCTTGTGGAGAGGAAACTACTGTACCGTTTCAAAACCACTCCTTCCACTAGGGCGTTGACGCCTATACATTTCGCGGTTGAAATCGATAGTTCACAGTGCGATGAGCAACAAGAAAATATTAAGCTTCTCCATTACGAATATTTTAGAACCCGTGACTGTTAACTGAATGTAACTAAGTTGCATAAAACAGAAATCAGTCACTTTTTTTAAGAAGTATGGCCATACCGTCAAAAGCCAGCGCCCAAAGTTATGCTAAAAATAATGATGTAACGCCCAGAAACTTGAAAAGGTTAGAAAACAGGTTCACGGAATAAAACATAATTATTAAAAAAAGTGACTGGTTGCTTTTTTATGTAACTTATTTTACAACAAGGGGATATTCTTGACAACCTTTGATACTGCTGACACACTCCTTCATCCCTTCTCTAAGGACATTGTGGGGCTTCCTCCCCGCTAAACGAGGTCGCACCACTGTGGAGTACACAACGACTGCAATTTTTGCTATCGCGTACATGTTGGAACAACTAGGACCCGTTCAAAACAATTCGACGAAATTTAAACGTGATCCGAAGCAGAAAAGTTTTTCGCGCCCTATGGCTTGATCACGGGAGGGTCCCACATTGACACATGCATGAACAAAATGACAAAGCGACCCTATAACACCATCCAGTCCGGCAACACATTGGGCGCCATTCATGCACCTGTTAAAAACGTACGTGTCAGAAACTTCGACACAGATTCAGCCACGAAGTTGCTGTAGTGCCTGAGTGTTAGGCAACACCTTCGACATTGTTAGGTGGAGTCTGCCTACCTTCAGACGCTAGCGCAGCAGCAAGGCTGAATTCTATCGAAGTTACTGACAGGTACATTTTTTAAGTGTTCAAAATAGGTGCATGGGTGGCAACGAGGGTATTTCTCACTTGGGTGCTGTTAGAGGGATACCTTGCCAGCTTATTCACGTATGTTTGAATGTCGAAGGTTCCTATTAATAGACACAGAAGGGTGCGAAGAAGAGCGGATGGAAACGCATAAAAACACTTCTCTGCTTCAGATTACGTTCAAATTTCGTTTTGAACGATCCCTAGTTGTCTGACACAGCAGAAATTGCTGTAACATTACACTGCGAAGGGGTGCGATCACGTACAATGGGGATGCGGCACCATAGTATTCATAGAGTAGGGTTGAAATGCACAAGGGGTGGCACCAATCGCTAAATTTGCCAAGAATATCGTCCTGTTGCTCACCACACTGATTGTCGCTTTCGACCGCGAAATGTGTGGGAATCAATGCGCCAAGCGAAGAATGGTTTCATTGCTGCCCTTTGTTTCACGTCTGAGACCTTTTCACATCTGAGACCTTTTCGTGTCGATTCTGAACGGTGGTGTGCCTGAAATGTTTAACTTGACCACCTAAAAGAAAAAGGCGTCAACATAAGAGTGAATAGCATGTAAGAGGGGCTGTAAGGACCGTCTCATCGTGTGACACGCCCACCGTGCGGTTAGGCAGAACCGTGGTGAAATTTGGTGCCAATGTGACGTCAGTAACCCGCCTTAGGCCTCATATGAACTTCTGAGCTCTGGTCTTTTTTTCCCACATGTGTCGGCACCTTGTTGTTTGAAGTGTGACTGAGACCGAGGATGGCGCCACAGGGCTCCACGCTTTCACATCATTATAAAGGAAGGTAGTGACACCTTTGAGCCAAATTTAAAACTTCTGCTTCGCAATGGAAGACAATTACAGGGTTTCGAAAAAGTGATCCTTTGATCTTGTTGCGCAGTGTTGTTAGACAACCCACACACAATGGGAACATTTTAGATCTTGTAGCTACAAACAGACCTGACCTTATCGACAGTGTCAGTACAGGGACAGCAATCAGTGGTCATGATGTCATTATAGCGACAAAGGTTACTAAAATTAATAAATCCATCAAGAAGACTATGAGGCTACTTCTGCTAGAAAATGCAGATAAGCACTTGTCAGTATCCCACATAGACAAACAATGGACATCATTCACTTCTAGTACGACGCACGCAGAGGAATTACGGGCAAAGTTTAAACTGACTGTGAACCACAATGCACAAGACCGACCGTGGTTTAATAATAAAATTCGGAAAGTGCTGAGGAAGGAGAGACTGTTGCTCACTCGGTTCTAAACGTCGTCAGGAAATATTTAGTAGAAATTCGTGTATCCTTAGGAACATGGATGAGCGAAGTATATAACAACTTCCATCGTCATGCCTTAGCGAAAGATCTTGCCGAGAACTAAAGAAAATTCTGGTCATATTTGAAATTACTAAGCGGATCGAAGGCTTCTAGCGAGTCTGGGGTGGCATAGGAGACAGCAGAAGGAAAGATGAAATTTTAATTTTCATGTTCAAGCAATCATTCATGCATGGGGCTTGTACAAACATGCGGTGTATTAACAGTAGCACAGAATTCCGCATGGAGGGCATGGAAATAGGCATCCCTGGCTTAGAGGAGCAACTGAAAGAGTGCAGATGGAATCGCAGTTCTGTTTTACAAACAGTTCTCTGTGGTAATGGTCCATTACTTATTGCGAATCTATTGCCCAGCGCAAAGTCCCAGACGACCGGAAAAAGCGCAGGTGACTATTTCATATAAGACGGATAAAAGAACGGACGCAACATATTACAGGCCAATACCCTTAACATCGATCTGCTGCAGAATTATTGAACACACTCTGTGTTCGAATGCAATAAATTTCCTTGAGGCAGGAAAGCTTCTATCCATAAATCGTCACGGATTTAGAGAGCATCGCCCGTGCTAAACTCCGCATGCCCTTTTCTCAGATGATATTCTGCGATCCATGGATGAGGGCAACAGGCAGATTCCACATTCCTAGATTGCCAGAATGTGTTTGACACTGTGTCACACTGCAGACTGTTGATGAAGGTCGGACATAGGATTATATTCCCAGATTTTCGGCTAGCCAGTGTGGCCGAGCGGTTCTAGGCGCTTCAGTCCGGAACCGCGCTGCTGCTACGGTCGCAGGTTCGAATGCTGCCTCTGGCATGGGTGTGTGTGATGTCCTTAGGTTAGTTAGGTTTAAGTAGTTCTAAGTCTAGGGGACTGATGACCTCAGATGTTAGGTCCCATAGTGCTTAGAGCCATTTGAACCATTTGAACCAGATTTTCTGGTGGCTCGAAAACATCTTAAGTAATAGAAACCAGTACTTGTTCTCGAGGGCGAGTGTTCGTCAGAGATAAGGGTATCATCAAGAGTGCCCAGGGAAATATAATAGGACCGCTGTTACTTTTTTTATATACATAAATGTGGTGTAGGGGTAGCGACTTTGCTTAGTGATCAAAACGTCCTGGGTCCCGTATTCTAACCTCGCCACCGCTTCAGTTTCGAATAAGAGGCATCAGCAATTGCGGCCGATGACTTCCGGCGTAAGAAGTCACCCTTATTCAGCCAACGGCCTTGCCAAAGAGGGCTGAGGAGCAAATAGATGTTCAGGGCATTCTCTTGCCCTTGTGGTGGGAAACTGCCCCTAAAGGCGGAAGAGTCAGTAATGATCAACACATAAGGATGCAGAAGGCAATGGAAACCACTGCATTAAAGACACGTAACGTGTATCCACAGGACATGTGGCCTGTAATTGAAGAAGTGCCATGATGATCTCTCCATTGGCAAAAGATTCCGGAATAGTCCCCCATTCGAATCTCCAGGAGGGGACTCCCAAGGGGGAGGTAACCATGAGAAAAAGATTGAATAATCAACGGAACGAAAACGTTCTACGAGTCGGGGCGTGGAATGTCAGAAGCTTGAAAGTGCTAGGGAAGCTAGAAAATCTGAAAAGGGCAATGCCAAGGCTCAATCTAGATATAGTGGGGGTCAGTGAAGTGAAATAGAAAGAAGACACGGATTTTGGTCAGATAATTGTAGGGTAACATCAACAAAAAATAAAAAAATAAATAAAAAAATGTAAGGGGAGTAGGATTCTTTGCGAATAGTAAGGTAGGGCAGAGCGTGAGTTACTATGAACGGTTTAGTGATAGGGTCGTTCTCATCAGAATCGTCGGCCAGTGTGGCCGAGCGGTTCTAGGCGCTTCAGTTTGGAACCGCGCGACCGCTACGGTCGCAGGTTCGGATCCTGCCTCGGGCTTGGATGTGTGTGATGTCCTTGGGTTAGTGAGGTTTAAGTAGTTCTAAGTTCTAGGAGACTGATGACCTCAGATGTTGAGTCCCATTGTGCTCAGAGGCATTTGAACCATTTTTCATCAGAATCGACAGCAAACTAACACCGACAGTGGTAATTCAGATATATATGCCGATGTCGCAAGCCGAAGGTGAAGAGGTAGAGAAAGTATATGAGAATATTGGACGTGTAATTCAGTACGTAAAGAGAGAGAAAAATCCAATAGTCATGGGGGACTGGAATGCGGTTGTAGAGGAAGAGTGGAATAAAGGGTTACGGGAAAGTATGGGATTGGTACTAGCAATGAGAGAGGGGAAAGACTAATTGAGCTCTCCAACAAATTTCAGTTAAAAAAGGAATACTGCGTTCAAGAATCGGAAGGGGAGGAGGCGTACTTGGAAAAGGCCCTGAGATACGGGAAGATTTCAGTTAGAGTACATCATGGTGAGGCAGGGATTCCGAAATCAGATACTGAACTGTAAGGCGTATCCAGGAGCATATATAGACTCAGATTACAATGTACTAGTGATGAATAGTAGGCTGAAGTTTAAGATACAGGGTGTTTCAAAAATGACCGGTATATTTGAAACGGCAATAAAAACTAAACGAGCAGCGATAGAAATACACCGTTTGTTGCAATATGCTTGGGACAACAGTACATTTTCAGGCGGACAAACTTTCGAAATTACAGTAGTTACAATTTTCAACAACAGATAGCGCTGCAAGTGATGTGAAAAATATAGTAGACAACGCAGTCTGTGGGTGCGCCATTCTGTACGTCGTCTTTCTGCTGTAAGCGTGTGCTGTTCACAACGTGCAAGTGTGCTGTAGACAACATGGTTTATTCCTTAGAACAGAGGATTTTTCTGGTGTTGGAATTCCACCGCCTAGAACACAGTGTTGTTGCAACAAGACGAAGTTTTCAACGGAGGTTTAATGTAACCAAAGGGCCGAAAAGCGATGCAATAAAGGATCTGTTTGAAAAATTTCAACGGACTGGGAACATGACAGATGAACGTGCTGGAAAGGTAGGGCGACTGCGTACGGCAACCACAGAGGGCAACGCGCAGCTAGTGCAGCAGGTGATCCAACAGCGGCCTCGGGCTTCCGTTCGCCGTTTTGCAGCTGCGGTCCAAATGACGCCAACGTCCACGTATCGTCTCATGCGCCAGAGTTTACACCTCTATCCATACAAAATTCAAACGCGGCAACACCTCAGCGCCGCTACCATTGCTGCACGAGAGACATTCGCTAACGATATAGTGCACAGGATTGATGACGGCGATATGCATGTGGGCAGCATTTGGTTTACTGACGAAGCTTATTTTTACCTGGACGGCTTCGTCAATAAACAGAACTGGCGCATATGGGGAACCGAAAAGCCCCATGTTGCAGTCCCATCGTCCCTGCATCCTCAAAAAGTACTGGTCTGGGCCGCCATTTCTTCCAAAGGAATCATTGGCCCATTTTTCAGATCCGAAACGATTACTGCATCACGCTATCTGGACATTCTTCGTGAATTTGTGGCGGTACAAACTGCCTTAGACGACACTGCGAACACCTCGTGGTTTATGCAAGATGGTGCCCGGCCACATCGCACGGCCGACGTCTTTAATTTCCTGAATGAATATTTCGATGATCGTGCGATTGCTTTGGGCTATCCGAAACATACAGGAGGCGGCGTGGATTGGCCTCCCTATTCGCCAGACATGAACCCCTGTGACTTCTTTCTGTGGGGACACTTGAAAGACCAGGTGTACCGCCAGAATCCAGAAACAATTGAACAGCTGAAGCAGTACATCTCATCTGCATGTGAAGCCATTCCGCCAGACACGTTGTCAAAGTTTTCGGGTAATTTCATTCAGAGACTACGCCATATTATTGCTACGCATGGTGGATATGTGGAAAATATCGTACTATAGAGTTTCCCAGACCGCAGCGCCATCTGTTGTTGAAAATTGTAACTACTGTAATTTCGAAAGTTTGTCTGCCTGAAAATGTACTGTTGTCCCAAGCATATTGCAACAAACGGTGTATTTCTATCGCTGCTCGTTTAGTTTGTATTGCCGTTTCAAATATACCGGTCATTTTTGAAACACCCTGTAGTAGTTACGAAGAATCAGTGCGCAAAGAAGTGGGATACCGAAATAGTAAGGAATGAAGAGATACGCATGAAGATATCTGAGGTTACAGATAATGAGATCAGGATAACTCAGTAGGAAGTTCATTTGAAGAGGAATACACCTTATAAAGAGCAGTTTCACAAATTGGAATTAAAAACATATGTACAAAGAAGGTAATTGCGAAGAAACCATGGGTAACAGAAGATATACGTCAGTTGATCGATGAGAGAAGTACAAAAGTGTTCAGGGAAATTCAGGAATACGGAAACAAAAGTGATTTAGGAATGAAACAATTATGAAGTGCAGGGAAACTAAGGCGAAATGGGTGCATGAATAATGCAGTATTTTCCCATTATGAATTTACCATACGGTACTTCAAATCACCATCAGGCTGCACTGATTTGTACTTACGATGGCCCCCTTAAATCTGTTACGGCAAACGCCAGGACCGATCTTCTGAAAGGGCAGAAACGACTTCCTTCCCGATCCCTCCCAGTTCGAGATTCTGCTTAGCATCTAATCTTGTTTTCGACGAGACACACCATGATAATCCTTCCTTTCTTTAAGCCTCAATATGACTACTGAAGACAAGCGTCGCACGAAGGTAAATTGCTCATCACACTTACCAGTTATCAGTTACACTGTCATTTCCCACAGTAGCAAATCGCAGGAACGTCATTCATCAACGCCGGCTGTCTTCCTGAACGTGGCGATTAATTTATCTCAAAACCATCATACTCAAAACGACACAACTTGACTTTCCCGATAGTACTCACTCCATACTTTTCGAACTGCTTCCACTGCATTCCCTCCTTTGTTAAACACAAGCAGAACCCAACGTCGCAAATGTTTCTTTACTCTGTTACTTGGTTTTGGACTCTGTTTTCTAATGCGTAAACGACACTCCTCATAAGGTCAAAAATGAGAAACATTCAAGTTGTCTTGGCACGAGCTAGACAACAAACTTGAACAAAATAAGACCATAGCTAAATAGAAAATCGCCTCGGAGCATGCTGAAACATAGTATTATATCATTCACAACGTTGCATAATGTTATACTTGCTAATTCGAGTGAATAAAATTCAACTGGAGATCATAGGCTCTCTGTCCGGTGCGTTGAGATCTCTCTGGCGGGGACTGGCTGACGACGCTCAAACAGGAGGAGCATGACAGCCACCCCCGAACCCTTTCACTAACATGTCCCTGCAAAATTTTTCTACTACTATCTGGCTAGAAAATGAACGAAACTCTCACAAAACTTCTGTGAGACTGATGCTCTTAGCAGACAGATGGAATAAGGCTTAAAAAAGGAAGGAAAAAGATGCGTTTGCAATCACAGCTTTTCGTTCGCACTGCATGACGTTGACCACTAGACTACAAATAGGTTATTCACAACAGCAGCTCATGTGGAAGTCTTCTCTTACCATGTGCTGCATATCCCGTTATGACAAAACATGCAGCCAACACATGTGGAATTCGGTGGTTAGTCGGACTGAGGCTAACTTGTATTGGCCAAGGTGTGGGTCTGATTTCCGCTGCAGCTACCTGTTTTTAAAAGCCGCAAACGTACCCTTTTCGCCTCTAGCAAAGCCAAACCGTGGCATGGTTCCAAATCAACATTAAACATGTCCATTCGCTATCGACCGGAACAGAGTTGGATTAGTTTTACTGTCAGAGCCGGAAGTCGCTGCTTGCAGAAATTCTGTCTCTGGTAAGCTTTCTTACACCAGTAATGTTATTTCAGTTCACAAATCAATCGTCATGTAAGGCCATATTATGAGCGTGGTTTGAAAAGTTCCTGGAATCACCACTAGAGGTCAGCGCTAGCGCAACGAGTTATTCACGTTATATTCATTGGGCACGTGCGACGCCAGTGTTCTTGGAAGAGAGCTGTGGCGTTGACGTGTCTCTGTTGTTCCCACTTAGCAATTTGCGAAGGTGGAAAAAATCGAGATTGGAGCAGTGATTAAGTACTTCGCAAAGAAAGGTATAAAAGCAAAGGACATGCATGCTGATTTCCAGAATACACTCGAGGACTCTGCTCCTTCATATTCAACTGTTGCAAAGTGTACAAATGAATTTAAATTTGGTTGCGAGACCTTAGATGACCATCCGCGCAGTGGTCGGCCAAGATATGTCACCACTCCAGAAATCATTGCAAAAGTGCACAAAATAGTCATGGAGGATCGCCAATTCAAAGTGCGTGAAATTGCTCATGCTTGCCAGATGTCATCTGAAAGAGTATATCACATTTTCACTGAAGAATTAGAAACGAAAAAATTATCTGCAGGATGGGTGCCGCGACTCTTGACGCTGGATCAAAAACAGGTGCTGTCGCCATTGCAAAATTACACGAACTAAGGTATGAATTGTTGCCACACCCGCCTTATTCACCTGATATGGCTGCGTCAGACTTCCATCTCTTCCCAAGACTGAAAATTTTTCTTGGTGGGCGAAGATTCACTTCAAACGAAGAATTGATAATCGGAGTTGAGAACTGTGTTGCAGGCCTGGAGGAAACTCATTTTCGAGATGGGATCAAGGCACTGGAACATCGTGGGAGCAAGTGCATTAATCTGCAAGGAAACTACATTGAAAATTAAAAAAAAGCTTCAGTGATGTAAGTACTTTTTTTCTATTCCCTTCCGAGAACTTTTCAAACCACCCTCGTACTTCCATTTATTATTTTACGTGACCTTGAGGTTTCGAAAATGTTGGCACTAGAGTGGGATTCGAACTCCAATTCTAATTTTTCTCTGGATTTGAACCCTTCGAGAAATGCTGTCCCTTCATTTCATTGTTTCCTCACGGTACCAAACTCCTCGCAGTGTCTACAAAAGTCGCGAACTACTAGTGAAAGAGAATTTGATAGTTGACACCTCTTCATGTGGGTTGAACAACGACGATATGAATGGGTTGGAGTCCCAGGCAGCACTGAACTATTCATTGCTTTACCTCTAGCCTTCCGACCCTGGTAGCTGAGTGGTCAGCGCGACAGACTGTCAATCCTAAGGGCCCGGGTTCGATTCCTGGCTGGGTCCGAGATTCTCTCCGCTCAGGGACTGGGTGTTGGGTTGTCCTAATCATCATCATTTCATCCCCATCGACGCGGAAGTCGCCGAAGTGTTGTCAAATCGAAAGGCTTACACCAGGCGAGAGGTCTACCCGACGGGAGGCCCTCGTCACACGCCATTATTATTATTATTATTATTATTATTATTATTACCTCTAGCTGAACATGTGCACATCTCGCAACTGAGGCTGAGTTGAGGCTGAGTTGGCATCCCTTCGCCCCCAGCTTCAGGCAGTGTTGGCTTCGGTCACACAGGTTGAGGCTGTTGCCAATGAGCATCACTGTGGGGGTCCGGATGGGGGTTTGTCAGGGACGTCCAGCTCGTCCCACGCATCCCCCGATCGGACTACGACTGTGGCTGCCCGGGATACTGTCCACATTGAGGCTGATCCCTCACCTGTGGTAGAGTGGGAGGTCGTCTCGAGGTGTGGCAGGGGGCAAAAGACATTCTGGAGGGCTGAACGGAAGGCCTCTCCAGTTTGTCTGACAAACCGTTTTCAGGCTCTGTCTCAGGCTGATCTTCGGCCGGACATGGCTGCTTGTCCTGTTCCAGAGGTTGTCCCTCAGTCTGCAAGATCCGGGCGGTCGCAGAGGATGGGCTTACTGGTAGTTGGGAGCTCCAACGTCAGGCGCCTAATGGGGCCCCTAAGGGCTATGGCAGCAAGAGAGGGGAAGAAAACCAATGTGCACTCCGTGTGCATACCGGGGGGAGTCATTCCAGATGTGGAAAGGGTCCTTCCGGATGCCATGAAGGGTACAGGGTGCACCCATCTGCAGGTGGTCGCTCATGTCGGCACCAATGATGTGTGTCGCTATGGATCGGAGGAAATCCTCTCTGGCTTCCGGCGGCTATCTGATTTGGTGAAGACTGCCAGTCTCGCTAGCGGGATGAATGCAGAGCTCACCATCTGCAGCATCGTCGACAGGACTGACTACGGACCTTTGGTACAGAGCCGAGTGGAGGGTCTGAATCAGAGGCTGAGACGGTTCTGCGACCGTGTGGGCTGCAGATTCCTCGACTGGCGCCATAGGGTGGTGGGATTTCGGGTTCCGCTGGATAGGTCAGGAGTCCACTACACGCAGCAAGCGGCTACACGGGTAGCAGGAGTTCTGTGGCGTGGACTGGGCGTTTTTTTTAGGTTAGATGGCCTCGGGCAAGTACAGAAAGGGCAACAGCCTCAAAGGGTGCGGGGCAAAGTCAGGACATGCGGGGACCAAGCAGCAATCGGTATTGTAATTGTAAACTGTCGAAGCTGCATTGGTAAAGTACCGGAACTTCAAGCGCTGATAGAAAGCACCGAAGCTGAAATCGTTATAGGTACAGAAAGCTGGCTGAAGCCAGAGATAAATTCTGCAGAAATTTTTACAAAGGCACAGACGGTGTTTAGAAAGGATAGATTGCATGCAACCGGTGGTGGCGTGTTTGTCGCTGTTAGTAGTAGTTTATCCTGTAGTGAAGTAGAAGTGGATAGTTCCTGTGAATTATTATGGGTGGAGGTTACACTCAACAACCGAGCTAGGTTAATAATTGGCTACTTTTACCGACCTCCCGACTCAGCAGCATTAGTGGCAGAATAACTGAGAGAAAATTTGGAATACATTTCACATAAATTTTCTCAGCATGTTATAGTCTTAGGTGGAGATTTCAATTTACCAGATATAGACTGGGACACTCAGATGTTCAGGACGGGTGGTAGGGACAGAGCATCGAGTGACATTATACTGAGTGTACTATCCGAAAATTACCTCGAGCAATTAAACAGAGGACCTACTGATAACAAACAGACCCGAACTTTTCGACTCTGTAAGTGCAGAACAGGGAATTAGTGATCATAAGGCCGTTGCAGCATCCCTGAATAGGGAAGTTAATAGGAATATAAAAAAAGGGAGGAAGGTTTATCTGTTTAGCAAGAGTAATAGGAGGCAGATTTCAGACTACCTAACAGATCAAAACGAAAATTTCTGTTCCGACACTGACAATGTTGAGTGTTTATGGAAAAAGTTCAAGGCAATCGCAAAATGCGTTTTAGACAGGTACGTGCCGAGTAAAACTGTGAGGGACGGGAAAAATCCACCGTGGTACAATAACAAAGTTAGGAAACTACTGCGAAAGCAAAGAGAGCTTCACTGCAAGTTTAAACGCAGCCAAAACCTCTCAGACAAACAGAAGCTAAACGATGTCAAAGTTAGCGTAAGGAGGGCTATGCGTGAAGCGTTCAGTGAATTCGAAAGTAAAATTCTATGTACCGACTTGACAGAAAATCCTAGGAAGTTCTGGTCTTACGTTAAATCAGTAAGTGGCTCGAAACAGCATATCCAGACACTCCGGGATGATGATGGCATTGAAACAGAGGATGACATGCGTAAAGCTGAAATACTAAACACCTTTTTCCAAAGCTGTTTCACAGAGGAAGACCGCACTGCACATCCTTCTCTAAATCCTCGCACAAACGAAAAAATGGCAGACATTGAAATAAGAGTCCAAGGAATAGAAAAGCAACTGGAATCACTCAACAGAGGAAAGTCCACTGGACCTGACGGGATACCAGTTCGATTCTACACAGAGTACGCGAAAGAACTTGCCCCCTTCTAACAGCCGTGTACCGCAAGTCTCTAGAGGAACAGAAGTTTCCAAATGATTGGAAAAGAGCACAGGTAGTCCCAGTCTTCAAGAAGGGTTGTCGAGCAGATGCGCAAAACTATAGACCTACATCTCTGACGTCGATCTGTTGTAGAATTTTAGCACATGTTTTTTGCTCGAGTATCATGTCGTTTTTGGAAACCCAGAATCTACTCTGTAGGAATCAACATGGATTCCGAAAACAGCGATCGTGTGAGACCCAACTCATTTTACTTGTTCATGAGACCCAGAAAATATTAGATACAGGCTCCCAGTTAGATGCTATTTTCCTTGACTTCCTGAAGGCGTTCGATACAGTTCCGCACTGTCGCCTGATAAACAAAGTAAGAGCCTACGGAATATCAGATCAGCTGTGTGGCTGAATTGAAGAGTTTTTAGCAAACAGAACACAGCATGCTGTTATCAATGGAGAGACGTCTACAGACGTTTAAGTAACCTCTGGAGTGCCACAGGGGAGTGTTATGGGACCATTGCTTTTCACAATATATATAAATGACCTAGTAGATAGTGTAGGAAATTCCATGCGGATTTTCGCGGATGATGCTGTAGTATACAGAGAAGTTGCAGCATTAGAAAATTGTAGCGAAATGCAGGAAGATCTGCTGCGGATAGGCACTTGGTGCAGGGAGTGACAACTGACCCTTAACATACACAAATGTAATGTATTGCGAATACATAGAAAGAAGGATCCTTTATTGTATGATTATATGATAGCGGAACAAACACTGGTAGCAGTTACTTCTGTAAAATATCTGGGAGTATGCGTGCGGAACGATTTGAAGTGGAATGATCATATAAAATTAATTGTTGGTAAGGTGAGTACCAGGTTGAGATTCATTGGGAGAGTCCTTAGAAAATGTAGTCCATCAACAATGGGGGTGGCTTACAAAACACTCGTTCGACCTATACTTGAGTATTGCTCATCAGTGTGGGATCCGTGCCAGGTCGGGTTGACAGGGGAGGCAGAGAAGATCCAAAGAAGAGCGGCGCATTTCGTCACAGGGTTATTTGGTAACCGTGATAGCGTTACGGAGATGTTTAGCAAACTCAAGTGGCAGACTCTGCAAGAGGGGCGCTCTGGATCGCGGTGTAGCTTGCTGTCCAGGTTTTAAGAGGGTGCGTTTCTGGATGAGGTATCGAATATATTGCTTCCCCCTACTTATACCTCCCGAGGAGATCACGAATGTAAAATTAGAGAGATTCGAGCGCGCACGGAGGCTTTCAGACAGTCGTTCTTCCCGAGAACCATACGCGACTGGAACAGAAAAGGGAGGTAATGACAGTGGAACGTAAAGTGCCCTCCGCCACACACCGTTGGGTGGCTTGCGGAAAATAAATGTAGATGTAGATGTAGATGGTGAAGAAATAATTTAATGTCTATTCATAGCTATAAGACGATGGCGAAAGGTTTTGTGTTGAAAGCCATGCCAAGGAAAAATAATTTGTATCGTCGTTTTAGGTAACAGTATCACGCTATTGGTGAATATATTTAAGATCTGATATCTGATGGTGCTCAGTTAATTCATATAGCAACTGGGTTCTACTCCCCACCGTTCACCACAATTTTACTTCACGGCGTTTCAAGCTTGGGCATTGCACTTTATTACGTATCTTTTGTGGTTGCTTCTCAGGGGTAATGTAAGCTTCATGGGGTTCCCCGTACAGTGCTAAATGTATCATCATTTATTTACAGGTTTAGTCTTTTAGCCTTGTAAACTGTTAGTGGTAAACACATCGATATTTTACGTTTCTTTATGCCTAGTCGAGTCTCGATCAGACATGCAAACTTTGTTTGGTTAACAGTTGGTTCAAGTTCGGACTACAAACAACAACTCACCATGTCATTGAATGAGTGTGATAAGACTTCTGCAATGCAAGGGAGTTTAATTTACTAGCGTTAGGGACTGTGTCATATCTAGTAATGTGTTTCGAATATTTGCTGTATGACGGTATTAGTTTACATCTGGACTGACTGCCATAAAGAGCAGTATTCTCTAGTGGTCTCTTGTGGTGCCCACCGTGTATAGTCAAACGACTTTACCCTCCAGGGTTTCGGCGTTTGGAGGACATGCGATACAGCTATGGTGCGTTGGTTGTGTTCAGCAGTGGCCCACTTGTTTTGCTGTCAAGTGTACGTATACACAGACCATAGAGGCTGCAGAGTGCCGATAATATATCCTGGCAACGGTTCCAGTGACATTAATTGCAACCACATAATTGGCTACATTTCCAGGCATTGTGAAAGGTGTCTGCTGTTGAGCAGAGCGCCTTTCATGCCACATATTCATGCACGCCACGATAGGCGCTTGGCTGCCCAAAAGATCTGTAGTGACCTATCTGTCTGCTAGGGTAGTACATGTCTATGTAGAAACTGTAGGTCTTATCTCTACGAGTCGTGCGATTTTTGATGGGAGTCAGCCAATAGGGGTGCCTGGCGGCAGAATTTGTTTACAAGGCGTTGTGGCCAGCAGATAAAAGGACCCCCTTCTCTGCTGTCTGATGCTGTGATGATGATATGCTGATCTGCTGAGTACAGACGGTTTGTCTTGTGATAGTAAACTGGACACATCCATCTAACTTCATTTTGGGTTATGGTGAGATGGTTGCTGGCTTCCATATTTGCATTTACTTGATTGTAAGCTGTTTAACTTTGCAGATTATAGAGCATTAGATTTCTTTCTGTGATGTATATTTCAGTTTATTTATACGTGAGAAACATTAGGTCTTTGACTGGACTTTCAACTTCTTCAGAAGTGGTGGAGGTCAATATCTAATTTTTATTAAGTCATCCCAGGTTTGCAAGTGGCTTACCTCATCGCTCTTCCACTCGTAAAATAATGTTTCAGGCATTAATGCTAATATATGGTAATCATATTCTGTCGTTTGTGGTGGATAATGTAAAGACACATGGTGCGCTGAACTGTATTTATGAATGAAATATATTATCTTGCATTCAAATATTGGACATTATATTCAAATGCTAGTTCGTTTCTGCATAATTTGGAATTTTATGAGCTTATTAGTGCAATTCTCCCCACACACCTTGTCTCTGTTCATTTTAACTTTCCATGTGTTCCACGCCTACACATGAGTGTACTCAAGAATGGCATTTTCGGTAAGTATCAAACTCATATTAATTACATTTAAAATCTGTGAGGAAATAGCTTGTCTTGAGCAGACACTGGAGATTTATTAAATATTATTTTCAGTTGTGAGGTACGTTCGTGCTGATGACGAACTTGGGGACATGTGGCCATGGAGACAGAGACATCGAAATAAATTTGGTTGCACACTAACATAGGTTTTTTTGATTGTTATTAGCTGATGGACGGCACACATTGCAAGAAAAGAATTATATTGCTCAAACTTTATCTACACAGGTCAACAAAAGTTTTGCATCATACCGGTGTCTCATGCAGGTATGTTGTTACTGTGAACGTTCGTGTACCCATTGGAAGGTTGCCCCTGACGTAAACACACGCTCGGTTACCATGAGCGTTGCCTATGGGCAGAACGCCGCACTCGAATAGATTATAGCATTTAATTTGAAAGCAAAGCACCAGCAGGGACGCGTTAGAGCCGTCTCTAGAACAGTAAAGTGAACATCAATCATGCCACGAAGGACATTCGTGACCACTGATCGGATCCGCATTATCACGTTACTCGCAGAAGGCTTGCCAACAGGGGAAGCTGCTCGACGTGTGGAGTGGAGTCAAAGTGATGTGACGCGGGCATGAAACCTGTCTCAATTGACAGGTTGTGTTCAGGCCTTACATTACACAGGCCGTACACGTCCGACATGTCCTCCGGATGATCAATATCTACGTCTTTTGAATCGAAGGAACCGTGGGATCAGTGCTCGTAGAGGCTACATAATGTCGTGTATCGTATCAAACAGTAAGGAGGCGATTGCATTGGGCGAACCTCCATTCCTGACGACCACGGCGAACACTACATCCTTCAAGACAGCACCATGGACTCCGTTACCGATGGACGAGATGGCATGCAGAACGGATGCCCCAGGACTGTCAGGTGTTATTTACAGACGAAATATGGATATGTTCATACCCTTATAATCGCAGACAGGGTCTTTGGAGGCAAGGTATTAGTATCGAATGCAGCAAATGTTGTATCAAACATGTGAAAGAAGGTGGTGGTGGAGTGATGTTCTGGAGTCGCATTGCATGCGGCCATCGTACACCTCTCGTGGTTGTTGAGAGCATGTGCAGCCCCGGAGTAAAAATTCGCTCATATTTTATCATCACAAGACGTACGTAGCCTCAAAATACGCAAAGTGATTGGGTAATAAATATATAAATTTTATTTGTTAAGAGGGATTCTGTTATATGTTATAGAGCGCACGACAAATTGGTGGGCTTGGCTGCCGATCGCGGTACAACAGCGACCCGGCGTCTAAAGAAAAAAGAATATAGATGGCCAAAGAATAGTTAATCATTTAAAACAACAATGATGCAAAAGAATAAGAATTTTAGTAGTATATCCGAAATTGGTCTGAAGTACACACAGAGTTCGTCGTTTGTTCATGGTTAGGTCACTAGTACGGCGTTTGACGCTTAATTAATATTATGTCTTGCAGTAGGAGAATTTATGATCTGACTTACGTATTTACATCGATACGTAAAGAAAGGAAAATTAGCAAGATGATATTGGATTCTATCCTGATTGGAAAATTTGAAATTTGTCATCACTTACGTAAGGCTCATGTTTTCGTTTAATTCTGAAGAAGGTAAGTCTGTTTTCACTTGAGGTGAGTGAACAACCATATAAAGTTCGTTGTAAAAAAGGGAATAATTCTCGGTCGGAGATTGTTCTTATGTTGATTGAAATGGGACGTTTTGAAGCTAGATGCTTCCAAATGGTTTATAAAGTAAGGACTGAGCTGTCCTAGAAAGTTGAACAGAGGTTCAGTGTAGTATCTGAAGTTAATTTCAGAATAAATTTTGTTTGGGTTGAAAAGTGACGCAGGTGATTTTGGTTGAATTTTCGTTGTCTTCGGGGTGGTAGTTCTATATTGTAAAATATATGAGAAAGTGATGACAAGCGTAAGTGAAGCCTCTGTCGTATATTGATTTATTTTGATGATAGGTGTCGGTATATGTAGGGTATATTTGTTGGTGGTTGTGACTAATAACCCCTGTGGAGAGTGTAAACGATTGTGTGCTTAAGTCCTAGTCATTTCACCTAAAGAATTTATACTATTGTAATAGCTGTTCTTCCCGTTTCATATTGAAATAAGCAATTGCGAGTTCAATAACTGTGAGCACTTACGATGATGACATTACTATTGGATAGTAAGTAAAGTGAACAATTAGCGGACATACTAAAAAAAATAATTTCTTATTCTACATTGCTGGAAAAAGATATTTTAAAAAGGGTTAATAATCGCGAATGTCCAACCCCTTAAGAGATTGAGTTTTGTACCTTATTTCATACAGGGACAAAAATGGCGGTGGAGCTTAGTGATTTGTTTTTCTTTATTTTTGATTTATTATTCAATACCGAAAATAGGGATTTTTTAAAATCTTTTCCAGCAAAAGATTATATAACAACTGAAATTGTCGAAACATAAAAGACTGAAATATTGTGTAACGTTCCTCAAGGACAATAAATTAACGTTCATCGTTACATTAAAATTAAAGTTCCAGTTGTGTCCGAACTTATTGTGTAGTTAGTTAATACTACTTATATTCTTGTGTCTATGTCTCTGAGCATTTTAAATGCAGAAATAATAATACAAATACTTCTGAAGAGAAATATTTAGTAACGTGTTTCTCTAAAGTGAAAAGAAAAGTATAAGATCGAATTTTGACAGTTACGATATAAAGTTTAAGCTGTCAGAGAGGTTAACTGCCTCTGGTAGAATATATTTTATCACATCGAAGCAATACGCAAACAGTAGTCATTTGTCTATCAGATCAGCTGATCGCAAATAGGCGTTTTTGTGTCGTTAATTTTCTTTAACGTTGATTTAACAAACTGATGGAAATAGCGATTTCTTTTATTATCTAAAGAAAAACCTATTTATATTAATACTCTTCAAATACAGGGCACAGACATAGGATTGTTTTATCGTAAGCAAACATGACTTACAGATTGCAATACTCGGTCGGGTACGTAATATTTTGTGCATCTATGCACTGAGAGTCCCACTAGTATCTATATTGGCATTTATTTGAGCGGAAGTTATAAGTAGGACAGTAATTTGTGAATTTGTGATTTGCCGACTTGGAATTACAACGTTGTGAGTTTTTATTTGGGTGTTGAATTGAGGCGGAGCTGGACGTCATCAGAAAAGAAAAAAAACTATTTATCCAATGTGTCGGTGTCAGATTAATTTTGTTGTTGTTACGCGTACAGGTTGCCTACTATTTTCAACACTAACGGTCTAAATAAAACTGTGGTGTTACATTACTGAAGGAAGTTGTTGTTACCAAAGAATAGGCCCAACGAACATACATTAGTTTAGAGAATCCATCTCTAAAGATTCTCTATAGTGTACTCAGAAGTTTTCTTATATATTGTGGATTGATTTACGATATTGATCTTGAGAGATCACAACTGTACATCAATATATTTTAACAACGCTACTGATTCCACAACTAAGAAGGTAGATTGTATTATGTTGTGATTGCCTATTGACACTATTCTCTGAAAATCTGTTTTATACGCTAGTCGGGTAGTGTCGTCAATTTATGGTGTTATACCCTGTCAGTATCTTCTCTTGATATCTTCACCGGAATCTTCAGATACGTCAGTCAGGCAACCACAGCTCAGATGTGGTGTGCTGTTTTCCTCAGAATTGATGTTGTACTCTAAAGTGATTATATATTGCCATCCTCTTTGGGATCTTCTGTTGAACACTTGCAGGTAATAACGTTTCTTCAGGGGTAGCAGTTCGAGCACCTCACTGCCGGACAGTACAGGGACTAATTGCTACAGCCAATAGTAGGACCGCATCGCCAACATTTTGTTGCAGATTTCATCTTGATGGATGATAACGTGCGTGCCAGTCGTCCTGTTCTCTTGAACATGCTCCTTCAGCATTCTAGGATAACCAGAGGGGAGTGACCTGCCTGTTCCCTAGACATGAATCCAATCGAACATGTGTGGGCTTGATTGAAATAAGCTATTTTTATTTTATATCGACAACGACCACGTGCCTTGTGCAGCTTATGCAGAATCGCCATTGACGAGGGGACCAGGGCTGAAATGATGATCTCATGGATGGTATGCCACGATGGATTGAAGCCTGCATCCTAGCAAGAGGGCATTGCATCACGTACCGACGTTTTTCAGGAGTGCGTGAAAAACTCTCTCTGGGAAACAGGCGATTTTGTCGTTAGACAGTGTAATGACAAAAGTATACATCACGCAGTGTTGGAATTTTTCTAGTTCATTTCGTAGAAGTTATTTCATTATTGTCTGTCATAACTTAAAAAATACGATCAGTAGCAGGGCAGTTGTGAAAACCTGTATAAAGCAAGCAGTGAGATGATAAAGTACTGAGGGCGCATATGCCATCTAACGGCAGAAGGGTAAAGTAAGAGAGTTCACCGCTGTAAGGTACTGCAACCAGCCTGTGAAGTACGCAACCAATAATCTGTAACAGCGTTTCAAATGTATAGCTGTAAACAATGTTTTATCTATTATTCTTTATATATTGTTATGTAGATCTTAGTTTAAAAGTATTATGAATCTTTGTAATTAAAGCTTTAGTCTTAAGTTAAAATCTAAAGGGACTTCCCGCAGAAGGGTAAGGCGGGAGAAACGTTGTGACAGGAAGTTCCAGAACAGTTCCTGGTTGGAATGGTTGTGAAGTTGCGTGTGATACGATGCCTACGTACTGTACTATGTGGTGATTGAAAGGAGCACAATCATCGTTAAATAGCCTCGGAGGATGGGAAATTATCGCTACACATAATTCTACAGTATTAAGCAGGTATCTGTCAACGAAGCAGAAGTGGCAACGTTACTATGAGGGCCAGTGGAAAGTAGTTGTTTGCTGTGAAGAAGGCAGACATTATGTTGCAGCGTTACCCACTGTACTGGCCAAATATTACAGTGGGAATTACGACTCAGAAGCCATTGTGTAAAAGCTCCTAAACCATCCATCGGTAGCAAAATCTCATCAGAAGTTGCAATACGTTGCTCAACACTGGAAAATCACTGAAGTATTTGTTTCTACTGTGAAGTTCAGTATATTTTATTTTTCATAGTGACGGACATATTGTAAAAGTCATGACTCATTGTCCTCTTGTACAAGTTAAGTTTTTAAAATCAACAATATTTATCAGAGTGTTGTTATTTCAGTAGATGTTTAGTATGTTCTTTTCACATACTGTGATATTTAATCAGCAACATTACTGCCATAGTAAGCAAAGCATCAGATTGTGTACAAAGTACCAGCTATTTTATTACTTTGACAAGCATAATAAAAGCAGTTGCAGAAGAAGACAACAAAAGGTATTGTGCACGTTTTCATTACCAAAAAAAAAAAAAAAGGTTACTGCTGCGGTGTTCAGAATATATGCTTTTACTGATTCATGGAGGGTGACAAACTAAATTCATGTTTCAACAAAAGTGTAAGGAAGTGTTTTTGTTACATTGCATTGAAGTATTATCAGTTCAAAAATTCTTCACATTGAAAATTATTGGGAAACATCGGTGTAAAGACTCATTCTCAGTCAGTGGTCAATTCTGTGTAAAGCCAATGTTAAAAAGAAAGATGTTTATTAGTTAAAAAAATTACAAATAACACCACCACAGTAGCTATACATCTTCAGTGCTTGGCAGGATCTTTCCACTCAATATTTCAGAGTTGTTTTACATAAACGTTTAAGAGTTTAAAAGAGATTTATTCTGTACTGATGAAAGTGTAATTTTCTGCGGTAACGAAAGTAATATATGTGTAGGATCCATGTTGTCCATATGCAGTGTATGTCGTTGTTTCAAAGGGGTTATGACTTGTATTGTGTGCTCTCCTTCCCTTTGTTTGCTTGTCAAGTTACTGTATCGGTTGCAATTATTCAGAATTTAAGATTCTGTGGTAAAAGCTTAGCTCTGCAGGTTTAGAGCGGTTAGTGAAATCCACACTGATGTATTACTACACATGAGTGTCTGCCCATTGTAATTAAAAGTCCGATCGCCAACCATGGTCATTTATAGGCGAAAAGTGACCCATATAAGAATAGAACTGAGCGGGACATCACAACACTCTTTTTTTGATGTGGTAATATATGTAAATGGAAATGACGTATTTGAAGTATTTTGCTCAGAGAAACAGTTGTTAGGCAACGGTATCTGTGTTTGCGATGACAACACTGTAAAATCTTAGAATCTTTGACATTCAGTAGTGGATAGCTGCAGGGTGCAGCAGTTGGTGTTCGTTGAGTGTACAGTGTAATGCAGGAACACACTTTCTTTCAAACCATGTGAGTTGCAGATTTATTATGGGGAAGAATGATGACTTAGAATAATGGCTGGATAGCATACAGACATGAAAAAGGTTTTGAAATGAAGAACAAGGCATTATTTGATGAGGTAAAAAGTTTATTTTTATTTTTGTAGACATGTATTGTTGGTCAACTTAACCCTGATCACAGTACAATTTTTGATAATTATCCTATTGATTGATCTTCTGAGTTAATTTATTGTACCATGTAAGTTATTATATTAAATGAATTTTCATATTAGATTCTATAATTGTTTTTTTGATAAGATCCTTTCTAACTGAAATTTCAGAACTTAAAGGTTGTGTCATGTGTTTCATTGGCATTCTGTGTCAAGATTATGAACCCAGTTTCCCTGGACTAGCTGTAGTTACTTTTAAGCAGTATTTTTTTTAGCTGTTGTGGATTCTTGCTGTGTTGCTGTTTCTGCCAGTACTTCATTTTGCAGTTGAGATTCGTAATACGTGATTGTTCAGTTCCCTTTGCGCATTATAGTTTCTGTCAGTTTCTTTATTTTACCAGGGCCATATATCAGAGCAGAAATTTTTGTGCGTTTCAGGATATATCCTTATACAGGCCGACATTACAGTTTTTTTACCGCAGTTACCTTTTTTCCAAACAGTTTACAGTGGCCAAGTCTATTGAGCTGAAATTATTGGTTTGGTTATTTATTTGCTCAATTTCATGTAAGTAAGGGCTCTGAGCTCGATAGCACATTTAGGTTGTCAGTTCACATACCCAGGTTTGTATTTTGTATTTACGATAACACACACACACACACACACACACACACACACACACACACAATAAAGGCTACTCAGTTACACCAGTTTTAGTTTTCTGTGCCATGAATTTTGAAATAAACTTTTTTTGATGTCTGTACGAGATGCAATTCCTCTTACACTCGTATCAATAACTGCATGAGGTCGACAAGTAAAGATTACAATTATGCTTTCGTCTTTGTTAGCTGTGGTTAACCCCCTTCTTATTATCCCGCTGTGTTTAGTGAAAGTCCTTCCACACCTTGAACTTATAATAATTACAGTCACATCGCGTTTATTCGCATGTCGATCAGATTTAAAGTAAAGGGATAACATTTAAGGGCATAAAACCATGGTCAAATGGCTCTGAGCACTATGGGACTTAACAGCTATGGTCATCAGTCCCCTAGAACTTAGAACTACGTAAACCTAACTAACCTAAGGACAGCACACAACACCCAGCCATCACGAGGCAGAGAAAATCCCTGACCCCGCCGGGAATCGAACCCGGGAACCCGGGCGTGGGAAGCGAGAACGCTACCGCACGACCACGAGATGCGGGCAAACCATGGTCATAGTCTCTTATTAATTTCCAGGTTAAAATCCAAATTGGAGGGCAGTTTTTCATCTAATGACCAGCGATGTTTGCGGCAATACACTTTGTGTCAGGGTGTTTACGTGGGCTGTATTATTGCTTATGGAAGTAAGTTTCGCTCTGTTGCTTTTGCATTCCACAAGGACAAAATTTTTGATGGAAAAATGTTGGACATTGCGGATGCATTATTTTCTAATGAACTCTCACTTGGTGCATACCTCTTCCAGACTGTTAAACTCGATTTTAAATACAGTGGTCAAAATAAATGTTCTCTTGTGCCTAGGCTTTAATTGCAAACCTAAATTTTTTCTGTGCCATTACATTTCATGCCTTTTATGAAAATATTAGTAAATGTAATATACCAAGCATTATTTCGGTATATTTCCTGATTAACTAACATAAAATGGAAAACAAAGAATGCTTCCGCATAGGATCTTGGCCCCGCGACCCTCGGATTACCGTTCTACACCTTATGCCATGCCAACCACTGCCTGAAAAGTACGCTTGCATAAATGGCTTATGCCTCTCCTGATCCGCTCCAAAAATAGCATTTTCTCTAAAGGTTTGACCATCTGAAGTTCCCACTTTGTCAGTTGCGTTTCTGGGCAAGCACCACAGGCACCATAAATATGGACGAAATCGGTGACGACGAATAGGCGCTGTTCTCTTTGTTAGTTATGTTTGCATTTGGTACTGATGTACTGCCAATATGTGAACATGAAAACCGAAGTACCGTTTTCTTATATATTATATATTTATTATCATAACTCACTGAAGAGCCAAAGAAACTGGTACACCCGCCTAATATCGAACAGGGCCCCCGTGAGCATACAGAAGTGCTGCAACACTACATGGCATGGACTCGACTAATGTCTGCAGTTCTGCTGGAGAGAACTGACACCATGAATCCTCCAAGGCTTCCATAAATCCGTAAGAGTATGATGGGGTGTAGATCTCTTCTGAACAGCACGTTCCAAAGCATCCCAGATGTGCTCAATAATGTTCATGTCTGGGGAGTTTGGTGGCCAGGGGAAGCGTTTAAACTCAGAAGAGTGTTCCTGGAACCACTCTGTAGCAATTCTGGACGTGTGGGCCGTCGCATTGTCCTGCTGGAATTGCCTGAGACCATCGGAATAACACAGTGGACGTGAACGGATGCAGGTGATCAGATGGATACTTAACGTGTCACCTGTCAGAGTCGTGTCTAGATCTATGAGGGGTCCCCACACCACTAAAAAGCCTCCATCAATTAGAATAGTTCCCTGCCGTCATGCAGGGTCTGTGGATTCATGAGGTTGTCTGCATACCCATACACGTCCATCCGCTCGATAAAATTTGAAACGAGACTCGTCCGACCAGGTAACATGTTTCTAGTCATCAACAGTCCAATGTTGGTGTTGACGGGCCCAGGAGAGGCGAAAGC
This sequence comes from Schistocerca piceifrons, assembly GCF_021461385.2. Classification (NCBI taxonomy): domain Eukaryota; kingdom Metazoa; phylum Arthropoda; class Insecta; order Orthoptera; family Acrididae; genus Schistocerca; species Schistocerca piceifrons. Next base: position 57,265,201 of record NC_060145.1, on the reverse strand, counting down.
TTTGTGTTGTGCAGTTGTCAAAGGTACACGAGTGGACCTTCGGCTCCAAAAGCTCTTATCGATGATGTTTCGTTGAATGGTTCGCACTATGACACTTGTTGAAGGCTCAGTATTGAAATCTGCAGCAATTTGCGGAAGGGTTGCACTTCTCGTCACGGTGAACGATTCTCTTCAGTCGTCGTTGGTGCCATTCTTGCAGGATATTTTTCCGGACGCAGCGAAGTCGGAGACTGATGTTCTATCAGATTCCTGATATTAAAGGTAAACTCGTAAAATGGACGACGGGAAAATCCCCACTTCATCACTATCTCGGAGATGCTGTGTCCCATCGCTCGTGCGCCGACTATGGCACCACGTTCAAACTCACTTAAATCTTGATAACCTGCAATTGTAGCAGCAGTAACCGACCTAACAAATGCACCAGACACTTGCTGTCTAACATAGGCGTTGCCGACCGCAGGGCCGTATTCTGCCTGTTTACATATGCCTGTATTTGAATACACATACCTATACTAGTTTCTTTTTGCGCTTCAGTGTATTAATACGTGAACACGAAAATTGTAGTACCGATTTTTGACAATAATTATATAACGAGGCCAATGAATTTATATAACTCGAAAGATACTTCACCATAGATGTACACAAAGAAAAAAGTTATGAGTGTACGTAGCCGTGAAGAGTGGTAAAAGGAAGTAGATGCTTTCACATTCATAACTCTGATTTGTGCATTCTGTATCACTCATTAAAATCTCCAGTAAGATAACATCGAAAACTGAAGTGCTAGCGAAATCTTCACTGCATACCGATCAGGAACTATGGTAGAAATGACACACAAAGTAACAACGTTTCGTAAAACCGCGACCGAGGGACGTTCATGTTTAGATGGTTCTTTTACAGTAAGATACGCATGTCGGGCAGCTACAGTGCAAGAACTGCTAGGCCGATGAAGTTTCAGCAGTGGAAATCAAAGTATTGTTTTAAAGAAGTCTAACATTAACGTTGTATACTGGTGTCATTATTTCGATTCCTTTTCTGTAAGAGTAACTTTGTGCCCATTTACTGCCGATACCAGAAAATTTGAAGTAAGATGCTAATTTTTCATTTCTTAATTTTGAATATCTATGACTTCCAACTTCTCTTATTGTATGGAAACCATTTTTGTTTTAGACTATGCCTAGAGGGAGAACACTAACGGGTCGGAGTGTAAGACGTAGAACTAATTAGACACAATTTTTGACGAGAGAAAGTAATAGGAATGTGGTAACGGGTCGGAGTGAAAGATGTAGAACTAATTAGACACAATTTTTGACGAGAGAAAGTAATAGGAATGTGGACATTCAAATTCGTAATACAACTGCTTTATTGAACTATCATAATATTAACACGTGAAAATCTAAAATTGAAGTGCCGATTTTTAAAATTAATTATACGTGGAGGACAATGAAATTTATATAATTCGAAACATACTTTGCCATATATGTGCAGAAAGAAAAAATCATGTGTGTGTGTTACTGTTAAGAATGGTACAAGGAAGTAGCAGCTGCTTTCATTGTCATAATTCTGGAATCTCTAGTATGCGAACATCGAAGATTGAAGTGCGCTACCAACTTGTGCCCTGCGTACCCATCAAATGCTATGGTAGAAATGACACACTAAAATAACGAGTCTTAAAACTGCATTCAAAGAACGTTCATGTTTACATGGTTCATTTGCTGTTACAAACGCATACCAGGCAGCTACAAAGTGATAACAGCTAGGTCGATGATGTTGCCAGCAGTGGAAATCAAAATGTTGCAGTAACGAAGTCTGTAAATAGCATTGTATATTGGGGTCGTTACTTCGCTTTTTTTTCTGTAAGAGTAACTTTGTAATCTTTTGCCGCCGTTATCAGAAAATTTGAAGTAATTTCTTAATATTTAATTTCTTCATTTTGAGTAACTACGACTTCCAGCTTGTGGATGTTCATGATGACAATGTATCTGTTTTACTGAAGGATACATTTAAATGTGCACTGAAGGTAATTCCACACCATTTTGACGGTTACAGCTGCGGTTTAAGGAATTTACTTGGCAGATTTTGTAATGCGAAGCATTGGCGTCAGAGGTGACTCAACGACATTCACATTGTGTTGTAGTAAGGGAAAAGTTCATTTGCCGGCTTTAACACAAAATTTATTTTTCAACACATTTTATCAAGGACGCATTTCAAATGATCCAAGACGGCAAGAGAAGTCAAAGAATTATTTCAGTAACATTCATACTTACAATGCAGCATTTGTTATGGTTGGTTCTCAGGCCAAAATTTGAGTTGAATGTATCACTCTAAGAGATATGCATTTTTTTTCACACACTAAATATATTCGCAATTGCCATTATAGCCACCCGTCAGCTGTAGGTCAGATCCAGTGACTTCCGTGTCTGGTCGTTCACAGTGTTATGCGAATTATATTTTTGTGGCATCGACACTGCTATTCACTATAGATTGAATAACCAATCAAATGAGTGATGCAATACTGATGAAAATGTAATGCATGAAATTGTTTTTGAATTGGAATGTGCCAATCCTTTTGTACGTTGTTTCACTGTGATGAAAGATTAATGTGCAAGAGTGAAAAATAAAAGTGGAGAGTTTGTATTGTTGTTTTGGTTAATAAAAAGTTAGACATCTGGCGTTACAATGATGCAATGCGAGTGGTGTGGCCGCTATTTTTATCACAATTGATGGTGATCCACTATTCTCAAAAAGCGGTATATTCAAAAACATCTCAGTTTTTGATTTCTTACTCGATTTTAGATTTCTTACTTTAATTATGTGATAATAAAGGTAAACACTTATTGGCAGGTCACTTTCATTTAAAGTAAAGAAAGACAATAACTAGATTTTTCACTTTTTCAACTGCATGACACATACAAGAAGTAACTACGATCAATACATTAATTCAGTGATTCTTTTTCAAGAAGTGTCCACTTCAGGTAATGAAACTTACAGAGAGAATTTTTAGAGGTTTGTATTCAGGTGAATGTAATAAACATAAAACTTTTGGACGTAAAACTGTTATTTTCTCCGATGATAAATTTTACAAGTTGTTCCATACGGATCATGTGCAAATTTACTTGAGAACTGCATTAGAAGTGGGAATGAGTTTAATTAATTTCATCATGTTACTTTAACTGAAAATACGAGGGTTTTGCCATATGAAGTAAGGTTTTTGAAGTTTTTGAAACAAATTGGTAACGACCAAGCAAGGAAGTTTCGACCATTGGCGACAGTATTATTGAAAAACCACAGCCATTATTTGGTGATCAAAATGATATAACGCAATTCCTTATTATTCCATTTGCTCTTACCATTAGTATTCATTAATTTGTCTGTCTTCTTGATATTCGAACGTTGTTTCCTGCCATTTTAAAGACTTCCAAGCGATTTACAGTTCATGATATTCATTCATTTCACAAGGAGAAGCATTTGTAAAAGTTGGGATTTTGTTAAGACAACCAGTTTTTACCCCTGGTCAGTTATGTGTTACAACAAATAGAGTTCGTTTTCCGATGGTTCGAACTTTTGTACTTGTGAACATAGCGAGCAAAGACTTGGAGCGAATAATGAAAGGGTGTTTACTAAAAACGTTGTTTGTACTAAGGTTTTGTATCTTTAAATTATAGAATAATGCAATTGTTTTCCTCATTAGTGTCTTTCATTTTCTCATACTTACTCTCTCCTGTTCTTACTCCTTTCCTCACAGCGTTCGGGTAAGGCCTAAAAATCTGCATAGTGTTCTGTTAAGAACTAAGGATCTGCATACGAATGAATACCAAATTGTTATATTAAAAGATTGACTTTTGTTACTGTACAAACGCAACTGGTCCAACTTCGACTACAGGCAATACCATTATTCATTAATTTGTCTGTCATCTTGATACATGAACGTTGTTTCGTGCTGCTTTAAAGACTTCCAAGGGATGTGCAGTTCCTAAAATTCGTTTATTTCGATGTGCATCACCACTTTTACAGTTTTTTTGTGATTCATTTGCATTATAGACTACTGCTGAGGTACTGAAATTTTTGAGGATCGGAAAACTGAACAAATGGTAATTGGCCTAGAATTTTCCAGAGCCAAGAAGAAAGTAGAGGAGAATTTTAGGAACGCTTATAACTAGTTTAGGGATTGGTGAAGCTGTCATCTGTCTTTTGACATTCACTTCTGGATAAAGATTTCACTAGGCTTTTCCATGCATTAAGGTCATCAGCTGCGTACATGCCTGTCTTCTGTTGGAACATTTTCTCACATTAGATTAGAGGATTAGATTAGTTTTTCGTTCCATAGATCCGTACTGAGGAGATCATCGTGGATGAGGAACATGTCACTTTTTTTTAAAGCTGAAATAACAATACTAATAGTATGAGTTTATACAATACATCATTTTTTAAGCTGAAATAACAATACTAATAGTATGAGTATATACAATACATCATTTGTTTCTATCAAAAAATTCGTCAATGGAGTAGAAGGAGTTGGCCACTTGTAAGTCTTTCAGGTTTCTTTTAAACTGATGTTTATTTGCAACTAAATTTTTTATGTTTCCTGGCAAATTATTGAAGATGAGTGTTCCTGAGTAGTGGACCCCTTTTTGAACTAAAGTAAGTGCTTTTAAGTCCTTGTGCAGATCATTTTTGTTCCTGGTATTGTATGTATGAACTGAGCTGTTTGTTGGACAAAGATATATATTATTTAGGACAAATTTCATTAAGGAGTAAATATACTGAGAGGCAGTAGTTAGCATACCCAGTTCTTTGAAGATATTTCTACAGGATGTCCATGAATGTACTCCACAAAGAATACATATTACACGCTTTTGGACTCTGAAAACTTTTGTTTTACTTGAAGAGTTACTCCAAAATATTAAACCATATGACATCATGGAATGAAAGTAGGCAAAGTATGCAAGCTTTTTCATTTTTATGTCGCCTATGTCTGCTAACACTCGAATTGCAAATACAGATTTGTTAAGGCGTTTCTGTGCTCCTCCCAACTGAATTTATTATCAAGTTGTAATCCTCGGAGTTTAAGACTGTCAACCTCTTCTATCTGCTCTTCTTCATACTTTATGTATATGCTGGGTGGAAACCTCTTACAGGTTCTGAATTTCATTTAGTGAGTCTTTTCGAAGTTTAATGTCAGTGAGTGGCTTTAAACCATTTATTAATATCCATGAAAATATCATTAGCAGATCTTTCTAGAACTACACTCAACATACTATTTATTGCAATACTTGTGTCATCTGCAAACAAAACGAACTCTGCTTCTGGCAGTGTAACTGATGAGAGATCATTAATGTACACAAGAAAAAGCAATGGCCCTAAAATGGATCCTTGTGGGACATCACATGTAATTTCTTCCCATTCTGATGATGACTGATGACTTAATTCACTAGTCCCTTGCACTGACACCCTTTGTTTCCTGTTAGCGAGGTATGATTTGAACCATTTTGCAGCGCTGCCTGTGACACCATAGAATTCTAATTTATTTAAAAGGATGTTGTGGTTCACACAATCAAATGTCTTTGACAAATCACAGAAAATACCTGCTGCTTGTAATTTGTTATTTAATGAATTAATACATTTTCACTGTAGGTGTAAATAACCTTCTCGATATCAGAACCCTTCAGAAATACAAACTGTGTTCTTCATAATATGTTATTTGTGGTCAGATGGTTGAGAAGCTGCCTGTACATTACTTTTTCTAAAATTTTTGAGAATGCTGGCAAAAGTGAAATCGGTCTGTAGTTTGATGGTATCTCTTTATCCCATTTCTTGAATAGAGGCTTAACATCTGCATATTTTAGCCAGTGAGGAAATGTCCCAGTTATAATTGATTGGTTACACAAGTAACTTAGAATTGCACTAAACTCACAAGAACATGCCTTAATTAACTTTGTTGATATTTCATCATAACCACTAGAATGCTTTGTTTTTAAAGATTTTATTATGGAAGTTATTTCTTTTGGTGATGTGAGTGACATATTCATGTACCTGAAGCTATTTGTAAAGGCTAGTTTCAGATATTCAAGGGCATTATTAACTGATTCTGACAATCCCATTCTATCGGTAATGGATATAAAATACTTATTAAATAGATTTGCCACACTATGCCCATCGGTTACTAATGTGTCATCTACCCTCAATGCAGCCTTCTCTTGTCTCATGTAATCCAGCAAAGAACTTCACTGGACCAGCTGCCACCATTTCGCTTTTCTACAAGTCCTGATAACTTTTTTTTAAGTTTGATCACTCTTGCGATTATGTTTTCGACTCCAGTCAGTTCTCTGATCCAGCTGCTTAGTTTCGTGTGTCTCTCCTAGAAATTCTCAACATGTCTCTACATTATTCACTAACACACACAAACAGTTTTTGAATAGCAATGAGTTGTAAGAACTCCACTTACACTTACATCTCCTGCAATGACTATAGCTGATTTTCTCTTTATGTTATTTGGTGATCCGCTCTGCGAACAGATAATGTAAAGTTGTTAAGTACCAGTTTAACTAACACATTATTTGTTAATGAAGAGTGCAACTTTACTTTACAGGTCGCATGTATAAAAAAATAAATACTGCCTGTAATATGTGCCAAAGTTACATTCTGAAATTATTAAAGTAGAGACAAGCTAGGTTACCTCCTAACGTATCCGTGACTCGCAATCAATTGGTGCGTTTGGGAAAGCCTCAGATCACATAAAATCTTTGATGTAGCAGCAAATGTGTTACTGAATGAGAAAAAATTGTTAACACTGAATATAAACTTAAGTAAAAGAAGGTCACTTTTTCCACTTTGGCAGTATTAATTTTATTTGTTTAGAAATAGTTATAGACTTCTTGGCCGTTCTCTAGTGATTTTGTAGTTGTGTACAAAATAGAATATACTGTGTTATATTATCTCCACAAATGGAAATATAATGATGTGGATGCAAACGTATTTAAAATATATTTAACTGCTGTAGAAAACTATTTCTAACATGTTGAAATGTCAGCGTCCTTAAATTTGTGTTTTCTCTTCGTTTTGGTACAGTAATGCTGTCCTGGGATTTGACAGCTTGACATTTACAAAGGTACTATATTGAAGAAAGAGTAAAGCTAAGCGGGGAATAAATGGAATAATAATTTCAAGTAATATGACTGCGTAGTTATGTGCACAGATGAGGAAAGTTAAAAAAATGGTAAAAACGGATGTAATATGGAAAATAAAAATAAATATTAAGATATGTGGTGAGGTGAGACTAAATTTTATATTTCGTTTTAGATGATTTATGATTGATCATTAGCAGAATGTAACTGAAGTTATCGAGGTATTTTTTTGGTGAAGACCTGTTTGATCATCAAGAAATGTATCAATATGACTTTTTAAACTACTAAAAATTTCGATTCCTCCCTCTCTCAGCAAAACTCAAAATATGGAACTTTCCGATGTTTTCGAATGCATATTTGTCCTTTAGGAGATGTAGTGCAAAGGCACTTGTACTGTCATCGTTGGATTTTATGTGCTCTTTAAAAAGTACCCGAAAGTTTCTGGCAGTTTGTCCGACGTATGATTTGTCGCAATCATCACATCCAATTTTGTAGATCCCTGACATATTAAATGGGGTTTTTAGTGTGTCTTATATTAATGCTAATATTGTTTCCAGTAAAGACTCCAGTTTTGGTTATTTTATTAGAAACGATTCCATTATTCTCCTCTATTACGGTAGTCGTCTAAGAAAATAGCCAAAACTTTCAAAAATACAAATATAAAAATTGGCTTCAGTATTGAAAACAATATTAGTAACATTATAACACACACGACCAGTACAACAGACCCTGAAAACTGAAGGTCAAAATAAATTTTTTTGGTCTAACAGTGATTTTTAACACGCTGACAATGATGGCGTTAATAAAAACCATTACAAATCTCTTCTTACACGATCTTTATTTCATTGCACGAATTTCCAACAGTACTCGGAATCCACGAATGTATGACATCCTTATTCCTTCCTTCTCTTAGTGACACACTTTTTTTATTCTCTCACAAGGGATTTTTTCCCGAAAACGCTCTTGAACTCATATGCATAGGTCTTGGTGATTACTCACACTAAATGCTTGACAAAATCACCTTCAAATCTTGGATACAACGCTGGGGACCGAGGCGTGAGGCTTAGAGCGCAAGGACAATTTGCTGTATTCGTTAAGAATGATGAATATTGGAGTTTCCACATTTTTCCAAAACGACTCTACTTAACATTCATCTCCACTTTCTGTTCCTGTCACATTTACAGCCTTTTAGCACCATTTAAATTGAGAAATTCTAGTAACGTCATAGATATACGATTAAACACGAAGACCGTGAAGTAGGATATATTACACACGTGATGAGGATGAAGTATGTTGCTTCATATCGATTGAAGTTCCCTTTTCAACTTGTAACAACTTGTAAGAATTTCTGTATTCGAAGTAAAGCACTCAAAATCATATTGATCGAGCCAAAATAGATCTTACTTGGTTTCACGATGGTGTTCAGACGGAGGGGGGGGGGGCAGATCTGTTTCGAAAATTCTCGGGAAATCTCAAGCTCCTCGACAGAGAACGAAGCCCGTCACTAGCTAAATGGTAACCGAATGTAAAAAATGAAAATGCTTTTACATTGCCACCAGTAACCAATATTGCAGTTTCAAAGACCGAAATTGTACTTCTCAGTGAAAGATTATCTCTCGAATTGTGTACCTAGTGTGCATAGTCAGTAGACTGTCTGGCTACACACCCTTGCAGATGTCTCAATTAATAATTTAATGTGAAAAAAGCGAAGATTCAAACCACGATTTACACATTACCTCTTCCATTTTTGGAAAACAATGCTTTATAACAGAAATGTATTTGTTTCGCATTTTCCTTCATTGTTTTATCTAGACTATGTTTTCCAGCCGGGAGTCACGTTTAATATGGAGCCGTAGTGTCTATGTCATGGGCTTTAGGTAACGGATTCAGACCTTCGATGAGGAGGTTAACGCACGACGCTGTCGGCGATGTGGGAACTGTCTGGTTTGTATGCTAATGCTTGATTTCCGTGTGAACTGAAGGTTGATCGTTTGTGTTAGTTCCACTGTGGATGTTGACACAGTGTGGCAGTGAATACATTTGAACTAGAGTTTCGGTTGTCGACATTTCGTTGGAAATGCAAGCTAAGACTCAGGTAATCGGATCAGAATCGCTGAGTATAAAAATACATGTGCGCGGGCCCACCATCTTCGTACTGTAAATCGTACGTTGACACCTGTGCGCCTTGCGGCTATTCGTCATACGGGTGTGCTCGCTCCACACGCAAGTAGACGCACATATCTCCCTGCTTGCTACGGGGAGATTTCTGCTCCCCTGTGCTCACAATTGAGAGGCATACATTTTACACCGGTTTGCACCAGTGCATGCACCTCCACGCCTCTTCGTGCAACGGCTGTGTGCGCCGAATGCGCAAGCAAAGTGGCACAGGTGTAAAAGCACCTCAGATCAGTGCGTCTTCCTGCCTCCCCCCCCCCCCCCTGCCCCCTCCCCCTCGCTCTCCACAGGATTGTGTGTGTGTGTGTGTGTGTGTGTGTGTGTGTGTGTGTGTGTGTGTGCGTGTGGGTGGGTGGGTGGAGGGGCAGGAGAGACCTTAATATAATTCAGCATTATTATTTCTTCATGGTTTCCGAAAATTTTTTGAAAAATCTGCGGTCTGGAACTCAAAACAAGGACAAATAATAAGAGAGCTAATTGAAACAAATTAAAAATCGTTACCGCACAAAAAGACATTGTAGCATAGTGGTTAAAGATATAGGTACTTAAAGCATCAGAGTCTCCGATACTCGGTGACACACCTGAAATCAAAAATACTGTAAAACACGAAAGAAAATTTTCAGGAAAGATTCTAGAAACAAACTTCTAAAGTAGAATTTGGATGAAGAAGTAATCAAAGAAAGCAAGTCGCATGACTAAGTCACACATCCATTTAGGAAGCGGTGAGTATAAAACTTTTTGGTAACTTACGTAGAATGAGTATCGACAGAACCACAAAGAATATTCTGAACTTATCTTTGACGATGGAGAACCTAAACAACTGTCAAACAGTAAGTTATTAAGACCTAAATTGGCATTCATGAAGAAATCTGTCAAGATAGAACGAAATTTAAGGTGCCCAAGAGAACTGCTGAAGAAATACAGAGAATTAATAAAGATCTATCGGGAGGAAAAGAAGGTCTATGTAAGTTCACATAGAAAAAAAAGACGAACTCTTCTAAATTACAAATATAAATATGTGCCAAGATTGTGAATAATGAGATTGTTTTTCAACACTTACTATGGTGGAGGAAGTGATTACTACGATTGATTTCGCCGCATTTAGCCTTCGACGATTGTGTTAACGTAATGAGTTCAGAATAAAATGATAAATTATTTGCTTCCTAACAGGGACATGCAGACTAAGTATGTAGTGCTACGTTTGAGTGAGTACTGAAATTATACATTCCACAAGAAATTGTCGCAATTAACTGTGTAAATACATTGAAACTAGTTTTATTTGGTCGTTAACATACTCCACAGAAGTAGCCAGCAATCTTTGGTACATCAAGCTAATGTACCATATATCTGGTGCCATTTCATATACGTGGTATCTCACTTTCATTGATGGTATTTGTGAAACAAAATGTGTAATAAATGAATGAGTGCTGGCGTTGCTGTTTGCCGGAATTGCAGCTGAAATGGATGGAGTTGTACTGAATTTCGCAAGAGAATTTTAATATATTGGATGGGCTTAGTTGTTCCAGTTACGGAAATCTTACTTCTATCACATACACTAGTAATTAAAAAAGTAAGACCTACAGCTACATGACAGAGAAAGAGATCAATGGCGACTTGACAGTGAAGGGAGTTTCCTGCTGGGTTTCATAGCTCATGCGCACACAGACTGTGACCGCACATTTTTACATTTTCGATTCAGTTGTAGTTTGGCATGTAGTATTGTTGATTCGTTTATGGCCTGACGCTGATATGCTTCTGAAGAACAATCGTAAACGGAAGCTACTCATCAATGATAGTGAAAGATGAAAACGCACTCTCCCACAGTCGTAATTTAACCTCGTAATAACAAACGGCACGGAAACCTGTATGGCAACCAAACAGGTCAACAACAAACTGCAAGCTGCGTAAATGAACTTCTTACGAACTATAGTCCCTAAAACTGTGAAGGACAGGACAAGAAATAGAAAAGAAAGGGAAGAAACTGAAGTGTATACATGCATGAAAGAAAAATTGTCAATGTTCTAGAACTGTGGGTGACCAGCCTCGATGGAAGCAGATGTATTCGCAGATTGGGAATACCATTACACATTAGCTGTACAATTTATTAGTGACACATGAAAATTTGCTGTGAACAAGGATTCAAATCAGGATTTGCCACGTAACGCGAGCGGTCGTCTTAACCACTTTGGCTACCCGTGCACGCTTCCCGGACTGATCCATACTTACATATGTCACCGTGTCTACGTCCTTTAGTGCTCGCACACTGTTATCCCCGCACAAGGAAAGGTACAACTATTATCGTAGTTTTGGCATGTAGTGCAACTTTGCAATGTCCATATAGTAGCACTTAAGCATGTGTGAAAGACATAGTATGGTACTATACAGACACTGAAAAAATTTTGTCAAGGGAAGGATTTTCCACAGATTTTAAATGTTTTAGCGCACAGCTTTAACACCAGAGACTCGGTATTCCGTATTAATACAAGTGAGATTAGGGTTGCAAATTATCCGTCACATCGTCTTAAGAAAAGTTCATGAACAGTTCATAAGCAGTATCAACGTGTCAGAATGAAATCTTCACTCTGCAGCGGAGTGTGCACTGATACGAACTTCCTGGAAGATAAAAACTGTGTGTCGGATCGAGACTCGAAATCGATGTTTGGAAGGTAGGAGACGAGGTACTGGCGTAACTGATGCTGTGAGAGAGGGTCGTGAGTCGTGCTTGGGTGGCTCAGTCGGTAGAGCACTTGCCCGCGAAAGGCAAAGGTCTTGAATTTGAGTCTCGGTCTGGCACACAGTTTTAATCTGTGTAACGTCTAGTAAGAAACAAAAACAACATATTATGTAGTAACGAGAAAATTATATGTATCATATTGTGTTATTGTATAAAATTATGTATTTTTTTTTATTATTTATTTTTGAGAATATCTGCGTCGGCGAGTAATGAAACCGCCACAGACGACAAATGTCGAACAAAGATTAAAATAAGTAACTAGTATATAATACGTGACGAATATCAATTTCTTTGTCTTCTTCATCTGGGAGTCGAGCGAGTAAGATATCCTGTGTCGTAGTAGCGAACGCTAGTGTAGCATTCTTTTGTCGAGACCAAGAGATGTACGCCATTACGTGTGAATTCATAAAGGTGTGTAACAATTGAAATATTTAAATGTTTTAATAGAGTTATGTAAATGAAAACTTGCATTATTAATTGTTAAAGCTTGCTTGCCTATTATCCCATCCTGTTGAGACATTTTTCAGTGATATAAATATTATCTGTGGTGCTGAGCTGCGTGGCGAACGAAAGAGCCGCTGCCGCGGCGTATTCAAACGACTTCCAATATAGTCTATCATACCGCAAGGAAGCGGTAAAGTAACAGTAAAATAATATTATTTCTTTTAGCTTCCAGACTTGCAGTGCAGATCAGCAGAGTTTATGATGTGTTGCAGGTTGACGCGGGCTGCTGATAGTATATAACTCACAGTACAAATAAGTTAATGTACCGTCAAAATCTAATAGGAATCTTGCTGTGCTCCGTTCTGGTCTGTCAAACTTTATAGTGAAAACGTATTTTTTTAATAAGAGTCTCATGTTCTTGTGCTAGTCGTGGTATTGAATGGTGTTTTACCGAGAAACAAAATCCACTGCAAAATTTTGTTGTTGAACGATCATACGAACTGTAACATCAGTGTTCATAACCAAGTAATTTCAATTTTCAGTAACTATGAAGTAGGGAAGATATGTTGATTTTTAGAATGAGTTACAGTCATGAAAAAACGTTCCTTTAATTGTAGGCAAAATACAGAACAATAAGATCTCAATATATATGTATATTTTGCTTTGTTAAAAGGTAATGATGATAAAGAAATTCAAAGCACGGCATTACTAACAGATATTTCGCGGCTCTTTTCGTATATGCGTTATTACGCGAGCAATAACAGAAACAAAACCAAAAATAAATAGAAAAGAGTATATATATATATATATATATATATATATATATATATATATATATATATATATTTTACGCAGACAAAAAACGCGAAACTGTCGCCCAAAAACGCGGGGCCCGAATTTGCAGTGGCCACAAAATTTTTATGTATTTTCCTTTCAGTGTCTATTGTTATATATGTATATATATATATGTATTTAGTGATAAATGTATGTATGTGTATCATGATTAATGCAATGTATTAATGAATGTGCAACCACTCTTTCATAAAAAAACGTACTACTGCAAGCGAGTCAGAGAAGACGATCCTGATAGTACTGAGAAACTGTAACGACTACGTAATCCGGGGGCAGCCGAACCCCGAGATCAGATAAACTAAAGGTAAGACTACAGTGTAGTTGTCCTGTTTGTAGAAGCTGAGCTCCAGTGAAGTGATCTCATATCGCTAGTGGTGTGCATATTGTACGTAGTTTGATGTTAGTGTTATGACAGGACAAAGTTGATGGTAGATAGTAATTTTTAGTGGGCAGTGTAGTGTAGATAAATTAACGTATTTTGTGTGCAAGTGGCAAAACTGTCAGATTTTGTGTTTGAGTAAGCAATTTAGGAATATGGTTAAATTGCGTAGTCAACGTCCGAGCAATATGGATACTGAGGAACAGCAATTAGTAAGTGCAGGAAATGTAGAACCGGGTACCTTAAGCAGTACAAGTACTCTTTTTGAGGATATACCATGCGAAAATGTGGAGGCAGGGGCACAGGAAGTGATGCCACCGCCCACCAGTGCTCAAGGAGAGGTAGATAAAGAAATTACACCACCTCCAGAAAAGCAGGAACCAGAGAGTGGTAATCTGCCTGGTGGATATTCACTTCAGGCGATATTAGAGCGCGCGCTGGATTACCAGGCAAAATTTGCGCAACAGCAAGCCGAGCGAGATCGCCAGCAAGCGGAGCGAGATCGCCAGTTAGAGGAAAAGTTTCTTGCCCAGCAAGCGGAGCGAGATCGCCAGCAAGCTGAGCGGGACCAGCAACTTGTGCAAGCGTTAGAACACATGAAAAAGGAGATTGCCTGTATGAAACAGAATTATGAGTCGATACCTAAGGCCGTGCAGGAGTTGACTGTACAGGTCAACAACCTGCAAGTAGCAAACACTAACATGGTAGATGAGATAGGTGTCTTAGCCAACCGGTTAGAAACGCTAGAGGTAGATTCCACACAGCTTGTAGAGCAGAAGTGGAACGAACAAGCGACTAAAATTGAAACAGAATTCAACTCATGGCTAGAAGTGAAGGAGAGTGAGATCGAAAAAAATATTAATTCTAAGGTACAAGCAGCAATAGCAGATAGAAATTCCGAATCGTTCAGTACCGCAGTAAATAGTCAGGTACAGAACGACGTGCAAACCATCAAACAAATACTCAGTGAGGATATTCCGCAGTGGCAAGTGAATATTAACAAACGGATATCCGACTTGGAAAAGGGTTTAGCACAAAGCAGATAACATCTGGAACATGAAACTGTGTCGCCAACAGCCAATGTTTTTGGCAACGCACAAACTTATACGCGACACAACAATGGTGAATCTGTAGTCGATAATGCGAAGAGCTGTAGCTTCGGTTCGGTGCAGACAGCATATGTCCCAGGAGCAAATCCATATAGTTCAAAAATATTAGTTGAAGAAAGTTTAATCAAAAATAGGCAATTTCAAACGTTTACTACTGAACGGAAGTCAGTACACCCAGTAGTATTCATAAAAAGCTTTAAAAATATCTTGCCTAGTGTGTGGAATGAAGCACAGAAAATTCAATACGTAATGTCATACATTCAGGGTGATGCAGCGTTGTGGGCTACGGAAGTAGCAGACAGCTGCATGACATATGAACAGTTCGAAAGGGCGTTTCTGTCGAAATATTGGTCGCCTTGTATACAAGAGCGTCTAAGAAAAGAAGTATATAATCCCGAACCGTACTCACCCCGTCTTGGGAATTTGAGACGGTATTTTGAAAAGTATATAAACAAAACGCGCTACTGGGACGAGCCTATATCACCAAGAGACATAATAAGACTACTAAAATCACATTTACCCATTCATATCAAAGAGAAATTAATACACGTACCAGAAAGCGACATGGAAAACTTCCTGTCTGTTCTAGATTCAATAGACTTGATCCAGGAAGACGCAAAATCAGCGTGCGATCACTCGCGGAATAATGGATCAGGGTGTAAACATGACAGAAATAATAGTGCACAAAACCACAACCATGGAAATGGTGGAGGTGGTAACAAGCGGCAAGAGCATTCGCAAAATGGTAGTAATGGTAGAAGCCAGAACGGGTATGGGCAACCAACTTATAACAAAAAGCGTCGATTTGACGACCGGTACGAATCCGGAATGTCAGGGACCAACCGCTGGAAAAATGCGCGAGGTCAGTGGCATAGCAATTATAGTGATAGTAATCGAAATTGGCATCAGAATCAGAGAACAAGCCCAGAGCGACAGGGTAATGACCGGTATGACAACAATAGACCACTATCGCAAAACGCGCCTATTGCGCAGCCGTGGCGGCCTACAAATCAGAATGTACACATAGTGGAGGTCACGGACAATAGCCGTCCAAGTACCTCACAAGTAAGCAATCCAACAAACTAGGATCGGCCTCGATATGCTCTCCATCGCTGGCCGAGGGGTGGAGTGAGAGCAACACGAATGATAATAATATACCTGGAATATGTATGCTGCGATACAACGACGGTATCAGTATGGATAAAGATCTACTGAACGAACCGCACGAATGTAAGAAAGATAATAACGAAAATGTGCAAGCCATAACAGAAGCGAAAATCAATGATGTTGCAGTGAATATAATCATCGACACAGGTGCCTCAGTCAGTTAATGAGTATAGAGTTATTTAAAGCACTGGGAAAAGGACGTAGCATACCGACTTTCCCGGTTAATAATTGTAAGGTGTCTGGAGCCATAAGTGCACAGAGCCAATTAGTTAAATACCAGGTGCAGGTAGAGATTTGTAAGGAGGGCGAAGCCATAGTGAGCTCGTTCCTCATTGTTAAAGGACTAAAGGTGGCCTGCATTCTGGGAGTCGATTTTCTCCGTGAGAGGGACGCAGTGATCGACCTCTCCTTGGGGAAACTAAGCATAGTTAATAAAGGTAGGAGGATTGAGTTGTCTATGATGAAATCGAAGGAGGTACTTGTGCCATGTTGTAATCGAATTAATATCAAATGTAGGAACCCCTGGGTACTACACCTCGATGATTTTTCACATGTAGCAGACCTCTATTACCCGAATTTAGAGGATCGAAATTTTGAAACAAATGTTGAGACATTTCAAACCAAAGTGCAGGAATCTGAAGGTTTAAGCGATATCCAAAAGCAACAGTTGACGCAGCTGCTATATACTATGGTATTTACCGACCGACCAGGAATAGTCAAAGGGTACCACTATCACATAGAGGTGATGCCCCACAAAACATACTGTCGCGCAACTTACTCCATCCATTGGTCGAGGAGGGAAGTAGTAGCTAAAGAGATTCGGAAGATGTTAGAGTGGGATATCATTGAGCCCTCTTTCTCTCCATACAGTAGTCCTCTTGTAGCAGTGGCGAAAGCCAATGGAAAAATCAGGCTAGTGTTAGATGCGAGGGACATTAACAAAATTATTATACCTGTCCGGACTCGTCCAGAGAATTTAGATGAGCAGATACAAAAATTTCATGGAGTGCAGTACTTGACCTCGGTCGATCTTAAAAGTTCATATTGGCAAATCCCACTTACACCGGAATCAAGGAAGTACACAGCTTTCATATTCGGAGGTCGAAGTTACCAATTCAAGGTACTTCCCTTCTGATTGAATGTGAGTGCTGGAGTATTTATTACTGCTCTAGACACGGTACTGGGTCCAGACTTGTTAGAAAAAATCACAGTATATGTTGATGATCCGGTAATCGCTACTGCTGCTTGGGACGAACATATGGAATTGCTGCATAGAGTGCTAGAGAGATTTAAGCAAGCAGGTGTGACAGCAAATTTAGAAAAGTCAAAATTAGGACGAAATAAAATTAAATTTTTAGGCCATCTTGTCACACCACTTGGTATCAGCCCAGACAACAAAAAACTAGAGGCGATCCGAGAATTTCCAAGCCCCCGCACTAAGAGACAATTAAAAGCGTTCATTGGGCTTACGTCCTTTTTCAGAAGGTTCGTACCTAATCAGTTGTTAAATGACGCGTCATTACTAAATTTACTACGAAAAAATGTGCAGTGGGTTTGGACTGACAAATGTCAACAAGCTTTCGAAGCGATTAAAACCGCCCTACTGAATGCAAATATTTTGCAGCACCCAGATCTCTCAAAAGATTTTTGTCTTGCGACGGATTCGTGTTCTTATGGCTTGGGAGCGTGCCTGTTCCAGTGGGAGGAAGGCAACGACCCGGCAACAATAAAGATTATCGGCTTCGCCAGTAGGACTTTAACTAGCTGCGAGAGAGCCTACTCGGCAACCGAACTGGAAGCGCTTGCAGTAGTCTGGGCTGTAAAAAAGTTTAATTGCTATCTACAGGGGAAGGAGATTAGAGTGTATAGTGACCACCAGGCGTTAAGTTTCTTGATGTCATGCAAGCTCTACCATACCCGACTGAGGAGATGGATGCTTACCTTACAAGAATACCGAATCGACTGCCGGTAGGATTACCGGAGTTAGCAGAAATGTTAGAACAATCCGCCGAGTATAAAGTGCTTTTAGTGCGTGACAATACTTACACGAAGGATTTTTTAGATATATGTAAAAAGATGTTTGAATTACAGAGGTCAGATCCGATGTGGAAAAAAATCATTAATAATATTGAAAAGGGTGCTAACAATAGAGATGAGCAAGGTTTTAAGATTGTGAACCATATTTTGTATCATAAACTTAGCACGGAAGAAGACTGCTGGGCAGTATGTATACCTAACCAGTCGGTAAAAGTTATAATATGGCACACGCACTTGACATGGGGCCATGCAGGGATTGGAAAGTGTGCAGAAATCATGGCGAGATACTGCTACTTTCCCCGTATGAAACACCAGATTCAGGCAACAGTTAGGACTTGCGTTATATGTCAGAAAGCAAAACGCTATAATAGATCCACCAAGTTTGAACTACATCCCATAGTTCCACTCAGGCCGCTTCAATTAGTATCTGTGGATGTAGCAGGTCCATATCCCATGGCCAGAGGAGGTATGAAATCTATACTGGCCATGTACGATATTTTTTCCAAATACTTGGCAATTTATTGTATAAAATCAGCTATTGCCAAAACCATAGTCAGGCGGATCAATCAAGAATACTTGCCTCAAGTGGGAAAACCCGAAGCCATAACGACTGATAATGCCTCTTATTTCACGGGTTGCACTTGGAAAAATTACCTACGGGAACAAAATATACAGCATATTCTGGTATCTCGGTTCCATCCAGAAGCAAGTTTAGTTGAAAGAACATTCAGAGAATTGAATAAGTTCCTTAGAATTTACATAGGGAACCGACATACAAAATGGCCCGGATTAGTACCTAAATTTGTAGAAATACACAATTTAACACCCCATTCAAGTACAGGATACCCCCCGGTAGAGATATTGAATGGAGTTAATGAGACACCGAATGAATGGCTCACGCATTTACCGAGATTACCAGCCAGGGCAGAAACAAGGGAGGAAAAGATAAAAAAGATATGGAACAAACTAACCAGCTGTGCGGCAAAGAGGAAAAAGAAGTACGACCGAGGTGTAACTAACGAACAGAAATATAATGTAGGGGACCTGGTACTTATTCGTAACCACCCTAAATCCTCAGCCACCTTAAAACAGAATAGTAAGTGGCAACTGCTATATTCAGGGCCCTTTGAAGTAATAAGCGTGCCACACGAATGTAGCTATTTGTTAACACATCCCCAGACGGGGAAAATCAAAGGACTGTATCCACGTAAAGATGTAAAGTTATTTATGCAGTGACATGTCTGATGTAAATAGTAGTGGTAAGAAGATTTCAATTGTGTTTTAGAGTATAAGTATGTTAGTTTTAAGAAAGAATTTATGTATAGTTACAATTTTGAGGAAGTAGAATCAGTAAACTGAGCAATAATATGCAAATGGAAGACTTGTTTACAGACAGTTAGTGCCATTAAAATACTACATGCTCTTCAAGCAATGAATAATCTTTTGTTGATAAAGTAATGATTAATTTCTTGAATCATTTTGTAGTAAGTAAGTACAATTAATGATGAAATCTCATATAAATATGTAGCAGATGTAATTGTGTTAGAATTAAGGAACCCTGAGAGACAGTCTATACTAGCCAAAAATTGACTTTGTGGTACGAAATAATTATGTGATGTAATGTTTACTGCCAATAGTGATCTGAGAACGACACTGGAGCAGAATCCAATAAAAAACAAAACCGTTCCGTGTAACCTATGCTTTGTATGTATTAATGCTTCAATTGAAGCCTGTGTACTTGGCACACGTTCTCGAATATTAATTACGCGGTACGCGAATCAAGTTACGCGGAAACTACACTGTAGTCCTGTAGGACGGACCGTTAAAAATAATACTAGTACTAAATGAAGTATTTATTGAACAATATGCCCAAGTCAAGCTGTCATGCACATGGTAAAATCTGTTTGCTAGATGGGTGATAACCTGGAAAGCTACACTAAAAGAGGAAAGGAAAGCTATGTACAAAAAAAAAATCACACACCTTTAAGTAATTACAAAAAAAAATATATGCCTAGTAATAGTATTAAAAGTGTGTAATAAGAAGGTAACACAATGGACTCAATGTAGATGAGAGTGATTATGCTAAGAACAGTTGTTATGCATTAAAAATAAACTGTGTGCATAAACAACCTAGGAAAGGACGGAATATTGTGTGTAGTAGGGACAGAAAATGACTGTTGTATCTGCGCCAATATATACGTCGGTATAAGTTAAGTGTTGAATGACTAACTGTCATAGTGCAGTGCTCAACGAACAGTAGTACACTATGAGTAAAAACGGTAGTTAGTGATCCGTTCGGAGTCGATTCAAACAAACATCGCTCGACGGAGACATTTAGTATGTGTGTACCGAAATATTTTCGCGTGTTGAAAGACGCTCTGGCAGTGTATCAACCGTGAGAACAAGTGAAAGTGTGTAGTACAATGTGCGTGTGACGAACCCTGAATACCAGTGTCACAATGCCACAAGAAACCTGTTATCATGCCAAAACATCCTGTGCATACCAGCGAAGCGACGGCGTAATGAACAATAAACACTTTTAAACAAGTTGCATTTTCTTCCACAGCTAGTAATCTGTGTCCTTAGAGACAGTACACCGTTGTGGAATGTTTGTTTCATGCACTACGACGGGGAGCCATGCGGAGAAGCAGAGACGAGTGTCTTGCCGCCAGCCGGCCGGTCGAGGTAAACCACGGCAACTCGCCGACATCGGCGAATGGTTTGGCGCGGTTCGCGACTGCTTGCGCCACGTCAGCACGACGTCGCTGTTACTGAGAGCCGGTCGTCGAACCCAGCGGCCGTCGGCACGCGGCGTTCCAAACGACGCGACTCAACAATTGCTTCGCGCCGCCCGCTCCGTACAACATTGTTGTCATTCAAATGAACTATCAACTATGTGGTTAATGCACTAATATGAAAACGGTATATTGGACACGAAATGACGTGACAAACATTGTGTTTTTCTTTAGTTACTCGATGCAGACTCAAAGTATTCATCGGTTCAGTGACGTATAGATATAATATGTTTTCGTCATGTTAATGAAGTAAACTTGCACGAATGCTAGAACATTTTAAAACAATTGTCGTGAGTAAGTGCAGAGACGATTCACTATACCACTGTAAAACTGTTTAATGAGTGACTTTCATTGCAATACAGAACACAAATGTGAAAAAGGATAGAAGGTATATTGGTAACAAAGAGACTAAAAGTTTAACATGTTGTCATAAATAGCCTTTGTTATCTGTGAACATTGGATAGAGTCTGAACTTTTTGTGATCAAACTGGGTATTAAAACAAACCAGGCGAGATGACTATGGCTCCGGCGCAGTTTTCCCAGGTTTTCTGATCGCACGTAGCCCAAATGGGGGAGCCAGATAAATGTAATGACCCTGGGACTAAGTTTATGGTCACCTCGCAAAGTGTAAGAACAGTATAAAAAGTGTAATTAAACCTACAGTGTAAAAGAACTAAGAAGTTTAAAGTGAATGTTCCAACCAAGGTAACAGACAATAACCAAACAGACGTTAGCGGCAGCATATTGCCGAACATTCTTAACGTTAGTCAATTGCTGCCAGGGGGCATTGTAACGTCTAGTAAGAAACAAAAACAACATACTATGTAGTAACGAGAAAATTATATGTATCATATTGTGTTATTGTATAAAATTATGTATTTTTTTTTATTATTTATTTTTGAGAATATCTGCGTCGACGAGTAATGAAACCGCCACAGACGATAAATGTCGAACAAAGATTAAAATAAGTAACTAGTATATAATACGTGACGAATATCAATTTCTTTGTCTTCTTCATCTGGGAGTCGAGCGAGTAAGATATCCTGTGTCGTAGTAGCGAACGCTAGTGTAGCATTCTTTTGTCGAGACCAAGAGATGTACGCCATTACGTGTGAATTCATAAAGGTGTGTAACAATTGAAATATTTAAATGTTTTAATAGAGTTATGTAAATGAAAACTTGCATTATTAATTGTTAAAGCTTGCTTGCCTATTATCCCATCCTGTTGAGACATTTTTCAGTGATATAAATATTATCTGTGGTGCTGAGCTGCGTGGCGAACGAAAGAGCCGCTGCCGCGGCGTATTCAAACGACTTCCAATATAGCCTATCATACCGCAAGGAAGCGGTAAAGTAACAGTAAAATAATATTATTTCTTTTAGCTTCCAGACTTGCAGTGCAGATCAGCAGAGTTTATGATGTGTTGCAGGTTGACGCGGGCTGCTGACAGTATATAACTCACAGTACAAATAAGTTAATGTACCGTCAAAATCTAATAGGAATCTTGCTGTGCTCCGTTCTGGTCTGTCAAACTTTATAGTGAAAACGTATTTTTTTAATAAGAGTCTCATGTTCTTGTGCTAGTCGTGGTATTGAATGGTGTTTTACCGAGAAACAAAATCCACTGCAAAATTTTGTTGTTGAACGATCATACGAACTGTAACATCAGTGTTCATAACCAAGTAATTTCAATTTTCAATAACTATAAAGTAGGAAAGATATGTTGATTTTTAGAATGAGTTACAGTCATGAAAAAACGTTCCTTTAATTGTAGGCAAGATACAGAACAATAAGATCTCAATATATATATTTTGCTTTGTTAAAAGGTAATGATGATAAAGAAATTCAAAGCACGGCATTACTAACAGATATTTCGCGGCTCTTTTCGTATATGCGTTATTACGCGAGCAATAACAAAAACAAAACCAAAAATAAATAGAAAAGAGTATATATATATATATATATATATATATATATATATATATATATATATATATATATATTTTACGCAGACAAAAAACGCGAAATCTGCCAGGAAGTTTCAGTATCAACGTGAGTTGTAACATCTCGTCAGTTGCTCTGCATACTGCCTGTGTACAACAGTGAACCAAATCACCACGCTTACTTCCTTCGTGAAGCCGGTAGCACGAGGCAGGAGGATCAAGATTCAACATCCCGTTGACAAGGAGATAATTAGACATGTTGCCCAATTTATTGCGATAGGCCAACGTTCTGAGATGCATATCGTTTGTCAGACACCCTTGTTTGCCTTAGCATTTTTTAACATTATTAGCAAAATAAAAAAAAAAAAACAACTGCAAGATGCTGTTTATTGAAGCTTTGGTCAAGTATACGGCACAGAAATAGAACAATTGTACAGAAGCACTTTCTCAGTGTGTGCGGTTAATAGCCTTATTCTAGGTTACAGAGAACAGCGACCAGGCTCTTAGATAGCTACATTACGTTTTTATTTCACTCTCCAGAAATTGTTAGTTCGTGCACCTGGACACTTGCTGAATCACTTTTCTGAGACACACACACACACACCGCGTTTGTTACTTTAATTAAAGTCTATTACAAGTAGTGAATAAATAAGAAAACTTGCATTATGATGTCTTAATTAAGTCAGTGCAAATGCGTATGTGTACACGAGGGACAGTAACTGTCTCTTTTTGTCGGTGGTAAAAACGTGTGGTGAGTAGAAGGACGTCCGTGTCAACCGTTGTCAGCGTCAGTAGTTTGCCCAAAGGCTGCAGTGTTGCACAGGCGTGTCGACGAGCGCTGACAGGAGTCTACCAGAGAATGCCTTCACGGCAATCGGTCTCCTTGACCATTGTGCGGTACGACCAAGCGTCGGTGGCTCGCCGCCATCTGGTCGTCTGCTCTACGGCTGCTGACAGTAGTCGGCCGAAGTAACAGCAGTGCCGTGACGTCACTGCCAGAACAGCGCCGCCAGCAGACGCCAGAGCAGCCATAGGAAGAGAGCCGTGGCCACAGCGCGTACTGCCCAGTCGATGCGCCTCAGCCTGCACAACAAGCACACGACGAGTCAAGCACAGAGTTGAAAAAAAAAAAAAAAACTACCGTAGGCTAGCACAAGTACGCGTTGACTACGGTAGTTCTCCTAGCAGCCTTGGTCCCTGATGAACGTACCCACGTTACTTGTACGTTAGGTGTGTTGCCTACCTATTAGGCTTTCTTTACGCAGGCGATCAGTGTGTTACTAGATTCCCCTACAAACTGGAAACGGTAAACTGCCTAGAAAGAGACTGAGCATACAGGGTGCTCCATTGATCGTGACCGGGCCAAATATCTCACGATATAAGCGTCAAACGAAAAAACTACAAAGAACGAAACTTGTTTAGCTTGAAGGGGGAAATCAGATGGCGATATGGTTGGCCCGCTAGATGGCGCTGCCATAGGTCAATCGGATATCAACTGCGTTTTTTAAAAAATAGGACCATTTTTTATTACTTATTCGTGTAGTACATAAAGAAATATGAATGTTTTAGTTGGACCACTTTTTTCGCTTTGTAATGGATGGCGCTGTAATAGCCACAAACGTATAAGTACGTGGTATCACGTAACATTCCTCCAGTGCGGACGGTATTTGCTTCGTGATACATTACCCGCGTAAAAATGGACCGTTTACCAATTGCGGAAAAGGTCGATATCGTGTTGATGTACGGCTATTGTGATCAAAGTGACCAACGAGCGTGTGCTATGTATGCTGCTCGGTATCCTGGACATCATCCAAGTGTCCGGACCGTTCGCAGGATAGTTACGTTATTTAAGAAAACAGGAAGTGTTCAGCCACATGTGAAACGTCAACCACGACTTGCAACAAATGATGTTGCCCAAGTAGGTGAGATATTTGCCCGGTCACTATCAATGGACCAACCTGTATATAAAGGGCCATGTAACCTACGCACCTTTTTATTCCACATTTTTATCCTCATGTCTTTTACTTAAAAACAGACGGCTGGCGGCAGCCACTCACCGCACTCCGTGATGCTACCTAATCGCGGCTCCGACATCATCGTTGCTATTGTAAAAGCTGGGCTTATTTCGTCTTGCATTATCTGTAAAGAGTCTTCATACGCTTGGAGAAATACGCGTAAATCTTTCGTTTCCTGTGTTAACTCTTTCGCTAATCATTTGTGCTCCTGACTAGTTTCCCTACGACAACAGTTGCCACACCACACTGCGGCCACACCATCTTACCTTTGTGTGTTCTGCTCATAATTCGGTTACTTCCGTCACTGTATTTGTCTCTGGACATATTTTTGAAGCCAGTTTGTATACTACTGGCCATAAAAATTGCTACACCACGAAGATGACATGCTACGGACGCGAAATTTAACCGACACGAAGGAGATGCTGTGATATGCAAACGATTAGCTTTTCAGAGCATTCACACAAGGTTGGCACCGGTGGCGACACCTACAGCGTGCTGACATGAGGAGACTTTCTCATACACAAACAGCAGTTGACCGCCGTCACCTAGTGAAACATTATTGTGATGCCTCGTCTAAGGAAGAGAAATGCCTATCATCACTTTGATGAAAGTCGGTTTGTAGCCTATCGCGATTGCGGTTTATCGTATCGCGACACTACTGCTCGCGTTGGTCGAGATCCAGTAACTGATAGCAGAATATGGAATCGGTGGGTTCAGGAGAGTAATACGGAACGCCGTGCTGGATCCCAACGGCCTCGTATCACTAGCAGTCGAGATGACAGGCATCTTATCCGCATGGCTGTAACGGATCGTGCAGCCACGTCTCGATCCCTGAGTCAACAGATGGGGACGTTTGCAAGACAACAACCATCTGCACGAACAGTTCGACGACATTTGCAGCAGCATGGACTATCAGCTCTGAGACCATGGCTGCGGTTACCCTTGACGCTGCACCACAGAGAGAAGCGCCTGCGATGCTGTACTCAACGACGAACCTGGGTGCACGAATGGCAAAACGTCATTTTTTCGGTTGAATCCAGGTTCTGTTTACAGCATCATGATGGTGAACGCACATTGGAAGCGTGTATTCGTCATCGCCATACTGGCGTATCACCCTGCGTGATGGTGTGGGGTGCGGTTGGTTACACGTCTCGGTTACCTCTTGTTCGCATTGACGGTTCTTTGAACAGCGGACGTTACATCAGATGTGTTACGAGCAATGGCTCTACCCTTCATTCGATCCCCTTGAAGCCCTACATTTCAGCAGCATAATGCACGACCGCATGTTGCAGGTCCTGTACGAGCCTTTCTGGTTACAGGAAATGTTCGACTGCTGCCCTGGCCAGCACATTCTCCAGAACGTCTGGTCAATGGTGGCCGAGCAACTGGCTCTTCACAATACGCCAGTCACTAATCTTGATGAACTGTGGTATCGTGTTGAAGCTGCATGGGCAGCTGTACCTGTACACGCCATCCAAGCTTTGTTTGACTCAATGCCCAGGCGTATCAAGGCCGTTGTTACGGCCAGAGGTGGTTGTTCTGGGTACTGATTTCTCAGGATCTATGCATCCAAACTGCGTGAAAATGTAATCACATGTCAGTTCTAGTATAATATATATGTCCAATGAATACCCGTTCATCATCTGTATTTCTTCATGGTGTAGCAATTTTAGTGGCCAGCAGTCTACATCTACATCTACATCTACATCCATACTCCGCAAGCCACCTGACGGTGTGTGGCGGAGGGTACCTTGAGTACCTCTATAGGTTCTCCCTTCTATTCCAGTCTCGTATTGTTCGTGGAAAGAAGGATTGTCGGTATGCATCTGTGTGGGCTCTAATCTCTCTGATTTTATCCTCATGGTCTCTTCGCGAGATATACGTAGGAGGGAGCAATATACTGCTTGACTCTTCGGTGAAGGTATGTTCTCGAAACTTTAACAAAAGCCCGTACCGAGCTACTGATCGTCTCTCCTGCAGTCTTCCACTGGAGTTTATCTATCATCTCCGTAACGCTTTCGCGATTACTAAATGATCCTGTAACGAAGCGCGCTGCTCTGCGTTGGATCTTCTCTATGTCTTCTATCAACCCTATCTGGTACGGATCCCACACTGCTGAGCAGTATTCAAGCAGTGGGCGAACAAGCGTACTGTAACCTACTTCCTTTGTTTTCGGATTGCATTTCCTTAGGATTCTTCCAATGAATCTCAGTCTGGCATCTGCTTTAGCGACGATCAACTTTATATGGTCATTCCATTTTAAATCACTCCTAATGCGCACTCCCAGATAATTTATGGAGTTAACTGCTTCCAGTGTAGTAGTTTCGACCAGTACTGCGTACTGCAAGAAAATGGATACCTGTTTTTAAGCCCTTGTGTATGACAGAGTGTTGATGATTCAGTGTGCAGCTGTGTCACTGAAAGGCAGCGGGTAGTTAGCAGGCGACAAAAACCAACAGGAGCCAGTGCTGTGCCCATCGCGACGACTGCTGGTGGCGAGCAGAGAGCGACTCCTACCTGTGCCAGCGTGGCATAGCCTCGTTGACGTTCGCCATGTCCTCCTTCAGGATGTAGAGGCGCACGCCGCGCACGTATCCGTAGAAGTACGTGTCCCAGTCGAAGCCCCTCATGTCGAAAGGGAAGAGCTGGCGGTCCACGGGGGAGAGGCGCGACCACAGCTCCTTGCAGCGCCGGTTGTCGAACGACCACTCCCGCGTGCAGAAGTAGCTCGTCACGTCCAGGAGGCGGTGGATCTTCCGGTACGCGCCCACCATCCTGCGGACAACGCGACAGTCGTCACAGGCAGCTACGCATTAGCTGTTCCTCGAGCCACGTTTGACAACGAACACCTCGAGTGCGAGGCTACAAAAGTCGAATGATGTTTACGGCTTACGACGCCCCACATATTGCCTACCACGCAGCCACAATGTTGGCTGATAATGGCAACAGGTGGCTGATTGGAGATATCCGCCGGCCGCGGTGGTCTCGCGGTTCTAGGCGCTCAGTCCGGAACCGCGCGACTGCTACGGTCGCGGGTTCGAATCCTGCCTCGGGCATGGATGTGTGTGCTGTCCTTAGGTTAGTTAGGTTTAAGTAGTTCTAAGTTCTAGGGGACTGATGACCTAAGATGTTAAGTCCCATAGTGCTCAGAGCCATTTGAACAATGTTTTGGAGATATCCAGTGGTGAGCACAGCATGAGTCTGCAGAGCGTAGTTGAACAGCTTAGTCGACGAATAACTCCAACAGTGCTAATGGTTTTGATACAAAGCAGAGTGATGGCAACGATAAACAAAGAAAAAGTCGACACCTTGGGTTGTCGGGTGTTCTGTCGGATATCAGCGTCGTACTTGCACATTATTTCGGTAGCGTAGCTCGTTACCTTCATCAGGTGCGACCTGAGACTACTCCTCGAATGGACCTAGTCCAGTATTTATGCCTGTCGCCTTCCCCCTTCACCAGTCGCTCCCCCTGCGGTCCGCGCCTGCTCGCTAAGATCTTCTGGAGGATTGCCGTTCCCTTTTCCGCCCGCTGCAGTCCTGGGTGTTCTCCTTGCGGTACGCGTCCGCCAGACACGCTCCTGGGTGTTCCATCTTCGGTATGGTGCGTTTGGAATGCCGAAATGGTTCAAATGGCTCTGAGCACTATGGGGCTTAACTTCTGAGGTCATTAGTCCCCTAGAACTTAGAACTACTTAAACCTAAGGACATCACACACATCCATGCCCGAATCAGGATTCGAACTTGCGACCGTAGCGGTCACGCGGTTCCACACTGTAGCGCTTTGAACCGCTCGGCAGGGAGAGGAGGAATTACGAAACCATTTATCAGTGATGCGAACACACTCAACAGGAAAACATGGTGCCAAAGTCATAAAAACTGGACTGCGAAGCAGTGGAAGAAAGGCATTTGGTCGGATGAGTCTTGTTGCACACTGTTTCCATTTTCTGGCTGATTTTATTTATTTATTTATTTATTTAACCTGATCAGATTAGGGCCATCAGGCCCTCTCTTACATCGGACCAGTGTTCCACACATGTAGCATTTCACACATCAGAGTAACATCATGAACATAGTTTAAATGAGAAAATTAGCTTACTCTAGTGACAATATGAATAAAGACTAGTGACTAAGACCCAATAAAGTAAATGCGGAAGTATTTTTACAACAGTTGCTATACATACAGATTATGATAAAAGCAATAATAATAACAGTAAAACAAAAAAATCAAATAATAATGATAAACATGACTAAGACCTAATAAAGTAAATGCTGGCAGTATTTTTACATCAGGTGCTATACATACAGATTATGGTGAAAGCAATAATAATAACAGTAAAAAAAATCAAGTAATAATGACAAACATGAGAAAGATTCGCAATAGTAATGAAGGTTTGTGCAGATGTACATTAATATTTTGGTGTGTAAAGTAGATGTTTACTAGTATAGCGAGTTTTGGGTAAGGGAGGTTTAAGGAGGGGGAGAGAGGGAAGTAATGAGGTGAAGTGCACTCATGTACAGAGGAAGGCATTACTGTTGCTTAAGTAGATACGTCATTAACTGTTTTTTGAAGCCGGTCATGTTTTTAAGTTCTCTAACATAACGAGGGAGGTTATTCCAGAGTCGGGTTCCCGCTACTGTAAAGGACTTGGAGAAGGTGACTGAGCGATGCAGTGGAACGGAGAGGATTTTATTATGATGGGAACGTGTGTTTCTGTCATGTTGTTCCGACATGAGTGTTAGGGACGAGGAGAGATATGAGGGACAGTGTACATTTATAAGGCAGTAGATGAGACAGAGTGTATGGAAATCTCTGCGTTTGTCCGCACGCAGCCAGGACAATTTTGAATATGCTGGTGAAATGTGATCAAAAAGTCGAACATCACAGATATATCGGACGCAGGCATTCGTGACCAGTTCTAGACGTCGGGAATTTTCCTGAGAGAGGCCTTGTAGGATAATGTCGCTGTAGTCAATGGTTGGGAGTATAAGCGTTTGTACTAATTTCTTTTTCAGATTTTACGTCCTAAGATTGAGAAATAGTGGGGGTTAAGTGATGATTTTGGCAGGAGAATCGTGGTATTCCAGGGACCTCATGGCTACTCTCCAAGGTGCGTTACTGCCAAGGGCTATGAGACAACTTTTGGCTGATCAGATCCGTCCCCTGGTACAATGATTGCTTGCCAGTGGTGATGGTTTGTTCCAAGACAAAAGGCCCCTGTTGACACAGGTCGCAGCGCCCAGGGCTGGTTTCGTGTTCTCAAGGAAGAATTATCGCATCTGTCCCCTGGACACCACAGTCACCAGATCTCAGTTTTTATAGAGACTTTGTGGTCCACTTTGGAGAGAAGAGTGTGTGATCGATGTCCAGCTGCATCATTGTCACCTGAGCCTGCCATCATTTTCCAGGAACAGTACTTGTGTGTATCCATTCCGTGGATACTGGATGCTGTTGTAAATGCCGACGGATTTCCTACACCTTATTAGGCACGGTAAAGTGTGCTGTGTTTTTGGCATTTCCGTAGTTATGTCCACTTTCCGCGAGTGTGGCAGAGGTCTCCCTTCTCTCAATCCAGCTGTGAGAAAATGTGTCAGCCGGTGAAGAGTGACTTACTTGGGTTTTCCGGTGGTGAGGAAGAGTACGGCGTCTGCGAGGACCGCCGGCACCATGTGCACGACGTACTTGTAGAAGAAGACCAGCGGCACGCTGGTGGTCAGGCACATGGAGTAGTTCCACACGGCCGACATCGGTGGCACCTTCTTGGCAAAGTGCTGGTAGTGCGCCATGAAGTTCTTCCAGCACAGCGGCGCGTCGCTCGACACCAGGTTGAACACCTTCGGCTCCTTGCTGTCTGGCCACCTGGAAAGACGGGGACGTCAGCTCATCAGCTCATCCAAGCAAATGAGTCTCGTACAGATTCCCGTATGGAGGACATAGTGATAGACACCCCTGGGGTTGTGAAGCAGCTCAATGGGTTGAAAATAAATAAATCGCCAGGTCCTGATGGGATCCCAATTCGGTTTTACAGAGAGTATGTAACATCAACGACTCTGTAATATTGTACATACAGGGTGTTATAAAAAGGTACGGCCAAACTTTCAGGAAACGTTCCTCACACTCAAAGAAAGAAAATATGTTATGTGGACATGTGTCCGGAAACGCTTACTTTCCATGCTAGAGCTAATTTTATTACTTCTCTTCAAATCACATTAATCATGGAATGGAAACACACAGCAACAGAACGTACCAGCGTGACTTCAAACACTTTGTTACAGGAAATGTTCAAAATGTCCTCCGTTAGCGAGGATACATGCATCCACCCTCCGTCGCATGGAATCCCTGATGCGCTGATGCAGCCCTGGAGAATGGCGTATTGTATCACAGCCGTCCACAATACGAGCACGAAGAGTCTCTACATTTGGTACCGGGGTCGCGTAGACAAGAGCTTTCAAATGCCCCCACAAATGAAAGTCAAGAGGGTTGAGGTCATGAGAGCGTGGAGGCCATGGAATTGGTCCGCCTCTACCAAGCCATCGGTCACCGAATCTGTTGTTGAGAAGCGTACGAACACTTCGACTGAAATGTGCAGGAGCTCCATCGTGCATGAACCACATGTTGTGTCGTACTTGTAAAGGCACATGTTCTAGCAGCACAGGTAGAGTATCCCGTATGAAATCATGATAACGTGCTCCATTGAGCGTAGGTGGAAGGACATGGGGCCCAATCAAGACATCACCAACAATGCCTGCCCAAACGTTCACAAAATATCTGTGTTGATGACGTGATTACACAATTGCGTGCGGATTCTCGTCAGCCCACACATGTTGATTGTGAAAATTTACAATTTGATCACGTTGGAATGAAGCCTCATCCGTAAAGAGAACATTTGCACTGAAATGAGGATTGACACATTGTTGGATGAACCATTCGCAGAAGTGTACCCGTGGAGGCCAATCAGCTGCTGATAGTGCCTGCACACGCTGTACATGGTACGGAAACAACTGGTTCTCCCGTAGCACTCTCCATACAGTGACGTGGCCAACGTTACTTTGTACAGCAGCAACTTCTCTGACGCTGACATTAGGGTTATCGTCAACTGCACGAAGAATTGCCTCGTCCATTGCAGGTGTCCTCGTCGTTCTAGGTCTTCCCCAGTCGCGAGTCATAGGCTGGAATGTTCCGTGCTCCCTAAGACGCCGATCAATTGCTTCGAACGTCTTCCTGTCGGGACATCTTCGTTCTGGAAATCTGTCTCGATACAAACGTATCGCGCCACGACTATTGCCCCCTGCTAATCCATACATCAAATGGGCATCTGCCAATTCCGCATTCGTAAACATTGCACTGACTGCAAAACCACGTTCGTGATGAACACTAACCTGTTGATGCTAGGTACTGATGTGCTTGATGCTAGTACTGTAGAGCAATGAGTCGCATGTCAACACAAGCACCGAAGTCAACATTACGTTCCTTCAATTGGGCCAACTGGCGGTGATTCGAGGAAGTACAGTACATACTGACGAAACTAAAATGAGCTCTAACATGCAAATTAAGCGTTTCCGGACACATGTCCACATAACATCTTTTCTTTATTTGTGTTTGAGGAATGTTTCCTGAAAGTTTGGCCGTACCTTTTTGTAACACCCTGTATAAGTAATTCTTCCCATCTGATTTTTCGATAAACTTGTATAATTGATGTTCTGATTTCAGCTTTTTTTGTTTCATGCCATTGTGTTAAGAAAACTGTAAACAAGTTTCAATGTGAATATTAATGTTTATGTCAAATGTCAAGTAATGTTGTAATAGAATTGAAATGCAACAAATGTTGAAACTGTTGTAAGATGTTTAAAATTATAACTGTACGTCTGGTCCATACGTAGGCAATGTGTTAGGATATGTAGAATGCAAAACCTCGGGTGAATACCCGGCCTGTCAGGGAGCGGTAAAAGGTGGACGGCAGGCGAGCGCGGGAAAATGCGCGCGGGCACTGCACGGCACAACGGGCGCAGTTGTTGTTGGAGTTTGGCACTGGTTTGAGCAACACATTCTGGAGCGAGGAGGCTCTCCTGGAAGACATAGCCTCACTGAGCCTCGGGTATGCTGTTCTAACGCCCACACAGCATGGCAAAATTCCATAGGCACTAAATGGAAAAGTATTGCTACGCTAAGAAGAATTAAAGTGCCGATACGTCAAGAGCCATAGCTCTGGTTGTATGCGTGCCCTGTGCCTCGCCATCTTGCCGCCCGCCAACCGCCGCATCGATACTAGCAGGTTGAAACTTTTAGTACTGTATTCGTGTGGATCAGAGAGTGAACTGTGTTTGTTTGGTGCAATAATAACCTAAATTTTACCAGAACTTTTCCATCATTTACTTATCCTCACAACTAACTTAGACAGGGTCCTTTCCAAAATGTTGTGCAATCCGAGTGTCCCGAAATGAAAATTAAAATATGTGTTAATAATAATTATTTGCTGAACTAACTATATTAGAATGGTGTTTAAAGAAATGTTTTGTTAATGAACCAGTAAATGAATAACGAAGGTCTAACGAAGTTGAAAGATAACTTTAGTATTGATACAGTAATGAAGTTTATTATTTCCAGACAGATTTAAATTCATTTAAATGAGCAATAAATACGGTGAAAAGAGTAGTAACTTATATACTGGAAATCTTGAACGCATAATAAATTCAGTAATCATTTTTTTAAATACAGCGATCATAACAGTTTCGGGTTCCCCCCTCATTCATTTGAATTCTGAAGTGGTTCGACCAGCAAAAGTTAAAGTCAATATAAAAGTCAAAATTTATCAGTGATTTATCTTGATCAAAATTGACATTTTGTGTGTGGCACGAAAGTGCAATTTCTAGGGTAACCTATGCCCGATTTTAGTCAGATTAATAGACAGTATAAAGTTTTGTACTATACATTATAGTGTAGTGTTACGTATTCATGGTTTTCTATATCAGTACACAACCTGAAACTATCAGTTCAATAGATTTTCTGATTCTAAAATTCTACTATATTATGCAGTGTTACAACTTGTTGTTTTGCATGAATATATACCAACTTGTACAGGGAAGAAAGACAGTTAATGCCTAATTTGGCTTGCGACCGTATTATTATCAAATTGGTAGCATCTTCTGGGTTGCTTTTGATCCATCCTGACGTGTAATTGCATTTCGAACTTACTTGACGGATCATTGTTATTACAGAGTGGATGTAAGTCTGATTTGCCACCATTTAGGTACACGTGGTCGATATCTATACGAAAATCCTTTCTCATAAGGTGAATCCCGCTCACTTACCGTAGCACAGGCTTTAACGAGTACTGTGTCAGGGATTACAAGTACTCTACTGCATTGGATCCTTACTTAGCTTGCATTTATCGCGAATCTCTTGCCCAACGTAAAGTCTCGAGCGACTGGAAAAAAGTGTAGGTGACGCCTGTATATAAGAAGGGTAGAAGGACGGATCCTCAAAATTACAGACCAATATCCTTAACATCGGTTTGTTGCAGGAGTCTCGAACATATTCTCAGTTCGAATATAATGAATTTCCTTGAGACAGAGAAGTTGCTGTCCATTCATCAGCACGGCCTTAGAAAGCATCGCTCCTGCGAAACGCAACTCGCCCTTTTTTTCACATGATATCTCGCGAACCATGGGTGAAGGATATCAGACGGATGCCATATTCCTTGACTTCCGGAAAGCGTTTGACTCGGTGCCCCACTGCAGACACCTAACTAAGGTACGAGCATGTGTGATAGGTTACTTCTTAAGTAATAGAACCCAGTACGTTGTCCTCGAAGGTGAATGTTCGTCAGAGCTGAGGGTATCATCTGGAGCGCCCCAGGGAAGTGTGGTAGGTCCGCTGTTATTTTCTATCTACATAAATGATCTTTTGGATAGGATGGATAGCAATGTGCGGCTGTTTGCTGATGATGCTGTGGTATACGGGAAGGTGTCGTCGTTGAGTGACTGTAGGAGGATACAAGATGACTTGGACAGGATTTGTGATTGGTGTAAATAATGGCAGCTAACTCTAAATATAGATAAATGTAAATTAATGCAGATGAACAGGAGAAAGAATGCCGTAATGTTTGAATACTCCATTAGTAATGTAGCGCTTGACACAGTCGCGTCGATTAAATATTTGGGCGTAACATTGCTGAGCGGTATGAAGTGGGACAAGCATGTAAAGGCATTTGTGGTGAAGGCAGATAGTTGTCTTCGGTTCATTGGTAGAATTTTGGGAAGATGTGGTTCATCTGTAAAGGAGACCGCTTACAAGTACTGTTCGAGCATTTGGGATCCCTATCAGGTCGTATTGAGGGAGGACATAGAGGCAATTCAGAGGCGGGCTGCTAGATTTGTTACTGGTAGGTTTGATCATCACGCGAGTGTTACGGAAATGCTTCAGGAACTCGGGTGAGAGTCTCTGGGGGAAAGGAGGCGTTTTTTTCGTGGATCGCTACTGAGGAAATTTAGAGAACCAGCATTTGAGGCTGACTGCAGTACAATTTTACTGCCGCCAACCTACCTTTTTGCGGAAAGACCACAAAGATAAGATAAGAGAGATTATGGCTCGTACAGAGGCATATAGGCAGTCATTTTTCCCTCGATCTGTTTGGGAGTGGAACAGGGAGAGAAGATGCTAGTTGTGGTACGAGGTACCCTCCGTCACGCACCGTATGGTGGATTGCGGAGTATGTATGTAGATGTAGATGTAGAAGTGTAATCATCTGTCTATGAGTAGCAAAGTATCAGTACTGTTAGATGCGGAAAAATTCCGTGCTAGTTTCGGAGAGACATGAGGTAGTGTCCGTCCTCGTAAGCTCTACGTTTGTTTGTTTGATTTGGAGAAGGGGACTAAACAGCGAGGTCATCGGTCGCATCGCATTAGGGAAGGACTGGGAAGGAAGGCTGCCATGCCCTTTCAAAGCAACAGTCCCGGCGTTTGCCTGATGCGATTCAGGGAAATCACTGAAAACCTAAATCAGGACGGCCGGACGCGGGTTCTAAAGGTCGTCATTCCGAATGCTAATACAGTGTGCGAACCATTGCGCTACCTCTCTCGGTAAAGCTCTACGCGAGATGCCATATAAAAAGTGATCCATACAGGTGGATCCACCGTTCTACGAGGGTGAGTCAAATGAAAACCTCAAATGTGTAATAACAAATCGAAATTTCGCGCCGTTATCCTGTAAGTTGGTAAGCGTGCTACAAACAGCGTGCAGAATGACCTCTAGGCGGTAGCATAGTGCAGATGCACACATACCGTCACAGTATCAGTATAAACATGGCCGCCCCACTTGCGACTTGCACCAGGGAAGAACAGCGTTCTGTTATTCGGTTTTTGCGTAGTGAAGGTGTGAAACCTATTGAAATTCATTGACGAATGAAGGTTCAGTACGGTGATGCATGTTTGTCACAGCAGCAAGTCTACGAATGGAGTGCGAAGTTCGCGAATGGTGTGACTTCAGTAGAAGATGCTCCTCGTTCAGGTCAGGCACAACGAGTTGTGACTCCACAGAATATTGCATCAGTTGAAGCCATAATCAAGGAAAACCGCCGAGTGACACTGAATGACATTGCAGCATGTTTACAGATTAATGATGGGTCAGCACACCACACTGTGCATGATGTGCTCCAGTTTCACAAAGTGTCTGCAAGATGGGTGCCACGCACGCCAGCTGACTCCTGAAATGAGGGAACGACGTGTTGATGCTTGTGAAGTACTTCTTGGGCGCTTTGAACGAGAAGGTGATGGCTTCCTTGCAAAAATCGTTATTCGGGACGAAACCTGGGTTCAGTTCCAGCAACCGGAAACGAAGAGAGCGAGCAAGGAATGGCGCCATTCCTCATCACCAAACCCAAAGAAGTTTCTAACAGAACCATCAGCAGGGAAGGTTATGTTGACTCTCTTTTCGGAGGAAAAAGGCGTCATTTTGGAGCATTACATGCCTATAGGGACCACTGTCACCAGTGCATCATACACAGATCTCCTAAAAAATCATCTGCGGCCTGCAATCAAATCAAAGCGACGTGGATTGCTGTCAGCAGATGTCCTTTTGCAACATGATAATTCAAGGCCCCACACTGCCCGTACAACAGTTGTAACAATCACAAACCTGCATTTTGAGTATCTTCCTCGTCCACCATACTCACCAGACCTTACCCCAAGTGATTTCCATGTGTCTGGACCACTCAAAGACGCAATCGGAGGAAAGAAGTTCCGTTACGATGAAGAGCACTTCTGCACAATAAAAAATATTTAAAAAAATATTTAAGGTTTTCATTTGACTCACCTTCGTAAAAAAAAAGTTGAAAGGACGGTAACTCCGCGGAAACTTTCTGTAACTCAACAAGTATTTTGGTTCAATTGATTAACAAACGAAGGTAGTTGAAAAGTTCTCAGAAAAAATGATATAGGTACTAAACGTCACTTAATTATGAGATAAATGCGAAGTGCAGAGAGGGTAAAGTGAAATGGCTAAAGGATCGAAAAAGATATGGCCGTCAGAAGGACGGATTCAACTCAGAGAAAAGTTAAAACAACCTTCGACGACATTAAAAACCAAGATGTGCAGGAAGAATTCACCTGTTCAACGTAGAGGAGAGAGTGGCTAGGTGGAGAGAATACACTGAAAGTCTCTACCAGAGGGAGCAAGTGTCGGCTGACGTGATAGAAGAAGATATGTAAATCGATTTGGAGGGCATACACTGATCTGCTAAAACACTACGACCATCCACCGAATAGCCGCTATGTCCACCTTTGGCACGGAAAACAGTGGCGACGCGTCGTGGTCGCTGGAGGGAGTTCAGATGCGGCGAGTTGTTAAGGGGGGTGGGGAGGCAGCTCATCAATTGGAACTTGGGAACTTGCCACTGTACATCTCGAACCGCTACATCATTTTCCTGGCCTTGTGACACGGAGCATTGTCTTGTTAAGAAATGCCACTGCCTTAGGGAAACATGATCGTCATGAAGGAGTGCAAAGTGCACGAGCCTTGCACGAGCTCCACTGGATCCGTGGACGTCCAGGTCCCCGGAACCGCCACCAGCTTGTCTCCATCCCGCAGTACAGGTGTCAAGGAGCTGTTCCCTTGGAACACGACGGATTCTCGCCCTCCCATCGGCACCACGAAGAAGGTAATGGGATTCATCAAACCATGCAACGCTGTGCCACTGCGCCAACGTCCAATGTCTGTGGTCACGTGCCCATTTCACTGCCGATGTACATTGGTACATGCATTGGATCGCTGACTGCGGAGGCCCATCTTTAGGAGTGATCGGTGCACTGCATGTTCAGACACTCTTGTATTCTGCCCAGCATTAAAGACTGGTATTAGTTCAGCCACAGTCCGCCGCCTGTCCTGCTTTACCAGTCCGCCCAGCCTACAACATCCGACATCTGTAACGAGGGGCAGCCGCCCACCCCCCTACATCTGGACATGGTTTCACCTTGGTTTCTGTGCACGTTGAAGACACTCACCACGCTCTCCTCGAACACTCGACAAGTCGTGCATTCTCGAAATGCTCGTGCCGAGGCTCTGGCCCTCGGTCAAACTCAGATAGATCTCGCGCCTTTCCCATTCTAAACATGGACAGCATGCTAAATGATATTACGTGCACAGTTCATGTGTCTGGTTAGCAGTCATACCTCGCCAGGTGACACTTGTATTGCCTGGATGGGTTTATATCGATGGTAGGTCTGTTGTCAGGGTGATCATTGCTGGTGATATACATATAATAGAGTTTGGCAGTGCTTTGGAAGACTTGCAATCAAATAAGACGGAACGAGTGTTCAACGTTCTTTCGGGATTTCAAAACTCATTTGATGAAAGGGCTATCAATTGACTATTCCAATTGCTGTGTGGTATATAGTACACTCGAGATGTACCCTGAGACCTCCGGAAAAGTATCATCCACACCATTTCGAAACTACCGAAGTCACGTAAATGCCACAATTATGTGTCAGCCTAACAGCTCATGCGTCCAAGATCCCGATAAAAGTCAGGAAATTGAGGATCTTCTCATTGCCAAACAGTTTGGATTTGGGAAATGTTAAGGCACCAGAGCTGCAGTTCTGACGTTGCGCTTGATAATGGAAGGGAAACTTAAGAAAGGAAAGCAGATGCCTTATAGGATTTGTCACTCTAGAAATGGGGTTCAACAATGTAAAATCGTGCAGTATGTTCGAAAATCTCAGGAATACAGATGTAAGCTATAGGGAAAGAGGATGAGTTACAGGGCAAAGTGTAATGAATAGTCTACTGAACGCTGAATAGGGTCTGAGGGCCAGCGGAAGAAAGTAGTGAGGAATACGAGAAACGACATTAGTAAGAAACTTACAGACTGGGGATCACAAAGTAGATGAAGTGAAGGAATTCTGCTGATGGACGAAGCAAGAAGCAAAAAGCATACTATCACAAAAGAAGAGGGCATTCCCGGTCGACGGAAGTATACTAGTACCAACTGTGGTGGGCCGCATCAAACCATCAAACAAGTAAGAAGACACATGGCGTCCGCCCCCCCCCCCCACCCCTCCCCGAAATGCTTTCAGAATCCTTCAGTTCGAATCATATGGCTCCGATTTTGCGTTATTGGTTTGCTTTGGTTAAGAAATTTGAACGTGATCCGAAGCAGTGGAGGGCACTTACGGTCTGCCTGCCCTCCTGCTTCAGCCCCCCTGTGGCATGGTCACGCAGGAGTGTAATAGCATTAACATGTGCGTAAAGAAAACGGCAAAGGGTCCCTGTGAGGCAGCCCGTGCTGGCACAGTTGTAGTTTCAGCAATAGGCAATCCCTCGCATCTGTAGTTAGGACACAGGGGAATGCACTTACTGCCAGTATTCACAGTCGCCCTCCGCCGAGAAATCCATGACCCTTTCACGAGCTATCCAGGTCAGGCGTATCAGTAAGTGCAGTGGTATCAGGGGCCGCCAGCGGAGAGAGAGCTTTCAGAGCCCTCGTCTCCCTCCCCCCCCCCCCCTCCTCCGTCCGTCTTACACGGACTCCGCAACTCAATTGTTATCCGCCCAACACCAGAACACCGCAACCTGCCGAAAACAGGCCTAACTGTCAGCATCAGAACTCCGCAGCACAAGCGTTATTGCCGGCTGCGGTGGCCGAGCGGTTCTAGGCACTTCAGTCAGGAACCGCGCGACCGCTACGGTCGCAAGTTCGAATCCTGCCTCGGGCACGGATGTGTGTGATGTCCTTAGGTTAGTTAGGTTTAAGTAGTTCTAAGTTCTAGGGGACTGATGACCTCAGAAGTTAAGTCCCGTAGTGCTCACAAGGGAACTTCCCCATCGCACCCCCCTCAGATTTAGTTATAAGTTGGCACAGTGGATAGGCCTTGAAAAACGGAACACAGATCAATCGAGAAAACAGGAAGAAGTTGTGTGGAACTATGAAAAAAATAAGCAAAATATACAAACTGAGTAGTCCATGCGAAATGATAGGCAACATCAAGGAAAGTGTGAGCCAAGGAGCGCCGTGGTCCCGTGGTTAGCGTGAGCGGCTGCGAACGAGAGGTCCTTCGTTCTCAAGTCCTCCCTCGAGTGCAAAGTTTACTTTTTTTATTTTCAGACAATTATTATCTGTCCGTTCGTTCATTGACGTCTCTATTCACTGTAATAAGTTTAGTGTCTGTGTTTTGCGACCGCACCGCAAAACCGTGCGATTAGTAGGCGAAAGGACGTGCCTCTCCAATGGGAACTGAAAACATTTGATCGCAAGGTCATAGGTCAACCGATTCCTCCACAGGAAAACATGTCTGATATATTCTATATGACACTGGTGACGGCATGTGCGTCACATGACAGGAATATGTTGTTGACCCACGTAACTTGTACACTTGGCGAATGGGTAAAAAGATTCTTCTACCTTGCCCGATTTAGGTTTTCTTGTGGATGTGATAATCACTCCCAAAAAAGTGATGAAAACATAACGGACGGACAGATAATAATTGTCTGAAAATAAAAAATTAAAATTTTCTCTCGAGGGAAGACCTGAACCAAGCGCCTCTCGTTCGCAGCCGCTCACGCTAACCACGGGACCACGGCGATCCATACCTCTAACTCTCCTTGATGTTGCCTATCTTCCGCATGGACTACTCAGTTTGTATATTTTGCTTATTTTTTTTCATAGTTCCACACAACTTCTTCCTGCTTTCTCGATTGATCTGTGTTCCGTTTTTCAAGGCTTATCCACTGTGCCAACTTATAACTAAATCTGAGGGGGGTGCGATGGGGAGGTTCCCTTGTCAGAGCCATTTGAACCATTTTTTTGTTGTTTGAAATATCGTAACTGACAGAAGGATAATAAAAAATGTTTAAATAGGTAGAAGAAAACATGTGATGAATTTGAAAAAAAAAATCAGCCAACCAGTTGCAAAACAATCGTTTATTAGCCCTTGACCTAGGATTCGATATTTCTAAAAATATCTTCTTCAGAAGGACTGTGCCTTGTTACATCACATGATGGTGCATTAGAACAGTTGAAGCCGAGCCACTAGGCTTCAGCTAATCTAGTGTGCCATCATGTGATGTAACAAAGCCCAGTGCTTCTGAAGAAGATATTCTTAGAAATATCGAATCCTAGGTCAAGGGCTAATAAACCTTTGTTTTGCAACTGGTTGGCTGAATTTTTTCAACTTCTTCAGATTAACGCAGTTGATGATTCGAAGCAATATTTAAGATCTAGAAAATACATAATAATGAGCTTTGATTGCAAGTACTCATCTTCAATTTCACTTTTGGAATGTGAGCCGTGCTCACTCCCAACTACGCGTTTTCGTGAACTTCGCTGTCTATTTGTGTTTGGTTTCCCGGCCTTGTTGCGGCTACGTCGTGGTTCTTCTTCCTTCTACGTGTGGCTGCGGCGATGTGTATCGATATTTGCACTGTGTACCATCTTTGGTTTTGTGCATATAGTTTCCGGCAAGGGGGTCTGCAGTGAGTCGGTCAGTTGCGGCGGACCAGGAAGTTATCTCCGCGTGGTGGAATCGGCTGGGTCCGCTGGCAGTCCGTGCGCAGTGTCGGAGCGTATGTGGAGCTGTCCGAGCTTCGTGGTTCACCGACCCAGGACGTCAGAGTTGAGTAGTGGTTTCAACTACCCAAGCCACGGCTATTCATGTTGTGTGGTTCGTTTCGGTGGTTCGCTGTTGGGTATGTTTTCCTATGAACAACAGCGCGTG
This sequence comes from Schistocerca piceifrons, assembly GCF_021461385.2. NCBI lineage: Eukaryota > Metazoa > Arthropoda > Insecta > Orthoptera > Acrididae > Schistocerca > Schistocerca piceifrons. Next base: position 57,223,226 of record NC_060145.1, on the reverse strand, counting down.
TTTCTATTGCCGAAATTTAGTCGCCATGCGGTGCAATTAACTATATTGGTTGACTACAATTCGAGTGCACCAGCGGAATTTTCTGCCTTGTGGCCGTTAGTGTTCTGGTTACCTGCCCTGGCCACTAACATAATTTCAGGCAGTGTTCCTTTTGGGTGAAGTTAACTATATCACCATATTTCAAATTCAAGTGTACAGCGTAATTTGCTGCCTTGTGGCCATTAGTGTTCCGGTTACCTGCCCTGGCCAGGAACATAATTTCAGGCAGCGTCCTTTCCTAACCTGTTGTCGATGTCAAACAAGGTGTGTAGTTTTGACAGCTAATACATATTTCATTGTGGATAAGCACGTTCGTAACCTTTGGTGTCTGAGTTCTCGTGTACTGATTGGTGGCAAGCAAGTCGTTGCGCCTGTCCCCAGGTTGGGTTCCGACGGAACAAGTGTAGTCGGGCTCACCACCAGTCTCACCTAAGTGAACGAGGGCAGACCGACCTCCCTGGTGGATTCAGAGTGCCCTTTTCTTAATTGTCCTTCTCACCGGTGTTAGACTACGATTTAAAGATTCTTGTTTTTACTGAACTTTATGTATTCTTGAATTTTGGAAAATCAATTGTGGGCCTTAAGACGCTTAAAACCTTATTGTTGAAGTTACCCTTCAAGCAAAAAACATTGCGGCCTTCTGCCTTAAAAGATTATGGCAATATATTTTAAAATTTTAAAATTTAATTGTGGCCCTCCGTCGCTTCTATTGTACCTTGCGTATGTTTGTTCTATCTACTTTTTCCTTGAGGCTTTCCAGCCTAGCTGTGATACCATATACACTCCTGGAAATTGAAATAAGAACACCGTGAATTCATTGTCCCAGGAAGGGGAAACTTTATTGACACATTCCTGGGGTCAGATACATCACATGATCACACTGACAGAACCACAGGCACATAGACACAGGCAACAGAGCATGCACAATGTCGGCACTAGTACAGTGTATATCCACCTTTCGCAGCAATGCAGGCTGCTATTCTCCCATGGAGACGATCGTAGAGATGCTGGATGTAGTCCTGTGGAACGGTTTGCCATGCCATTTCCACCTGGTGCCTCAGTTGGACCAGCGTTCGTGCTGGACGTGCAGACCGCGTGAGACGACGCTTCATCCAGTCCCAAACATGCTCAATGGGGGACAGATCCGGAGATCTTGCTGGCCAGGGTAGTTGACTTACACCTTCTAGAGCACGTTGGGTGGCACGGGATACATGCGGACGTGCATTGTCCTGTTGGAACAGCAAGTTCCCTTGCCGGTCTAGGAATGGTAGAACGATGGGTTCGATGTCGGTTTGGAGGTACCGTGCACTATTCAGTGTCCCCTCGACGATCACCAGTGGTGTACGGCCAGTGTAGGAGATCGCTCCCCACACCATGATGCCGGGTGTTGGCCCTGTGTGCCTCGGTCGTATGCAGTCCTGATTGTGGCGCTCACCTGCACGGCGCCAAACACGCATACGACCATCATTGGCACCAAGGCAGAAGCGACTCTCATCGCTGAAGACGACACGTCTCCATTCGTCCCTCCATTCACGCCTGTCGCGACACCACTGGAGGCGGGCTGCACGATGTTGGGGCGTGAGCGGAAGACGGCCTAACGGTGTGCGGGACCGTAGCCCAGCTTCATGGAGACGGTTGCGAATGGTCCTCGCCGATACCCCAGGAGCAACAGTGTCCCTAATTTGCTGGGAAGTGGCGGTGCGGTCCCCTACGGCACTGCGTAGGATCCTACGGTCTTGGCGTGCATCCGTGCGTCGCTGCGGTCCGGTCCCAGGTCGACGGGCACGTGCACCTTCCGCCGACCACTGGCGACAACATCGATGTACTGTGGAGACCTCACGCCCCACGTGTTGAGCAATTCGGCGGTACGTCCACCCGGCCTCCTGCATGCCCACTATACGCCCTCGCTCAAAGTCCGTCAACTGCACATACGGTTCACGTCTACGCTGTCGCGGCATGCTACCAGTGTTAAAGACTGCGATGGAGCTCCGTATGCCACGGCAAACTGGCTGACACTGACGGCGGCGGTGCACAAATGCTGCGCAGCTAGCGCCATTCGACGGCCAACACCGCGGTTCCTGGTGTGTCCGCTGTGCCGTGCGTGTGATCATTGCTTGTACAGCCCTCTCGCAGTGTCCGGAGCAAGTATGGTGGGTCTGACACACCGGTGTCAATGTGTTCTTTTTTCCATTTCCAGGAGTGTATATTTTAATTATTTTATTTGCTATTTTAGCTGCATTTTTATTTTGTTGACTTTTAAGATTTCTTGTTTGGAGGCCCTCAGTCGTGAAATAATTGCGTTTTTGAAACTCGTAGTTCTAAATGTTGAGCTATGTGCCGTTTTGGTTTAAAGGTGTTATTAAATTATAATAAATCACAATTTTGAGTGTACCTGACAGAAAATACTTTGAATGATACATGTGGAACCAATTTGTTTCATTAAAGCCTCAAATGCTGGGGAAAAAACGTCGGAAGCAAAGTTGTACACCTTGTGTATTGAAAACAGCACCCGTCCTATCAGACATCGCTGGGGTATTTCTGACGATACCCTTGTCTCTGATGAACACTCGCCGTCGAGGACAACATACTGGATTCTATAACTTAACAAGCCTTCTAGCCACTCTTATAATTACATGAGACCCATTCCGTCTGCTTGTACCTTCGTTAACAGCCGGCAGTGTGGTACTGTGCCAAATACTCTACAGTAATCCAGAAATATGGAATCGGCCTGGTGCCCTCAGTCCGTGATTCACGGGAGAAAATGAGAAGCTGAGTTTCGCACTAGCGATGCTTTCAAAAACCGTGCTGATTTGCGGTGTCAGGAAAGTGAAAAAGACGTGAAAGCAAAGCATTAGGGCAGCCTATAAGTAAAGTATACCAGTCAGGATCCTCTCAGTGTGCTGATAAAATAGCTCCATATTTAGCAATTATATACAAGCACTCGCTCACAGAAAGATTCGTACCTAAAGACTGGAAAATTGCTCAAGTCACACCAATACCCAAAAAGGGAAGTAGGAGTAATCCGCTGAAGTACAGGCCTATATCACTCTCGTCGATCTGCAGTAGTGGTTTAGAACATATACTGTATTCGAACATTGTGAAGTACGTCGAAGAAAACGATTTATTGACTCATAGCACGAATTCAGAAAATATCGCTCTTGTGAAACACAACTAGCTCTTTATACTCATGAAGTAATAAGTGCTATCGACAGGGGATGTCAAATTGATTCCATATTTTTAGATTTCCAGAAGGCTTTCGACACCGTTCCTCACAAGCGTATTCTAACCAAACTGCGTGCCTACGAAGTATCGCCTCAGTTGTACGACTGGATTTGTGATTTCCTGTCAGAAAAGTCACAGTTCGTAGTAATAGACGGAAAGTCATCGAGTGAAACAGAAGTAATATCCGGCGTTCCCCAAGGAAGTGTTATAGGCCCTCTATTGTTCGTCATCTATATTAACGACTTAGGAGACAATCTAAGAAGCCGTCTTAGATTGTTTGCAGACGATGCTGTCATTTGCCGTCTTGTAAAGTCATCAGGCGATCATAACAACTTGCAAAGTGATTTAGATAAGATATCTGTATCGTGCGAAAAGTGGCAATTGACCCTGAATAAAGAAAAGTGTAAAGTTATTCACATGAGTACTACAAGAAATCAGCTAAATTTAGATTACGCGATAAGTCTCACAAATCTGAAGGCTGTAAACTCAGCGAAATACTTAGGGATTACAGTTACAAAGAACCTAAATTGGAATGATCACATAGATAATATTGTGGGTAGAGCAAATCAGACTGCGATTCGTCGGCAGAACACTTAGAAGGTGCAACAGGTCTACCAAAGACACTGCTTACACCACGCTCTTCCGCCCTATTCTGGAGTATTGCTGTTCGGTGTGGGATCCGCATCAGGTGGGAATGACGGGTGACATCGAAAAAGTACAAAGAAGGGCAGCTCATTTTGTATTATCGCGAAATAGGGGAGATAGTGTCACATACATAGAGTGGTAATCATTAAAACAAAGGCGTTTTTCGTTGCGACGGGATCTTCTCATGAAATTTCAGTCACCAGTTTTCTCCTCCGACTGCGAAAAAATTCTGTTGGCACCCACCTACATAGGGAGAAATGATCATCACGATAAAATAAGAGAAATCAGGGACCGCACATAAAAATTTAAGTGCTCGTTTTCCCACGCGCCGTTAGAGAGTGGAACGGTAGAGAGAAGGCTTAAAGGTGGTTCATTGAACCCTCTGCCAGGCTCTTTATTGTGAATAGCAGAGTAATCACGTAGATGTAGATGTAGATGAAGGAAGCTGAAAATCGTATGTGCACGTGAAGAAAAAGGGGCGAAAAGAAGAAGATGCAATAGATGAATATGGCGCGCAAGGGACCAACGGAAAAGTCAGGGGACAAGTGGCTAAAAGGGGTGGAGGAAGCACTTGGGAGAGAGGAGAAGAATGAGAGAGTGGAGTGGACGGAGAGGTTTGTGTTCCAAGGAGACCACGCCAGTGGTGGGAAACTGTACAACATGATAAATAATACCAGAATGAGATTTTCACTCTGCAGCGGAGTGTGCGCTGATATGAAACTTCCTGGCAGATTAAAACTGTGTGCCGGACCGAGACTCGAACTCGGGACGTTTGCCTTTCGCAGGCAAGTGCTCTACCAACTGAGCTACCCAAGCACGACTCACGTCCCGTCCTCACTGCTTTACTTCTGCCAGTACCCCGTCTCCTACCTTCCAAACTTCACAGGAGCTCTTCAGCGAAATTTGCGGGACTAGCACTCCTGAAAGAAAGGATGTTGTGGAGATCTGGCTGAGCCACAGTCTGGGGGATGTGGAATATGTAAGTGGCAGAGCACTTGCCAGCGTAAGGTATGGGTCCCTAGTTCGAGTCCCGGTCCGGCACACAGTTTTAATCTGCCAGGAAGTTTCATACGAGCGCACACTCCGCTGCAGAGTGAAAATCTCATTCTGGTAACATCCCCCAGGCTGTGGCTAAGCCATGTCTCCGCAATACCCTTTCTTCCAGGAGTGCTAGTTCTGCGAGGTTCGCAGGAGAGCTTCTGCAAAGTTTGGAAGGTAGGAGACGAGATACTGGCAGAAGTAAAGCTGCGAGGACGGGGCGTGAGTCGTGCTTGGGTAGCTCAGTTGGTAGAGCACTAGCCCGCGAAAGGCAAAGGTCCCGAGTTCGAGTCTCGGTCCGGCACACAGTTTTAATCTGCCAGGAAGTTTCATGACAAACGTTACTTGCAATGCTGTTTCCCAGTAACAGGTTTTCTAACGAAGTGCCTATGAGTTTTAACTCTCCCTCGTAACATTGGATCTGAACGTGAGGGGGCGGCCCTGCGGGGCAGAAGCTGCTCTCTGCCGCCGGCCTACCTGTTGGTGGCGACGTCCCAGGCGGCGGCGATGACGCAGTTGACGACCAGGTCGCACGGCACGATGTGGGCGATGGTGCGCTTGTCGCACGGCATCACGTGCAGCAGCCCCAGCGTGGCCGCCACACACACGCCCGTGGGGCCGTACACGTTGTCGATCCAGCCGATCACCGGCTCCTGCGAGGTCGCCACCACTGCAGCACACACACCACCACTGTCTCTCTGTCCTATCTATGGTCTCCCGTGCATCAACATCGTGATAATATGCTATTATCGTTTCTGCTACGATAGGATCTTAAATTTTACTTCACTTGATATTGTACTTCACTTGATATTGAGCTAACACAATGGTCTTCAAACGTTTTGCTTAAGGGGGGGGGAGGGGGAGGTGAGGCGTAGCGCCGTATAACGATCCTGCCTTGGAGGCGGTTAAGTGGGAGATGTGTCTCAGAGATGGAGAGTGACAGATGGTGACGCTTTTTTTTTTTTTTTTTTTTTGTGTAATGTGGACTGAAGAGATCTAGGATGGGATGTAAGGATAAAAGGAAAACACTTTATTTATTACACATTCAGTTAGGCTTGGGCACGCAATGGGTCCTTTAGTCTGCTGTCTTTGGTGATGTCTATCTCCTGTGGAGGTGAAATGTGTCAAGGCTGTCATGTGTGACGGCTTCCTCGTGTTATGACAGATTGCCTATGGGGGGTGAAACGTTATTGACTTCGGTACTCGATACTTGTGCCATCTTGCAGGGTTTACCGTTCCTACCGATTCTAATTGTCGAACTTCGCCTCTGAGGGCATCGATCTGGTCAAAAACTCGTAGTTATTTGAGTTAAAATTCTCTCTTTACGAAGCAGGTACCTACAAATTTCTTCCTACATTATCGGAAGGGAAACTGTCTCCAGTTATGATATTACATAAAAAAAAGTTATGAAGTTGAAGACGAAACAGAAATAAAGGAAGACTTTGTAATTAATATTTCATAAATTTTCACATCTATGTTAACCTGATAAGGCATATAATTGTCATTCATTTCGCAACCTGTAGATACAATTTCATAAATATTCTTAATTAGGAGATGGTTGGCATCGACTTGCTAAGGACATCGTTGCTTCACTTCGGCCATTGATCTTGATCTCTAAAAACGTTTTTGCAATTTATTTTGTGTTTTTACAACTCGTAGACCCAAATTGCATGAAAATGTAATCACATGTCAGTTCTTGTATAATATATTTGTCCAATGAATACCCTTTTATCATCTGAATTTCTCCTTGGTGTAGCAATTTCAATGGCCAGTAGTGTATAACTCAGAGTACAAGATGCTATTTCAGATTTTTCCGTGCGGATATTCATCGCTGACTCGACAGATACAGTAATACAGACATAAGTTTTCATGCAGACTGAAGTTATGTTTTTAATTACAAACAGTCGAAATTTTTTCAGCAACTTGAGTACAAATGTTGCTTTTTCTAAAAATCTTTCAGAACGAAATCAATGTATTTTTGCGCAAGTTTAATATGCCATTATTACAAATATCTGTGAAACAGAGCATGGATATTTTTCCTAGATTTTTGCAGCTCTCCAAACTTCTGTAGTGAATGAAACTTTCTTGTACAGAATGTTTCACTATAGTATTCACTAACTGCACGACAAGTACTATACCGTCTGTGGTATGTGAGGAAAAGTCGACAGCGTGTAAGTTAGGGAAAACCCGAATAAAGATTTGATATTGTTTGTATTAGGTCTTACTTTATCTGGGTGAACAAGTGCAAAATATACGCATTCTGCTCTTCAATTTGGAAATTTGTGGTAAGGTCTTATGGGACTCAACTGCTGAGGGCATCGGTCCTAAGTTTACGCACTACTTAATCTAATTTAAACTAACTTACACTAAGGGCGAGACACACACACACACACACACACACACACACACACACACACCCATGCCCGATAGAGGACTGGAACCTCCGACGGGGGAAGCAGTGCGGACCGTGACAAGACGCCGTAGATAGCGCGGCTATCCCGCGTGGCATTCTGCTCTTCATTCTCAAGCAGTCTTTTCTTAGCTTGTCCTTTTAGGGTAACCTGCTTCTCAGATTGAGTAACAATAATGCCAGCTGCATAAATGCTATGTTATCGATAGCCTTCAATATAGACTGTGCGAAAGTTTCTCGATCAAATCCTAGCCTCTGTAGAGTCCGTAGTCTGCCAAGATTAGCACTGTTAAAAACTAAACAAGTATCACACGCTGCAGCTCCATGAGCAGTTGTGGAAACAAACGTCGTCTTGCGGCATGGTTTTGCTATCAGAGATTTGTAACTTTCATTAGGACTTTTTCCATGCACACTCTTTTGTGGACGTTCTATATCTCCTAAACACCGAAGTATTCCCCGCATTATGACTGCATAAAACTGGAAGAAAACAAGGCAGGAATAAATAGTTTGAGAAAATATAGAACAAAGGGACGTAACCCCATGCAAGCTTTTGTTGGTTATTATTTTTATCACACTTACGAGTGGAATTGGAACGTAACATTCCGGAATTAAAATTTCAATACCATGCATCAAATGAATATCCATTAAAATTTTTTTCTCAATTTTGGTCGCTTTCGCGTACGTGTCCTCTTAAGAGCCAATACTGGCGTTGTAGGGCGAGATCTCGGGCCGCGCAGGAAAGGGTGTGGGTAAAGCGGCCACTCAAAGAGAAATTCAGTTTTCATCGAACCATGGTTATTGATATAAGCTTACCACTTACACATGATGAATCTGCATACTATGAGGTATCACACCAAATATTTTTATTTTTAAGGCATTTTTCTGAAGGCGTACATAGTGACCAGTTTTCCGTACCTGAGTGGGTGCTGTGGCCAGTGCCATCGCGACAGGAACCTATGTTTGTTTTTCTGATTTCCGGGCACATTTTCTAGGCATTTCACCACCTACGATGCGAATCAATACCAAGCGAATGGAGCAGCTTGTTTCCAATTGGACTTCTGTATTACGCCAAACGTAACAGGACAGACGGTTTCAGAAAAATATAACTTAATGTCACAAACAGATGCGATGACGGGTGATAGCTTTGCATGTATAAAAACACGCAAAAGTCAGTCTGATCTATATTTTGCGTCATATATGGAAGTAACCAACTCTTGTTGCCCAAGGTGGTCACATTTCCCTGTTGGATGACAGGTCCGCATTAATTAACGGTCCACAGAAGAAATTATTGAAATGAAATAAAAAACAAGAAACTACATATGTGGACCAAAAGAGGTCGCTTAAGCATTGATATTGAAAAAAATTTTTACTCTCCATTTAAGTGAGGTAACAAGAATAATATAAATGACTTATCTTACATAAGACGGCTCAAAAAAAATTCTAAAGTATAAGGGAACAAGCTTCCTCTGTAAATGTCAATCACAACAATGGCTATGTGTATTAGAACTAGTTGATCACTTCTCGGCGGGCAGCAGCTCTGTTCTGTGCAAAAAAAAAACACGCAAAGGACACTTTCCCCGTCTTGTCCCCTTTACCATACCTTCCCCTACCGATCTTATTATTAATTGGTAGCCTCCTTAAATAAGTATGTTATATTAATTAACAACTAAATGTAAGTTAGGGGAAACAAATGATTATTAAATGTTTTGGTTGTCATTTTTCTTTTACTCATTGCGATGTATTACAACACCTTTAATTTAATTTCATGTTGTTATAAACATGTACCACATTTGAAGGTGGCCGTCTCTATAATCCATGTTACTTCCGCTTGAAATTTGTTTTATAGCAGCCCGTGGGTGCTAGCTGCGCACGATCTTGAGTTGTCAGCACTGGAAGACAAACGATTAAATATGCCCCCCTCTCACTGCCGTTAACCCCTCAGTGGCTTGGCTACGTACCAGTCTGCCCCTGACGTAAGAGACAAATAGTACTTAGCTCACGACCGAATTCTTCAACATCAATTAAAATGAAGCATATATTAAAATATTATGTCTCGGTAAGTATGTTTTTTAGTGAGCAGGAAAGGAGCTCTTAATGTTAGCTGATGTTTTTCGATTCGGCTGTTAGCTACAAATAGGGCTGTTGATAAAATAGCGATATGTCGATATCACCACAGAAAAATCTACACATATCTGCGATATTTTCTCCCCTGATACACAGATATGTCGATATCAAAATGGCCATACCGCGTGCCGATACTTTTATTTTATATATTTTTTAGTAATTTTCGGTAAATATTTGAAATTGTCCTTTTGAAACTGTGTTAGAACATAATTTTACTTTCAATGTGTGAAGGTGCCTTACTACTTTTGGAGCTTTCATCACGTCCAGTCTTTTACTGTGTGAAACAAGTATAGGTAAATAAGAAATATAAAGTTATTTACATTCAATCTACAGTCAAGGTTCTAAAATATCCGTAATGGATAAGCATAACAAGTATAGGTGGCATGAAAGAAGTCCTGTTGCACTAGGAGGGAGGGGACGGGAAGGTGGCGGTGTGAAGGGGAAAACGAGGTTTACGATGTGAAGAAACAGCACACCAATTGAGTTAAAAAAAACAGTTTTTAACGCAAGTAGTGTGCTGCTTCTTCACATTGGCATTCTGTAGAAAGAGCTGCTGATAATGATGTACAAAAAAACTAAACGACAAGAATGATCTTTGCAGCTAGTGGAGACGTGTGAGGCGAAATGGTGACGTAATCGGCGCTGGGTGCTACCAAAACAAACTATAACGTTTAGCTACACCACGCAGTTTTCCTACATCAGCACGAAAAAAGGCTGATTTAGACATGTAGCCAATGGCAAATTAAGAAAATAAGGTATAAGAGGTTAACTGAAATGAAATATTGCATGACAATGCACCATGCACACAGCTGTTAATTAACAACACAACAGTCGATCAAAAAAGTATTGTCATACATTCTTTTCATCTGCACAAAGTCCCATTATTAACTTACAAAATTTCAAATTGTGTTTCTTTCAATTCTTGCTTAAGGGGGATAGGCAGGCCGCTAGCTTGTTGATGAACAGAATATCTATAATAAATCAATGCTTAAATACACAACTATGTATCCGGCAGTATATTTACAATGTGCAGCCGATATTGTATAGAGCGATATGTCTATATTTTATCCTTCGATATCTCGTTACTTTTTGTCTGCGTATCGAGATCCGATAACGATACTTTCTTAAATATCGATGTAACGGACTCCTGATATTTTTAAAAACATCAGCAGTCCTAGTTGCTAGATGCAGCTTATTATAAAATACGGACGGAGAACTGCGAGTCCTACGAATGCTTTGATTCGGACAGTGTGCATCCCGCGGGCCGCAATTTAACGACCACTGCGCTAACAATCACTGGTTCAGAAAACAGGAGACAAATTCTAAAACTTCTATATTCATGTCAAGCATTTAAACAGTTGTTGAATGTAGATAAATAACGCGTTAATGATACGTTTATGTAAAAAGTAACACAAACAATTTTTGCAAGAAGGGAGAGTGTTGTAGCTCAGGCAACATATGTTACCTAGTCGGCGTTTCGATCTAATGAAAGAGTTTAAATTCGCTTAACTTGTAAGTGTTTTTAATTATATTTCTTAATTTGGTTTCAATTAGTGATTATTGGTGTGTAGTAGAGTACTAATGTAACACATTGACTATTAACACATTGGCTACCGGACTTGAATGATCCAAGATTACGTACCAGCCCGAGACCTTTTTTCACGTGTGTATAATTGCTAGACATATGGCCTGTTTACTTAATTTCTTCAATATTATTCCTTGTAGTCCATGAGTATAGGAATGATGCACAACCTTTCATAACAAACGAACACTACTTTCAGCATTTCAGGCGACTGACTTAATTTTTGGAAGAATAGAACAGAAATGATATAAATACCGAATTTATAATACTTAAACAGACTAGTTTACAAATTCATAGCAGATGCAACAACATATTGGAATTAGTAGACTTTATGCTTTACTTTACGTGTGTGAATAATGAAGAGACTGCCCAAGCACATGGACTTTTCATTCGGACAGACCTTACACATAGCTACCAACCTTGAGCAGATCCTGTCAGTAATCACATGGCAAACAAGGAGAGGATCCGTCAACGAAGTTCGGAACCAAAAGGGCACGGGCTCTCCAGGAGACCTGGACAACTATAAATACGTTTGACTTCAACGCAGCTGCGTATACGAATTACGCGGTCTCAGTTACGTATATCAGTTTGATGCACATGGCCTACCAGGGAAGTCAGCTATGTGTTGCCAATAGTGTCTTTAATACGTAGGCTTCCATTTGTAAAAATTTGATACAAATGGCAGCCTACATACTAAATACAGTATTGGCAAGATTTTCCCAAATGAAATACTTTTAAATTTGAACACAATACTTTTCCGCAAGCACATGGAAATGTTTCCTGTACGTCCATCTTTTCTGAGATGGTTGCGGGACTCGGCTGTTCGATACAGAATGTCAAATGAAACACCTTTCAGTAGTCTAGTTTCCAAACTTATTTTATTTGGCTACCAATTTCGGCGATTTACTACGCCATCTTCAGGCCCCTGACTGACGTGTAGGAAGGTTCCACATTGGTTCTGGTCAAAATAGGGACCAGAAATACTGTTAATAGATTTCTGCTTGCTATAGCGACCACTTCACATCATCTGACGACCAGACCAGAACCAAGGTGGAATCTTCCTACACGTCGTTAGGGGCCTGAAGCTGACGTAGTAAATTGCCGAAACGGGTATCCAAAGAAAATAAGATTGGAAACTAGATGGCTGAAAGGTGTTTCATTTGATAACCTGAAAATGTTTTATCTTGTAACAGTTTTTCACTTTTGGATAAACCTTATCTTTCTCAAGTAGAGTTCAGAACTTTCTGCATGAAAAATTACGCGACGGTCGGAGACAGTGTGGATCCCATGGGTGTGCTATCAGTCATCTCATGATATTCGTTGCGGTACGTAAAGTACGTTATCGTTAAGGCATGGCGGAACAACTTGGCGGTCTGAGGTGGAAACTGTTGGGCAACGAGTTACAGCATGTCTTACGTATAACTCTGTGAGGTTGCAATCATATTGCTTCTTACGATACGTTGTCAACACCTTCTTGAAATAGCCTCATGGTGAAAATGCACTGAAGCAGGTCGTCGACCACAAGAACGGTGTCCATCCAAACATTAAAGTCGGAGGGGGATGGAAGCTTCCGTTCTTGGATGTTTTAGTTCAACGAAAGCAGGTGGCAGTCTTGGACATTCAGTGTGCAGGAAATCTACACACACTGATCGGTGCTTAAACACCAACTTTCACCGACCTATACAGGGAAAGCAGTACTGAACACGTTAGTACACCGGGCAAAGATTATATCTGACGACGACTGTCTACAGCGTGAATTTCAGCATTTCAGGCGCGTATCAAGAGAAAATGGTTACAGCAAGGGAGAAATTGCTAAAACTTTCAAGTGCCACCGACGACAAGCGCCGCTCCAGTCGGCGGAACAGGCCTACCTAGCTGCATTCCTTCCATAGTGTAGAGCTGGGATTCCCAAAGTGGTCGATATCGACCCCTTGGGGTCGATATCGGTTTCCTAGGGGTCGACATAAACGAAAACTGATTTTGGGGGTCGACGAGGTCTAAAAATCGACCCCTATTAAATTAACACAAGTTCTTATTTAAAACTTTCAAGATAGGTAGGTACTGTATTGTTTATGTTGTGTTACGTGTACTAAGAATAATTAATATTTTTGTAGAAAATAGCATTGTTGTAGTAATGTAAAGTCTCAAGTTCGTACAAGATGAAAAACTCGGCAAGTCTGTGTGGACAAGTTTGTGCAAGATAATGAGTTCGAGCGTACGTCTTTCAGGCGCGTTTCGACTTGCTCTCTATGTGACGCTTACGCGATTTAACACGAACATATTCATGATCAAGTCCAAACATATTCCTCATATTTTACTATTTAACGAGCTTGCACTTAGGTTGAAAGTTCATTTGCGTTTTGAAATTCGTTGGAGCTTGAACGATAATAACTCATATAAGTACTCATTTATTTCAAGAGATTACAAAGTTATTACATAGCTAATTAAGTGACTGAACAAGTGGTAAACACAACATACAACATATTTTAAATAGGTAGGTATAAAAGTATTTGTAAAAATTACTTAAGTTGTTAAGTAGGTAGGTACCTAAGCTTTGAAGTGTGAGGTTTGCTTTGGTTTTCGTTCTTATGCTGATAGGTAGGTAAATTTTGATGAGAAAATGAAGTCAACTTTACTCACTTAACCAAGTGCAAAGTCTTCCAGTTGGTACCTTAGTACCTAGGTATTTTGTATCAATAGGAAAAAACTAAAGATAGGCCCCCTTATTCATAATAGTCTGCTAACTTAAAGCTTTGCTAATTCTCTCTCTGTCTTCTTCTATTGACCTAAGTCAGAATGAAAAATAACACTCTATAGGAGCTGTTTTAAGCTCGCGGACCATTATGAATAAGGGGGTTGATCTTAAAAGTAGATAATTTGGCCATGGGGGTCTGAGGTAACAGTTCATTTTGGAAAAGGGGTCACTTGTCCAAAATAGTTTGGGGATCCCTGGTGTAGAGCAACTACTAGCAAGGTAGGGCGTGTGATTAAGAGACATGGACTGAGTCCAGTGTTCCGGCCTGCCTCCAAGATAAGAGATATGTTAAGGCCCGTTAAAGACAACATAGCTGTTAGAGTTCCTGGAGTGTATAGTGTCTCCTGTGAATGTGGTAGTATGTACACAGGACAAACCATTCGCACTGTTGTCGAGCGTTGTGCAGAGCGTTCATGACACATCAAACAATGGGAAATTGAGAAGTCGGCAAAAAATACAATTAGAAAAAAAAGACCGAGAGTTTTGGCTCAAAGCACCTCACACTGGTATTCTGTTATTAAAGAAACGGCCGAAATTAAAACAGACAGCAACCGTTTTAACAGAGACCTTAATAGGGCACGGGGTGGGCTTTTGACACTGAGCGAATGCAGAGACGTAGGCTTGACGCTTATAGAGAAGCGGGAGCGGCAGTTTCAAACGTGGCGCCCGCCGCATGTGCCATGTGACGTATCTCGGTCCCGGGAGCAAAGCCTTCTAGATACAAGGCCTATGCACAGCGGCCATATTGGCACTTGACGTCACAAACTGTTTTCCATCTTATCTTTGGTCGGCAGTCCTGTTGGCGTGTATGTTGCGTCGAAAGTGTGTGTCACAGTTCTTCAAAGTATGGGATACAAGTGCTTCGTTCCCTTTTTCCAGGGAAACTATAAATCCAAAAAAGGCATGAAAGTGCACATGTTTCGATTTCCCAAATGTGTGAAGTTGAGAAATCGCTGGATTGCAGGTATTCCGAGAAAGGAATTTTGTGCCCACACATCATTCAAGGGTAAGTAAATGACAAAAAATTTATAGCGCGTTATTTGTTTCCATTGCACCACATTTGCCAGTTGTTTTTAAAAGCAGTTATGTATGATGTACCAGTATCATTTGTTTCTTAATTCTGGACCATTGCTGCGAGGTTAATACGAATCTGGCTGCGAAATGTCTCTCATTAATGCAACTATTGTCACACAGAAAGTTGTATTAATTGGTGTTGTGCTGTTACAGAACTGTCACAGACATTTCCAAGCGGGAAGTATTGTATGGACAGAAAGCTGCTTTGACGAGAAGACAGGACGGATTTTAACTGTAAAACTTGAACGACCGAGGATAAAAGATGGATGTGTTCCATCGATATTTCCTGGTTGTCCTTCCTATCTGTGATCGCAACTGGCTTTGCGGGAAATGCGGATGCGTCTGCAAGCAGCACAGCTTCAGAAAGCGATAAGTGAGAGTGTGAATTCTGCAGATCAATAGGAAAGTGAAAACAAAATTTCAACAATATCTCAGTTAACGGGGGGAGGGGGGGGGGGGGCATAAGTCAACTTTTCTTCAGTCTGGACCATCATCAGCAAGACACAGTGTAATTTTTGTTAACTTTGAGAGAACAGGATCTGTACCTAATTTATGTTACTCTGTAATTATTAATGAACAGTTGGAAGTTTCATTTTTTTTATAAAGGAGTATCAGTGAATAACTCCCAGAACAGATATCAGTTTCCTATGAACATAAATTAAATCTCCAGAGTATGAAGATAAAGAGCATTTATTAGAGATAATGCAAGGTATTTTAGATAAGCTTATTGAAGACTCAGATGATAAAGGCTTTTTTCAGTTCGTGAAGTCCAGGTGGTGTTGCACGGAGCCGCTAGGAGCCGTCCAACTTGCCCTCAGTTTGTGGCCCGCTCCGACATTCTGTTGGAGGTTGCAGAGTCTCCATTACAACTGCATGAGTAGAACAGGGTGCTAGCCCCCGGCAGTCAGTGATCTAAACTCCTGATGAAGATTTCGGCTACTGCTGTGGAAAGCTCGAGTGTTTTATTCGAAATGACGCGTCTTGTAAACCGAGAAGATTTTATTGGAGTATGTTACCGCGAAAGATTCCGAGGACACGTAATTATCGTAATTCCAGGCAAAGACTACAGCACATGTTACATGGAATAAGAAAATATACTGAATTTCTTTTACAGGACTGGCTATAGACGGAAGTCCGAAAAGTGTTCCGGGGTATTAGACTCTGCCCTACACAAACCGAGCAACGGGGTAGTTTATTAAAGAGAAAGGGCATTGTAAAAAGACATCAGTCGGAGCATTTCACTCAGCGGCAGAGTGGGGGAACTGACGTCACTTTGTCAGCAAGTGGAAGGCTTCCGGTGGGGGTGGGTGGAAGGATGCACAGCTGGGCTGCCACTATCATACAATGGTGCCGCCAGCAGTCACAGCAACATTTGTCTGCTCTCTCTGTGATTCCAGCTAAAATCACATGTATCTGAGGCTGACATCAAAAATGGTTCAAATGGCTCTGAGCACTATGGGACTTAACATCGGAGGTCATCAGCCCCCTAGAACTTAGAACTAATTAAGCCTAAATAACCTAAGGACATCACACACATCCATGCCCGAGGCGGGATTCGAACCTGCGACCGTAGCGGTCGCGCGGTTCCAGACGGAAGCGCCTAGAGCCGCTCGGCCACAAGGGCCGGCGAGGCTGAAATCATCTTGGGTTATGGTTTGGAGGACGAAGGTGGCGTGCCACATGCACAACAGCAGACAGGAAGGACGACACCATATATATGGTACAAGGTAAGGAGATAGCGGGGTGCTCTCAGAGCATACGTAGCCAGCGGTGGCGTTAGTCAGGCGGGAATAATTTGCGGGTAGCACGAAGGCAGTGCGTCCCAGAGGTGTTTTTGTTTTTAAACATCCATTGCTGGGCGAACAGGAACCATCGAGAGGGGGAGGTGTTCAAACAGACAGCGTAGCTGATGGATCGCGTCATGAACTGAAATTAAAAGTTCTAAAACTACAAGGCATTAGCGATTTGGTGTAATGAATAAAGAGAAAAAAGAACGGTTAAAGAGTCCTAATGAAGGAAAACGTATGTCTAGAATTAAAATAATAAAATGTTATTGTTTTGTAACAGGGGCAAGAGGCCTGACTTTTGGTGGGGGATTTGGCGATCATCTGTTTGCTCAGTTCGATTTCTAACGGTTATGTGAAACATGGACGCCAGGTTGTTAAAAAACGTGGTATAGAACGTCTCTTAGTTTCATCTTGACATACAACGGAAGTACCCCAGGAATGACATGATTCGAATACACAGTCCTTTAAAAAATATCCGAGTGGGATGGAAATCGGTAGATGCGATGAACATGTAAAGAAGGACAAATTTCAGGAAAAAATGGAATATTTATTCAAGAGAGAGTGGTTCACGAAATGAACAAATCTATAACTCGTTGGTCCACCTCTGGCCTGATGCAGTAGTTATTGGGCTTGGCATTGGTTAACAGAGTTGTTGGATGTCCTGTGGGATATCGTTTCATATTCTGTCCAATTGGTGCGTTAGATTGTCAAAATACCGAGCTAGTTGGAGGGGCCTGCCCATAATGCTTCAAAGCCGCGCGGAGCGGCCGCGCGGTTAGAGGCGCAACGTCACTAATTGCGCGGCCCCTCCTGCCGGAGGTTCGAGCCCTCCCTCGGGCATGGGTGTGAGTGTTGTCCTTAGCGTTCAGTTAGCTTAAGCAGTGTGTACGTCTAGGGACCGAAGACATCAGCAGTTTGGTATTAAGAATTCACACACTTTTGAACATTTGAATGCTTCAAAAGTCCTCAATTGGGGAGAGATCCGGTGACTTTGCTGGCCAACATGGGGTTTGGCAAGCACTAATACAAGCAGTAGAGAATCTCGACCTCAGTGGGCGGGCATTATCTTGCTGAAATGTGAGCCCAGTATGGCTTGTCGCTGAGGCCAAGAAATCGGACCTACCATATCGTCGACGTACCGCTGTGGTATAACTGTGCCGCCGATGCTAACGAAAGGGGTCCTTCTATGAAAATAAGTGGCACTCGAAACCATCACTCCTGTTTATCGGCCGGTATCACTGGCGACAGTTACGTTGGTATCCCACCGCTGCATGGGGCGTCTCCGGACACGTCTTCTGTGGACATCAGGGCTCTGTTCGAAGCGGAACTCATCACTCGCACATGGCAAGAGTCTCCTCCGCTTGTCTTCGTGCTTTTCAAACCCCATCTTCGCAAGACCTAGTAGATAGTGTCGGAAGTTCCGTGCGGCTTTTCGCGGATGATGCTGTAGTATACAGAGAAGTTGCAGCATTAGAAAATTGTAGCGAAATGCAGGAAGATCTGCAGCGGATAGGCACTTGGTGCAGGGAGTGGCAACTGACCCTTAACATAGACAAATGTAATGTATTGCGAATACATAGAAAGAAGGATCCTTTATTGTATGATTATATGATAGCGGAACAAACACTGGTAGCAGTTACTTCTGTAAAATATCTGGGAGTATGCATGCGGAACGATTTGAAGTGGAATGATCATATAAAATTAATTGTTGGTAAGGCGGGTACCAGGTTGAGATTCATTGGGAGAGTGCTTAGAAAATGTAGTCCATCAACAAAGGAGGTGGCTTACAAAACACTCGTTCCACCTATACTTGAGTATTGCTCATCAGTGTGGGATCCGTACCAGATCGGTTTGACGGAGGAGATAGAGAAGATCCAAAGAAGAGCGGCGCGTTTCGTCACAGGGTTATTTGGTAACCGTGATAGCGTTACGGAGATGTTTAATAAACTCAAGTGGCAGACTCTGCAAGAGAGGCGCTCTGCATCGCGGTGTAGCTTGCTGTCCAGGTTTCGAGAGGGTGCGTTTCTGGATGAGGTATCGAATATATTGCTTCCCCCTACTTATACCTCCCGAGGAGATCACGAATGTAAAATTAGGGAGATTAGAGCGCGCACGGAGGCTTTCAGACAGCCGTTCTTCCCGCGAACCACACGCGACTGGAACAGGAAAGGGAGGTAATGACAGTGGCACGTAAAGTGCCCTCCGCCACACACCGTTGGGTGGCTTGCGGAGTATAAATGTAGATGTAGATGTAGAAAGGTCACCGGATCCCTCCCCAACTGAGGACGTTTCAAGCGTTGTGGGTAGGGCCCTCCAACTAGCTCCGGAATTTGGCGTTCTAAAGCCTCAGTTCGTCACAACTTGCCACTTTATCCCTCAGGAGGACATCCGACAAATCTGTCAGTCAATCCTGATTTTGTGAAGTTCTTTCACTTGAATAAATCATCCAATTTTCCGGATAGTCTAATAATTTGTTTGTCCGTAATGTTCATCACAGCTAGCGATTTCCGTTGCATTCGGATAATTACTTACGGATGCGTCGTTCCAAGTGCCCAGTTAAAATATAGTGGAGTTTGACTGTGACGTGCTAGTTGGCATGTCCTTCACGATAAACAGCGAAGTTTTGAAATTAGATTTTGTGCAGTGTTATATCATGTCACTAGACTTACGCTTGCACTGGAGATGATCACTGTGTGGTTGAAATCGATATGCAATAATAAAAAGAAAACAGCTTCATATTTATACGACCAACACCGGAGTTTTTCTTTTTCGCAGTAGTGGAGTGTAGCCAACGAAGAGCGGTTGCAAGTCAGAAAATTTCTGGCTGCATGTCAACAGGACTTTCTAGTTTGCAACTGATTAACATGGCTGATTTTTCACATGAAGAATGCCACAGCATACTTCTGCCTTGGGCTTTCCTCTTTTGAATACATTGACATTTCTCATTCTTCTGTTTCCGTCTAAGAATTTTAAATAGTCCTTTGAGACGGATCATACTGCATTTGGGGACCTTACACGCCTGCCTTGACAACAGATTTTCAGCAATATCTTTAACACGTTCACTCTGGCGCTGAGAATTTTGTTTCTCACCGAGGAGCAGCGGTCGTATTCCATGGCCGTAGGCTACTATTTTGGTATGTTGACCTTTTATTTAAAGAAATGGCTTAAAACCATTTTCTTTTTTTAAAAAAGGGGTTCACATAAAATAAATTTACTCTAGATTAATCAAAAATTATGTAATATTTCATTTTCTCACAGAGTTCATTCGTTGAAGTGCATTGTGTTCATAGCTGTTTGTTGCGCCTGACTGATAGGTAATGCATGAAACGGTAGTGTTTTGCAGGTAGCGTAGTTTGTAGAGTCAGGCGGGAGCCACTAGTGGTACACGCTGCTCAGTGGATTTATCGTGCGCCACAGGTGGTACACGCCGGCGTGAACGTATTAAAATCAAAGGCAACTGTATGCGCTGGGGATAAATGGAATGGGTTCATAACTTTAGCTGACTCAACAATCATGTGCAAATATTGCGGAACAAAGACGTTAGCGCATGGCACTTGGAACTGTTAACAGAAGCATCGTTTGGTACACAAAAAGACTTCCTAACACATATATCTACATTCGATGTTAATAAATCCCTCTTCCTCAGAGACGCTTTTCTTGCCACCGCCAGTCTATAGTTCATATCCTTTCTACATCGGCCATCATCAGTTATTTTACTGTACATTTAGAAAAACTCATCTACTACTTTTAGCGTATCGTTTCCTAATCTAATTCCATCAGCATCGCGTGATTTAACTCAACTGGATTCTGTTAGCCGTATTTTGCTTTTGTTGACGTTCATCTTATACCCGTCTTTCAAGACACTGCTCACTATGTTCAACTGCACTTCCAAGCCGTTTGCTGTCTCTCACAGAATTACAATGTCCTGGCGAAACTCAAAATTTATATTTCTTCTCCCTGAAGTTTAACTTCGTTGTCCGAATTTTTCTTTGGTTTTCTATACTGCCTTCTCAGTGTACAGATTGAACAACAACACTCATTCCCTTTTCGACCGCTGCTTCACTTTCATGACCCTAGTAAATATAGGTAAACTAGTTGATCTGAACAGATCGTTGGGATTTCTGGAGAGTGGGATATAGTACTAGGAAAGTTGTCGTCGGCGTACTGGAGGAGATGTACAGGTGGAATATGTTTAGCTGTGTAGAGGATATACAGTATGTAACCACTCCTTTTGTCGATAAGAAATTGTAATTTGTAAATATAAGTAATTGTTGCATATAGTAAATTAAATTATTATCAATACTCATTAAATTAACATTAATATTAAACAATATTAAAATCATTTAGAACCTATTGGTTTAAGGAATATGCAGCTGTAACCATTGTACTTTTTCGTTATACGGATATACTAACGTGAGGCATTCTTGCATTTCTGTTACTATTACTGCTGTTCTTCCTTCTGATACGACCCTGCATTTAATCTGTGTTGCGTTGCTTGTAGTTGTTACGAGAGAAAAATACATATTAATCTGAAAATAAAGCTGTTTTCCTTGAAGTAGCACAAGAGATATCTCGAAGTAACAGTTTAACTGAAACTGATTTCAAATTTTATCACATATTTAGATACATTGGGAAATTGTAGGCACTTTAATAGACAATATTTGGGATATTTTGAAACCATAAAAACTATGTGACTTCATTCAAAAGTGTTTTTTATAGTAATAAACAGCACGAAATTTACGTAATGAAGCAGAACGTTCTTCAGCTGTCAGTATTAGTTGTTTACTCACTCAATAACGGATATCTCTGGATCCCACTCTCGTGCAATAGTCGGCTTTACTTAAACTTTAATTCAAGGTTTAGAAATTTTGTACTGAGCCAGCTGGGAAAGGATATTTCACTCAAATCAGATAATCTTCCAGAGAAGAGTGTTTTATGTGTTGTACTACTTCTAACCGTGGAACTGTTTTTTTGCGCAAAGTCAGGAGCAAAAAAATCACGTAGACTACGAAATTCTGTCTTCCCTCCCAGCAACGTTAAAGAAAGAAGACCTGCGTGGAAGACTGTACATCATCGTATTGTTCTCCTGTGCTCACATTGAAAATACAAGAGTACTTGAAAGATACAGGGTTACAATTTGTGAACTGTATGAAATAAAATCGTCATAACTTCTGAACGGTTTGCGTTAGGACGTCCAAACTGCACCGGTTGGACGCGGAGCATGAGGAAATTAGTACGCACTGTATGGTTTGTTTAGCGACGAAGTCCACTTTCCTCAATAAGTAATATTTAGGGGACTGAGAATCCGCATTTCGGGATATAGAAGTCTCTTCGCCCTCAACGGGTGACTGCGTCACGGAATAATCGGTGCGATATTCTTTGATGGCACGGTGACTAACGAACGGTACGTGAAGGTTTTGGAAGATGACTCCATCTGCTTTATCCAAAGTTATGCTGACTTCGGCAAGATGTGGTTCATGCGAGACTGAGTTCGACGCCATCGAAGCAGGAGAATGTTTGATGTCCTGGAGGAGCACTTTGGGGACCACTTTCTGGCTCTGTCGTACTCAGAGGCCACTGGCATGGACCTCGATTGGCCGCCATATTCTCCGTATCTGAGCACGCGCGACTTCTTTTTCTGGGGCTATATTAAAGACAAGGTGTACAGCAAAACCCCAAAAACTCTTGCTGAGCTGAAAACAGGGCATCGACAAAATCGATGTTCCGACACTTCAGCGGGTCATGCAGAATTTCGCTATTCGTCCGCGCCACATCATTGATGGCAGGTATATCGAACATGTCATAATCAATATCCGAATATCTGTAGTGACGTTTACACGTTGAGTAAAGTGTGTGTGAACGCCGTGGATTGTAATTAATGTACGTTTTTTTTTTTCATGTTGTTGTTGAGGTCTTCAGTCCAGAGAATGCTTTGATGCATCTCTCCATGCTACTCTATCCTGAGCAAGCTTCTTCACTTCTCAGTACCTACTGCAGCCTACATCCTTCTGAATCTGCTTAATGTATTGATCTCTTGGCCTCCCCCTACAATTTTTACCCTCCACGCTGTCCTCCAATACTAAATTGGTGTTCCCTTGATGCCTCAGAATATGCCCTACCAACCGATCCCTTCTTCTAGTCAAGTTGTGCCACAAATTTCTCTTCTCTCCAATTCTATTCAGTACCTCCTCATTAGTTATGTGATCTACCCATCTAATCTTCAGCATTCTTCTGTAGCACCACATTAGCGAAAGCTTTTATTCTATTCTTGTCTAAACTATTTATCGTCCACGTTTCACTTCCATACATGGCTACACTCTATACAAATACTTTCAGAAACGAGTTCCTGACACTTAAATCTATACTCGATGTTAACAAATTTCTCTTCTTGAGAAACGCTTTTCTTGCCATTGCCAGTCTACATTTTATATCCTCTCTACTTCGACCATCATCAGTTATTTTGCCCCCCAAATTGCAAAACTCAACAACGGTCGTATACTAGCGTCTTGTGGTTTGTTAATTACCACGGGGTTGATGATACAGCTGTGCCGGAACTTTATTTGCGTTTCGCCGGAGAAGATTGACCAGCGGAACCGCCTGTATCCTGCTCTCATCATCGTAACCCGCCGACATCGTGCTGCCCAACGCAACGCTTCGTAGGCAACAAAAAGTTGAGATTTCGCCGAAACGCTATCGCCTGACCTAGAAACTTTCTTTCTCTATTAAAAGTATAAGAATTACAGACTCTATTCGAATAAATTGTTTGTTTAGTTTATGTTTGCTTTCTGCTAACGTAAATAAAATTACAATCAGTGAATTAAAAGTTGCCTGGTAGTCATTGTTGAAACACCAGTATATATAAACTTCTTCCTCTCATTAGAACTAATTCTCTTTGCATGTCAAAATTATTGTAATTATTTTATGTAGTTTTATGTATTGTTACGAGACTATATATATGAAAGTGACTAATAAGAGTATTTTGTCGCGAAATATTGTGTCGCGCGAAAATTACGGCGACCGTCATAATTGCTTGCGTTCTGACCAATAACGTAAAAGCTGCTATTCCCGTATTGGTGCATTTCCTGACTTGAGCGGGAATTATAAATGTCAGCTGTCAAATCAAGTAGGGACTGTTTACCCAGTAATAAAAGTTTTTGATATTGTATTGCTACGAGTCGTAGTATTAAGAGACACTGGTTATACTCAAAAGTGGGTACATGTATGGTGAACCCCCTCAGTGTTCATGCAATTATTAACAGTATTGTGTGTGATTCACGAAATTTTGTCACTTTTTCTAATTCCTTTCAGATATTGTCTTAGATGTCTTTGAAGGCCGGCCGGAGTGGCCGAGCGGTTCTAGGCGCTACAGTCTAGAACCGCGAGACCGCTGCGGTCGCAGGTTCGAATCCTGCCTCGGGCATGGATGTGTGTGATGTCCCTAGGTTAGTTAGGTTTAAGTAGTTCTAAGTCCTAGGGGACTGATGACATCAGAAGTTAAGTCCCATAGTGCTAAGAGCCATTTGAACCATTTGTCATTTGTCTTTGAAGTTATGAGAATATATACTCAATTTTGTCGGTTCAGGTTAATTTCAGAGCACTTTCTCGTCAATATTAGAGATTTCAGTTCATAAACATGGTGGGATCGTGACCAATTGAGAAGTATAACAAAGAGTGTGGTTTTGCAACTAGAATTTTGGATGACTTCACAGTTCAGATTTTGATAATTATTTTTCCTGTGGGTTGAAGTCATCACAATAAGAATCGTCATGGAAGATTAAAACTGTGTGCCAGACAGAGGCACGATCGTGGAACCTTGCGTATTGCAGACAGAGCTATCCAGCAAAGGTTTCGGGTTAGAGTCCCTGTCACACACACTGTTTTATTCTACTTAGAAGTTTTTAAAAACAGCGCACAGCTTGCCGTTGAGTGGAAGATTCGCCCCGCAAGCGAGGAGAGGAGCCAGCGCAGCGCAGAGCTTACTCACCCATGGAGGGCCGCACGATAGCCACGGGCAGCCCGAAGCCCTCGTCGCGCACCAGCTGCTCGGCCACGGCCTTGGTCAGTGTGTACGTGTTGGGGTAGCCGAGCGGCAACCTGCACAGTGGTCACACACTCAGCTCTAACTGACCCCTCCTCTCGCATCTGCAGCTGATGCATAGGCGTTGGACGTTAATATGGAAATATCGCTAGAAATGCATGCCTGAACATACATTCACCGCGATGGAATTATCCAAAAAGAACAGAAATCGTCAGATGTTACGTAAATGCACAGACAAACAAATGAAAAACTCAATGACTTATTCAAACACATTAAACACATTAGACACATTGTAAATCACGCATTGCTCAAGTATGTGCCGAAAAAGTGGGTTACCGACGGAAAAGTCCCACCGTGGTTTAACAGCGCAATTCGGAGAATGCTCAGGAAGCAAAGGCAGTTGCACTCGCGGTACAAGAAAGATCGGGAGAACGAGGCAGGCAAAAGTTAGTAGAGGTTCGTGCTGCTGCAAAAAGAGCGATGCGCGAAGCATTCAACCACTAGCACCGTCATACCTTAGCAAAAGATCTTGCTGAAAACCCAAGGAAATTCTGGTCTTACGCAAAGTCGGTAAGCGGGTCGAAGGCTTCCATCCAGTCACTCGCTGATCAGTCTGGCCTGGCAACGGAAGACAGCAAAACGAAAGCTGAAATTTTAAATTTAGCATCTGAGAAATCTTTCACGCAGGAGGCTCGTACAAACATACCGCGTTTTGAGTCTCGTACAGATTCCCGTATGGAGGACACATGATAGACATCCCTGGGGTTGCGAAGCAGCTGAATGGGTTGAAAATAAATGAATCGCCAGGTCCTGATGGGATTCCAATTCGGTTTTACAGAGAGTACTCTACTGCATTGGCTCCTTACTTAGCTTGCATTTATTGCGAATCTCTTGCCCAACATAGTCCCGAGCGACTGGAAAAAAGCGTAGGTGACGCCTGTATATAAGAAGGGTAGAAGGACGGATCCACAAAATTAGACCAATATCCTGAACATCGGTTTGTTGCAGGATTCTCGAACATATTCTCAGTTCGAATATAATGAATTTCCTTGAGACAGAAGTTGCTGTCCATGCATCAGCACGGCTTTAGAAAGCATCGCTCCTGCGAAACGCAACTCGCCCTTTTTTTCACATGATATCTCGCGAACCATGGGTGAAGGATATCAGACGGATGCCATATTCCTTGACTTCCGGAAAGCGTTTGACTCGGTGCCCCACTGCAGACACCTAACTAAGGTACGAGCATGTGTGATAGGTTACTTCTTAAGTAATAGAACCCAGTACGTTGTCCTCGAAGGTGAATGTTCGTCAGAGCTGAGGGTATCATCTGGAGTGCCCCAGGGACATGTGGTAGGTCCGCTGTTCTTTTCTATCTACATAAATGATCTTTTGGATAGGGTGGATAGCAATATGCGGCTGTTTGCTGGTGATGCTGTGGTGTACGGGAAGGTGTCGTCGTTGAGTGACTAGGAGGATACAAGATGAGTTGGACAGGATTTGTGATTGGTGTAAAGAATGGCAGCTAACTTTAAATATAGATAAATCTAAATTAATGCTGATGAATAGGAAAAAGAATCCCATAATCTTTGAATACTCCATTAGTAGTGCAGCGCTTGACAGTCACTTCGATTAAATATTTGGGCGTAACATTGCAGAGCCATCTGAAGTGGGACAAGCATGTAATGGCAGTTGTGGGGAAGGCGGATAGTCGTCTTCGGTTCATTGGTAGAATTTTGGGAAGATGTGGTTCATCTGTAAAGGAGACCTCTTATAAAACACTAATACGACCTATTCTTGAGTATTGCTCGAGCGTTTGGAATCTCTATCAGGTCGGATTGAGGGACAACATAGAAGCAATTCAGAAGCGGGCTGCTAGATTTGTTCCTGGTAGGTCTGATCATCACGCGAATGTTACGGAAATGCTTCAGGAACTCGGGTGGGAGTCTCTAGAGGGAAGGAGGCGTTCTTTTCGTGAATCGCTACTGAGGAAATTTAGAGAACCAGCATTTGAGGCTGACTGCAGTACAATTTTACTGCCGCCAACTTACATTTCGCGGAAAGACCACAAAGATAAGAGAGATTAGGGCTCGTACAGAGGCATATAGGCAGTCATATTTCCCTCGTTCTGTTTGGGAGTGGAACAGGGAGAGAAGATGCTAGTTGTGGTACGAGGTACCCTCCGCCACGCATGGTGTATTGCGCAGTATGTATGTAGATGTAGATGTAGATGTAAAAACAGAAGAAGTTTACAAACTGAGCAAGGCACCAACGCTTTGGTCCACTTCTGTCCTTATGTAAACAGGTACTCGGCCTGCCTGTGATTAATAGAGTTGACAGATGGCCTCCTGGGGGATATCGTTCCAGATTCAGTCCAACTGGCGCGTTAGATCGTCAAAACACCGAACTGGTTGGAGAACCCTCCCCATAATGCTCCAAATGTTCTCAGTTGTGGAGAGGTCCGGAAAACTTTCTGGCCAAAGTAGGGATTGGCAAGCACGAAGACAAGCAACAGAAACTCTCGTCGTGTGCGGATGGGCATTATCTTGCTGAAATGTAAGCCCTGGATGGCTTGCCATAAAGGGCAATAAAACGGAACGTCAAACATTTTCGACGCACCGCTGTGATGTGAGAGTGCTGCGGATGACAACCTAAGGGGTCCTGTTGCGAAATAAAACGGCACCCCAGAACATCACTCCTGGGTGTCCAGACCCTGTGGTCCAGGGCGTCTCCAGACACGTCTTCATCCTGGAATCTCATCAACTGGAGACGCCCCGGAGAGTGCTGGGATTCCAGTCCGAATGTCGCCCATTTTAAGGCCCGACAGGCATGACTGATGGTCTCAGGTGCCATTTTATTTCGACGCAGAATCCCTTAGGTTGTCATCCGCCGCTCTCTCACAGCACAGCGGTACGTTGAAAATGTTTGACGTTCCGTTTTGTTGCCCTTCAAAGTTTCAAATGGGACTGAGCGCTATGGGACTTAAAATATGGGATCACCAGTCCCCTAGAACGTAGAACTGGCCGCACGGAATTAACCGAGCGGTGTGGGGTGCTGCAGTCATGGACTGGGCGGCTGGGTCCGGCGGAGGTTAGTCCTCCCTCGGGCATGGGTGTGTGTGTTTGTCCTTAGGAAAATTTAGATTAAGTAGTGTGTAAGCTTAGGGACTGATGACCTTAGCAGTTCCATAAGATTTCACACGCTTTTAAACGTTTTTTGAACTTAGAACTGCTTAAACCTAACCAACCCAAGGACATCACACACATTTATCCCGACGCAGGATTCGAACCTGCGACCGTAGCGGTCGCGCGGTTCCAGACTGAAGCGCCTAGAACCGCTCGGCCACACTGTTGCCCTTCATGGCAAGCCATATTGGCCTTACATTTCAGCAAGATAATGCCTGCCCTTACACGGTGATAGTATCTACTGCTTGTCTTTGTTCTTGCCAGACCATAGCTTCGCCAATAAGGTTGCCTGTTCTCTTCCCATTTGCGAACGTTTCGGACATTGCCGATGGGGCCCTCTAACCATCTCGTGATTTTGACTATTTAACCCTCCAATTGGACAGAATATGCCTTGATATCTCTCAGGAGGCCAGCCAAAAATTGTATCAATCAGTGCCCCGGCGAATAACTATTTGGATAAGGGCCAGAGGCGGATAACGCGTTATTCACTTGCTCAGGTTGTGAAGCTCCTTCTCTTGAATAAATCATCCAATTTCTCTGAAACTGTTTGTTTGTATATGCAGATGAAATTTACTGCGATTTCCGTCCCATTCGGATAATTCCTTCGTGGTAAGTCGTTTTTTTACCGTAGAGTGTAAATGCAGACGCTAGTCAGCCCTGCAGCTTGCGCTGTCGTATTACCAGGAACGGCATCTTTGCCATGTCAATACATAACAAGTGTCAGTTGTGGTCAAAACAGTGTTCTCTGTAATGGTGAGTACATTATTTTAGAGCTTAGTGAAGTCGAACATGGCAGAATAGTTGGTTCTCGTATGGTGAATGCTTGTGCAACCACAGTATACGAAGTCCTTGGTGTTTCAAGAGGCAGCTTATCTAAGATTTATACCGCATACAGGAAAATCAGGAAAACTGATCATGTACTGTCACGACGCATGTCTTGAGTGACCGCGAAAGAACGTCATTCACGAGGACTGTGACGAAAACTAAGAGGATCACAGCTGCAAATGCCACTGCAGAACTGAATATCGCACTCGCGAACCATGGCAGCACCAAAGCATCACGAAGGGAGTTCCATAAGCAAACAATTGCAGAGTGAGCTGGAATTTCGAAACCAGTCAACAGTTACGCGAATGCCCGTAGCAGGAAAACGTGCTGCCGAAGCTGTAAAACCTAGAACGTAGAGAGTTTTCACCGGCGTTGAGCCACAATCATACAATACATTTCAAAAGAGTAGGCCGCCATTTGTCTGTGTATAATTATGGTTATATATTGTAATAAAAAGCAGTCAAATGACACTTAACTCTTTTGAAAAATGGTCTATGGAGCATTGGAAGAAAGTAATTTGGTCGGACGATTCTTGCGTCTTGTTGCACATGATTTGCAACTTGTAGCTGAGTTTACGTCGCCAGGGTGAAACATGATGGG
This sequence comes from Schistocerca piceifrons, assembly GCF_021461385.2. NCBI lineage: Eukaryota > Metazoa > Arthropoda > Insecta > Orthoptera > Acrididae > Schistocerca > Schistocerca piceifrons. Next base: position 57,193,905 of record NC_060145.1, on the reverse strand, counting down.
CGTTCGGTGATGAATTGGGAGCAACGTCACGGTATTCCATGAGCTCTATGGTTACGCTGCGAGGTCGCGTTACTGCAAAAAATTATAAGACCATCTCGGCTCATCAGGTCCATCCCATGGTGCAATTTGCTTGTTTTCTAATAGTGACGCTATGTTCCAAGACGACAACGCCCATGCTCATACAGCTCGCATCGTCCAATACTGGCTTTGTGATCGTCAGGATGAACTGTCACATCTCTCCTTCCCACCCCAGTCACCACATGTCAATATTGCTGAGCTTTGTGGTCTACCGGGTGATCAAAAAGTCAGTATAAATTTGAAAACTGAATATATCACGGAATAATGCACATAGAGAGGTTCAAATTGAAACACATGCTTGGAATGACATGGAGTTTTATTAGAACCACAAAAATACAAAAGTTAAAAAAATGTCCTACAGATGGCGCTTCATCTGATCAGAATAGCAATAATTAGCATAATAAAGTAAGACAAAGCAAAGACGATGTTCTTTACAGGAAATGCTCAATATCTCCACCATCATTCCTCAACAATAGCTGTAGTCGAGGAATAATGTTGTGAACAGCACTGTAAAGTATGTCCGGAGTTATGGTGAGACATTGGCGTCGGATGTTGTCTTTCAGCATCCCTAGAGATGTCGGTCGATCACTATACAGTTGCGACTTCAGGTAACCCCAAAGCCAATAATCGCACGGACTGAGGTCTGGGGACCTGGGAGGCCAAGCATCACGAAAGTGGCGGCTGAGCACACGATCATCACCAAACGACGCGCGCAAGAGATCTTTCACGCGTCTAGCAATATGGGGTGGAGCGCTATTCTGCATAAACATCGTACGTTCCAGCAGGTGTTTATCAGCCAGGCTGGGGATGATGCGATTCTGTAACATCGGCGTACCTCTCACCCGTCACGGTAGCAGTTACAAAACCAGAATCACGCATTTCCTCGAAGAAAAAATAACCGATAACGGTACATGTGGTAAATCCAACCCATACCGTGACTTTCACGTCGTGCAATGGAGTTTCCACGACAGTTCTATGATTTTCGGTAGCCCACGTTCTGCAGTTGTGGGCGTTGACAGACCCTCGGAGCATGAAATGAGCTTCGTCGGTCCACAACACGTTACTCAACCAATCGTCATGTTCCGCCGTCTTTTGAAACGCCCACACCGCAAATGCCCTCCGCTTCCCTAAATCGCCAGGTAACAGTTCACGATGCCGATGGATTTTGTACGGATAGCATCGGAGGGTACGCCTAAGTGCCAACTAAACAGTAGTGTGTGGAATGCCGGTGCGACGTGCGACTGCACTAGCGCTGACTTCCCCGTGCATAGACGAATCCGCTACAGTCTCCATTTCTTCCTGAACTGTCTCAGGCAGCATTATGCCTTGTGCTCGTTCGGCCACTACGGGGTCTATCGTCTAACAACCCGTGGCTTCGAACTTCGAAATCATTCTCGCCACAACTGCATTTGTCAACAGACCTTTACCCGTTCGAATCCCCTTCCTATGGCGATAGGATCGTAACGCTGAACTAGCACATTCCCCATTCTGATAATACAGCTCACTAAAAGCGCCTTTTCAGGTAACGTCAACATGCTGCGACTGCTGGCGCATCTTATTATATCTCTCATTACAGCTCCTTTTATACACGATTGTCATGCGCAGTCACTGACGTTTTGGTGTCCAGCGGCTTCTGTCGGACATCTTGTGAACTTTTTTTTTTGGTTCTATTAAAACCCCATGTCATTCCAAGAACGTGTGTCAATTTTTACTTCTCTATCTACATTATTGACATTGTAATGCTGTCAGACAGCAAAGGACTTGGAAGTTGAACGGAATGGACAGTGTCTTGAAAGGAGGGTATAAGATGAGCAACAACAAAAGCAAAATGAGGATAATCGAATGTAGTCGAATTAAGTCGGATGATGCTGAGGGAATTAGATTAGGAAATGAGACACTTAAAGTAGTAAAGGAGTTTTGCTATTTGGGGAGCAAAATAACTGATGATGGTCGAAGTAGAGAGGATATAAAATGTAGACCGGCAATGCCAAGGAAAGCCTGAAGAAGAGAAATTTGTTAACATCGAGTATAGATTTAAGTGTCAGGAAGTCGTTTCTGAAAGTATTTTTATGGAGTGTAGCCATGTATGGAAGTGAAACATGGACGATATCTAGCTTGGACAAGAAGAGAATAGAAGCTTTCGAAATGTGGTGCTACAGAAGAATGCTGAAGATTAGTTGGGTAGATCACGTAACCAATGAGGAGGTACTGAATAGAATTGGGGAGAAGAGCAGTTTGTGGCACAACTTGTCCTACCAACCGATCCCTTCTTCTGGTCAAGTTCTGAGGCATGAAGTGATCACCAATTTAGTATTGTAGGGCAGCGTGGAGGGTAAAAATCGTAGAGGGAGACCAAGAGATGAATACACTAAGCAGATTCAGAAGAATGTAGACTGCAGTAGGTACTGGGAATTGAAGAAGGTTGCACAGGATAGAGTAGCATAGAGAGCTGCATCTAACCGGTCTCAGGACTGAAGAGCACAACAACATCCACATTATTCCGTGGTTTATAAAGTTTTCAAATTTATACTGACTTTTTGATCACCTGGTGCTTTAGAGAGAATTGCGCGTCATCGCCATCTCCTTGGACTATCGTTACCTGAACATACCACTGATTTGCGGGAGTAATGGTATAAGATTACCTTGAAAACCGCACTGAAGCTGTTTGTATCTATTGCGAGAGTACTGTAAGCTGCTTTGAATACCAATGGGTTTCCTACACCGTATTGGCATGGAAATGTGTTGTGGTTTTGTCGTTTCCATATTTGTGTCCACCTCCTGTACACTGAAGCTGCGTTATGGAAAGCCTTCTGGTAAAACTCCGAGGATGTTTTAATCTCATTCCAACAGTTCATCAGTTGTTACTCACTTGTTTACAATCAGTTTGTCCAACGGTACTTTGCAAACGATACTTTATTGGCAGAATTCCATAATATCTTTTAGTAGTTTGCAGCAATAAGATCTGAGTTTAGATTATAGAAAAGAATTCAGCCATTACTACCTTAACGTAGAAATGAGAATAAAGTGTGCAGGTTTTCCACGAAAGTTAGACATCATGCCTCAGTCATCACTTTCAAAAACGTCGAGCTATGCCTATGGAGTTGGTGGTGTTAGTCCTTATCTGAATAGGCACCCTTCAATGCGACAAGTTATTCCCAACGATGGAAGACTTGGAGAAGACCGGAGTGAGTAGAAGGCTGCACTTCGACTGTTCAAGACCTTGTACTGAAGTGCCTATTATTTATTTACATTGTCACTGATGAAATCAAGTTGAAAGATAAATCTATTTACGTGATACTATATGAATTTTGCACTCTACATTTAATTTCGAGTGTGAACAGTCATCGTTCGTTTTCACTCTGCAGCGGAGTGTACGCTAATATGAAACTTCCTGGCAGATTAAAACTGTGTGCCGGACAGAGACTCGAACTCGTAACCTTTGCCATCTACATCTACATTTATACTCCGCAAGCCACCCAGCGGTGTGTGGCGGAGGGCACATTACGTGCCACTGTCCTTACCTTTCTTTCCTGTTCCAGTCGCGTATGGTTCGCGGGAAGAACGACTGTCTGAAAGCCTCAGTACGCGCTCGAATCTCTCTAATTTTCCATTCGTGATCTCCTCGGGAGGTATAAGTAGGGGGAAGCAATGTATTCGATACCTCATCCAGAAACGCACCCTCTCGAAACCTGGACAGCAAGCAACACCGCGATGCAGAGCGCCTCTCTTGCAGAGTCTGCCACTTGAGTCTGCTAAACATCTCCGTAACGCTATCACGATTATCAAATAACCCTGTGACGAAACGCGCAGCTCTTCTTTGGATCTTCTCTATCTCCTCTGTCATCCCGACCTGGTACGGATCCCACACTGACGAGCAATACTCAAGTATAGGTCGAACGAAAGTTTTGTAAGCCGCCTCCTTTGTTGATGGACTACATTTTCTATTGACTCTCCCAATGAATCTCAACGTGGCACCCGCCTTACCAACAATTAATTTTATATGATCATTCCACTTCAAATTGTTCCGTACGCATACTCCCAGATATTTTACAGAAGCAACTGCTACCAGTGTTTGTTCCGCTATCATATAATCATGTAATAAAGGATCCTTCGTTCTTTGTATTCGCAATACATTACATTCGTCTATGTTAAGGGTCAGTTGCCACTCCCTACACCAAGTGCCTATCCGCTAAAGATCTTCTTGCATTTCGCTGCAATTTTCTAATCCTGCAGCTTCTATGTATACTACAGCATCATCCGCGGAAAGCCGCTCTACTATCTGAGCTACCCAATCACGACTCACGCCCCGTCCTCACAGCTTTACTTCCGGCAGTACCTCGTCTCCTACCTTCGAAACTTTATAGAAGCTCTCCTGAGAAAGTTGCAGAAAGAAAGGATATTGCGGAGACCTGGCTTAGCCACAGTCTGGGGGATGTGGAGTATGCAAGTGGTAGAGCACTTGCCCGCGAAACGCAAAGGTCCCGAGTTCGTGTCTAGGTCCAGCACACAGTTTTAATCAGCCAGGAAATTTCATTCGTTCCCCTACTTTAAGCAGAAATGTTAGTCAAAAAGAGGTTCATCTGCAGTCAGTATAAAAGTACTTTTCAGAACTGCAATCAGCGAACTCCGTTTGCTATTCTTTGCATGCTTTATAGTTCGTAAGGTAAATGACGACTTGGAAAATCAAAGACAGCTGGCTACTGATCATGTTAAGTTCTATGAGATTGGTTTGGATCTTTATACAGGGTGCTAAAAGAAGTGTAGAATAATTTGAGAGATGGAAGTATTCATCGAAACAAGAAAAATAAGTCCAATAAACTTGGGTCCGGAAAAGCATACTTCCCAAGATAAACACCTGTTTATAGAATGGCTGCGCGACGCTTTGTTGCGGATGTTAGCATAGTTTTTGCATTGGCGCTTCGTCAGATGTGTCGGCAGGGTGTTACGACGTCTTACTCACGGTACTCTACCTAACATTAGGAGGTCTGCAGTCAGCTGTGTGGTTAGAATCGTGTCGTGGGTTACGTTAGTTTTCGTCGTGTTTGTCTGCCGTATTGTAGAGTACTGTCAACTCTGGGTACGTATCACAGTGTTTTACCTTCTTCCAAACGTGGATTCACTTACGAGTTAACTGTTATTGCAATTTTTGTGCGTGCAAACGGTGTAGTACATTTACATTTTCTCTCTTCCACCATTTGTTAGCTAAAGCAGCCTACTACTTGACAAGTAAAATGTCGGGTATGATCGCCGGCCGCAGTGGCCGAGCGGTTCTAGGCACTGCAGTCTGGAACCGCGCCACCGCTACGGTCGCTGGTTCCAATCCTGCCTCGGGCATGGATGTGTGTGTTGTCCTTAGGTTAGTTAGGTTTAAGTAGTTCTAAGTTCTAGGGGACTGATGACCTCAGCAGTTCAATCCCATAGCGCTCAGAGCCATTTTTGACGGATATGATATTTTGTTATGGTTTAGAAAATGGAAGTAGTCTGCGTTGAGTGCCTTCTGATAAATTGTTCGGCAGACTTTTCCAGAGACAGAGGGACACAGGTATGTTAGCACCTCGGAAGACCGACAGTGGAAGACTCCGCCCAGTCCGCACGCTTGACATGGAGGAGCGTGTGATACGTTCGGTGAAAGAAACCCCTGGGACCAATGTACGATGATTAGTAGCAGCTGCAGAAGGAGAGTTTCACTCTCTTATCTGGGGATTACTTCAAGAACAATTGCTGTAGCCATAGCATCTCCAGCACGTTCTGACCGTAAGACCTCAGCATCGTCATGACAGACGGCGCTTCTGTCGGTGGATGTTGCAGAAGTGTGCCGCAGATCCACTGTTAACGTCCAAGACTTCATTTACCGACGAGGCCAGGTTCGCAAGATATGGTGTTGCGAATTTCCATAACCAGCATGTATGGGCAGGCGTAAATCCCCAAGCAATTGAGGAAAGAGGGCATCAACACCGATTCTCAGTCAATGTATGGGCAGACGTACTTGGCGATAGATTAATGGGGCCATACGTGCTACCACAAAAATTACACTACTGGCCATTAAAATTGCTACACCAAAAAGCAATGCAGATGATAAACAGGTATTCATTCGACAAATATATTATACTAGAACTGACATGTGAATACATTTTCACGCAATTTGGGTGCATAGATCCTGAGAAATCAGTACCCAGAACAACCACCACTGGCCGTAATAACGGCCTTGATACGCCTGGGCATTGAGTCAAACTGAGCTTGGATGGCGTGTACAGGTTCAGCTGCCCATCTAGCTTCAACACGATACCACAGTCCATCAAGAGTAGTGACTGGCGTATTGTGACGAGCCAGTTGCTCGGCCACCATTGACCACACGTTCTCAATTGGTGAGAGATCTGGAGAATGTGCTGGCCAGGGCAGCAGTCGAACATTTTCTGTATCCAGAAAGGCCCGTACAGGACCTGCAACATGCGGTCGTGCATTATTCTGCTGAAATGTAAACGTCCACTGTTCAAAGTGCCGTCAATGCGAACAAGAGGTGACCGAGACGTGTAATCAATGGCACCCCATACCATCACGCCGGGTGATACGCCAATATGGCGGTGACGAATACACGCTTCCAATGTGCGGTTACCGCGATGTCGCCAAACACGGATGCTGTAAACAGAACCTGGATTCATCCGAAGAAATGGCGTTTTGCCATTCGTACACCCAGGTTTGTCGTTGAGTACACCATCGCAGGCGCTCCTGTCTGTGATGTAGCGTCAAGGGTAACCGCAGCCATGGTCTCCGAGCTGATAGTCCATGCTGCTGCAAACGTCGTCGATCTGTTCGTGCAGATGGTTGTTGTCTTGCAAACGTCCGCATCTACTGACTCAGGGATCGAAACGTGGCTGGACGATCCGTTACAGCCATGCGGGCAAGATGCCTGTCATGTCGACTGCTAGTGATACGAGGCCGTTGGGATCCAGCACGGCCTTCCGTATTACCCTCCTGAACCCACTGATTCCATATTCTACTAATAGTAACTGGATCTCGACCAACGCGAGCAGCAGTGTCGCGATACGATAAATCGCAATCGCGATGGGCTACAATCCGACCTTTATCAAAGTCGGAAACGTGATGGTACGCATTTCTTCTCCTTACACGAGGCATCACAACAACGTTTTACCAGGCAGCGCCGGTCAACTGCTGTTTGTGTTGTAGGTGTCACCACCGGCGCCAAACTTGTGTGAATGATGTGGAATGCTCATCTTTTGCATATTACAGCATCTTCTTCCTGTCGGTTAAATTTTGCGTCTGTAGCACGTCATCTTCGTGGTGTAGCAATTTTAATGGCCAGTAGTGTAACTGGGACGCATAATCTGGACTTTTTCATCAATGTATTGCCTACCTTGCTGGAGACTGTCCAATTGCCCCAAGAAATACAAATATAGCTCATAGATGATGACACACCTGCACACTTTCGACACAATGTGCCCGAACATCTGATGCAGGCATTTCAGGACAGTTGGATTTGTCGAGGAGGAGGAGGGGGGGGGGGGGGGGAGGGAAGGTGGTGGCATACTTTGACCTGCACGTTCCCTAGACTTCAATCCCGTAGACCTTTGGTTATGGGGACACTTGAAGGAACCTGTCTATGCCACGCCAGTCAACGATGTGTGGACACGGCGGGATCGCGTCTGCAGTGCCTGCCAGCAGGTACAACAACAACCAGGTATACTTCAAAGGGTGATTCATTTCTTACGTCGGAGGTCAGAGGGTGTATTGTCATGAATGGACGCCACGTTGAACACCTCCTATAAAACACGTGTTTATCTCAGAAAGTATGCATTTCCGGATCCATGTGTAGTGGACTTATTTTTCTTGTTTCGAAGAGTAATACCACATCTCAAAGTATTCCACATTTTTTTGAACACTGTGTTTCAGGCTTTGACCAGAAAGGGGTTAGATTATCAGATGGAGCTACACATCCTTGTTGCACAAGCTTCAGCTACAAGGTGCCTTTGGTTCTCTGAATCAGATTATGGAACTGCTTGAAGTAACTTTGTCTTCTTCACTTAAAGGCTTATAACTCACTCCGTCTTCACAAAAGCCGCCTTTTCCTTTGTCTTCCTGCATATCTCTTTCCTTTAGGTCTATACTGCGTCGCATGTCTATTTTTTTTGCTCCCGGTCTTTGAATATGCTTCCTTTATTTTGCTATCTCATATTCTATTTCTTCATTTATGCTAAATAAATCTAATTCTTTCCTTATTTCAGAAGTCTTTATTTGCTCTCTCAGAGTACATACTCATACTTTCCTTAAAAATTTCATTTCAGCTGACGTTATACTTCTTTGGTCTTCTCCGTTTATTGTGTAGGTCACACTTCCGTAAGCGAGCGTAGGTGTTGCAATAACTTTGTAGAATTTTGTCTTTCTGTCAAGGTTTTATTGGTTAATGTTGTATGTGTAATGCCACATATCATTTGAAAGTTGTTTAACATTATGAAGGTTATTATGATATTCATAACTTACATCACATCACAACAGTTAAAAGAGAGATACCAGTTCAACTGGTTTCCCGTTCAGCATTATTTTGGAACGTACTGGATATTTACTTTTAAAAGCCATTATTTTGATTTATTTACTGATATGTTCAAGTTAGAGTTTACCTATTAAGTCCAAGTGATGTAGAGCAAATTGTAAATCATCCATCTTTTGTCAAGTTATTTGGTCATCAACTTAGAGTATAATATTTAAAAGCATGTTTCTAGGATTAAGTTTGTTCCTGAGTTAACTTGTTGCGTTCATTGCCCAACAGTGTCAGCAACATAAACATTAAAAATAGGGTGTGAGGCTGCATCCTTGTCGTACTTAACTAATAGAGGCAAAGCAGTAATGCCCATAATTTTTCTGTTCCTCAAAGTAAGAACTAATTACTGATATACTCTGGAATATGTATTGTAAATGTAATCAGATTGCATTATAACTCATTTCCCAGGTCAAAACTTCCTGTAAAAAGGAGCACTTATTTTTTCTGAAGACATCTATGTACTCCTACATAAAGAACGTGATCAGCATTGTATGTGTAACTGTAGGCCTGTGCCACTACTGTCTGGGTTTTCGAAAAATATTGAGAAAGCGTTCCTTTCATAAGTAATTACATTATTCAGGAAGTATAATATTATTTCTTGATGTCGACACGGTTTCAGCCACAGCAGTCAACTGAATTAGACACTTTCAACTTGATAAACCATGTCTTAAACGCACCGGACAATCACAGAAAGATCTCAGACCTAGTTTCGAGGTGACCGACCATTCTGTGCTCCTGATAAAGTTGAACGGTAATGTGAGGAATGAGCCAAATGAGTAGATTTAATCATATATGGAACATTGCTTTCAGGTTAATAAGGTACACGGAAGGAAATGAACTCCTGGTACAATTTTCAGAACCATGTGAACTAAGTCAAGGTTTCCACAGGGCTCAATTATAAGTCCATTGCTTCCTTGGTATACATTAATGATTTCATTACACATTAGGCATTCAGAACCAGTACTGTTTGCAGAGAAACAAATCCATTGATTGAAGGAGGGAAAGAAGAAGGCTTATTACATCCGCAAAAGATGGTACGAAAGAAAGTTCCAAATGATTTACCAGGAACAGGCTAATAGTTAATTCCTAAAAAAAAATCACGAATTTCTACACATACCAAAATGCAAATGCAGCGCAACGAATAATATGTATGGATAACCAAAACATTGGTGCTGTTGCTCAAACTAAATTTCTTGAGATTCATATCCAGGAAAATCTTAAATCTTCGTATCATATCCCTATATTCTAAACTAGCAAATATGAACTATTTGGCAAGAATTATTTCAATAACACAGAAGTAGAAACAGTTAGGGCCGTATAGTTTGCTAGTGTACACACAGAAGTACGATATCATTTTCTAGGGAAATATAGACGAGACAAAAACAGTTTCCAGGAAACAAAAGACAATTATAACAATAATGAAAGAAGCAAGCAGCAGAAAACAATGCAAATATTTCTTTAATGATCTAAAAATCTTGCCCTTCCCCTGCGTTTACACACTGACGGGAAAAAATCCTAACACCAAGCAGTTGTACGATATAAACGAAAGTCGGTAGGCGTGTTTGTAAATATGAAAGAAGATGTCTATTCCAGTTTTGCGTCAGTCACATCAAAGCGGCGCGAGTAGTGCCGCTATGAGGATGCAAACCAGGTTTGCTTTAAATACACGTCGTAACTGTCCTGAGCGTTAGTTGCCTTTGAGATTGTGTGTGGTGAGTTGATGTTAGACAAAACTGCCTTTAACGCAACAAAAAGGCCTTTATCGTCGCCTCGGGGGAACGATGTCGTGTAATAGAGCTACAAGAAGATGGATGTTCCTTCTGCGATACGACAGATAGATTTGCCAGGAACCTAGCCACTGTAAATGGCTGCTGGCAGGGGTGTTCACGAGAATATACACTACTGAACATTAAAATTGCTTCACCACGACGATGACATGCTATAGCCGCGAAATTTAACCGACAGGAAGAAGATGCTGTGACATGCAAATGATTAGCTTTTCAGAGCGTTCACACAAGGTTGGCTCCGGTGGCGACAGCTACAACGTGCTGACATGAGGAAAGCTTCCAACCGATTTATCATACACAAACAGCAGTTGACCGGCGTTTCCTGGTGAAACGTTGTTGTAATGCCTCGTGTAAGGAGGAGAAATGCGTATCATCACGTTTCAAACCTTGATAAAGGTCGGATTGTAGCCTATCGCGATTGCAGTTCATCGTATCGCGACATTGCTGCTCGCGTGGGTCGAGATACAATGACCGTTAGCAGAATATGGAATCGGTGGGTTCAGGAGGGTAATACGGATGGCCATGCTGGATCCCAACGGCCTCGTATCACTAGCAGTCGAGATGACAGGCATCTTATCCGCACGGCTGTAACGGATCGGGCAGCCACGTCTCGATCCATGAGTCAACAGATGGGGACGTTTTTTCGGGATGAATCCAGGTTCTGTTTACAGAAATCATGATGGTCGTATCCGTATTTGGTGACATCGCGGTGAACGCACATTTTAAGCGTGTGTTCGTCATCGCCATATTGGCGTATCACCCGGCGTGATGGTATGGGGTGCCATCGGTTACAAGTCTCTGTCACCTCTTGTTCGCATTGACGGTACTTTGAACAGTGGACGTTATATTTCAGATGTGTTACGACCCGTGGCTCTACCGTTCATTCGATCCCTGCGAAACCCTACATTTCAGCAGCATAATTCACGACCGGATGTTGCAGGCTGTGTACGGGCCTTTCTAGATACAGAAAAGTTCGACTGCTACCCTGGCCATCACATTCTCCAGATCTCTCACCAATTGAAAACGTGTGGTCGATGGTGGCCGAGCAACTGGCTTGTCACAATACACCAGTCACTACTCTTAATGAACTGTGGTATCGTGTTGAAGCTGCATGGGCAGCTGTACCTGTACACGCCATCCAAGCTCTGTTTGACTCAATGCCCAGGCGTATCAAGGCCGTTATTAGGGCCAGAGGTGGTTGTTCTGGGTACTGATTTATCAGGATCTATGCACCCAAATTGTGTGGAAATGTTATCACATGTGAGTTGTAGTATAATACACTCCTGGAAATTGAAATAAGAACACCGTGAATTCATTGTCCCAGGAAGGGGAAACTTTATTGACACATTCCTGGGGTCAGATACATCACATGATCACACTGACAGAACCACAGGCACATAGACACAGGCAACAGAGCATGCACAATGTCGGCACTAGTACAGTGTATATCCACCTTTCGCAGCAATGCAGGCTGTTATTCTCCCATGGAGACGATCGTAGAGATGCTGGATGTAGTCCTGTGGAACGGCTTGCCATGCCATTTCCACCTGGCGCCTCAGTTGGACCAGCGATCGTGCTGGACGTGCAGACCGCGTGAGACGACGCTTCATCCAGTCCCAAACATGCTCAATGGGGGACAGATCCGGAGATCTTGCTGGCCAGGGTAGTTGACTTACACCTTCTAGAGCACGTTGGGTGGCACGGGATACATGCGGACGTGCATTGTCCTGTTGGAACAGCATATTCCCTTGCCGGTCTAGAAATGGTAGAACGATGGGTTCGATGACGGTTTGGATGTACCGTGCACTATTCAGTGTCCCCTCGACGACCACCAGTGGTGTACGGCCAGTGTAGGAGATCGCTCCCCACACCATGATGCCGGATGTTGGCCCTGTGTGCCTCGGTCGTATGCAGTCCTGATTGTGGCGCTCACCTGCACGGCGCCAAACACGCATACGACCATCATTGGCACCAAGGCAGAAGCGACTCTCATCGCTGAAGACGACACGTCTCCATTCGTCCCTCCATTCACGCCTGTCGCGACACCACTGGAGGCGGGCTGCACGATGTTGGGGCGTGAGCGGAAGACGGCCTAACGGTGTGCGGGACCGTAGCCCAGCTTCATGGAGACGGTTGCGAATGGTCCTCGCCGATACCCCAGGAGCAACAGTGTCCCTAATTTGCTGGGAAGTCGCGGTGCGGTCCCCTACAGCACTGCGTAGGATCCTACGGTCTTGGCGTGCATCCGTGCGTCGCTGCGGTCCGGTCCCAGGTCGACGGGGACGTGCACCTTCCGCCGACCACTGGCGACAACATCGATGTACTGTGGAGACCTCACGCCCCACGTGTTGGGCAATTCGGCGGTACGTCCACCCGGCATCCCGCATGCCCACTATACGCCCTCGCTCAAAGTCCGTCAACTGCACATACGGTTCACGTCCACGGTGTCGCGGCATGCTACCAGTGTTAAAGACTGCGATGGAGCTCCGTATGCCACGGCAAACTGGCTGACACTGACGGCGGCGGTGCACAAATGCTGCGCAGCTAGCGCCATTCGACGGCCAACACCGCGGTTCCTGGTGTGTCCGCTGTGCCGTGCGTGTGATCATTGCTTGTACAGCCCTCTCGCAGTGTCCGGAGCACGTATGGTGGGTCTGACACACCGGTGTCAATGTGTTCCTTTTTCCATTTCCAGGAGTGTATATAATTGCCCAATGAATACCCGTTTATCATCTGCATTTATTCTTGGTGCAGCAATTTTAATGGCCAGTAGTGTACATTCGGAAGAAGACCGGGCTGCAGACGTCCATGTGACACTATCGAGAGGGAAGACCATCGTGCTCATCGTGTGGCTGTGGAGTATCCTACTGCATCTCCAGCAGCAGTTTGAGGAGCAGTTGGTCACACAGTAACACAACGAACCGTTACAAATCGGTTCCTTCAAGGATAGCTCCGAGCTACAGGCCCTGTAGCGTGCATTCCACTGACCCCAAAACACCGCCATCTGTGACTCGTCGGAGGGCAGGGTGGAGCTCTATTGTGTTTTCTGATAAAAGCTGTTCCTGGCTCGGTCCGAGTGATGGCCGTGTGTTAGAAGGGCCTGCAACCAACCCGTGTCCTTGCTAGACACACTGGATCTACAGCTGGAGTTATGGTCTGGGGTGCGATTTCCTATGACAACAGGAGCACTCTCGTGGTCATCCCACGCATCCTGATTGCAAATATGTACATCAGTCTGGTGATTCGACCTGTTGTGCTGCCATTCGTGAACAGTATTCCAGAGGGTGTTTTCCAAAAGGGTAACGCTCACTCTTGTAATCCAATATACGCTACACAGTGTGGACAGGTTGTCTTGGCCTGCATGATCACCGGCTCTGTCTCCAGTCGAGCACATAAGGAACATGAGCGGACGACAGCTTCAGCATTAACAGTCCCTGTATTGGCCGATCAAGGGCTACAGACATGGAACTTCATCCTACAAACTGACATCTGGCACCTGTAAGACACTTTGCATGCACGTCTACATGCTCGCATTCAACATTCTGGCGGTTAGATCCGTTATTAATGTAGCAGCATTTCACATTTGCGGTGGCTTATCTCATACTTACATTAACCTGTGATCTGGAATGTTAATCATTTAAGTGTGTTACGTAGAAAATGTATTCCAGAAGTTTCGTTACTCTATATCAATTATTTTTGGGTGTTGCGATTTTTTTTTCCGCCAGTGTATATTGTAAGTAGTTATAGAATTTAAAAGAAGTACGTTGAGAAAAGAAACCCTTTAGGTCAAAACAAAATTGTCCATGTTAACGGTACCAGGTCGAACAGTGACATATATGTTATTCATTGCAACACCACGAGAAATTTGTTAATATCGAGTATGGATTTAAATGTCAGGAAGTCGTTTCTGAAAGTGTAGCCATGTATGGAAGTGAAACATGGACGATAAATAGTTTGGACAAGAAGAGAATAGAAGCTTTCGAAATGTGGTGCTACAGAAGAATGCTGAAGATTAGATGGGTAGAATACATAAGTAATGAGGAGGTATTGAACAGAATTGGGGAGAAGAGGAGTTTGTGGCACAACTTGACTAGAAGACGGGATCGGTTGGTAGGACATGTTTGAGGCATCAAGGGATCACCAATTTATTATTGGATGGCAGCGTGGAGGGTAAAAATCGTAGAGGGAGACCAAGAAATGAATACACTATGCAGATTCAGAAGGATGTAGGTTGTAGTAGGTACTGGGAGATAAAGAAGCTTGCACAGGATAGAGTAGCATGGAGAGCTGCATCATACCAGTCTCAAGACTGAAGACCACAACAACAACACATTCTGCTGAAAAGGTTATATCATGTAGAAACAAAACTGTGCAACAGATTATCAAGACACATAAAATTTCTTGCTGAAGTATAAAACTTTAAAATGTCTGTGGATGCGTACCTACTGAAAAAACTGCTGTTATTAAGTCTCACACTACCCTTTACACAGGAGACGTTATTCGTACTCTTTATTGTGAAAGTAAGTTGTGAATATACAGTATGTAGTCAAATTTTTAACTGAAATACATGGTTTTATCTCAGTTAGAAGTTGCACTGATAAGTATCTGTTTTTTTATTCCTTGATGGTGACTAGTTTCGGGCACTTGTGTCCATTTTCAACCATCTGCGTTGGAAGTGTGACAATACAGGCGATAGCCCATCTGCAGAAACTGTCCCTGCAGTGATCAAAGCGGATATTGCCGACTTAACAACAGTAAGTTACACCACACAAGACGGACATTATTTTTCACCAGCAGTAAGCTGCAAGTTCGTAAAATGTTTTTAATTACTAATTGTATGGATACCATTTATTATAAAAATTTAAATGATATATGTTTGATGGTTGTAAAAGTAACAGCTGAAAAACTTTTTTCTGTCCAATTTATTGTGTACAATGTGCTGGGAAAGAGATTTACGAGGGTCAATCCAAAAGAAATGCACACTATTTTTTTTTTAAATCTATCTTTTATATCACACGTTTAAAAATTTTACACTGTGTAGATACATCCTTTAGGAACAATATTTTCATTTCTCCACATAATTTCCATCCCTCTCAACTGACTTACGCTATCTTGGAACCAGCGCCTGTATACCCGCAGGGTAAAATTCTGGACCAACCTGTTGGAGCCACTGTTTGGCAGCTTGCACAAGGGAGTCATCATCTTCAAACCTTGTTCCACGAAGAGTGTCTTTCAGTTTCCCAAAGAGATGATAGTCACACGGAGCCAGGTCAGGACTGTAAGGCGGGTGTTTCAGTGTTGTCCATCAGAGTTTTGTGATCGCTTCCATGGTTTTTTGACTGACATGTGGCCGTTCACTGCCGTGCAACAGCAAAACATCCTGCTTTTGCCGATGTGGTCGAACAAGACTCAGTCGAGCTTGAAGTTTCTTCAGTGTCGTCACATATGTATCAGAATTTATGGTGGTTCCACTTGGTATGATGTCCACAGGCAAGAGTCCTTCGGAATCGAAAGACATCGTAGCCATAACTTTTCCAGCAGAAGGTGTGGTTTTGAATTTTTTTTTCTTGAGTGGCTTTGCATGATTCCACTTGTAACATCATGTGATTGCCTTATCATTTTAAATCATTCACTAATCGAGCAGTCGCTCGGCAACAGCTACAGTTAGCAAATAATGTTGTGAGAATGTAAAAGGTGAACGACCTGTGACGTAACGTGTTTATTGTCGAAGCACCGTCAGAGGTGCACTGAGTTACTGACTTTGAAAACCACGGCGCGAAAATCGGACAGAAGACGAACACTTTTACACATTCTTTTGATGTACGAGATATTCTCGATTAACAGTTATTCAGTTACTCATTCTTCTCTTGTCTCTTGTAACTTGTGTCGGACGCGCATGTCTTGCCACCATATTATTATTGTTAAAAATAATATTAATTTAGTGTAAAGTAAAAGTGCGATACTAAAAGTGCAATACTGCATAGCAGCAGATTTATTGTGCGACGTATGTGAAAACGTCAAAGGAATTACTTTCATTACGAGAAGAGAAGTGCCAGTCAAAACGGCATAATTCATTGCAGTGTAAGTTCATCTATTAATTGCCATAAATTCAGAGTTAAATGGAACTGGTGTGTGGACTACATATTTAGTATAGAATCTATGTCTCACTCCTTCATAAAGTTATTTAATTTTCTTTATGTTTCTGCCAAATAAACAGTTCATAGTCACGAATTCTTTCGTCGAGATCGGAAGTTGCATGCGGCGAAATATTTTCTCCGCGCCATATTCTGCTGGTAAATGCATGATAAACTACGGTCCCTTAGGAAACTCATATTGAGCTATCCAAAAATAATTATATTTTGAATAGGCATTTACTCTCCTTTGCAATGCAACTTCCGACTGATCAGGCGATCCAACAAGAGACAGCCGCACACGGTCGGCGTTCGCAAATATATTTCCACCGCTGATTATAGCTATATGTTACAGCACAAAAGTAAACATTTTGTTATGATTAGCGACTACGAACGGGGACATTTATAACTGTATGTTTATGTATACACATTACGTAAACATATCGTTATACACTCCATTGATTGCCTCTTCGTCTCTGGTGAAAAATGATGGAGTCATGTTTCATCACTTATCACAATTCTTCCAAGAAATTCATCTCCACCATTCTCGTACTGTTCCAAAAGTTCGCTGCATACCGTTTTTCTTGTTTCTTTGTGAGCCACTGTCAACATGTTGGGAACCCACCTGGCACAAACCTTTTTTAACGCCAACACTTTCAGTATTCTGCAAACACTTCCTTCCCCTATCCCAACGTAGCGTGACAATTCGTTCACTGTGATGCGTCTGTCAGCAGTCACCAATTCGTTAACTCTCTGCACATTGTCTGGAGTGTGTGCAGTACGAGTCCTGCCGCTGCGAGGACAATCCTCAATATTGCCGTGCCTGCTTTCGTCACGTAACCTGCTTGCCCACCGACTAACTGTACTGCGATCGACAGCAGCATCTCCATACGCCTTTTTCAACCTATTGTGGATGTTTCCCACTGTCTCGTTTTCACAGCACAGGAATTCTATGACAGCACGTTGCTTCTGACGAACGTCAAGTGTAGCAGACATCTTGAAGACATGCTGTGACGGCGCCACTCACGGGAACAGGTTGAACTATCTGCCAGGAAGTTTCATATCAGCGCACACTCCGCTGCAGAGTGAAAATCTCATTCTGGAAACATCCCCCAGGCTGTGGCTAAGCCATGTCTCCGCAATATCCTTTCTTTCAGGAGTGCTAGTTCTGCATGTCTCGCAGGAGAGCTTCTGTAAAGTTTGGAAGGTAGGAGACGAGGTACTGGCAGAAGTAAAGCTGTGAGTACCGGACGTGAGTCGTGCTTCGGTAGCTCAGTTGGTAGAGCACTTGCCCGCGAAAGGCAAAGGTCCCGAGTTCGAGTCTCGGTCGGGCACACAGTTTTAATCTGCCAGGAAGGTTCATATCAGCGCACACTCCGCTGCAGAGTGAAAATCTCATTCTGGAAACATCCCCCAGGCTGTGGCTAAGCCATGTCTCCGCAATATCCTTTCTTTCAGGAGTGCTAGTTCTGCATGTCTCGCAGGAGAGCTTCTGTAAAGTTTGGAAGGTAGGAGACGAGGTACTGGCAGAAGTAAAGCTGTGAGTACCGGACGTGAGTCGTGCTTCGGTAGCTCAGTTGGTAGAGCACTTGCCCGCGAAAGGCAAAGGTCCCGAGTTCGAGTCTCGGTCGGGCACACAGTTTTAATCTGCCAGGAAGTTTCAGATTGAACTAAGTTTGAAAACGAGCGGGAAGGATGTATCTACACACTGTAAAACTTTCACACATGCAGAATGAAAACTTTACTTTTACAAAAACAGTGTACATTTCTTTTGGAGTGACCCTCGTATATGGACAAATAAACTCGCTCAAGTCTTAGAGCAGCGGGCTGTGGAGTGTCAGGCAGTACTCACGCGTCCCCTGAGATGTCGGCGTCGCACTTGTTGTCGGGTGCCTTTTCGTCGCCGTCGGCCATGTCCGCCACGTGGAGCAGCTGCGACGGCGCTAGCGGCGCCTCGTAGACGCGCTCCTCCACCAGCCGCTCGCGGCACTGCGAGTACGCCGTCGACACGTGCACCACCGCCTGCCACACGTGGCACAACCTCAGCCAGAAGCAGACACACATTATAGCCCTGTAGTGGACCAGGACTCGAACACGCATGTTTGATGTACGAGAGCAGTGGTTGGCTTTCAGAGCCAGTCGAGTTCCCTCTATACTAAGCAACATCTCTTTCT
This sequence comes from Schistocerca piceifrons, assembly GCF_021461385.2. Taxonomy (NCBI): domain Eukaryota; kingdom Metazoa; phylum Arthropoda; class Insecta; order Orthoptera; family Acrididae; genus Schistocerca; species Schistocerca piceifrons. Next base: position 57,175,181 of record NC_060145.1, on the reverse strand, counting down.
TCTCTATCCTGATCAGGAGTTTTCTTTAAATGTAAAGCAGTCAAGCTTGCAATAAATTTTCAGTACTGATTATCCTTGAATGGTATCCGTTTCAGCCTTCTTTCGTGTAAATGTCATTTCTGATATCTAGCTTACTCTGAATTAGTCTAGCTTCTCTTTATTACACTACTGGCCAATAAAATTGCTACATCACGAAGATGCAGTGCAACAGACACGAAATTTAACCGACAGGAAGAAGATGCTGTGATATGCAAATCATTAGCTTTTCAGAGCATTCACACAAGGTTGGCGCCGGTGGCGACACCTACAACATGCTGACATGAGGAAAGTTTCCAACCGATTTCTCATACACAAACAGCAGTTGACCGGCGCTGCCTGGTGAAACGTTGTTGTGATGCCTCGTGTAAGGAGGAGAAATTCGTACCATCACATTTCCGACTTTGATAAAGGTCGGATTGTAGCCCATCGCAATTGAGGTTTATCGTATCGCGACATTGCTGCTCGCGTTGGTGGAGATCCAGATTATGGAATCGGTGGGTTCAGGAGGGTAATACGGAACGCCGTGCTGGATCCTAACGGCCTCGTATGACTAGCAGTCGAGATGAATCTGATCCGCATGGTTGTAACAGATCGTGCAGCCACGTCTCTATCCCTGAGTCAACAGACTGGGACGTTTGCAAGACAACAACCATCTGCACGAACAGTTCGACGACGTTTGCAGCAGCATGGACTATCAGCTCGGAGACCTTGGCTGCAGTTACCCTTGACGCTGCATCACATATAGGAGCGCCTGCGATGGTGTACTCAACGACGAACCTGGGTGCACGAATGGCAAAACGTCATTTTTTCGGATGAATCCAGGTTCTGTTTACAGCATCATGATGGTCGCATCCGTGTTTGGCGACATGGCGGTGAACGCACATTGGAAGGTTATATTCGTAATCGCCATACTGGCGTATCACCCGGCGTGATGGTATGGGGTTCCATTGGTTACACGTCTCGGTCATCTCTTCTTTGCATTGACGGCTCTTTGAACAGTGGACGATACATTTCAGATGTGTTAAGACCCGTGGCTCTACCCTTCATTCGATCCCTGCGAAACCATACATTTCAGCAAGATAATGCACGGCCGCATGTTGCGGGTCCTGTACGGGCCTTTCTGGACACAGAAAAGTTCGACTGCTGCCCTGGCCAGCACATTCCCCAGATCTCTCACCAATTGAAAAGGTCTGGTCAATGGTGGCCGAGCAACTGGCTCGTCACAATACGCCAGTCACTACTCTTGATGAACCATGGTATCGTGTTGAAGCTGCATGGGCAGCTGTACCTGTACACGCCATGCAAGCTCTGTTTGACTCAATGCCCAGGCGTATCAAGGCCGTTATTACGGCCAGAGGTGCCGGCCGGTGTGGCCGTGCGGTTCTAGGCGCTTCAGTCTGGAACCTCGTGACCGCTACGGCCTCAGGTTCGAATCCTGCCTTGGGCATGAATGTGTGTGATGTCCTTAGGTTAGTTGAGTTTAATTAATTTTAAGTTCTAGGCGACTGATGACTAAGAAGTTAAGTCGCATAGTGCTCAGAACTATTTGAACCATTTTGAACGGCCGGAGGTGGTTGTTCTGGCTACTGATTTCTTAGGATCTATGCACCCAAATTGCGTGAAAATGTAATCACATGTCAGTTCTAGTATAATATATTTGTCCAATGAATACCCGTTTACCATCTGCATTTCTTCTTGGTGTAGCAATTTTAGTGGCCAGTAGTGTATATTTGTGTGTTGGGAGAAGGATTGTGTAGAGACACATTTTTATTGATTATTGCCCTTTACCACGCGGCTTCGTCAGTGTATACGTTCGACGGAGACAGGGTGACAATTATTGAACTATATGAAATAAATAGGTTATAGACCATGTGATCAAAAGTATCCGGACACCTGACTGAAAATGACTTAAAGTTCGTTGCGCCCTCCATCGGTAATTCTGGAATTCAGTACGGTGTTGGCCCACCCTTAGCCTTGATGACGCCTTCTACTCTCGCAGGCATACGTTCAATCAGGTGCTGCAAGGTTTCTTGGAGAATGGCAGCGCATTCTTCACTGAGTGTTGCACTGAGGAGAGGTTTCGATGTCGGTCGGTGGGGCCTGGAACGAACGCCGAAACATCCCAAAGGTGTTCTGTAGGATTCAGGACAGGACTCTGTGCATGCCAGTCCATTACAGGGATGTTATTGTCGTGTAAACACTCCGCCACAGGCCGTGCATTATGAACAGGTGCTCGATCATGTTGAAAGATGCAATAACCATACCCGAATAGCTCTTCTACAGTGGGAAGCAAGAAGGTGCTTAAAACATCAATGTAGGCCTGTGCTGTGATTGTGCCACGCGAAACAACAAGGGGTGCAAGCTCTCTCCATGAAAAACGCGACCACGCTATAACACCACCGCCTCCGAATTTTCCTGTTGGCACTAAACACGCAGGCAGATGACGTCCACCGGGTATTCGCCATACCCACACACTGCCATCGGATCGCCACATTGTGTACCGTGATTCGTCACTCCATACAACGTTTTCCCACTGTTCAATCGTCCAATTTTTACGCTCCTTACACCAAGCGAGGCGTAGTTTCGCATTCACCGGCGTGATGTGTGGCTTATCAGCAGCCGCTCGGCCATGAAATCCAAGTTTTCTCACCTCCCGCCTAACTGTCATAGTACATGCAGTGGATCCTGTGTGCAGTTTGCAAATCCTGTGTGATGATCTGGATAGATGTCTGCCTGTTACACGCTACGGCCTCTTCATCTGTCGGCGGTCTCTGTCAGTCAACATACGAGGTCGGCGTATACGCTTTTGTGCTGTTCGTATTGCTTCACGTTTCCACTTCACTATGACATCGGAAACAGTGGACCTAAGGATGTTCAGGAGCGTGGAAATCTCGCGTACAGACTAGGACACAAGTCACACCCAATCACCTGACCACGTTCAAAGTCCGTGAGTTTCGCGGATCACCCCATTCTGCTCTCTCTCACTGTTGACCGCGCGCCATGATGGGAATTAGTATGGTTTGCTTCAGAGACGAAGCACATTTTCAACTGGATGGGTTCGTAAATATGAAAAACTGGCGCGTTTGTGGTACTGAGAATCCGAATTTTGCGATCGAGAAGTCTCCTCACCCTCAACGGGTGACTGTGTGGTGTGCAATGTCCAATCACAGAATATTATCGGTGCGATATTCCTCGATGGCACGGTGAGTACCGAACGGTATGTGAAGGTTTTGGAAGATAATTTCATCCCCATTATGCAAAGTGACCCTGATTTCGACAAGATGTGTGGTTCATGGAACACGTAGCTCGACCCCATCGAAGCAGGAGAGCGTTTGATATCCTAGAGGAGCACTTTGGCGGCCGTATTCTGGCTCTGGGGTGCCCAGAGGCCGGTGGCATGGGCCTCGATTGGCCGCCAAATTCTGCGGATCTGAACACACGCGACCTCTGTTTGTGGGGCTGTACTAAAGACAAGGTGTACAGCAGTAACCCAAACCATTTCTGAGCTGAAAACAGCCATTCAGGAGGTCATCGACAGAATCGATGTTCCGACACTTGAGCGAGGCACGCAGAATTTCGCTATTCGTCTGCGCTACAACATCGCCAGTGATGGTAGTCATATCAAACATGTCATAACCTAATTCCGAATACCCGTAGTGACTTTTACATGTTGATTAAAGTGTGTATGCACGCCATAGTTTGTAACTAATTTACGTTTTTTCATATAGTTCAGTAACTGTCAACTTCTATATTCGACACACCTTTTCCCTCCCCAATCTGTGAGCACCTCTTCCTTTCTCTTTCTGCGCACCTACCCTCCCATCTTTTCCTATCTCCTCATCCTATCCTTCTCATTTTCGTCATCTCCTCCTCTCTCTCTCTTCGCCCATTTGCTCCAACCCTTCTCTCTGTCCATATCCTTATCCTCCTCTCTCTTTCCATCTCCGCCTTCCCCCTTCCTTTTCACTTGCCAGCTACCACTCATATTCCACCTGCTTCACGTATGACCCACTCTTCCCCTCTCTCTGTCCATTTTGTCCTCTCCCACATCTGTCCATCCCAACCTGTCACCGGCTGTGCTCAGCCAGTTGCTGGTAGAAGCACTTTTTGTCTGTATCTCCGATCCCATTAGAGCCAGAATATTATAAAACCCTCAGTTCTGATACACGTGAGGCCTGCTGTTTCTGCGCCAAATCGATCCGCGGGTGCCGGCCGGTGTGGCCGTGCGGTTCTAGGCACTTCAGTCTGGAACCGCGTGACCGCTACGGTCGCAGGTTCGAATCCTGTCTCGGGCATGGATGTGTGTGATGTCCTTAGGTTAGTTAGGTTTAAGTAGTTCTAAGTTCTAGGGGACTGATGACCACAGATGTTAAGTCCTATAGTGCTCAGAGCCATTTGATCCGCGGGTTTTGGAGAAGATCACGGACATAAACACTTACACTGTGTGTTCTATACGAACTTATATCTAAGATTATTTTGTGTATTTCACAACAGCAACCTGTTTTTCCTTTTTTTGTAATCCTCACAATGAACAAGCTCTGCACTGTGTGGGTGTTTGGGGAACTGGATGTGAACATGTACCAATGATGGTACAGGCAATTTTCTTAGTTCTCTATGTGGAGTCTTGCGAACTTTCCACTGAATCTTGTTCAAATGGTGCTTGTAGCCAGATATGGACGGGAACAACGGACATCTCGCGCTTTTTCTGACGTTTGAGGTTTGTCAAACAAGCCAACCAGCAAAGTCATGGAAATCTGCCACCGAACTCTATTCAAAATTTTGTCCGGTAAACTGATGTGGGTCCAGCACAACGACATCCTGCTTCCATAACGTCCTTCCGATTGGGAAAACGCCTGGCACCCCGTTCGCGGTTTTTGGGCCACCGTCCCCCCACTTCACACACTGTAAAGACATAATAAGCAATGGCGGCTGGCGAGGGCTCTGATACTCCTCAGGGTCTACAGAAGACAGCGGATCATGCTGTTTGCTGCACGCTTAGTGAAAGTTTCATTAATTTATGTATATATTTTAGGTGGCAAGATTACTTCCTTCAGACTCTCTCTTACATCAGTCCACAAAGTTTTAGAGATCTTCTTTACAGCACTCTTCAAAAACAACAAATTAGTCACATCCAAGAGATATCACGACTCCCCTAACCTTGATGATGGCCTCAGTTTAGCGATGAGGCGGGTCCACAAATTTAGTCAGATATGTCGCGTGCATATGGAGACAGTCATCGATAATTAGCTCTTGTAGAGCTAACGAATTGCATAGCGTGTTACGTTTCATCTTCTGTTCCAAATGGTCCCAGACATTTTCCGTGGTATTATGATCGGGTGATGTAGCGGGCCTGTAGAGATACGATTAGTTCATCGAACCAAGAATGTATTCGTGCAGTCCTGTGTGCCCACATCCATCTCATCATAAAGACATAGCGGGAAGAGCAGTACTTGGTTATCGAGGATAAAAATCCTGGATCATGGTCACTGTATCCAGAATGATTGGACGCAAGCCATGGTACGACCAATACGTCAAAAACATCAGAGAATCATATCAAATAGTTCAAATGGCTCTGAGCACTATGGGACTTAAGATCTGAGGTCATCAGTCCCCACATACATCCATGCCCGCTGCAGGATTGGAACCTGCGACCACAGAATCGTATCCGAGCCATAATTACATCCTCCACATGAAGCGGTCTGTCAGTGTAGTCGACCCTTTGCGTCATTTGAAAAGAGGCAGTATCGCCACACTACATGTTTCCAGTCATTTATTGCCCAGTTTCGGAATTGTTCGGCCCACTGAAGACATGAAGTTCTGTGTATGTACATCTACGTGATTACTCTGCTATTCACAATAAAGTGCCTGGCAGAGGGTTCAATGAACCACCTTCAAGCAGTCTCTCTACCGTACCACTCTCGAACGGCACGCGGAAAAAAATTAAATTTTTCTGTGCGAGACATGATTTCTCTTATTTTATCGTGATGATCATATCTCTCTTTGTAGGTGGGTGCCAACAGAATGTTTCCGCAATCGGAGGAGAAAGCTGGTGATTGATATTTCACGAGAAGATCCCGTCGCAACGAATAACGCCTTTGTTTTAATGGTAGCCACTCCAATTCACGTATCATGTCTGTGGCACTATCTCCCCTATTTCGCGATAATACAAAACGAGCTGCCCTTCTTTGTACTTTTTCGATGTCATCCGCCAGTCCCATCTGATGCGGATCCCACACCGAACAGGAATACTCCAGAAAGGGCGGACAAGCGTGGTGTAAGCAATCTCTTTAGTAGACCTGTTGCACCTTCTAAGCCAATGAATCGCAGTCTTTGCTTTGCTCTACCCACAACATTATCTATGTGATCGTTCCAATTTAGATTATTCGTAACTGTGTTCCCTAAGTATTTAGTTGAATTTACAGCCCTCAGATTTGTGTGAATTACCGCGAAATTAACGAATTTCTTTTAGTACTCATGTGAATAACTTCACACTTTTCTTTATTCAGGCTCAACTGCCACTTTTCGCATATATCTTATCCAAATCATTTGGGAATTCTTTTTGGTCATCTGATGACTTTACAAGACGGTAAATGACAGCATCATCTGCAAAAAATCTAAGACAGCTACTCAAATTGTCTCCTATGTCGTTAATATAGATCACGAACAGTAGAGGGCCTGTAAGACTTCCTTGGGGAACGTCAAATATTACTTCTGTTTTACTCGATGAGTTTCCGTCTATTATTACCAACTGTGACCTTTCTGACAGGAAACCACGAATCCAGTCGCACAACTGACGCTATATTCTATAGGCATGCAGTTTGGTTAGAAGACGCTTTTGAAGAAAGGTGTCGAAAGCGTTCTGGAAATCTAAAAATATGGAATCAATTTGACATCCCCTGTCGATAGCACTCATTACTTCATGAGTATAAACAGCTATTTGTGTTTCAAACGAACGATATTATCTGAAACCGTGCTGACTGTGTGTCAATAAGTCGTTTTCTCCGAGGTAATTGATAATGTTTGAACATAGCATATGTTCCAGAACCCTGCAGTAAATCGACGTTAGTGATATGGACCTGTAATGCAGCGGATTACTCCTATTTCCCTTCTTGGGTATTGGTGTGACTCGAGCAATTTTTCAGTGTTTAGGCACGGAAATTTCTGTGAGCAAGCAGTTGTATATAATTGCTAAATATGGACTATTTTATCAGCATACTCTGAGAGGAACCTGATTGGTATACAATCTGGATCAGAGGCCTTGCCTTTGTTAAGTGATTTAAGCTCCTTTGTTTCACATAGGATATCTACTTCTATGTTTCTCATCTTGGCAGTTGTTCTTGATTGGAATTCAGGAATATTTACTTAGTCTTCTTTGGTGAAGGAGTTTCGGTAAACAGTGTTTAACAACTTTGCTGTAGTAGCACTGTCATCAGTGACTTCACCACTCTTATCGCGCAGTGAAGGTATTGACTGCGTCTTGCCACTGGTGTGCTTTATATATGACCAGTATCTCTTTGGGTTTTCTGCCAGATTTCGAGACAGAATTTCGTTCTGGAAATTATTAAAAGCATCTCGCATTGAAGTACGCGCTATAGTTCGAACTTCTGCAAACCTTTGCAAGTCTTAGGGATTTAGAGTTCTTTCATTTGGTAGGCTTTTTTCATTGCTTCTACAACAGCGATCTGCCCGGTTTTGTGTACCATGGCAAAAAATTAAAATCTATTGGGAAGTAAACGAACTAGAAGGAACTAACAGTCGAATTTCCAGATGTTTATTGTCTGTAACAGGGTAGTCGATCTCGGTAGTAATGCGAGCAAGCTAAAAGTGTTCCACGCAACACAGGTTTCAGTAGCATGAACATTCCTAGGAAAAGTTTCCCAATTTGTATCAGAGCACTGCTGAGGAACTTCTGCGGCAGTACTACAGGGCGAGACGACGAATTCATCAGATTCCAGGGTAATGGTACAATGTCGTACTGCGCGAACAGTGGCAGTGGTGGTGAGAGAGACGTGGAAAAGAAAATCAGTAAAGATGGCAGAGAGGCAGTTCTGACGTTCCGATTGATAGTGGAATCAACACTAAGGAAAAGTTCAGATACCTTCAGAGCATCTGTCCAACTGGAAAAAGCTTTGGACAATATAAAATGGTGCAAGATGTTCGTAATTTTGAGAAAAATGGGAATAAGCAGCAGAGAAAGGCGGATAATATACAATGTGTGGAAGAACAAAGAGGGAACTATAAGAGTGGAAGGCCAAGAACGAACTGCTCTGATAAAAAAGGGTGAAAGAAAGACATGAAGTTTTTCACCCCTATTGTTCAGTCTATACATCGAAGAAGCAATGATGGAAATAAAAGAAAGATTCAAGAGAGCGATTAGAATTCACGGTAGGAAAACATCAGCGGCGGCATTTGCTGATGACACTACTATTTTTAGCGAAAGTGAAGAAGAATTACAGGACGTGTTAGATGTGCAGTATAATAGGTACAGATTATGGACTGAGAATAAATCGAAGAAAGCCGGAAGTGATGAGGAGTAGCAGAAATGAGAATAGCGAAAACTTAACTTAAAATCTGCGGATAACGAAGTAAACGAAGCTATGGAATTCCGATGCGCGGAATCAAAATCACACATGACGGATGAAGCAAGGGGGATCCAGAGGAGGAGGAGATTACTGTTTAACGTCCCATCGACAACGAGGTCATTAGAGACGGAGCACAAGCTCGGATTAGGTAAGGATGGGGAAGGAAATCGGCCGTGCCCTTTCTAAGGAACCGTCCCGGCATTTGCCTGAAGCGATTTAGGGAAATCACGGAAAACCTAAATCAGGATGGCCGGACGCGGGATTGAACCGTCGTCCTCCCGAATGCGAGTCCAGTGTGCTAACCACTGCGCCACCTCGCTCGGTATGAAAAGGTTCAAATGGCTCTGAGCACTATGGGACTTAACATCTAAGGTTATCAGTCCCATAGAACTTAGAACTACTTAAACCTAACTAACCTAAGCACATCACACACATCCATGCCCAAGGCAGGATTCGAACCTGCGACGGTAGCGGTCGCGCGTTCCAGACTGAAGCGCCTAGAACTGCTCGGCCACACCATGGTTGGAGACCATGGCTGTTATATAAATTAATTGTTGGCGGTGTACAGCAACCAGTCACAAATTGAATCAAGAAACAAATCTTATAATATTATATGTTCCTGCAATAGTCAATATTATTTATGGCACTAAATACTAATAGATTCTAATGTGTTATCATCGGCGACGTTCAAATAGCACATAAGAATTCACACATTCCCTGCCCACACATGTATCTCTACTGTTGTATTAAATACGTTTGTGGTACTGTAACTCACAAAATCCCATTTATTTTTTGTTTCTATCTGCATTTAACGTCCTAGTTTTAATGTAAAGCACGATTTCAATGTAACACAACAGTTACTTATGTGGTCTTAGTCTAAAAAAAAAAAACAAAAAAAAAAAAAAAAAAAAAAAAGCAGTATCTTTGTATAATTGCATTGTAGCATCTTTGATACTCATGTACTTTGCAAACTGTGTATTTGTTTTCGTATGCAATAAATCAGAACATATATGGTGCACAGTGAAAATTCGATTTGTGACCAAACGAAGTGGTTTACAATGCAGTGCAAACGTTTTTGACTGTGGAAATACTAACATCCTTGATAATGTACTTCATTGCAAGAAAACTGCTGGTACAAATGCGCCAGATTTACATTTCACGTAAGTTACATAACATAAATATGTGGCGCAGCCACTTTGGTTACACGTTTGTAATTTGTAGATTATTGTTTTTCCTAGGGAAACTAACAGGAAATCCAAGTGTAATATGTATTGACGAAGCATAAAAAAACCGTCTGATGATCAGAGCTTGGATGGCGTGTACAGGTACAGCTGCCCATGCAGCTTCAATACTACACTACAGTTCACCAAGAGTAGTGACTGTCGTATTGTGACGAGCCAGTTGCTCGGCCACCATTGACCAGACGTTTTCAGTTGGTGAGAGATCTGGACAATGTGCTGGCCGGGGCAGCAGTCGAACATTTTCTGTAACCAGAAAGGCCCGTACAGGACCTGCAACATGCGGTCGTGCATTATCCTACTGAAATGTAGGGTTTCGCAGGGATCGAATGAAGGGTGGAGCCAAGGGTCGTAACACATCTGAAATGTAACGTCCACTGTTTAAAGTGCCGTCAATGCGAAAAGGAGGTGACCGAGACGTGTAACCAATGGCACCCAATACCATCACGCCGGGTGATACGCCAATATGGCGATGACGAATACACGCTTCCAATGTGCGTTCACCGCGATGTCGCCAAACACGGACGCGACCATCACGATGCTGTAAACAGAACCTGGATTCATCCGGAAAAATGACGTTTTGCCAATCGTGCACCCAGGTTGGTCGTTGAGTACACCATCGCAGGCGCTCCTGTCTGTGATGCAGCGTCAAGGGTAATCGCAGCCACGGTCTGCGAGCTGATATTCCATGCTGCTGCAAACGTCGTCGAACTGTTCGTGCAGGTGGTTGTTGTCTTGCAAACGTCCCCATCTGTTGACTCAGAAATCGAGACGTGGCTGCACGATCCGTTACAGCCATGCGGATAAGATGACTGTTACCTCGACTGCTAGTGATACGAGGCCGTTGGGATCCAGCACGGCGTTCCGTATTACCCTCCTGAACCCACCGATTCCATAATCTGCTAGCAGTCATTGGATCTCGACCAACGCGAGTAGCAATGTCGCGATACGATAAACCGCAATCGCGATGGGCTACAATCCTACCTTTATCACAGTCGGAAACGTGATGGTACGCATTTCCTCTCGTTACACGAGGCATCACAAAAACGTTTCACCAGGCAACGCCGGTCAACTGCTGTTTGTGTATGAGAAATCGGTTGGAAAATTTCCTCATGTCAGCACGTTGTAGGTGTCGCCACCGGCGCCAACCTTGTGTGAATGCTCTGAAAAGCTAATCATTTGCATATCACAGCATTTTCTTGCTGCCGGTTAAATTTCGCGTCTGTAGCACGTCATCTTCGCGGTGTAGCAACTTTAATGGCCAATAGTGTATTTGTAGATGAAACTAAAGTGAGAGTTTTTGGACAGGGAGGTGGGACTGACCTTCAGGTTGGGCATGTCCCTGGCGAGGCGCATCACCCCGTGCGTGCCGCGGACGTTGATGGCGGCGGCCAGCTCGAGCTGCTCGTCGAAGCGGACGGTGGCGGCCGCGTGGAAGATGACGGTCACGTGTCTGCACAGCTCGGCGCGGTCGGCCGGGCTCAGTCCGAGGTCCGCCAGACCCGCGTCGCCCGCCACCGCCACCACCTTCTTCAGCACCGACGGCCCCAGCTGCGAGAACACCTGCGGCACGGGCAAAACGCGCTGTACTTGCCGCCGGGAGCTTAATGCTGTGGCGTGTCAGACAGCTGCGTACGACAGCGAAAGATAATGCACTTTTAGATTGTAATTACTGAATGCTTATAAAGTTGGAAATGGCAAATACAGTGAAGCGGAAAAGATACTGGTATACGCATGCGTATTCAAATACACAGATATGTAAACAGGTAACGCCGGAAATGCATATCTTCCTATGTCCATCTATTGTACTATACATTTTTTCCTTATTTTGTTACATGACGGTATGACATTTCTGTGTATATATTGTAATTGTTTTACTATTTGTATATATATATATATATATATATATATATATATATATATATATATATATGCATTTATGTCGATGTATAATTGGTTTGTTTTGTAAATATTATTTGTATTTTTACGCTGTGTCTTGCCTAGGGAAAACTATGCTATCGAACGATTACATCGATAGGTAGTGTGGAGAACCAAGGTGTTTAGGATCTCTGATAGTGTTAACTCTGCCGCATGGAGCGCGGGCAGAGAGAGGTCTGGCTGGAGTAGGGCGGTGGAGCAGGTGAGTTGCCGCGCTTTCGGGGTTTGGCTGCATGTAATTGCGCTCGACTTGCTACGATAGTTTCTGACACGGTGTCGCGGACGGGAAGCATTAGCTGGCGCACATCAAGAGCCCGTTTCGCCTGGTGACCGTGTCGAGAAGAAGGCGCGCCAAGATCCAGCTTCTGCAACAGCGACGGCCGACAATGAGTGACTGTCGCCACCTTCCCGATCGACGACTGCAAACCTTCAATCAACCAACAAGGAAGACTGAAAGCACGTAAAGTTTTAGAACTGTATGGGAGACCTCAGCTTTTCAAACTGTTGCATCACAAAAATATAGCAACTTAGAATGAACCTATGTTTGCTCATCGTCCCAATTGCATTACCAAGCAGGGTGTCTTCCTTTTCTGGAATGAACCCGAGTGTCGTTGAAATTCATACGCCAGCATTAAAGTAATATCATTCCATTTCACTGCTTTAATTTTGAAATTCAGTTAAAGTATTCACAGCTGACTACAATATTTAGATTATACAATCACAAATTAAGAGTGCGAGTCTTGTTACCATATTTTAGCTTACCTGTGACTACAGCCCAGCTTGGTACGTACTAAATTTTGCTATTGTTAATTGTTCAGAATCATTTAATTCAAGTTCAAAGTTAAATCTCTTATTTCTAAATTGCGTAGATTCAAGTAGCTTTTGAAATGATTGTTGAGGTAGCCCAAGACTAATTTTATTGAATTTCGTAGTGCTGCAGAAACAAAGTTCACTATTAATTTCAGTCACTAAATTAACTTTCAATTTTCCGGTTTTATTAATTCTTTTGCTGAATTAAGTCAGAATGTAGCGAAATTTATTACTTCTGGCAAACATTCAGTTTTCACACAACACGTGTCAGGCTTCGGTTGCCACGCTTTTAGTGCTAATTATATGTGCATTAATCTTTCATTTTCAGTTATTATAGTACTTGTTCATAGGACTGGCGACCGTAATTTTCCCCAAATCTCAAATACCTAATTAACGCCAATTAATTGTTAACGTAACGACCGCACATTTACTTTTTTTTATTAACTTTACCCCTTTTCAAAATTAATTTCCACCAGTTTCATTTGCATTTTTCCTTTCATTTAGATGTAACCCTTTCCTCCCTCTTTACCGACAGACTAACTTCGGTGACGATTGCTTTTCCAAAATTTCCATTAGCTGCACGCGGTTTAATTTTCCACTGTCATTAAGGTCGATAAGTGAGGGGGAGGTTACAAACAGGCAACGCCTGCACAAGATAACAAGTGTCTGGCGCAGTTGTTAGATCGCTTACTGCTGCTACAATGACAGTTTGTCAACATTTGAGTGTGAGACCTTAACTTTTCCCGGCGAATTGAATGTTCAAATAACTTACGGGTTTGCTGCCGGGTGACATCGTCGACCACCGCCGATATTTCGACAGGAGCACACCCTGCCATTCTCAAGCCACAAATGCAAGGAGGATGCAATGTGCAAGGGAATTTAATACCTCGGTTCACAGTGGAGAAACAAGGAACATACAACACACAGAACAAGTGTCAACACAAACAAAGATAACCAACATAAGAAATATCGATAGTGACTATTAATCAACACGTGAGGTAGCACTCATTCTGTCCCTCTGTTTTTTGATGAGAGACAGAGCCGGATTCCAAGCAGCATTTAAACAAAATCCACCATCTCTGTTTATAATCACATCACGAAGTCACCTTGTGTCAGAATGGTTTTAGTGAGAGGCAGATCAAACGTGCGTAGTGCTGTCAGCCTTCTGTGCAACGGGTGAGTGACGACAGCAACGAAGTGGCACCTAAGTCTACGGCCATTTTGCCTTACGCAGGAAGCATTTACAACAGGATTGGCCGTATTTTGCGGAAATATGATGTGAAATGTGTTTTTCCAGCACCTTCTAAGATTAAGGCCCTGTTGCCGTCCGTAAAAGATGATCTTGGTTTTCGTAAGGCTGGTATCTATCGTATTCCTTGTAGTTGTGGCTTGTCGTATATTGGTCAGACAATCAGGACTGTGGAAGACCGGTGTATTAAACATAAGCGTCACACACGCTTACAACAGCGGAGCAAATCCGCTATTGCAGAACATTGCCTTGACACCGATCATCCTATGGAATACAACAAGGCTTGCACGTCCAGCTATTGGGATAGTGTTATTATCGAAGCTGTTGAAACAAACTATCAAGCAACCTTATAAACAGAGATGGTGGATTTTGTTTGAATGCTGCTTGGAATCCGGCTCTGTATCATTAAAAAACAGAGGGCCAGAATTAGAGCTACCTCTCCTGTTGATTAATAGTCACTATCGATATTTCTGAAGTTGGTTATCTTTGTTTGTGTTGACACTTGTTCTGTGTGTGGTATTTCTTGCCTCTCCTCTGTGAACCGAGGTATTGAATTCCCTTGCACATTGCTTCCTGCTCGCATTTGTGCCTTGTTCAAAAAAATGGTTTAAATGGCTCTGAGCACTATGGGACTTAACATCTGAGGTCATCAGTCCCCTAGAACTTAGAACTACTTAAACCTAACTAACCTAAGGGCATCACACACATCCATGCCCGAGGCAGTATTCGAACCTGCGACCGTAGCAGCCCCGCGGTTCCGTGTGCCTTGTTAATGGAAGGGTGTGTTCCTGTCGAAATATCGGCGGTGGTCGACGACGTCACCCGGCAGCAAACCCGTAAGTTGTTTGAACAAGATTTGAGTGAGTCTGAACGCGGTGTTATAGTCGGCGCACGAGCGATGGGACACAGCATCTGCGAGGTAGCAATAAAGTGGGGACTTTCCCGTACGACCATTTCACGAGTGTACCGTGAACTCAGGAATCCGGTAAAACATCAAATCTCCGACATCGCTGCTGCCGGAAAATGATTCTGTAAAAACGGGACCAACGACGACTGAAGAGAATGGTTCAGCGTGACAGAAGTGCAACCCTTCCTCAAATTGCTGGGCCATCACCAAGAATCAGCGTGCGAACCATTCAACGGAACGTCGTTGATATGGGCGTTCGGAGCCGATGGTACACTCGTATGCCCTTGATGACTGCACAACACAAAGCTTTGCGCCTCGTCTGTGCGCGACAACACCGACACGTCTGGAAAAGTGTTGCTTGGTCGGACGAGTCTCGTTTCAAATTATATCGAGTGGATGGACATGTACCAGTATGGAGACAGCTTCATGAGTCCATGTAGCCTGCATATCAGCAGGAGACTGTTAAAGCTGGTGGAGGCTCAGTAATGGTGTGGGGTGTGCGCACGTGGAGTGATATGGGACCCATGATACGTCTAGATACGACTCTGACACTTGACACGTACATAAGCATCTTGTCTGATGACCCGCATCCATTCATACCCATTGTGCATTCCGACGGGCTTAGGAAATTCCAGCAGGACAATGCGACACCCCACACGTCCAGAATTGCTAGACGGTGGCTCCAGGAACATTCTTCTGAGTTTAAATACTTCCGCTGGCCAGAAAACTCCCTAGACATGAACATTACTGAGCATGTCTGGGATGCTTTGCAACGTGCTGTTCAGAAGAGATCTCCTACCCCTCGTACTCTCACGGATTTATGGACAGTGCTGTAGGATGCATGGCGCCAGTTCCCTCCAACACTACTGCAGACATTAGCCGAGACCCTGCCACGTCGTGTGGCGGCGCTTCCTCGTGCTTGCGGGGGCCCTACACAGTATTAGGCACGTGTACCAGTTTCTTTTGTTCTTAATTGAATTATTAAAATAATGCTCTTACTGAGTCATAGTTAACCTCCACAGTTCTTGTGTAGCGGTCAAAAATTTTGATGACCTATCAAAACTATGGATCTGTGTGAAAAACAGCGACTTCCGTCATATCCCCATTCTGATAATAAAACAAGTATAAAAATGAGAAAACTAAGCGCCTCTGTCGTGTTCTAGACTGGTTGTTTGCCTAGAGGGGCACTGATGAGTATCCACAATAGCACTCAGGTGCGTTTACCTAAGACGGTTCCATTCGAATAGGTCTCATTTCTTCTGCTGTCTGCGTAGCATTCGTTTTGGATTAGTTTACAGTACATTGTGTGCATCTAGCAGTGTGTTTGTATACCTGATCAGGTTCATACCATATTACTTCCTAATGGGACCGAAGCAGGAGATTCTAATTGAAAAAAGTGCCGTAATTGTATCTGTACAATAGTTAGGGTATTCAAAGAGGAAAATAGCGTGGTCCAGTCTATTGCGATGCATACGTTGCGGCGGTTCAAACAGACTGTTGCTAATGCAAATGTGTCGCGATCTGGCAGATATTTTGCCAAGGTGTGAAGGTGGTAGTTGTATGCTTCGCGCATAGATCTTTTCACAGACACACGAACCACTTCTAACCTTCTCTTTTCGTCGCTTATGCGTTCCCTTTTGAAACGAGAGTGCAACAGCGTCTGCTTCCTCAGCACCTCCGAATTTCGTTATTAAACCATGGTGGGTCTTCTCTATCGTTTATCCACTTACTCCAGACCACGATTTGTAATCTGCTTAAACCTTGCCCATAATTCCTCTACACCCATCTTACTGGAACTAAGTTAATCCAGTTCACTAAGTGAGGTACTAATAACTGCTCATTTGCTCTATTTATCAGAAACACTCACCTAGCTTTCTCGACACCCCCGTATCGTAACAAATCGGACTGCGACATGTTATAGCGCCCTCGATAACTCTAAAATAGCTCTTTTCCAGCCATTCACTGTCAACTGACGTCGCACCATCTCAATCGTGGAGGTTATCATTGACTACAGAAGTATGTGGCGTATGAGGTGCTGCTCGACTATTATTCTCCACTCTTTTTAATTCCCTGTGAACAGTCATTGCGCTAGCTGGACGGCTGGGAGGAATTTGGAAGTCAAGAGTGAGTCCTTCCGTTGATTTCATGCGATTTTTTTACAACCACCCTCTGCAATCGTCGACAGTTCTTGTCCGTCGGTACATGTGATCTGACTGTTATTTTATTTGGCTGTGGTTGTTCCCTGTAATCCAGCAACGGCCATTTTATACTCTTCTAGTTCAGAGACTACTGCCTGAACAGCTCCAGGTCTATACAGACTTTTAATATTCCACGCGCCAACTCGTAAACCGGTGTACCTAGCCGTTTTCGACTTATGGGGTTCCATCCCATTCCGCGGCACATTTGTGAGGTTTTTTGAGGGGGTAAAATGTCCCATGGCCGCATTACAAGCTCTGCGCAGGGTTATCCCAGTAGTGGGGCTGCCAGTGTTCTACCCTGAGCTGGCGGGATTCCTTTTCGGGGTTTACTCCCTTAGGAAAGATGCCTCACCACGCCTCTAGAGCCTTCCCTGTCCTCTTCGTTGGAGATAGAAAAGGAAAATGAAAGATATCCTCAGGCCTCGAAACCTAATACCGTTGTGGTCGAGAAAGTAAGAGTTGGCCAAGGGAGACCGATAGGAAAGAAAGCAGAAGAAGCCTGACACAAGTAAGTGGAAGTAGTGTCAGACAGCTAAGGGTCCATGTGGTTCCCATCCACATACTCCCAACGCGGGGGCCCCCTTGGGGGACTATTCTTTGTCTGGAATCTCACCAACTGATCTGTCTGGCATGAGTGAGCCTACCAGGAGCATAGCTCCCGTCAGCATATCTCAATAGCTCAGTGGATGACTGAGACACGCAAACCTCCCCACCAACGTTGAGGTGGTAGTCCTTGAGTCCTTAAGACCAAACTTAAAGCATACAATTCCGTGACAGTGCCAGTATTGTTATATGGGACAGAAACCCTAAGCGCAACAAAGAAGGATGAAGAAGACATGTTGGTCTTCGAAAGAAAAAAAATTATGAGAGGAATTGAAACCTGGTGGTAGTCAACGGAAGGCAGGATTCGGTTACGACTGAGGACGGGGCCGTAATCATTTACTATTGGTTGCCTTTTACAGTTACACACAATTTATTTTAAACCAGTAATTCCAGACTCAACAATAAAATATAACACATGTTATTAATGAAGGAATAAACAACAGTTCAAATAATAGTGTTTTCAGTGAGTTACAATTTAGCAAATTACCATTAAATACAGACACAGCAGATAATGTTTTAAAAGCAAGCCACTGTGATCTGGGCGGAAGGCCTTACACGTCAGGAATGGCAATGAATTAAGAATTATTTAAAACTCGCTCCAACTTACAAATTACAGGTATTGAAACGTTAAAGACAAGTCGCCACAAACACAGCAGACGGCATCAGACACCAGGAATGGCAGTAAATAAGGTATTAAAGGCTTTCTGCGTAAATACAAATAAAAATTAGAATTTTAAGGCAAGCGACCACAATCACGGCTGAAGGCATTACACGCCAAGAATGGCAATAGTTTAAGAATTGTTTAAGAACTCGCTGCAATTTACAACTTACAGGTATTGGAATATTAAGGTAAGTGGCCACAAACACAGCATAAGGCATCAGACACCACGAATGGCAGTAAATAAGGTTTTAAGGCTTACAGCTAAAATACAAATATGAAATTAGAATTTTAAGGCAAATTAACACAATCACGGCTGAAGGCCTTACATGCCAGAAACGGAATTTATATAAAAAATTTTGAAACCTGTTGCAAAACAGCAAATACAATAGCAAAAGTTAATTTAAAAAATCAAGCAACTGATCCAGACGGTGCTCCAGGAATCGACCTCTGAGAAGGTCCAGCAACAAACACGCGAGCGATGAGATAAGCAGCCAAGAGTTGCATTCAGTTCAGAAGATGGTAACTCAGACTAGTGGCAGTCTAACGAATGACTAATGATAATCTCACTGAAGCTACCTGAAGTCCGATAAACCAAATACAACGATGGAACAATACGCTAAAGCCGGAACCGGCGGTCTGCACTACGTCCAGAATACTGTGTTTAGAGCCCCCGTAAAGAGAAAGGAATCATTACCACCAGCGTAGAGGAATCACCAATCGGCCTACAATCAAGAAAGCTGCCAAAACTACACGCCATGCCGGACAGCAGCGGCAAGGCGAGGAAACGTACGCTGCTGTTACATACACTAACCCCCAGGGCAGGTAACTGGGGCGTTAGCGGCCACCAGGTAAGAAATTTACCGCTAGTTGAACGTAACAAATTGTAACAAGTTGAACACAGTAAATAGTAATAAGAAGTCGAGGAAAGCCAATCATATCCGCCTTCCCCAAGCACTCCACTCGCTGCTCTTCGCCTTGGCAGCACTACGAGCCGCAACACGAACCCAAGTCACTGGAGAATCGCGGGATATCACAATGGTGGAGGTTTCTCTACTTGCAACCGAGCGACCGCTACGGTCGCAGGTTCGAATCCTGCCTCGGACATGGATGTGTGTGATGTCCTTAGGTTAGTTAGGTTTAATTAGTTCTGAGTTACTACATATCGATAACTGTCGCTGCTGCCACTAGCAGGCAGGAAACGCTTGCGAAACCGAGTGGAGCCAGTCAACACGAGAAGAAGACAAACAATCGCAACCACCATAACTAAATGATACCGTACCGTCTGGCCCCCAACAGAGAGCGGAAGCCTACAACAGCACCAACGCGAGCCGCAGCACGGCTCAAGGACCTAAGGGCCTGTTCAGGAAGGGAGCTCGTGGACACGTAGAAAAATGAAGAACTGTAAGAGCTGATGAGGGAACCGAACATCGTTCAAAAACTGAATCTGTGGAGAATAAGCTAGGCAGGCCACATTGCCAGGAGACCAGAAAACTCTCGGGCAAAAGCCGTACTTATTTGAAGACCTGATGGTACCTGTCCAATCAGAAGACCCAGGAAGCGATGGGAGGATGAGCTACAGAAAGACAACCGCCAGCGAGGAGTCCGTGACAACTGGATCCAAAGTGCACAAGACCGCCAATTGTGGAGGAGCATTGTGAAGTCGGCGCATTATCTACAGGATCCTCGATCGCCGATTTGACTGATTGATTCTTTGACTCATTTGTGGTTGTTTCTCGGCGTTCGCGTTCCCACTTCTCAAATACTTCACCATCAGTCGACATAGGCAGCTTCAGAAGAGCTTAAACGTTCGCGATGGATGTGTTACGCAGGTGAAATCCGATGACTGGCCCACTATCGAGGTCATTCAGCTCTCCTGATCAACCCATTCAGGTGTTATTGCTTCTCTACTGACAAACAGCCACTCCACGCCTCCTTTTATACTGGTGTGTCCATTTGTCGTGACGTCTAGTGGTCATTTACGTATTACACAGGGCTGTCCGGATACTTTTGAACAGATAACGTATGTGACTACACGCTATTAGCCTTTGTTGTCATTAGTAAATAAAGACTTCATAAAATGCATTCGTGATCCGTAATTAATCGTTTCAATTTATTCGTACACTACTGGCCATTAAAATTGCTACACCAAGAAAAAATGCAGATGATAAATGGGTATTCATTGGACAAATATGTTATACTAGAACTCACATGTGATTACATTTTCACGCAATTAATTTGGATACATAGGTCCTGAGAAATCAGTACCCAGAACAACCACCTCCGGCCGTTCAAAATGGTTCAAATAGCTCTGAGCATTATGCGACTTAACTTCTTAGGTCATCAGTCGCTTAGAACTTAAAATTAATTAAACCCAACTAACCTAAGGACATCACACACATTCATGCCCAAGGCAGAATTCGAACCTGCGGCCGCAGCGGTCACGAGGTTCCAGACTGAAGCGCCTAGAACCGCACGGCCACACCAGCCGGCACCTCTGGCCGTAATAACGGCCTTTATACGCCTGGGCATTGAGTCAAACAGAGCTTGCATGGCGTGAACAGGTACAGCTTCCCATGCAGCTTCAACACGATACCACAGTTCATCAAGAGTAGTGACTGGCGTATTGTGACGAACCAGTTGCTCGGCCACCATTGACCAGACGTTTTCCATTGGTGAGAGATCTGGACAATGTGCTGGCCAGGGCAGCAGTCGAACATTTTCTATATCCAGAAAGGCCCGTACAGGACCTGCAACATGCGGTCATGCATTATCCTGCTGAAATGTAGGGTTTGTCAGGGATAGAATGAAGGGTAGAGCCTCGGGTCTTTACACATCTGAAATGTAACGTCCACTGTTCAAACTGCCGTCAGTGCGAACAAGAGGTGACCGAGACGTGTAATCAGTGGCACCCCATACCATCACGCCGGGTGATAACGCCAGTATGGCGATGTCGAATACACGCTTCCAATGTGCGTTCACCGCGATGTCGCAAATAAACGGATGCGACCATCGTGATGCTGTAAACAGATCCAGGATTCATCCGAAAAAATGACGTTTTGCCATTCGTGCATCCAGGTTCGTCGTTGAGTACACCACTGCAGGCGCTCCTGTCTGTGATGCAGCGTCAGGGGTAACCGCAGCCATGGTCTCCGAGCTGATAGTCCATGCTGTTGCAAACGTCGTTTAACTGTTGGTGCAGATGGTTGTTGTCTTGCAAACGTCCCCATCTGTTAACTCAGGGATCGAGACGTGGCTGCACGATCCGTTACAGCCATGCGGATAAGATGCCTGTCATCTCGACTGCTAGTGATACGAGGCCGTTGGAATCCAGGACGGCGTTCCGTATTACCCTCCTGAACCCACCGATTCCATATTCTGCTAGCAGTCATTGGATCTCGACCAACGCGACCGGCAATGTCGCGATACGATAAACCGCAATCGCGATGGGCTACAATCCGACCTTGCTCAAAGTCGGAAACGAGATGGTACGCATTTCTCCTCCTTACACGAGGCATAACAACAACCTTTCACCAGGCAACGCCGGTCAACTGCTGTTTGTGCATGAGAAATCGATTGGAAACTTTCCTCATGTCAGCATGTTGTAGGTGTCGCCACCGGCGCCAACCTTGTGTCAATGCTCTGAAAAGCTAAACATTTGCATATCACAGCATCTTCTTTCTGTCGGTTAAATTTCGCGTCTCTAGCACGTCATCTTCGTGGCGCAGCGATTTTAATGTCCAGCAGTGTATCTATTAATGACTTCATTCTCCATTTTTCTAACGTTGAATGAAGTTATAAGCAATGAAACATTTTATCAGTATTGTTAGAGGACTCACATTGTGAACAGCAGCGAATGAACAGTACAGCAGTGTTTAGTAAAGACAGAATGTAGTGCGTGGACATTTTTGATTCCTCTTTTAGCTTTTTGATAGATAATGTGTTATCTAAACCGTACACAACTAGTGCCAATGACATGCGTCCCTCACTGGTTTCCATTATGTATTCTCACGGAACAGCCTTGAGGAAGGTGAGTGTGGACACTGCTGCTGGTATTCAGACAAAGACCTAGCACGAGCTACTGGGCAATGTTTGCTGTCCGCTGCTGCCGAGCGTGACACTCGGTGCAGCCATTGTGTTCCTTCCTCGTGGCGCAGCTTGTAGTGTGAGGAGGTCGAGTGGACGGAACAGACAGGGGTGACGCGCACGGCGGAGCTGTTCTTCCGAGTCACTGTGCCAACGTCGAGTCATTCTGTAAATCCGCTGAGCGTCAGCAGCTCCGCATTCCTTAAAATGAATCCATAATAAGGCAGAGAGATGGCTGCAGGGATAAGAAGGACGTGAATAACTGGAAAAGGAGCTGTCGTCGAAAGAAATGTTAAAAATAACTTTTGGAAAGATCAAGAGCAAAGGCGTAGCTTTGTGTTATCCATGTCCCTTTATGACAGAATTCGTGTTCTGCACATCCGAATACTTACTCCATAGACACTTATACAGGGCGAAGATTAATAAGACCGACAAAGTGCAGGGGGGGGGGGGTTTACTGGTTGGAAATGGAGGAAAATAACATGTGTCAGCAAATCCATTGTTGCCAGGTCTAACAACCCTACCACAACAAAGGTCAGCATTTGATAACGATTGTGGTGTAACTCACGCTGCTAAATACTGCATTTTCGGGCAACAACAGTCGTATTATGTGGCAGGTGTCATTAGAACACAGTTAATAGTCATTTCATGTAATAATGAAAAAACTAGGCACTCATCTTTTTGTGTTTCCCACGCTGGTCCCGTCGTAAAATCATGGCTGAATCGTTGAAAATCTAGGTGGTTATGATTCCAAGCTCGGATGCAAAAAGGCCTAGGTTTTATTCTGCTATATTCAAAAGTTATATAGATGCGCTTCACAAACCGCCCTTGAAGATTACACTTTTGTTGGACAATGGTGATGTAAAAAAAGCAATCATCACTCCCAATTTAAGTTACACTTCCTTTTAATTGCAACGTCACGTAAGCACAAAACATCACTTCACAATACAAAACATACTTAAAAACATCTTCCTCACAGTCACTGTTAAAAGTTCACATTTTATAAGCGGACTACGATATGCGTCTTTCCAACATGACGTCCAACACTTGACTTTCTCCACGTCCGAATCTCTAACAACTAACTATGGCTTACGCGCCCAAAAATCAGAGTTACAAGTACGTCAAAGATCATAGTGACAAAAGAAAGAATACACATAAGAATAATATCATTGCAATATGAACATATCGATGTATCACAAATTAAATCAAATCTGAATGTTGTCTCAGAAATACGTCGACTACTTTGCAGAAACACAGTAGAATATTACTGGTATCGAGAGGTTCAGGTGAGCTGCCGTAATGGTTACGTAATTCAAGTACCATTACACAGGGTAGATGGCACTGACAAAGGGTAGTTTCTCTGACCACTTGCCGTGCCTTCCTTATGTGTTGCAGGCTGTGTTGATTGACGCAGCGTACTGTAAGCAGCAGAATGGGCGGTATTCATGTCGGGAACAAGCCGAGATGGTGTTTGTGTGCGGCCAAGCAGATGGAAAAGGTCGAGGAGGCAGCACGGCTGTACCAAAACAAACAACCACATCACACAACATTTCAAGCCCTTTTTAAGCGTTTGTGTGATCATGGGTTCTATCAGACAGACGGAAGTGCAGGGAGGCAAGGGACTGTGCGTACACTAGATTTTGAGGACCAGGTTCTATAGGATATTGAGACGAACGCTTGTACAAGCTCCATATCTGCTGTACGCACAGTCCCTCGGCTCTGTGCACATTCATCTGTTTGAAAGCAGCCATGATAACACAAAAGCCCAGAAAGGGCCGGAGATCCTGCCGAAATTGTATACAGAGTGAAAAGTATTTAAACCGACAAACTCTGGGAGGTTGTAGGGGACATCAAAACAAATACTTTTCCCTAATGTATTTTTTTCCTATGAGGATTATTTAAACCGTTGGAGGTCGTATTACGCTCTTCAGTTGTTGGAGGCCGTATTACGCTCTTCAGTTTTAGGCAACTGCTGTCCACCAGTGTAGTAGTGCATTGTCTCTGGAGCTACACAGCGGGTTTATCAACAACAATATCCTAATTGCCGTATCCCGCATCATACGACCTTTGCTGCTGTGTACCAACGTCTGCGTGAAACCGGGTCTTTTAGCAAATTACTTGGACAAGGACGCCGTCGCACGGTAAGAACGCTGCAATTTGAGGAAGCTGTCTTGCAGCATGTAGAACGGGATCGTTCAATCAGCACTCGGCCAGTTTCACGTAACATGGGGACGAATCAGACGAATGTAAGAACAGTCCTTCGAGAGCAACTGTTACGTCCATTTCACTTACAGCGTGTCCACAACCTGGAACCAGTTGATTATCCACCCAGAGCACAGTTTTCGCAGTGGTACCTGGAATAATGTGAAATGCATCCTACATTTCCATCCTTTGTGTTGTTTACCGATGAAGCAACGTTCGGGCGTGATGGAGTCTTCAACATGCCCAATTCGCATGTTTGGAGTGAGGATAATCCACTTGCCACAGTTTCTAGCGCTAATCAAATGCGCTTCTTCGTAAATGTGTGGGTCGGTGTTGTTGGGGACTGTTTAACTGGGCCGTATCTGCTACCTAGACCATTAAATGGCAGGCACTATTACAATTTTCTCGCCAGAGCATTGCCAGAATTGCTGGAAGACGTCCCGCTCCCTACAAGACGACGCATGTTGTTCGAACATTGCGGGGCGCCGGCACATGTCAGTAGTCGTGTGCGTCGATTACTGGACCGACAATTCCCAGAAACGTGGATTGGCAGAGGTGGTCCTGTACCATGGCCTACTCGATCATCAGATATGTCCCCTCTGGACTTTGTGTGGGGAGAGATGCCCAACCTTGTTTACACAACTCCTGTTGCATCAGATGATGATCTGGTTGCCCGGATAGTAGCAGCAGCAGGAACAATTCAGGATAGTCCTAGGGTTTTTGCCCGTGTTAGGCAGAAAATGATCCGACGGTGTAACCTTTGTTTACATGTCAATGGAGGCATTTTTGAAAATCTGCTGTAACTGAAATTCGGTTGTGTTAATGTGTTGTCTCTTGGTCATAAAAAATGTGAAAGTGTTTGTTGGTTTAATTAATTTGTCACCAGAGAAATCTTTCTCTACCAGTTTAAATACACCTCATAGGAAAAAATGACATTAGGGAAAAATATTTGTTTTGATGTCCCCTACAACCTCCCAGAGTTTGTCGTTTTAAATACTTTTCACCCTGTACAGAGGCGCAAACCGTGTTCCGAATGATATATTAAATAAAGTAGCTGGTGGTGTGTTTGTGTCTCTTAGTAGTAGTTTATCTTGTAGTGAGGTTGAAATAGATAGTTTTGCGAATTACTATGGGTAGAGGTTATACTCAACAGCCATACCAAAATAATAATTGGCTCCTTCTACCGACCCCGCGACTCAGATGATATATCAGCTGAACGCTTCAAAGGAAACTTGAATCTCATTACAAATATGTACCCCACTCATACAGTTATAATTGGTGGAGACTTCAATATACCCTCGATTTGTTGGCGAAAAACACATGTTCAAAGCCGGTGGAAGATAGAAAACATCTTCCGAAATTGTACTACATGTTTTCTCTGAAAATTACTTTGAACAATTAATTCATGACCCCACACGAATTGTAAATGGTTGCGAAAACATACCTGACCTCTTAGCCACAAATAATCCTGATCTAATAGAGAGCGTCATGACGAATACAGGGATTAGTGAAGGCAAGGTCATTGTAGCGAGGCTCAAAACCAAATCAACCAAAACCAGTAAAAATAAACGTGAAATATATCTACTTAAAACAGCAGATAAAAATTCGCTTGATGCCTTCCTAAGAGAGGGTCTCCATTCCTTCCAACCTAATTATGTAAGTGTTGACCAGATATGGCTCAAATTCAAAGGTACAGTATCGACAGCAATAGACAGATTCATACAGCATAAGTTAATAAGAGACGGGACTGATCCACCATGGTACACAAAAGACGTCAGAACACTGTTGCAGAAGCAACGAAAAAAGCATGCAAAATCCAGAAGAACGCAAAATTCCCAAGACTGGCTAAGTTTCACGGAAGCTCGAAATTCAGTGCGGACGGCAATGGGAGATGCTTTTAATAGTTTCCACAATGAACCATAGTCTCAAAATATGGTAGAAAACCCAAAGAGATTCTGGTCATATGTAAAGTACACCAGTGGAAAAAACAGTCAATACCGTCACTGCGCGATGGCGACGGAAATGTTACCGATGATGGTGCCACTAAAGCGGAGTTACTAAATAGAGTTTTCCGTAATTCCTTCACGAAAGAAGACGAAGTAAATATTCCAGAATTCGAAACCAGAACAACTGTTAGCATGAGTGACATAAAAGTAGATATCTTAGGTGTTGCGAAACGCCGGCCGAAGTGGCCGTGCGGTTCTAATCGCTGCAGTCTGGAACCGCGAGACCGCTACGGTCGCAGGTTCGAATCCTGCCTCGGGCGTGGATGTGTGTGATGTCCTTAGCTTAGTTAGGTTAAACTAGTTCTAAGTTCTAGGGGACTAACGACCTCAGCAGTTGAGTCCCATAGTGCTCAGAGCCATTTGAACCATTTTTTTGTTGCGAAACAACTCAAATCACTTAGTAAAGGCAAGTCATCCGGTTCTGATGGTATACCAATCAGGTTCCTTTCAGAGTATTCAGACACAATAGCGCCTTTCTTAGCAATCATATACAACCGCTCACTTGACGAACGGTCTGTTCCTGAAGACTGGAAAGTAGCACAGATCACACCAATATTCAAGAAAGGAAATTACAGACCCATATCACTGACCTCAATTTGCAGTAGGATTTTGGAGCATATACTGTACTCGAACATTATGAATCACCTTGAAGAAAATGACTTATTGATACATAACCAACACGGATTCAGAAAATAACGTTCTTGTGCAACACAGCTAGCTCTTTATTCTCATGAAGTAATGAGTGCTGTCCACAAGGGGCTCTCAGATCGATTCCACATTCCCAGATTTCCAGAAGGCTTTTGATACCGTTCCTCACAAACGACTATTAATCAAATGGCGTGCGTATGGAGTGTCGTCTCAGTTGTGTGACTGGATTCGTGATTTCCTCTCAGAGGGGTCACAGTTCGTAGTGATAGACGGTAAATCATCGAGTAGAACAGAAGTGATATCTGGCGTTCCGCAAGGTAGTGTCATAGCCCCTATGCTGTTCCTGATTTACATAAATGATCTAGGCGATAATGTGAGCAGCCCCCTTAGATTGTCTGCAGATGATGCTGCAATTTACCGTCTAGTAAAGTCATCAGACCATCAATTCCAATTACAAAATGATCTAGAGAGAATTTCTGTACGGTGCGAAAAGTGGCAATTGGCACTAAACAAAGAAAAGTGCGAGATCATCCGCATGGGTACTAAAAGAAACCCGATAAATTTTGGGTATACGATAAATCGCACAAATCCAAGGGCTGTCATTTCGACCAAATACCTAGGAATTACAATTACAAGCAACTTAAATTGGAAAGACCACATAGATAATATTGAGGGAAAGGCGAAACGAAGACTGCGCTTTGTTGGCAGGACACTTAGAAGATGCGACAAACTCACTAAAGAGACAGCCTACATTACACTTTTCCGTCCTCTGCTGGAATACTGCTGATCGGGGTGGGATCCTTACCAGGTAGGATTGACGGGGGACATCGAAAAAGTGCAAAGAAGGGCAGCTCGTTTCGTGTTATCGCGCAATAGGGGTGAGAGTGTCACTGATATGATACGCGAGTTGGGGTGGCAGCCACTGAAACAAAGGCGATTTTCTTTGCGGCGAGATCTATTCACGAAATTTCAATCAGCAAATTTTTCTTCCGAATGCAAAAATATTTTGTTGACACCCACCTACGTAGGGAGAAATGATCATCATAATAAATAAGAGAAATCAGAGCTCGAACGGAAAGATTTAGGTGTCCCTTTTTCCCACGCGGCATTCGAGAGTGGAATGGTAGGGAAGCAGTATGAAAATGGTTCGATGAACCCTCTGCCAGGCACTTAAGTGTGAATTGCTGAGTAGCCATATAGATGTAGATTTTATGTGGTGTAGTTTCGGTGTAGCCGTGCTGCCTCTCGACCGTTTCCATTTGCTTGGCCGTACACGAACACCATCTCGGCTCAATAATTCTTCTTTGGTGGAGAACCACGGCCATAGAAAACTTATGAATAATGTAACTGTCAACAGTCTAGAATTTCAATTTATAAACGTTTCAAAAATCGCTGTGAAACGCCCGCTAAACCCGCCGGGCAGAACACGGTATTAAGATTGTGGAAAGGGTTAAAGTGTTGGTCAGCTTCACTCAAAATTGTAATTTATTGTAATTTAATAACACCTTTAAACCAAAAGGGCACATAGCTGAATCTTTACAACTACGAGTTTCAAAATGAAATTACTTTCACGGCTGAAGGCTTCCAAACAAGAAATCTTAAAAATCAACAAGATAAAAATGCAGTTAAAGTAGCAAATAATACACATATATATATAAGATGCAATAGAAACGCCTGAAGACCAGAATTAAATTTCAAAATTTTAAATTACATTACCATAATCTTTTAAGGCAGAAGCCGCAATGTTTTCGCTTAAGGGGAAATTTTGAGAATAAGGCTTTAAGCGGCTGAAGGCCCACAGTTGATTTTCCAAAATTTCAAAATACCTTAACTTTTAAATTTTCAATGGCCGAACGCACGCTAACTGAGAAAGCAACGCAACGACAATAACTAAATTTAAGGATAAGGTTTTAAGGGGCTGAAGGCCCAGAATTTATTTACATAAATTGATTTACATAAAAGATAATAAAAAATTTCTTTTAAGACATTGGCTATAATAGATTACCAACAGACTATTAAACACCTATAAAAAGGACAATACGGCACTCGGACGCCTCCAGGGGTGGGGGGCTGCCTTCGAAACATTAACGTTCACTTAGGTGGGACAGGTAGTGGGCCCAACTACACTTGATCCGTTAGAAACTCAACCAAGAGACTGTCACAGACCGAACACTAACGGCCACAAGGCAGAAAATTCCTCTGGTGCACTTGAATTGTAGTGAACCAATATTATTCCACCTCACGGCGGCTCGATTTCTCCACTAAAAACCTCTGGTGTTGCTCACAGGAAAAGCACCCCAACAGCGAACCACCAAAACGAACGACACAACATGAACGGATGTGGTTTGGGTACTTAACACACCACTCAACTTTGACGTCCTGGGTCAGTGAGCCACGAAGCTCGTAGCGATCGGACAGCTCCACACACGCTTCGACACTGTGCAGGAACCGCCAGCGGACCCAGCCGACTGCACCACACGGAGATATCCTACCTGTTCCGCACCAACCGACCGACTCCCTCAGAATGCCGACAAGATGTAAAATAGTCGTCAGTGGAAATAAAGCCAACTACACACACAACCTGACAAACTCTTACACGAAGACCTGAACGATACCCAACAGTCACTAAGCACGCACGAAGACAAATCAGGAGTCGATGCACACACACACACAGCTGACTCATGAACGATCAGCGAGCCAAAACGCGTCGTCCGGTAGGACGACCGACTGACGGTTCACCAAGACCGTGGCCCAGCTCAAGTAATGCGTGGCGGCAATGGTCGGGCGAGCCACGTCGACGCAGACCTCACTGCTGCTCCAACCCGACTGCACTAGTGCCGCATTGCAACTCCCCAACTGACTGGCAGACCCGAACTAGCGAC
Organism: Schistocerca piceifrons; assembly: GCF_021461385.2. Classification (NCBI taxonomy): domain Eukaryota; kingdom Metazoa; phylum Arthropoda; class Insecta; order Orthoptera; family Acrididae; genus Schistocerca; species Schistocerca piceifrons. The sequence goes on along the minus strand of NC_060145.1, from coordinate 57,145,135 downwards.
CTGAACTGGCTTACGACAGACAACGACCGGGAAGTAATAGCAGTTGATCAAAGATACTATGAGAGGGGTGCGATGTCACTACCCGAATTTACTGTATTATTATTAGACCATGCGGCATCAGACTTCTGGAAAGCGGCTCTCGCGTGTAATAGGTTTGAATAGACACCCCATGGTGATCCAACTACTACACGGAATTTTTGGAATAAATAATGATAATGGCGCGTAACAAACTTATTTTTACGTCTCTATTTGATTATTAGTAGCACTGATAATCTCATTGAAGTGACTGAACAGGGAGCACTTAATTCTGTATGTTTGATATTGCCTAGCAGGAGGACATTACTCATTTAAAACAATACCACAGCCTGAAATCGTTTCACAATACATAAACACGCATGAAAAACACTTGAACTTGTTTTAGGTTAATTGTAATTACTGAATTTAATGTTACTGAGCTTGCATTGTGCTGAAGGCACAATGTGTACTGTGGTGGCAGCAGCAATTTGCTTGAACACTTAATTAATGAACAATATAGATCTGCTTGTGAATATAGTTACTGAAAACAGTAACTGAGAATCACGTTGCTCGGACGCAACCGAGTAATTTCTGACTGTGGCAATGTACTGAAAAGCCACCACATCGAGCATGAAGCGGCGTCTGCTGGCAATTTCGGCGTTAATTCCGACTATTTCCTCTTGTAATATAGCTACGCCGACACTCACGTACCACTGTTCATAATAATACTCTTGTAAGATAACTTCTAGTTCGTTGGTACCGAAGTGAGCTCACCAATGGACCTCAGTTATTGAGATCACAATACGCCGTTGGATGCAGCTACTGGTCCCTTCACACCTTCCATTGGCACAAGCAACTCGTTGCAATTAACACAGCATTGCACCATGCAATGCCATGTACCTCAGAGCGGGAAACCGTACTATTTTGCCGCTCACAGCCCATCTTCGTCGAAATACCTCGTATTACAAGCCCTAGTGTCCATTTAGCTTGTAGCCATACGGTAAACGAAGTCCATATCTGTTTTCAGCTCACATCTACATGGGCTGTTAGCAACGTTACCATAGTACACACCAGCAGTCATTTTTACGCCACTTAACACTTGTTCTGCCTCAGAGCTACGCCAGCTTACTTCTACCACCAATATTTTGCGCCAACCTGTACACTGTTCTCTTCTCGGGGATCACCCCCGCACATAAACATTATTTTTCATTGTGCCAAGTTCTCTATTTGCAATTAAACATACCATAGCATTGCAATATTCAGTTACAGTCATTTTCATATATTAAAGTTGTTGTGAATTAGCAGGAGCCAATTCACGGGGTTTGGAGGAAACCGAAACGCACGCGTTTAAGCTCACGCAGGCTGGCGTGAGGTCTGGAACAGGTAAAGCAATTATACTAGCAAGAAAAGTACGTAGCTGCTGGAATACTTAACTTTAATCCATAATTGGTGAACATCGGTCTGACTGTACATGCATCACAATATAAATAGCAATTGATAATGGCGCCTTGCTAGGTCGTAGCAAATGACGTAGCTGAAAGCTATGATAACTATCGTCTCGGCAAATGAGAGCGTAATTTGTCAGTGAACCATCTCTAGCAAAGTCGCCGTACAACTGGGGCGAGTGCTAGGAAGTCTCTCTAGACCTGCCGTGTGGCGGCGCTCGGTCTGCAATCACTGACAGTGGCGACACGCGTATACTAACGGACTGCGGCCGATTTAAAGGCTACCACCTAGCAAGTGTGGTGTCTGGCGGTGACACCACAAAAGTAATATTACATTCATATTTTTACTACACGTAACAATATTATTTAGTTTAATTCTTTTGTTATTTCTCTGTCAGAGTGCAGCACAAGCCAGGCACTGTCTCCCGCATAGCGTTCTTTAATTTAGCTGCCACCAGGCGGAAGCACTTCCGCTTTGCCTTCGATTCTTGCCCACAGATGCCATAAGCATCCACTTTCTCTACCGTTGCGCCTTAACTATGCCTAGCATTCACTAGACGGCACGTTGTCACATTACAGGAGATATACTGATACGTGCTGCTAGTCCCGCTCACGGTCAGGCAAACCAGCAACTCAGTAACACCAGTAATTTAAATTAACGTACTGAAGAAGTACGTTAAAAACAAGGTGTAATATACACGATGGCGGGAACATGAGCCACGCACAGCTCACACTGAACTTCAGTAAAACACAAATTATCGTCAGGTTGTGTATCTTTGGTTATATAAGCCGATCCTGTCAAAAGTAAATGCAAAAGCATTTGTGTAATATACAGGGCTATTACAAATGATTGAAGCGATTTCATAAATTCACTGTAGCTCCATTCATTGACATATGGTCGCGACACACTACAGATACGTAGAAAAACTCATAAAGTTTTGTTCGGCTGAAGCCGCACTTCAGGTTTCTGCCGCCAGAGCGCTCGAGAGCTTATGTGAGACAAAATCGCGACAGGAGCCGAGAAAGCGTATGTCGTGCTTCAAACGCACTCACATCAGTCAGTCCTAACAGTGCAACGACACTTCAGGACAAAGTTCAACAAAGATCCACCAACTGCTAACTCCATTCGGTGATGGTAGGCGCAGTTTAAAGCTTCTGGATGCCTCTGTAAGGGGAAATCAACGGGTCGGCCTGCAGTGAGCGAAGAAACGGATGAACGCGTGCGGGCAAGTTTCACGCGTAGCCCGCGGAAGTCGACGAATAAAGCAAGCAGGGAGCTAAACGTACCACAGCCGACGGTTTGGAAAATCTTACGGAAAAGGCTAAAGCAGAAGCCTTACCGTTTACAATTGCTACAAGCCCTGACACTCGATGACAAAGTCAAACGCTTTGAATTTTCGGCGCGGTTGCAACAGCTCATGGTTGAGGATGCGTTCAGTGCGAAACGTGTTTTCAGTGATGAAGCAACATTTTTTCTTAATGGTGAAGTGAACAGACACAATGTGCGAATCTGGGCGGTAGAGAAACCCCACGCATTCGTGCAGCAAATTCGCAATTCACCAAAAGTTAACGCGTTTTGTGCAATCTCACGGTTTAAAGTTTACGGCCCGTTTTTCTTCTGCGAAAAAAACGTTACAGGCCACGTGTATCTGGACATGCTGGAAAATTGGCTCATGCCACAACTGGAGACCGACAGCGCCGACTTCATCTTTCAACAGGATGGTGCTCCACCGCACTTCCATCATGGTGTTCGGCATTTCTTAAACAGGAGATTGGAAAACCGATGGATCGGTCGTGGTGGAGATAATGATCAGCAATTCATGTCATGGCCTCCACGCTCTCCCGACTTAACCCCATGCAATTTCTTTCTGTGGGGTTATGTGAAAGATTCAGTGTTTAAAGCTCCTCTTCCAAGAAACGTGCCAGAACTGCGAGCTCGCATCAACGATGCTTTCGAACTCATTGATGAGGACATGCTGCGCCGAGTGTGGGAGGAACTTGATTATCGGCTTGATGTCTGCCGAATCACTAAAGGGGCACATATCGAACATTTGTGAATGCCTAAAAAAACTTTTTGAGTTTTTGTATGTGTGTGCAAAGCATTGTGAAAATATCTCAAATAATAAAGTTATTGTAGAGCTGTGAAATCGCTTCAATCATTTGTAATAACGCTGTACTAAATTACTGGCAATTAGCATGACTTGATACGGTTGTGGAATAAAATAAATGAGCGAGGCACAGTTTTAATGTTGGCGGCGGCCTACCTGCTGGTTGAAGAGCTGGTCGAGGCGCTGGTGCGGCGCGCGGCCCTTCTTGGTGCGGACGAGCAGGTAGACGGTGCGCAGGCGCGGGCAGGTGCGGAGCAGCTTCTCGACGAGCACCTTGCCCAGGAAGCCGGTGCCGCCCGTCACCAGCACCGAGGCGCCGCCGAAGAACTCCGCCACCGGCGACTCGCAGCCGCGGGCCTCCGCCGGCCGCTGCGCCTGCTCCTGAGGTTGCAGCTCCGGCTGCGTCTGGCCTTCCTCCGCCGAGACGTACATGGCGTTTGCTGGGGGCTGCCTGCACACACGCAGTCGCGTCATTCCTTCGTCCTCTCATTCTTTTTCCTCGTACCCGGGTGCACTGTCATCAACCAGCGATATCTATACGTTATGGTTTCGCTGAAGCTGTTTTATATGGATATGTTTTACTCTGATTGTTGTTCAGTTGCAATCATAATATCATGTGCAGAAGAAATGTTATTTTTTTTTTATTTCGACCATCTCAGTTACACTGACATAAAAGTCTGCTGCAGTGCTTGCCGGTTTCGGGCTGATACTCTCAAACCACACACCTTGTTATTAACCTAGCTTCTTCCTTTCTTTCTTTCGCTTTCGCTGTAGTCCCACAGCGATCGCAGGGTCGGCGTGGTTACAACGGATTTGGCAGTGTTAGTGTTAACGATGGTCAGATGCCCTTCCTGCCGCCACCCCGTACCGTGTCTAATGTAAATCGTGAAATAGTGCGGACGTGTTTCAAATGTCTGCGACGCGTGGAACTGGTTCAAATGCCTCTGAGCACTATGGGACTTCTGAGGTCATCAGTCCCCTACAACTTAGAACTAATTAAACCTAACTAACCTAAGGACATCACACACATCAATGCCCGAGGCAGGATTCGAATCTGCGACCGTAACGGTCGCCGGCATTGTAGCAGCAGTAACCGATCTAACAACTGCGCCAGACACTTGTTGTATTATACAGGCGTTGCTGACCGCATCGCCGTATTCTGCCTGTTTACATATCTGTGTATTTGAATACGCATGCCTGCCTATACCGGTTTCCTTACAGCTTCAGTGTATATTCATAAACGACATACCTGCTCTCAGCCGTAGTGCATAAAAACGGCAATATTTCTTACGGCAGATGGGGGGAGAGGGGTTGAGTATAGTATAGTTGAGAAAAGTACAACGCCCCCTGTAGGTTAATGTCTATAATTATATGATTCTTTTTCAGTCGGCCTCTGTGGCCGAGCGGTTCTAGGTGCTATAGTCCAGAACCGCGCTGCTGCTGCGGTTGCAGGTTCGAATCCTGCCCCGGGCATGGATGTGTGTGATGTCCTTAGGTTAGTTAAGTTTAAGTAGTTCTAAGTCTAGGGGACTGAAGACCTCAGATGTTAAGTCCCATAGCAGGATGCGACCGTAGCAGCAGCGCGGTTCCGGACTGAAGCGTCTAGAACTGCTCGGCCACAGCGGCCGCCGTACCATACGAAGTTTTACGAACTTTATATCATACGATTTGAGATGCTTCTCGTGAACTTGTGGTTGTTGCTATATAAAAGCTATTTTCCGAATAATAAAAAGAAGTTAATTTATCATGGGTGTGATAAAGTAATGTGTATCAATTGAAATGTACCGCTGCTGCACATATATCAAGAATACAGTTACAAATGAATAGAAAATAATTTAGACACTTCTTATTCTGTAGTAATGAGGAAAACGTTTTTATTTAAATATCGGGGCGACACGGTCCAAGAAAAGAAGAGGTACAACAAAGTGTCTACGAAACAATGTCGGAAGATTTTTGCCGTATTCGCGAAAGTAAAATTAATTCGCAAGAACTTGGTAAGAAAATATAGAAAACTTTACAGACCTTTAACGAGATACGTAGATCATAAATATGGCTCACAGCTCAATAATAACGACTTTTGTAAAATATGGCTAACCTTCTGAAGTCAGTATCTGGAGAAAACGGTTCCCACCGGTGTAGTTTTCTATAGTCTATTATAGATGGCGTTTTCGTATGAAGTTTTGTTAGAAATAACCTAACTGAGCTGAAGTCTGATTATTTCGCCCCAGGACAACGCGTTTTACTCCCGAACTGTCTGCACGTGGAGTATGTGAGTCAACCTAGTCACTAAATTATGTAAATCAGCCAAATTCGTTTACTATTCCCATTAATATATATCTGTTCTCTAATCCCTATAATCATTAACAACCAAGTTATTACTCGTGAAAGTGTGACAACATGACTCTAAGTACGACGTAAACATAACCTGCGTATGAAACTTCCTGTCAGATTAAAACTGTGTGCCGGACCGAGACTCGAACTCGGGACCTTTGACTTTCGCGGGCAAGTGCGAAAGGCAAAGGTCCCGACTTCGAGTCACGGTCCGGCACACAGTTTTAATCTGTGAGGAAGTTTCATATCAGCGCACACTCCGCTGCAAGAGTGAAAATCTCATTCTGGAGATAGCCTGCGTAGTTTTTACCCTCGCCGCGAAACTTACACCAATAGCGAACAAGCAGCTTTAATTCTATTGGTCGGTGGCCAGGAATTACTGGCGGGCACCGCGATTTATGCGCCCGACCATATCAAACGTTAAGGCATATACACTCACTTTGAAATTAACATTGCGCACGCGTTTGTAACACATCCACTCAAAAGACATCACACAACACACATGCAACTGCAACAGAATTAATTTTAAAGAAAGAGACAGTTTATGTAAAGGAAAAATAGCTAATGATGGGCCAACAAAGCCGGCCGAAGTGGCCGCGCGGTTCTGGCGCTGCAGTCTGGAACCGCGAGACCGCTACGGTCGCAGGTTCGAATCCTGCCTCGGGCATGGATGTGTGTGATGTCCTTAGGTTAGTTAGGTTTAAGTAGTTCTAAGTTCTAGGGGACTAATGACCTCAGCAGTTGAGTCCCATAGTGCTCAGAGCCATTTGAACCATTTTTTTTGGGCCAACAAAGCTACAGCGAAAGTTAATGGATCCCTTCCAGCAATTTTATTTACGTAGCAAATGTTAAGGAAAGGAAAAGACAGAAAATAGTTTTATAATGAAGCCAACTATTGGTAATTTGAACTGCTAAATTCTGTTAGTATTTAACTGGGAGAGCGCACAGCAGTGCAGCTTATCTGTTGGAGGCGGTTTGTGATGTGCAGACGAAGTTCTTACATCAACTCCGTCCGTCATAGTTCCATGGCCAAGTACGCTGGGTGAGGCTATTCTCGGTTATATTGCAAAGTCATCTGCAGTGGCATTTGACAGGCCACTGGCTGAATATATGTAATTGTTGGTGACAGTCCACAGATTTAGCACATGGTCGATTTTACTCGTTATACTTACTAAATTCTAGCTTCAGTACTTTACACACTCTTCGTGATAATTTCCTACCGCGACAGAATTGTTCGTCACGTGTGCATAAGACTACCGCAACTGCAAAATTCACATTCAGCAAGACTGTTGTTGCATCTGATCCGCAACTGTAATTACATTGATAAGCCAAAACAGTATGACAGCTGCCACTGCGACGGTGGATGCAGCCTAGTGGTGTAGTGAGCATGTGACGTGTAACAGAAGTATGGTGTGTAAGCGGAGCAGACACGGCCAGGGGATCACCCTAGTGAAGATATGAGCTGCAAATGGGGAAACCCATCGAGATAAGCGACTTTGACCAAGGGCAGATTATTATTACGCAGAGTCTGTGAACGAGTGTCTCGAAAACGGCGAAGCTGGTCGAATGTTCACGCACTATTGTCGTGAGCACCTACAGAAGTGGGTAGAAGGACAGTGAAACTACAGCTTGGCGTTAAATGGTTGGTTGTCTACGACTCTTCACAGAGCGTGGGGTTCGGAGGCTTGTCTGCCTTGTAAAGTAGGATAGATGATGATCTACATCTACATCTACATCCATACTCCACAAGCCACCTGCCGGTGTGTGGTGGAGGGTAATTTGAGTACCTCTATCGGTTCTCCCTTCTATTACAGTCTCGTACTGTTCGTGGAAAGAAAGATTGTCGGTATACCTCTGTGTGGGCTCTAATCTCTCTGATTTTATCCTCATGGTCTCTTCGCGAGATATACGTAAGAGGGAGCATTATACTGCTTGACTCCTCGGTGAAGGTATGTTCTCGAAACTTCAACAAAAGCCCGTACCGAGCTACTGAGCGTCTCTCCTGCAAAGTCTTCCACTGGAGTTTATCTATCATCTCCGTAACGCTTTCTCGATTACTAAATGATCCTATAACGAAACGCGCTGCTCTCCGTTGGATCTTCTCTGTCTCTTCTATCAACCCTATCTGGTACGGATCCCACACTGGTGAGCAATATTCAAGCAGTGGGCGAACAAGTGTACTGTAACCTACTTCCTTTGTTTTCGGACTGCATTTCCTTAGGATTCTTCCAGTGACTCTCAGTCTGGCATCTGTTTTACCGACGATTAATTTTATATGGTCATTCCATTTTAAATCACTCCTGACGCTTACTCCCAGATAATTTATGGAATTAACTGCTTCCACTTGCTGACCTGCTATATTGTAACTAAATGATAAAGGATTTTTCTTTCTATGTATTCGCAGCACATTACACTTGTCTACATTGAGATTCAACTGCCATTCCCTGCACCATGCGTTAGTTCGTTGCAGATCCTCCTGCATTTCAGTACAATTTTCCATTGTTACAACCTCTCGATATACTACAGTATCATCCGCAAAAGCCGCAGTGAACTTCAGATGTTATCCACAAAGTCATTTATGTACATTGTGAATAGCAGCGGTCCTACGACACTCCCCTGCGGCACACCTGAAATCACTCTTACTTCGGAAGACTTCTCTCCATTGAGAATGACATTCCGCGTTCTGTTATCTAGGAACTCTTCAATCCTGTCACACAATCTATCTGATAGTCCATATGCTCTTACTTTGTTCATTAAATGACTATGAGGAACTGTATCGAACGCCTTGCGGAAGTCGAGAAACACGGCATCTACCTGGGAACCCGCGTCTATGGCCATCTGAGTCTCGTGGACGAATAGCGCGAGCTGGGTTTCAGTGATCTGTGGCATTGCTGCCGAAAGAGCACAATGGTAGCGCACGCGCAATTGTTTCGGAGCACACCGTACATCGTACTTTATTGAACATGGACCTGCGCAGCAGACCACCTCTAAGTGTTCACATGTTGACCCAACGACTGCTGTGGGCAGGGGACCACTGACATTCGACCTTCGATCAATGTAAACGAGTCGACTCTTCGGGTGAATCACATTTTTGCTACACTAAGTCGATGGTCGTCTCCCGCCATCGAAGTGAACGGCGGCTCGAAGCGTGCAGCTCGCTACGGACGCAGACTGATGGGAGCAGTACCATGCTGTGGGTGACGTTCTGTTGCACTAGCGTGGGTCTTGTGGTAGTAATCGAATCCCTTCAAGCTTGACACCTTCGCCGACGGTGATGTCATCTTTCAGCAGTATAATCGTTCGTGTCTCGGAGCCAGAACCGTGCTACAGTGGTTTGAGGAGCATTATAGTGAACTCACCTTCATGTCTCGGCGGCCAAATTCGCCTGATGTAAATCCTATGGAAACTATCTGGATCACCATAGGGCGCCATCGCCAAGTACGCAAATCAGCAGCACGTTATTTACGTGAATTACATGACTTGTGTGTAGACATCTAATGCATATACCACCACAAACGTACGAAGTAACTGTCGGATTCCTGATACGCAGAATCGATTATGTATTTCGTTCCAAAGACAGACAAAACAGCTATTAAGCAGGTGGTCATAATGTTTTGGCCTATCAGCGTATGTTTATCCCGACAGTTATGGCTTCATACAATAGGCTGTTCACTAAGAAGACAAATAGAATACACAGTTTTATGGTGCCCTGGCTGTCACGATGAGGTTAAATAGAAAAACAATTTCACTCACACGGTTTCGATGATGACAACGCCTACTTTCGGAAGCATTGTCCGTACCCGCTGAGACACAGTCCATTTTGTAGAAACCGTACGATAAAAAAAATGGCTCTGAGCACTATGGGACTTAACATCTGAGGTCATCAGTCCCCTAGAACTTACAACTACTTAAACCTAACCAACCTAAGGACATCACACACATCCACGCCCGAGGCAGGATTCGAACCTGCGACCATAGCGGTCGCGCGGTTCCAGACTGAAGCGCCTAGAACCGCTCAGCCACACCGGCTGGCCCTGTACGATATTTCTGTCCATACTGATCACGTCAACTTTCACTACATCCTGCTACGGTAATTCCAACGGTCAGTCGCTAAGTTCCACGATTCACTATCTCAGCAAATTTTCGCATCTCAAATCAACAACGTGAGTCTCGCCACACTGTAGCGCGCGCACACACACACACCACACTCAGTTAACTCTACCTCACTATATATTGCTGCTCCGATGTCACTTTCGATGTAGGTCTCGCTGCTTTCATGCCTACGATTTACACATCTATTACAAAATAGAGCTATTCTACACCATCAAAGAAAGAATACTAGTTTACGAAAGCAAAAGAAAAGGCGGAAAAAAGTGGAAAAAAATTTACCTGTCACTAATGGCTATGTCTTCACAAGTCACACCGTTGTATCTTTACCTATACCGATTCCATAAAAGAATACGTTATGAGGACAACAACGGGGGGAAAACTGACAACAGAGATGGCACAGCAGAATAACAAAATTCGAGGGAGTATTCTAAGATCGAAAACTGGAGGCGTAATGAAATCTGAGACCAAACCACTGGTGTGTAATGAGAACGATACCACAACACAGTGAAAACACAACTGAAGGCATAATCGTGACACGCGCATTGTTGATTTGAGATGCCAAAATGTGCCGAGACAGTGCCTCGTGGAACTTAACTACTGACCGTTGGGATTACCATTGCACGATGTAATGAAAGTTGAAGTGATCAATGAGTTAACATTGTATTGTCACATAATTCTGCGCTGTGTTTAAAATTTCAGTTCTCTAGCATATCGGGAGTTAATTTGAAATCAGTTGCGAGGACTGCACTGAACAAACAGACGGACAAGAAAGTAGCCCCTCTCCCCAAAAAAAAGTGTTAATAAGATTACACCGTAAGGCACAAGCTGCAGGTGGTGTTGTAATGTTCCCTTTGCATTGTCAAAAACACTAAAGGCAACAGCAAGTAGACAGACATGGAGATTTTGTAGCTGTAATGGAATCCTGTCTTCGTCTATTCATGCAGTGTAGTTTCACAATTCATGTTACACACTTCTAGAGTTGTAGAGGGGATGTAGTAGATCAAGTTTTACATAGGAACCCATGTCTGGAAACGTCATCCAACAACGCTACAGGGCATCAAAGTTATAGTCGCTGGAGCCTGTAAATGCATGTAAATACAGGGTGATTCTTTGATGACGTTACAAACTTTCTAGAATGATGGCGGAGGATAAATGTATCAATTTGAGGTAAGATTCGCTGCACCGGACGCGAATGTTAAAGTGAAAACTGTTCTGATACTTCTGACAGTCGAATACATGTACTGGTACTGTTGTTACTGGGACTGTAGGGTTGGCAGCTATCAGAGGTGATGGTACGGACAAAACCAAGGAAAAAATGTCTAGTAGACGTGGGCTCCAAGACGCTTACCTCAAGAGATACGAGCACTTGTTCAACAGAGGATATGAGTTTCACAGTAGCGAAACTAAACAACTGCTCCAACACGGAATGACTTTGAAACACGTATGTAACGTAGCAGCGATGGCGAGGCATTGCAGCGTCTCTGACCAGAGAGTATGCGGTTGACCGCGCGAGTGTTACGAGCAGTACTCTGTCAGTAGTCGTTGCGAGCAGTAGCTCTGTTCAGTTGCGTCCAGTACGCTAGTAGTCGTCATGTAGAGCAGTACGCTAGTAGCCGTCATGCAGAGCGGTCGGTCATTGGTAGCAGCCCAGTGCGGTTGTGTGATGTAGTCTGTCGGCATTCTGGTCAAGAGGCTGAATGAGGTATATTATTAATTAAGGTAATCATCAGATAATGTAAAGTTTATTTATTGTAATTAATTTCCAACAAGTGCCCCAATAATAATTTTGATTTCAAAAGCAATTTTACAAAAAAAAAGTTTTTTTTATTTTTTTAATTGAACTATCGATTTCGTTGCACTTCCCATTTTATTCCACTTCCCTTAAAGAAAAATTTCAGTTAAATCACGAAAAAAAAGGAATATTATTATTTGCAATGCAGTTCCTCCAAGCCGTGCGCAAGAATAAGAGCAGAAATTTGACTGGCAGTTACAATGAGGTAAGAAATTAATTCTGATTTTTGCACAAGGGCCAAAGACCGATATTTCGGTTTAATTGAATTATCATTATCACTGAGATTTTCTTATCACTGAATGGACTTTAATTTTTTGTGAAGAACTTATATTTGAGTCAGATTGCTAATTTTTGTTTAATTGTCATTGTCAGTAGATTTCATTGCGGGAGATTACACTTGGCTCGCATTTATTATTATATTTTTTATTTAAATATTTCTGTGGGGACGATATTGCTTCTTGGCTCCATTTCTATTAAATATTGTCATTTTTTAAGTTATTGTGGGGAGGTTACACTTGGCGACACCCAGTCCAGGATCGTATTTCGTTGAGAGTCTTTTGAACAACAGTCAGATATCTGCTCTTATTTGCTTAGATATAATTAGGATTTGGCGCTACGCTTTTACTAATTTTGTGACTTTCTTTCTACTGGTCAACGGCAATTCGTTGCTCTGTTGTATTTGTGTGTTGTTTTTGCATTGTGCTTATCTGCTTGGCGACACCCAGTCCAGGATCGTATTTCGTTGAGAGTCTTTTGAACAACAGTCAGATATCTGCTCTTATTTGCTTAGATGTAATTAGGATTTGGCGCTACGCTTTTACTAATTTTGTGGCTTTCTTTCTACAGGTCAACGGCAATTCGTTGCTCTGTTGTATTTGTGTGTTGTTTTTGCATTGTGCTTATCTGTTTTGTGAATATTTATGACTATTGTAAAAATGCCGCGAAAGACTGTGAATAGTGTATCGCGAAGTATTGTGAATGAAATTACCGACTTAAACAACGTGACCGATAGTAATTGTGACACGCAGTGTAATGATGACAATCCTGCGTTCACTAACAATCAGTGCATTCCAACCACTAGTGATGACTTTTACCCTGATAATGAACAAACGAACTCAATTGTCTCGTCTGTTAATTTGACGACAATTGATGACGCAGAACGCTCTATTGTAATGAGCGCTGCCCAGCTTAACACACCCGATTTGGAAAACTCAAGTAACGTACAGACAAATTTGTCTAATGAAAATGAACAGGATACTCAAAGTACGACGGATTTATTTAATTCCGAAATAGTGACTGACAGTGTACGTCCGACTGATAAACCTTTCTGTAAATTATAGAATGACCAAATGGTCACGCAAAACGAGAAAATTCCAGATCCACCACTAAACAGCACAGAGAATATAAACGCTAGTTTTGACTTGGTACGAATTATGAGAAGTTTGCTACAACAGCAAAGTGAGAAAATAGACAACAGTAGTAAAGATCTCAAACAACAACTTAGTGCAGATATCAAACAACAGAGTGAAGATTTCAAACAACTTAGTGAACAGGTCAGACACTTAAATGAAAAATTAGACGACAATTCCAGACAGCTTAGTGAACAAATTAGAGCCGTTGCCGCGCAATGTCATGACACAAAGGAACAGTTGCGCGTGGAAATTGAGGCTTGTTCACGAAAAAATAGCGAAGAAATTAAGTCTGTTGCGCAAGAATTAAGGGAAATGCAAACAGCCGCAACAGAAACACTCAGAGACGAAATTAGCGGAGTCGCTAAACAATGCTCTGAAAAAGCTACACAATTACGGGACGAGTTTAAAGCAATGACGGTAGAAATTTCGCGCACAATGGACGCAAAGATAGACGCGAAATTCGAGCAACAGAACTCTCAAATTAACGAACGTCTTAGTGTTCACATACAAAACAGTGATGCGCGTTTCCGTAAATTTATTCAAGATCAAAACAAAGTAAAACGACAAGTCATGGAAACAATCACTGCACAAAGACAAGAAGACAAACGTAAAATGTTCGCGAAAGCGAAGACGTATGTAGACAATAATATTGCGACAGTGTCCGACGAAATTAATACCATCAAACAGTCCAACACAGGATTACGGGATGAAATTTCCAATCTTACATTAAAAACAGATACACACACAGTAAATATTCAAACAGTGACCGACAGATTCGAACAATTAGAACTAACACAGGATTGCGATGTCATCAAAGCTGATGTTAAAAAACTGAGCGAAACTACACGTAAGTTGCAAAAACAGATTAATGCGTCTGATTCTAAAACTGATGATCAGGTTAAAATACTGACTGAAAAATGTGATGAATTGGCCAGTCGTATTGATGTTATCGAAAATACTAATGACAATAAATCAGACGATACTGCACCGGTTTCATTTAACCAAACACCTGAATTTCAAAATTTACAGCAGACAATTAATGAGATCGATTCATCTAACAACACGTTACGTAGAAAACTGTCAAGTTTACAGCAAGAAGTAACAGAGATGAAAAACATTTCAGTTAATAATAACATACCACAGCAGACGCCACTTTGCGAACATTTGTCAGAATCACGCTGCGCGTATAACTTGAGCAATTTACAGCAACTACGCGACTTTAAATCCGAAAAGCCACGCGACTTAAAATCTGAAAAGCTACGCAACTTGAAATCCGAAATGACACAGACGAACAGATTCACACACAAACCTGAACGTGTTATCAAATTCAGTGACGAGAACGTTGATTATAAGCAATTTTTATCCGCAAGAAAATGTAAAGAATTTAATAATGACAGCGTACAGGTACACGCTTTGCACTGTATACGACAATTTATCTTTGTACATTCACCGCTATTGCCTGTAATGCAGAAGCTATCTTTGAACCAGATGCGACAATTTATTTTTGTATTTACAACAGCATTGCCTATAATGAAGAAACTAGAATTAACATGGATACAACTATTTGCTTTTGAATTTATACCGCAATTGCGTGCAACGCAAAAGCTAAAATTTAGTTGCAGTGCGTAATAGACCTCAGGGGATTCATTACGCTTTAATGAATATGTGCCGTAGCGAGCATAGGGCCCCGAGCTGTAGTAGTGCTGTTTCATCTTTAGTTTTCTGCACTGCTGCCTTTTCTTCTACTATCCTTTATATCTATCAAAATTGCTCTTTAACTATTGCTCTATCTAGTATTAAGAAACGAGTAATGAAAACCCGATGTGACAAACTTTTACCGAATGTGACAATTTTCAGTAGGCACTCCCGTAATGACAACTACCGCCGTAATTTTAATTACAGATAAAATCGTAATCATCAGTATGTATAAAATTTTGAGCAATCGGAACCACATTTTTGTAACAATAGATGTTTTTCACCACAATAGCATGAAAGTCAGCCGCTTAGCATACGTAACCAACAATGCAGTCTACAAGGTCAACCAAACTTTAATGTTTCGCCGCGTGCACGTATAGTCCCGGCTCCAACAAATAGTAACGCATGGCAGCAAAGAAATAACCACGTACAGACAACACACTATTTCAACTCGCATCGCAATGCGCCGTATAGAAATTACTATCATGACAGACGTAAAAATAACGAGCACAATTTTCAGCGTACATCTAATAACAGTCGATCATATTAGCAGCAACAACATCAGCAACAACAAATAATCATGAATGAAACAGACAATAGGTGTCATCGATAGCGTAACACGTCAATAAGAAATAAAAGAACAGTTCATATAGTGGATATGCCACAACATTCTCCCGTAAATAATAACACGTACGATAGAATTTAACCAGATACAGCACAGATTGCATATTACAGTAACGCAAACATTACTTTTGACACGCAGAATTTTGCTCACGAGAATGTTATTTGAAACATGCTCTGTTGAATGCTCCACTTTTATCGCACCCAGATCTTACCAGAAATTTTTCCATTCCCACCAACAGTTCCAACACCGCTTTAGGCGTACACATTTTCCAGGAAATTGAAGAAGATGGCTCTACAGTAATTAAAAACATCCCATTTGCAAGTCGCATTTTGTCACCTGCTGAACGAAATTATTCTGTTACAGAACTCGAAACATTATGCGTTGTATGGGCTTTTACGAGATTTAGGCACTTTCTTTATGGCAGACATACCACCGTCTACACAGACCACAGAGCGATACAGTTTTTACTTTCGGCTAAATTCACTCACGACAGGTTAAGTAGATGGAAACTTTATTTACAGGAATTTAATTTTACGATTGTCCGCATTCCCGGCACACAAAATGTTATAGCAGACGCACTATCGCGTTCTCTGAGCAACAATCAGCAAGACGTAGCAACCAACTTCTGCAAAACAAATTTCAGTGTCATGTACATTCAGCAAGTTGCATTTGAAAACTTTATTTCATCGTCATTACAGGACATAGCAAAGGAGCAAAATAAAGACAATGTGCGGAAAGAAATTAAACACCTTTGGCAAGATAGGAAAAATGTTACGATTAGGAACCACTACACTGTACGCAATGACATTCTGTTTCGCCGCTCTCATCCTGACAGCAACAATTGGTTATTATGCATTCCTGACGAACTGGTCAACAAATTAATCTGGTACACTCATTTAAGTTACGCACATTACGGAGCACGAAAATGTTTTCTTATACTGAGACAGAACTGTTATTTTGCCAACATGGAGAAACGTATACGACGAGTTTTAGCGTCTTGTAAAATTTGCCAGAAAGCTAAGTCAGACAACACTTCACATATTCCTCCATTATATCCCATTATACCTGTTAAATTAAAACATATGGCCGCTGTAGACATTTTTGGTTCGATTCCGAGAACTAACAGAGGTTTTTGCTACATCTTTGTCGCTGTTGAGCTCACTTCAAAATTTGTTACTTTCACTCCATTACGCAAAGCTACTGCCAAAACTGTTTCGAAGGCATTTGTAAAACATTTTCTATTTCATGTAGGGCATGTGATGAAAGTAATTTCTGACAATGGATCTCAATTTCGTAGTAGCGTATGGACACGCATGTTACGAGCTAGAAACATTTCTCCGATCTATATATCCAAGTACCACGCTTCTTCGAACCCCTGTGAAAGATTAATGAAAGAAATTGGTAAACTGTGCAGAATATACTGCCACAAAAGACATATTGATTGGGATACACATATACTCTCATTCCAAGATGTAATTAATTCCATTCCAAATGAATCCACTATGATATCTCCGTCTGTTATATTGAAAAACGTTGAACCACCAAACAAATTAAAGAATTAGTAAACTTCCCTAAATGTCGTCGACTAAGACACCATGAAATAATTGACATTGCGCTGAACAACGTCAAACGTGCCGCAGAGCGCCGGAGAAGACAGCAAAAACAGGTTTGTAGACGCCGAGACTTTCACGTTGGACAGAAGATATTAGTACGTACACACTATTTATCCAGAAAATTAAAAGGTAAGTGCAGTAAATTTGAACTTCTATACGCAGGTCCATATCGGATTCGCAGCATCCCTCACCCCAATGTTGTACACGTCGAAACTTTGAGAACCAGAAAATCGAAAGGCAACCACCATATCTCAAACATTAAACCGTTTATTGAATGAAGACACTTTATGATTCAACACACTATGATGTCATTTACTAATGCAATTATTTCACCTGACTAATTACTGATGATTATCGTATTTTTTCTTGGCAAGTGCCCGGCAAGGTAAGGTCAGCAGGTCGCTTTTCTTGTCGTTACACATCAGACCGTGCACATTTTCCATTTTTTTTTGTGTATATGATTGTATTCCAGTTTTGTTTATATGCACTGTGAAATAGTTAAGATATACCACACACCAGTCGACTTTGACATTTTTTTGCCCTATGATATCTCAACATCGTGACTGTTTTACATTTCTTGCTGCTGCATTGTGATATTCTCTGTACATTTTGGTTTTGAACACTGTCAATGTCTTTGACATATTACGTTTTCTGTCATGTTATGCTGTATGGTTAATTATGTCACCATAAACCAGTCATTATTTAGTGGGTATATGATTTAAATGCAAGACGTTAATCTCTGTTCATCAATTTCAGAAAGAAATGATGCGTGTAAGAAATAAATTCAACAGAAATGGGAATTTCACCTACGGAATAAACGAAAGAAGATGCAATAACTTTGTGTGGAAGAGTAAATGGATCAGGATTAACAAGCATTAACAAGAATATACTATACTCATCGTAGAATAGCAGTCTTAACTAATTTTTTCTTTCAGAATACAAGGTGATTGATGCAGGCTGTCAGACAAAACTACACAGCTTAGTTTTAGTGATGAAATATGCTAGAGATAAGGAATAGTTGTATAATGAGTAATGAAGTGATTTTTTTGCAGATGATAATGAATACTGATGAATAATGATGAAGAATATGCTGTTATGAATAATGAAGTTTTTCTTTACAGGTGATGATAATAGTGAAGTTATGATGATATGGATAATGAAGTTTTCTTTACAGATGAGGATAATGTTGAAGTTATGTATTTATGCTATGTAGTTATTTAAGTATTTGTTGCAGTTTGTTTTGACAGCAGGTGTTATATTGCATAGTAGGATGACAGAAAGTTTTGAAAAGGACAGCTATGGAACACATTTTTATACACATTTCACTACCTGTTAATTCGAGGTTCACTACTTCTCAGCATAGTGTGCGTTTCTTCTTTCAGGTCAATAATCCATTTTGTATTTTTTTCAGGAGAAGCTTTTCATGATACTTACTAAACCTGTTTCTTATTATACCTGTTCTAGTACTTGCATTTTTATTTTTTTACCCATTTGTGTTTATCATTTATAAATGTGATCACATATACTGCCTTGTTACATAACCTTGCTACAGCTGACTCATGACGAATGACGTTACCTATCCTCATTTGCAGCAATAGATCAAAAGCAAATATTGTTAGGCCTCAGCAATTAATTATCGATCCCAACGCAATGCATTGCTAACAAAAAAAAATGTATTACCAGTCCCAAGTAGTGATACCAGTTTGAGAAAATTCTGAATAATACTGATTAGCTCTGAATAGTATGTCACTTGAGTTATGACCTCTTAATGAGACAAAAAAATATATATATATAAAATAACGCTTTGTAACTGGCTAATACCTGCCACTGTTTATTGTAATGAGACTACTTATAATGCCTGTTATTATTAATGCTTTGATTGTAATTAGCTGATTTTTAATAATGACTTCATAATGATCTGAATACTACTGAATGATGAACTATGTTTTTATTCTATTCAATACTTGCTGGCCACTGAGTGCCAATAATTAATGTCACTCCATGAATATGTTATTAATTATGCCATTAATTAACTCTTGTTTTCAATGTTGATACTTTGTAACTGGAAAGGAATGTGACTGTTTAATAATGCTTTGTAATTAGGAAAAGGCTAATGATTATTACTATTGGAATGACAAATGATTAATTAACTGACAAATAATTAATTAACTATGCCATACTTTGTAACTGGAAAGGAATGTGACTGTTTAATAATGCTTTGTAATTAGGAAAAGGCTAATGATTATTACTATTGGAATGACAAATGATTAATTAACTGACAAATAATTAATTAACTATGCCATACTTTGTAACTGGAAAAGAATGCGATTGTTTCATAATGCTTTGTAATTAGGAGAAGGTTAATGATTCTTAATTATGCTTTGTAACTGGAAAAGAATGCGATTATTTAATAATGCTTTGTAACTAGGAAAAGAAGGTTACTGATTCTATGTAAAACAATTCATGAACATTTTTCTGTAATACTACATACTTGGTACAGAAATGTTCAATAACTGGGCTATGAATGCCACAAACTACTAATGAAGACTGTAATTGTCAATATTATGTGACTTAATATCCTTCACCTCATGAGTTAACTACCCTGAATTACTGCAATGTCCATTTGTCCTGTTTATCCTAGTGATCATGGAGCACTATCTTTGGTTTTGCACTAATTCTACGTTGGTGTGCCTTGTAAGAGCGTGGCGTTGACACGACATGCTGTCCACCACCGTGAGCGGTGAAGACGTTATTATGGTCCCACTGTTTGGTGTACCTAATGTACTGCCAAAATGAAAACATGGAATATTTCTACGACAATTCAGTGTCTTGGCTACGCTGATAAATTCTGATGGGAAAAGAACTTCAAGTTGTGTCACTTGGTGTTGTACTTCTGTGGAAAGATATGGACTTTCAGAACAGCTGTGTGCAATCTAAAGTGCTACAACCATGATGCAATCCTTCCCTTTCCTATCCTAATTCTTGTCACATAATGAAAATCATTTTTTTGCTAACATTATTTATGTTCATGGGTTCTACATTTTTCGATTCGCTGAACTCCAGTGCGAGTACACTTATGTCACTGGTCGACATGATGTTTTGCCATTATGTTTATTTGTTGTGAAAATGCTAAAGACATTTTTTCAGTGCGTGTGCACTTTGGACATGATTTTTTTGCCATTATGTTTATTTATTGCGAAAATGCTAAAGACATTTTTTTTCGATTTGTTCTGAAGTACAGTATATGTACACTCTTGTCTTTTATATTGTATATACATTTTTTATTTTGAGAATATGTTCTGAACTACAGTGCTTGTGCACTTATGTTAGGTGTTAATATGTTTTCTACTGAGCTTCAGTGCCTGTGCACTTTTCTCATTTTTCAATATGATTTGTACTATTCGGTATATTCAATAGTTCAATGCGTATGCACTTATGTCATTTGTTACTAATTGTATATACATTTCATCATTTACTGATATGTTCTCAACTGCAGTGCATGTGCACTCATGTCACTTGTCAACATAATATTTTTTGCCAGTCTGTTTATTTGTTCTGAATATGCTAAAGAATTTTTTCAGTGCCTGTGCACTTTGTTATCTGTCAAATAATTTGTATATACATTTTTCTGATTTGTTACTATGTTTTGTACTCACATTTTGTCTTTGTCTGATATATTTTGTACTTAGTGCGTGTGCACAACATTTAATTCATGTACTACATCTAAACATTCTGTAAATTGTACAAGTTGACTAATTAATGAAAAATTTTGCCGCGCTTGGCAAGTCCAAATGACTCACCATCGCTGCCAAATTTTTGCCCCCCCAGTGGAGGGTTATGAAACACGTATGTAACGTAGCAGCGATGGCGAGGCATTGCAGCGTCTCTGACCAGAGAGTATGCGGTTGACCGCGCGAGTGTTACGAGCAGTACTCTGTCAGTAGTCGTTGCGAGCAGTAGCTCTGTTCAGTTGCGTCCAGTACGCTAGTAGTCGTCATGTAGAGCAGTACGCTAGTAGCCGTCATGCAGAGCGGTCGGTCATTGGTAGCAGCCCAGTGCGGTTGTGTGATGTAGTCTGTCGGCATTCTGGTCAAGAGGCTGAATGAGGTATAGTATTAATTAAGGTAATCATCAGATAATGTAAAGTTTATTTATTGTAATTAATTTCCAACAAGTGCCCCAATAATAATTTTGATTTCAAAAGCAATTTTACAAAAAAAAAAGTTTTTTTTATTTTTTTAATTGAACTATCGATTTCGTTGCACTTCCCATTTTATTCCACTTCCCTAAAAGAAAAATTTCAGTTAAATCACGAAAAAAAAAGGAATATTATTATTTGCAATGCAGTTCCTCCAAGCCGTGCGCAAGAATAAGAGCAGTAATTTGACTGGCAGTTACAATGAGGTAAGAAATTAATTCTGATTTTTGCACAAGGGCCAAAGACCGATATTTCGGTGTAATTGAATTATCATTATCACTGAGATTTTCTTATCACTGAATGGACTTTAATTTTTTTGTAAAGAACTTATATCTGAGTCAGATTGCGATTCTCACTTTTATTGTCATTAAATTTGATTGCTAGGGAGGTTACACTTAGTGCAATGTCCATTAGCATTAGTAAATAATATTGTCATTCTTTTAAATCATTGTGGGGAGGTTACAACTTAAAAACCAAAATTGTCTCAGAAGAGATCCGCCCCCTATCTGAAAGCTATTTCATGAAACTTGCTTACTCAAGAAACACATTAATTTGTCAATTATTGAACGTATGATGTCCATGACCAGAACAAACATAAATGTACAAACATAAAGGTACTGTTAGAACATCAGTACTGCAAACTAAAGGTGACATACAGTGTAAAAAATCATAAATATTATAATCAAGTATTCATGTATGGTCCAGGTAAAACATCACTGGAAACATCATGTAATATTCCACGCTATAATATTGTAAACTGTAAGTAATGACGTGTTCTTTTTTCATAATTATTATGCATGTTGTCCAATACTTACGTATAAGTATCTGTGTAAACATACCATTATTTACAAATTAATTATGAACTAGTCATTGTACCAAAAACTTTTATCCATGTTTCTGCTCGTACACTCATCTGCGCCTTGTCATGTTGTGGGGTTTTCAGTGCCTTCATGGTAAATATTTTGCCTCATTACAGTAATGTCATTCGAGTTATTCAAAACGTTTATGTAGTTTGGTCTAACGACCTTTTGTTCGGAGCGCTAAAAAATAAAATAAATATAAAAAGGCAGTAGTACTATTACCAGAAGGGAGAGACTAACGGGATATCTACCATGGCGTTCAGGAACTCTTTACTTGGGCCTGGAAGCAACATTATGGGGCGGGGGAGGATGGCAGGAAAATCCTACAACATGTGAAACACAATATAGGATACAATGTGTGTAGCAGTTAATTAGAGGACAGGTGAAAATGTAGGACAAAGAAACACTCATGACTTAAAAAAATAAATAAAACAAATAAAAATAATATGGCGTAGTTACTGTAGGTCTAATGTGTCTGCTTTCAAAGTTAAAAATTCTTAGCAAAACTATTCTTATTTGGACGTCAATTTTATACACGGAACAAAATTCCTAACTGGTTACGACACAAAATAATTGTTCAAGATCAAATTTTTAAACGTGGGACACTTCCACCCGTCACGTGAGGTGCGGTGTTACGCGTGCAATCCTGCCACGTGCGATATTACTCGAGTTTCTCGGCATTCGAAGGTCGACTGTCATTGCTCCATTGCCAGCGCTGGTTTCCAGGCCCCGGCTTAAACCAGAGTCACGATAAACCGGTCAGGCCAAAGCAGGTCCGTCCCGTGTCGACAAGGCCTCTGTGACGTGAGTGGTGTAACAAAGAGGACAAGTGTTTCGCGTTCCCTTTTGTCTAGCCTACAGATGCCAGTGTGTAATTTACCAGTAGCGGACAATGAAATCTACTTTGTCTCGCAGCAGACCAGTGCCATCATTTACAATACCGGACAATACAAAAGTGCCACATAGGCGTTAGTTTCATCGGACTACACCCATGTTCAGAAGACGTTGAACGACTAGAAACAGGACGTCCATATTCACACGGGTGCTGCCTTTTGCGTTACTCTTCAGTATATACATCGAAGAAGCAATGATGGAAAAAAAAGAATGATTCAAGCGTGGAACTAACATATACAGGGTGAGTCACCTAACGTTACCGCTGGATATATTTCGTAAACCACATCAAATACTGACGAACCGATTCCACAGATCGAACGTGAGGAGAGGGGCTAGTGTAATTGTTTAATACAAACCATACAAAAATGCACGGAAGTATGTTTTTTAACACAAACCTACGTTTTTTTAAATGGAACCACGTTAGTTTTGTTAGCACATCTGAACATATAAACAAATAAGTAATCAGTGCCGTTTGTTGCATCGTAAAATGTTCATTACATCCCGAGATATTGTAACCTAAAGTTGACGCTTGAGTACCACTCCTCCGCTGTTCGATCGTGTGTATCGGAGAGGACTGCAATATACATCGCGTTTCTACAGAATGATCTGCCAACATTGCTCGAAAATGTACCACTGGAAACGCGTCGACGTATGTGGTATCAGCATGATGGTGCACCTGCACATTGCGCAATTAACACTAGGCTGCCCCTTGACAGGATGTTTGACGGGCGTTTCATAAGACGTGGAGGGCGCATAAATTGGCTAACCCGTTCTCCTGATCTTACACCTCTGGACTTCTTTCTGTGGGGTGCGTTAAAGGAGAATGTGTACCGTGATGTGCCTACAACCCCAGAGGATATGAAACAACGTATTGTGGCAACCTGCGGCGACATTACACCAGATGTACTGCGGCGTGTACGACATTCGTTACGCCAGAGATTGCAATAGTGTGCAGCAAATGATGGCCACCACACTGAACATCTATTGGTCTGACATGTCGGGACACACTCTATTCCATTCCGTAATTGAAAACGGAAACCACGTGTGTACGTGTACCTCACCCCTCATGGTAATGTACATGTGCGTCAGTGAAAAAGACCAATAAAAAGGTGTTAGCATGTGGACGTAATGTGCTGTTCCTGTCTATTCTGTACCTAAGGTCCATCACCGTTCCCTTTGGATCCCTACGTAATTCGGTGCTCTCCGATACACACGATCGAACAGCGGAGGAGTGGTACTCAAGCGTCAACTTTAGGTTACAATATCTCCGGATGTAATTAACATTTTACAATGCAACAAACGGCGCTGATTACGTATTTGTTTATATGTTCAGATGTGCTAACAAAACTAACGTTGTTCCATTTAAAAAAACATAGGTTTTTGTTAAAAAACATACTTCCGTGCATTTTTGTATGGTTTGTATTAAATAATTACACTAGCCCCTCTCCTCACGTTCGGTCTGTGGAATCGGTTCGTCAGTATTTGATGTGGTTTACGAAATATATCCAGCGGTAACGTTAGGTGACTCACCCTGTATAGTGAAAGAACAGCAATGATAAGATTCGCTGCTGACATTGCCATCCTCAATGAAGATGAATAAGAATCACGGGACTTCTTTGAGGGAAGTCATTTTCCTGTTAGACTGTTTATAGTTTTGAAATAACCATTGTATTTAATGTTTTAGCTATTAGCTAATTTCCTCCCATTAGAGGTTATCAAGCTAACTCTGTTACTTGCATCTCAGTAAAAATCTGTACTCTATAGCGTCTTTAATTACGCATATCTTTCTGGAGGAAGCAACATCTGATGGAGTTCCTAATAACTGTTGCGGTCAAAACTGTTCAAATGGTTCAAATGGCTCTGAGCACTATGGGACTCAACTGCTGAGGTCATTAGTCCCCTAGAACTTAGAACTAGTTAAACCTAACTAACCTAAGAACATCACAAACATCCATGCCCGAGGCAGGATTCGAACCTGCGACCGTAGCGGTCTTGCGGTTCCAGACTGCAGCGCCTTTAACCGCACGGCCACTTCGGCCGGCGGTCAAAACTGTCTTACCTGTGAATTGCGCATGCAGAATGAGACCTTTAAGCAGTTTTTTGTGGCTGTGACAGTATACAGCACATTAAAAGAGTTAGTTTAACATTTCAAATAAAAGAAAACATGTGGTGGTGAACGTCTTAAAATCGAATACATCATTAGCTATTAAGACGTTGACCGCTCCAGCATATACTATGTGCAGAATAGAAATCGGTAGTGATTCCAGAGGAATTAGTATCAATAGAGAGGTAAAAGTAAATTACGAAAAATTTTGTAAAAGAGAATAAGTACTTTCAGTAGAATAAGGAATCTGGAGAGAAATAAGTGAATGTACCTTCCACAGAATATGATTGGCTATAGAAAAAGATATGCGAATCGATTCACTGACTGCTTTCAGAGAACTTTTGTTGTGAGTTACATGTTTGTCTCAACAATCGTCTTTTTGGGTGACCCCATGAAACGAGGGTAATCCCAGTCTTGAGAAACGACAAGCAACGTTTCTAACTACTTGTACGCTTGTTAAGTATGTTTCGACACGTTAACTATGTTTATTTCTCTGAGCAAGAGACCTTTGACTAATTAAGCCTCGACTAATTAGCTTCATACGAATAACGTGATAATCGGTTTCTGTGTTTCTCTTATGGTTGTTTACTATTAGCTGCGAAACATCACAGCTGCGCACTTCACACCTGTTGCAGGCCGTGTCGTCTGGAACACTGCACCCGGAATTGTACTGTCTTATTCTTCCACAATTTCAGCAGCTTAACGGAATTATCATCTGATCTATTATCATCATTTTCGTCTCTCTATCTCTCTTGCACGCACCTCTCTTTTTTTTTTTTTTTTTTTGGACAAGGTGTTACAGTTTCTTTACCGCGCAACTGCTCAACTCTCTTTCCTCGTTCCCTCCCTAATTTACCTTCAACATTCAAACTTTTTACATTTTCACCTCCAATCCTTAGAATGTTAATGCTATTTCTCCTCTTAGTTAGTAGACCCCTACTCGTAGAACAGAATCAGGGTTTAATTTACCTTCCGGAGCTATTTTGCAAGGGAAGTGGTCGCTACTTACACACTTTATATGCTACGAGGGTTATTCCAAAAGTAAGGTCCGATTGATTGCCAAATTGAAACCACAGTGAACATCAGAAATGTTTTACTTGTAACAATTAGCTACACCTTTCAGCTACTTCTCTACGTAGTCGCCGTTCTGACTTAGACTTTTGTCATAGCGTTGTACCAACTTTTCAATAGCCTCATCATACAAGGCAGCCGCCAGTGCTTTCCGCCAATTCTCCACGCTGGCCTACACCTCGTTGTCTGTGTCAAAATGTTGTCTTCAAAGACAGCGGTTCATGTGACCAGAGATGAAACTCAGGGGGAGACAATTGCGGACTGTATTGTGGGTAATCTAACATTTCCATTTGAAAACGATGCAGGAGCATCTTCATTGCCCCTGCAGAATGCGGCTGAGAATTGTCGTGAAGACGAAACAGCACGACAGTTATGTAATGTTGGCTGCATAGCTTCAGGCGAAATTTCTCACCAGGCCCTCGTACTTGGCGGCAGACACTATTTTCTAGACATCTTTACGCACTCACTGCGAGCTCAGAAATGAGAAGAGCGACGTGATGCTAACTGGGGTTATACTAGAGACACTACCCAACACATCTGTGCAAAGCTTTATCGGATTTTCATAGTCGTTTCCATTTCGCGACCGATCGGACCTTACTTTTGGAATAACCCTCGTATATTTACTGAGTCTTCTGCATGCCCATGTCCTTGATCGTAAATTATTCTTAGGCCCTAGAGAACTCATTCCATCTCCAAGTGGTTGTTCTGAATTTCTGTTTACCCCTCTGTCCTCTTCTCAGAAAAAAGAGTAAAACGTTTTGCAAAAAAATGGCTCAAATGGCTCTGAGCACTATGGGACTTAACTACTGTGGTCATCAGTCCCCTAGAACTTAGAACTACTTAAACCTAACTAACCTAAGGACATCACACACATCCATGCCCGAGGCAGGATTCGAACCTGCGCCCGTAGCAGTCGCGCGGTTCCGGACTGCGCGCCTAGAACCGCTAGACCACCGCGGCCGGCGTTTTGCAAAATGTGGAGTTACTTTGTCTATTGGAACTTCCGGCCGCCATACCTAACGTTATTTATAGAGAATCCAAGCAATAGCCGAGACCAAAGCAGCGGCTGGAGATTAGAACATGAAGGCAGTAATTCCTAGAACACGAAAAAGAAACCAGTTGTCGTTTAAACTAGGAAAAACATAGCTGCAGGGGATGTCCTAGTAAATATTGTTATCCAGGATTGATGATGTGAAGCCGATATCAACAGCTGATTCGCGCGGGCAACAGATGAGGTCGGCTAATATTGACGTCGAATCGAGGGAGTAAATGTGAAAGTGAAAAGTAGCAAGAGTAAGGTCAGGGAGTGGAAACTGGAACCTTCTGAAGTATGACGCTGTAAAGGGCGCTACAAAGTGAGTGACGGTGGCCAGAAGAACCTAGAAACAGAGGCGCTAGAAAGGATGGGGGAGAAAATATACAGATTAGAATTTAATTACCCGTTGAAGACAACGTCATTAGAGATGGAGCTCATGCTCGTAACGGACAAGGAAATCGGTGTGATTGTGCTGGAATTAATTACGTGGTAACAGTCCATTTCGACTATATAACGATATTCATTGATTAACGGTAACAGTCCATTTCGACCATATAACGATTTTCATTGATTAACGGTAACCAACTTATCTTAGAAACTAGATTAAGGAAAGGCAAACCTACGTGTCTAGCATTTGTAGACTTAGAGAAAGCTTTTGACAATGTTGACTGGAATACTCTCTTTCAAATTCTGAAGATGGCAGGGCTAAAATACAGGGAGCGAAAGGCTATTTACAATTTGTACAGAAGCCAGATGGCAGTTATAAGAGTCGAGGGAAGGGAGTGGTTGAGAAGGGAGTGAGACAGGGTTGTAGCCTCTCCCCGATGCTATTCAATCTGTATATTGAACAAGCAGTAAAGGAAACAAAAGAAAAATTTGGAGTAGGTATTAAAATCCATGGAGAAGAAATAAAAACTTTGAGGTTCGCCGATGACATTGTAATTCTGTCAGAGACAGCAAAGGACTTGGAAGAGCAGTTGAACGGAATGGACAGTGTCTTGAAAGGAGGGTATAAGATGAACATCAACAAAAGCAAAACGAGGATAATGGAATGTAGTCGAATTAAGTCGGGTGATGCTGAGGGAATTAGATTAGGAAATGAGACACTTAAAGTAGTAAAGGAGTTTTGCTATTTGGGGAGCAAAATAACTGACGATGGTCGAAGTAGACGGATATAAAATGTAGACTTACAATAGCAAGGAAAGCATTTCTGAAGAAGAGAAATTTGTTAACATCGAGTATAGATTTAAGTGTCAGGAAGTCGTTTCCGAAAGTATTTGTATGGAGTGTAGCCATGTATGGAAGTGAAACATGGACGATAAATAGTTTGGACAAGAAGAGAATAGAAGCTTTCGAAATGTGGTGCTACAGAAGAATGCTGAAGGTTAGATGGGTAGATCACATAACTAATGAGGAGGTATTGAATAGGATTGGGGAGAAGAGAAGTTTGTGGCACAACTTAACTAGAAGAAGGGATCGGTTGGTAGGACATGTTCTGAGGCATCAAGGGATCTCCAATTTAGTATTGGAGGGCAGCGTGGAGGGTAAAAATCGTAGAGGGAGACCAAGAGATGAATACACTAAGCAGATTCAGAAGGATGTAGGTTGCAGTAGGTACTGGGAGATGAAGAAGCTCGCACAGGATAGAGTAGCATGGAGAGCTGCATCAAACCAGTCACAGGACTGAAGACCACAACAACAACAACAAAACGGTAACGAATTAAAATAATTTTATTTATTTAAGCTGACCTGATAAGGTCATCGGGTGCTCTTCTACATAGAACCAGGATTTCATACATGCAGTACATTTTTTACATTGTAGTTACCTTATAAATAACAGTTTTGATGTGCCAAATGGTATTAAAATGATTTGATTGTCTGCAATGGCAATGTAAGTAAGTACGTCTGACTACGAAATGATAAAGTTAATACTGGTGGAACTTGTACTACTGCTGCTGCTGGCACTAATAGTGATAATAGCAATAATAATAATGATGAAAATAATAACAGTAGTGACAGTGGCAGATGCAAAAAGAATTTGCAGATGTAGAAAATAGATGGTTTCTGATATAGCGAGTTCTGAAAAAGAGACTGCACCAGACAAGAACATTGATAAAAGAGAAAGAACTGGTTGGAATGAAGAGCGTACAAGGGTAACGAGAGCGTAAAGCGACAGTGGTTGGTTTGGTTGTGTCGTTAACTGTCTCCTGCAGCTGGAGGTAGTATTCAGTACTCTAATATAATGCGGGAGGTTATTCCAGAGCAGAGTTCGTGCTGCTGAGAAGGACATCGAGAAAGTGGCTGAACGACGGAGTGGGAGGGAAGGGATTTTGCTCTGACAGGAACGGGTGTTTCTGTCATGTGGCTCAGACAAGAGCATTAAGTTCGAGGAGAGATATGAGCGACAGTATTCGTTGTGACATAGTGGAGGAGACAGAGGGGATGGAAATCTCTGCTCTTGCTGCACGCAGCCTGGATAGTTGTGCACACGACGGAGAAATATGATCAAAGTGTCGAACATCAAAGATATAACGAACACGGGCATTCGTTACAAGTTACAGGCGCTGCGAGCTTTGGAAGAATAAGTGTTCGTACAAGTTTCTTTTTCACATTAAGATGGTTAGGTTAGGTTAATGTTGTTTAACGTCCCGTCGACAACGAGGTCATTAGAGACGGAGCGCAAGCTCGGGTTAAGGAAGGATGGGGAAGGAAATCGGCCGTGCCCTTTCAAAGGAACCATCCCGGCATTTGCCTGAAACGATTTAGGAACATCACGGAAAACCTAAATCAGGATGGCTGGAGACGGGATTGAAACGTCGTCCTCTCACATTAAGAGGGGAAATGTTTCTAGATTTTTGTAGGGCACGGAGGGATGCTGATGTCTTCTTGCATATTGTAGTTAGCTGCTTAGTCCAATCTAGATTTTCATCTGTTATTACTCCTAGAATCTTTTCTGAAGGAGAGAAGTTGATATTTGTCCCATTTAGGGTTAAGTATGGTAGTGATTTCCGATATTTCGGGCTAATGAACCTAGAATGATGAAGCAAAACGTGCTGTGTTTTGGATGGGTTAAGGTTTAACCCTACATCCTGCGCCCTTTTTGATAGTGCACACAGGTCGGTACTGAGATTCCGATAGCTGTCTTCAGGTTATGTGATCATGACGGAGTACTGTCACGTAAAATGGAACCATTAGGTTACTTCTCTTAAAGTTATTTAGGGAAACCAGCTCCACGCGAACGCCAGTTAAGCGCAGAATGAGATCTTCACTCTGAAGCAGAGTGTAAGCTGATACGAAACTTCCTGGCAGATTAAAACTGTGCCGGATCGAGACTCGGGACCTTTACCTTTCGTGAGCAAGTGCTCTACTACATTTTTTTTCCTACCGTGCCGGCACAACCTGAGCTACCCAAGCACGACTCACGCCCCGTCCTCACAGCTTTACTTCCGCCAGTACCTCGTCTCCTACCTTCCAAACTTCACACATGCTCTCCTGCGAAACTTCCAGAACAATCAGTCCTGGAAGCAAGGATACTGCGGAGCCATGGCTTAGCCTCAGCCTGGGGGATGTTTCCAGAATGAGATTTTCACTCTGCTTTTCACAATATATGTAAATGACCTAGTAGATGGTGTCGGAAGTTCCATGCGGCTTTTCGCGGATGATGCTGTAGTATACAGAGAAGTTGCAGCATTAGAAAATTGCAGCGAAATGCAGGAAGATCTGCAGCGGATAGACACTTGGTGCAGGGAGTGGCAACTGACCCTTAACATAGACAAATGTAATGTATTGCGAGTACATAGAAAGAAGGATTCTTTATTGTATGATTATACGATAGCGGAACAAACACTGGTAGCAATTACATCTGTAAAATATCTGGCAGTATGAGTACGGAACGATTTACAGTGGAATGATCATATAAAATTAATTGTCGGTAAGGCGGGTGCCAGGTTGAGATTCATTGGGAGAGTCCTTAGAAAATGTAGTCCATCAACAAAGGGGGTGGCTTACAAAAGACTCGTTCGATCTATACTTGACTATTGCTCAACAGTGTGGGATCCGTACCAGGTCAGATTGACAGAGGAGATAGAGAAGATCCAAAGAAGAGCGGCGCATTTCATCACAGGATTATTTGGTAAACGTGATAGCGTTACGGAGATGTTTAGCAAACTCAAGTGGCAGACTCTGCAAGAGGCGCTCTGCATCGCGGTGTAGCTTGCTGTCCAGGTTTCGAGAGGGTGCGTTTCTGGATGAGGTATCGAATATATTGCTTCCCCGTACTTATACCTCCCGAGGAGATCACGAGTGTAAAATTAGAGAGATTCTAACGCGCACGGAGGCTTTTCGGCAGTCGTTCTTCCCGCGAACCACACGCGACTGGAACAGTGGCACGTAAAGTGCCCTCCGCCACACACCGTTGGGTGGCTTGCGGAGTATAGATGTAGATGTAGATGTAGATGTAGTGTGCGCTGATATGAAACTTCCTGGCAGATTGTAGCTGTGTGCCGGACCGAGACTCGAACTCGGGACCTTTGCCTTTCGCAAGGTCACGAGTTCGAGTCTCGGTCCGGCACACAGTTTTAATCTGCCATCTGCCAGGAAGTTTCATGCCAGTTAAGTGTTTCGTCGACGGGGTCACGTGGCTCTGTTGTACTATGGGGCACTTGGTGGAAGAAGGCGAAGGTTGGTGGGACGTCGGCAACGGCGTCTGGAAATAACATGTAACTGCGTTGAACTGTACAGGGTCAGAATAGGATCAGAATTATTGTCATTACCATCATCGACAGCCATTTGACAAAAGGACTCCTCCATACTTCTGCAAGCATTACATTCTTAAGCTATACGTATCCACGTCGAAAACTGTAAATCACCGGTCGCAAGACAGTTTGGGAAAATAAAGAAGTAAACGACTAACCAGGTGTTTTGCATGATGGCGGGCTCAGTTTCTGATATCGTTGTTTTCTATGCAAACACGGACCAAATGGAAGAGTTCCAAGACAAAATTATAGTTTTTAATTGTACTTTTACGGTTGTCGACATGTTAGTCATGTTGGTCAGTAAGCGAGGTGCCTGGCGCAGCGTTAATATAGTAGCATAGAATGTGTGATCCCCGTTCAGCAATGCCGATTTACGTTTCTGTGTCATATTGTTATCACCTTTTAAAAGGACACCTAGATAACGGAAGCAGCTGGCAGTTTAAAAACATATATTACAGGACTTGTGGTCTTGTGATGTTCTTCTAGCCTTAGAATTGGACCTTATCAAGTATTTTCTTTTACAGTAAATCCAATTTCTGCTCCTTCTGCTTCCATTATTCCGTATATTTTCCTAAAGATGTTTAAATATCTTATCACAATGACATCAACTGCGTGTGATCATATCTGACTGGATTTCGTCACTTTTGTACCTCTCTTGTCTTTCTTTTGTATTCTGCGGTACGTCCAGATGTGTACAAATTCTCCTTCCAGCCTGGCTGGCCCTATCTCCGACGCAACCACCAAAGCAGCTCAACCTGCCGAAACGGAGACCCAAGAGTACACGTGTACTGAAGCACAGTTGTCAAAGCAGACCATCTTGGGTTTCCGCTAGCTTGGCAAGCTTCACGGGACCCATTCAGCCTGCTTCTTCTGACAACAGGTTGCGCTATCAGTCCAACGTGACTATATGTTACGTGGGTAGTTCCATTGAAACTCATTTATCCAAACGGCGGGAGCAGCAAGACGAACAACAAAAACTTAAAGGAGATTGAGGAGGAATTAAGAATTGGAGAATATGTACCAGTCAGGAAACGGAGCCGAAGTCCAACAGGAGAAAAGTCGTAGCGATTTTTAATGGGCAGCTTCAAATAAATCGGTAGGTTCAAAATGGTTCAAATGGCTCTGAGCACTATGGGACTTAACATCTGAGGTCATCAGTCCCCTAGAACTTAGAACTACTTAAATCTAACTAACCTAAGGACATCACACACATCCATGCCCGAGGCAGGATTCGAACCTGCGACCGTAGCGGTCACGCTGTTCCAGACTGAAGCCCCTAGAGCCGTTCGGCCACATCGGCCGGCAAATCGGTACGTGCCTCGCAATGAAAATTATGTTACAAGTTACTAAACACTTATTGGAAAACCTCGCACATGTCATGTCATGCTTTGCAAATTTGACTAGCAATTGCCTCACTCCAGAAGTATTTTGAAACAGGACAAAGACTTAGTGGCTGACAAGTGTGTGGAAACGTGTACTAAGGACGTGAGGTCATTTAGCAATGTATAGGCTTTGTAAGTGACTACTCAAGAGGATGTCGTTATCAGGAGAAAGAAAACTGGCGTTCTACGGATCGGAGCGTGGAATGTCAGATCCCTTAATCGGGCAGGTAGGTTAGAAAATTTAAAAAGGGAAATGGATAGGTTAAAGTTAGATATTGTGGGAATTAGTGAAGTTCGGTGGCAGGAGGAACAAAACTTCTGGTCAGGTGACTACAGGGTTATAAACACAAAGTCAAATAGGGGTAATGCAGGAGTAGGTTTAATAATAAATAGGAAAATAGGAATGCGGGTAAGCTACTACAAATAGCATAGTGAACGCATTATTGTGGCCAAGATAGATACGAAGCCCACACCTACTACAGTAGTACAAGTTTATATGCCAACTAGCTCTGCAGATGACGAAGAAATTGAAGAAATGTATGATGAAATAAAAGAAATTATTCAGATAGTGAAGGGAGACGAAAATTTAATAGTCATGGGTGACTGGAATCCGAGTGTAGGAAAAGGGAGAGAAGGAAACGTAGTAGGTGAATATGGATTGGGGCTAAGAAATGAAAGAGGAAGCCGCCTGATAGAATTTTGCACAGAGCACAACTTAATCATAGCTAAACAAAAGAAAAATTTGGAGTAGGTATTAAAATCCATGGAGAAGAAATAAAAACTTTGAGGTTCGCCGATGACATTGTAATTCTGTCAGAGACAGCAAAGGACTTGGAAGAGCAGTTGAACGGAATGGATGGTGTCCTGAAGGGAGGATATAAGATGAACATCAACAAAAGCAAAACGAGGATAATGGAATGTAGTCGAGTTAAGTCGGGTGATGCTGAGGGTATTAGATTAGGAAATAAGACACTTAAAGTAGTAAAGGAGTTTTGCTATTTGGGGAGCAAAATAACTGATGATGGACGAAGTAGAGAGGATATAAAATGCAGACTGGCATTGGCAAGGAAAGCGTTTCTGAAGAAGAGAAATTTGTTAACATCGAGTATAGATTTAAGTGTCAGGAAGTCGTTTCTGAAAGTATTTGTATGGAGTGTAGCCATGTATGGAAGTGAAACATGGACGGTAAATAGTTTGGACAAGAAGAGAATAGAAGCTTTTTAAATGTGGTGCTACAGGCGAATGCTAAAGATTAGATGGGTAGATCACATAACTAATGAGGTAGTATTGAATAGGATTGGGGAGAAGAGAAGTTTGTGGCACAACTTGACCAGAAGAAGGGATCGGTTGGTAGGACATGTTCTGAGGCATCAAGGGATCACCAATTTAGTATTGGAGGGCAGCGTGGAGGGTAAAAATCATAGGGGGAGACCAAGAGATGAATACACTAAGCAGATTCAGAAGGATGTAGGTTGCAGTAGGTACTGGGAGATGAAGAAGCTTGCAGAGGATGGAGTAGCATGGAGAGCTGCATCAAACCAGTCTCAGGACTGAAGACCACAACAACAACAACAGGCTTTGTAAATTTAGGGCAAATACTGATTGAAATAGGAACAAAATGTGGATCAGTGTATATTAAAAACCACATTCTGTGGGTATGCTACATTGTGTGAAGAAAGCTTAATATGAAAAAAGCTCCTTCTTTCAGACATGGACTTTTTGGATTATTATAATACGAAAAACAAACTTCGTGTTTCCTAAAATGCATTTGGGCAATTTGTAATGAACTACTGGCCACTTGGAATGAATTCAATAATCCCGCAATACGCATTCTGGAAAAATTAATTAAGACTGATATTGGCCGAAACATACTAAGTTTACAGAAACTAGGCTTCCAAAACCTTACTTTAGTTCGTTACAGTATAACAGAAATCTGCAGATTCTTAGGTACCAAGGACCTCGACTTTGAGAGGTGGTTCTACCTACTACAGAAAACGTGTATGAGAGGTGACCTGATGATGGTTCGAACTGAGAACAGCCAGTACCACTAGTCGCAATAGGGCAAAGTTTCAAATGAAACCATTCAAATCGAAACAAATAAGTCCGAAATACACCCAGAAGGAAACAAAAAGGACAAATAAAATCCACCATTTTGTGGCCTGTCATGGCTCAAAATGAATTTCATAGAGGCTCGTCTTGTGATACTGGGGTTTAAAAAGACTTTTCTCCAATTTTCGGACCCTACTAGTAACAGTGCAGTGAAAGCGTACAGAATAACACTGCTTTGTAGCGTAGCGGGAAGACTGTCAGGCGAGCAAGATCCCTGCAGCCTGCTTGGGTCGGACAAGAGTTTGGCTTGGTTTGGGAGTTTGGCTTGGTTTGGGAGCCAGCCCGTTCTGCCGATGACATGCGGCATTTTGCCTACGTGGCTAACAGGCAAGCACGGACAGGTTAAAAGCGAAAAGTATACTCATCAGCACTGCAGGGAGATCATTACCGTGTTTCATTCCACCTGCAAAGGTTTGGTCATTCTGTTGTTCATCTTTACTTTCGTCTTTCGAGTCCATCATTATTAACTCAGCTAACCTCTTTGCTTCTATTCATATACATTTTCACCATTCTCGGTTTTCGTTACTACACTAATGGCCATTAAAATTGCTACACCACGAAATTTAACTGGCAGGAAGAAAATGCTGTGATATGCAAATGATTAGCTTTTCAGAGCATTCACAAAAGGTTGGCGCCGGTGGCGACACCTACAACGTGCTGACATGAGGAAAGTTTCCAACCGATTTCTCATACACAAACAGCAGTTGACCGGCGTTGCCTGGTGAAACGTTGTGATGCCTCGTGTAAGGACGAGAAACGCGTACCGTCACGTTTCCTACTTTGATAAAGGTCGGATTGTATCCTATCGCGATTGCGGTTTATCATTTCGCGACATTGCTGCTCGCGTTGGTCGAGATCCAATGACTGTTAGCAGAATATGGAATCGGTGGGTTCAGGAGGGTAATACGGAACGCCGTGCTGGATCCCAACGGCCTCGGATCACTAGCAATAGAGATGACAGGCATTTTATCCGCATGGCTGTAACGGATCGTGAAGCCACGTCTCGATCCCTGAGTCAACAGATGGGGACGTTTACAAGGCAACAACCATCTGCACGAACAGTTCGACGACGTTTGCAGCAGCATGGACTATCAGCTCGGAGACCATGGCTGCGGTTATCCTTGACGCTGCATCGCAGACAGGAGCACCTGCAGTGGTGTACTCAACGACGAACCTGGGTGCACGAATGGCAAAACGTCATTTTTTATGATGAATCCAGGTTCTGTTTACAGCATCATGATGGTCGCATGCGTGTTTGGCGACATCGCGGTGAACGCACATTGGAAGAGTGTATTCGTCATCGCCATAGTCGCGTATCACCCGGCGTGATGGTATGGGGTGCCATTGGTTACACGTCTCGGTCACCTCTTGTTCGTATTGACGGCACTTTGGACAGTGGACGTTAAATTTCAGATGTGTTACGACCCGTGGCTCTACCCTTCATTCGATCGCTGCGAAACCCTACATTTCACCAGGATAATGCACGACCGCATGTTACAGGTCATGTACGGGCCTTTCTGGATACAGAAAATGTTCGACTGCTGATCTGGCCAGCACGTTCTCCAGATCTCTCACCAATTGAAAACGTCTGGTCAATGGTGGCCGAGCAACCGGCTCGTCACAATACGCCAGTCACTACTCTTGATGAACTGTAGTATGGTGTTGGAGCTGTATGGGCAGCTGTACCTGTACACACCATCCAAGCTGTTCGACTCAATGCCCAGGCGTATCAAGGCCGTTATCGCGGTCAGAGGTGGTTGTTCTGGGTACTGATTTCTCAGGATTTATGCACCCAAACTGCGTGAAAATGTAATCACGTGTCAGTTCTAGTATAAGATATTTGTCCAATACATACCTATTTATCATCCGCATTCCTTCTTGGTGTAGCATTTCTAATGACCAGTGGTGTAATTGTGACACATCCTGTATTTCGACACGTACTTCAAGAATAGTCGGAACAGTTGAGGGACGTGACTACGTGTACGTCTTTTCGCGGTACTGGCGTAACTAGAAATCCGTAGACCTGTCATCGTGCAGTCATGCGACCGGCTGAAGGATCTGAGGAGTGTTTGCAGCTGTCCGGGCGTGTGTTGCACCTCGGTTGACGGCCGTACAGCAGAGTCCGAGGCGAGCACTGAGCCGGCGGCTGCTAATCGGCAACTACGCAAGTGCAGGGCTGCGGCCTCTTAGCGCGTTGCCTCCGTGTAAACAGCGGGCGGGTCGCTTCCCACGACCCACGCTCGCATTCGCGTCCTGGTGCCCGCCTACGCCAGCACACAATGCCTCGGTGCCGTTGGAAAATTTGGCTCTAGTCGCCTGACTCGCGTGTTGAGGCGATAAGCCTTACTAGAGTGGCCGTCACGAAACTAGACACGTCAAGGTCACCTTGCTCCCTGAAGTTCGCCGGCGCTAAGCAAAGCTAAGATTTGCCAGCCTCATTGCTTTGGTGCCGCGTGTACCGGTATCAGGGCTAACGGGGGCGATCGTAAAAAGCTGCCTAACAGGGGAG
Source organism: Schistocerca piceifrons (assembly GCF_021461385.2). Taxonomy (NCBI): domain Eukaryota; kingdom Metazoa; phylum Arthropoda; class Insecta; order Orthoptera; family Acrididae; genus Schistocerca; species Schistocerca piceifrons. The sequence goes on along the minus strand of NC_060145.1, from coordinate 57,107,072 downwards.
AAGAGAGCATTCCTGGCGAAACCAAGTGTACTAGACTCAATCATCGGCGTTAATTTGAGGAGGACATATCTCAAAGTGTACATCTTCACCTACATTTATACTCCTCAAGCCACCTAACGGCGTGTGGCGGAGGGCACTTTACATGCCACTGTCATTACCTCCCTTTCCTGTTCCAGTCGCGTATGGTTCGCGGGAAGAACGACTGCCGGAAAGCCTCCGTGCGCGCTCGAATCTCTCTAACTTTACACTCGTGATCTCCTCGGGAGGTATAAGTAGGGGGAAGCAATATATTCGATACCTCATCCAGAAACGCACCCTCTCGAAACCTGGACAGCAAGCTACACCGCGGTGCGGAGCGCCTCTCTTCCAGATTCTGCCACTTGAGTCTGCTAAACATCTCCGTAACGCTATCACGCTTACCAAATTACCCTGTGACGAAACGCGCCGCTCTTCTTTGGATCTTCTCTATCTCCTCTGTCAACCCGACCTGATATGGATCCCACACTGATGAGCAATACTCAAGTATAGGTCGAGCGAGTGTTTTGTAAGCCACCTCCTTTGTTGATGCACTACATTTTCTAAGCACACTCCCAATGAATCTCAACCTGGTACCCGCTTTGCCAACAATTAATTTTATATGATCATTCCACTTCAAATCGTTGTACGCATACTCCCAGATATTTTACAGAAGTAACTGCTAACAGTGTTTGTCCCGATATCATATAATCATACAATAAAGGATCCTTCTTTCTATGTATTCGCAATACATTACATTTGTCTATGTTAAGGGTCAGTTGCCACTCCCTGCACCAAGTGCCTACCCACTGCAGGTCTTCCTGCATTTCGCTGCAATATTCTAATGCTGCAACCTCTCTGTATACTACAGCATCATCCGCGAAAAGCCGCATGGAACTTCCGACACTATCTACTAGGTCATTTATATATATTGTGAAAAGCAATGGTCCCATAACACTCCGCTCTGGCACGCCAGAGGTTAGTTTAACGTCTGTAGACGTCTCTCCATTGAGAACAACATGCTGTGTTCTGTTTGCTATAAACTCTTCAATCCAGCCACACAGCTGGTCTCATATTCAGTAGGCTCTTACTTTGTTTATCAGGCGACAGCGCGGAACTGTATCGAACGCCTTCCGGAAGTCAAGGAAAATAGCATCTACCTGGGAGCCTGTATCTAATATTTTCTGGGTCTCATGAAGAAATAAAGCGAGTTGGGTCTCACACGATCGCTGTATCCGGAATCCATGTTGATTCCTACAGAGTAGATTCTGGGTTTCCAGTAACGACATGCTACGCGAGCAAAAAACGTGTTCTAAAATTCTACAAGAGATCGATTCCAGAGATATAGGCCTATAGTTTTGCGATCACGAGTGGAGCACAGCGTTGCGTGCAGGTGAGTCATGGACTGCGGGAAAAAAGGAAAAGAGGAGTCGGGGTGTTCGAAGTTCGGTGCTACAGAAGGATGGTGATGAGTGGACTGCTAAGATGCGAACTGAGCGGCTTCTTCGCACAGTCGCGAGGAAAGGAATATACTTAAACTACAATGTGTGACAAGGGGTTAGATGATTTAGATGGTACATGTGTTAAGACATCAGGGAATACCTTCCATGAGACTAGAAAGGGAAAAATTATAGGAGACGACAGGACCATAATATAACCGTATCATCAAAATTTCACGTCTGATGGCGTTGTTTCTACATCTACGTGGATAATCTGCAAATAAAATTTAAGTGCCTGGCAGAGGGTTCATCGAACTATCTTCACAATTCTCTATTATTCGAATCTCGTATAGCGCGCAGAAAGAATGAACACCTGTATCTTTCCGTACGAGCTCTGATTTCCCTTATTTTATCGTGGTGATCGTTTCTCCCTATGTAGGTCGATGCCAACAAAATATTTTCGCATTCACAGGAGAAAGTTGATGACTGGAATCTCGTCAGAAGATCCCGACGCAACGAAAAACACCGTTCTTTTAATGATGTCCAGCCCAAATCCTGTATCATTCCTGTGACACTGTCTCCCATATTTCGCGATGACACAAAAAGTGCTGCCCTTCTTTGAATTTTTTCGGTGTACTCCGTCAGTCCTATCTGGTAAGGATCCCACACCGCGCAGAAATATTCTAAAAGAGGACGGACAAGTATAGTGTAGGCAGTCTCCTTATTAGGTCTGTTACATTTTCTAAGTGTCCTGCCAATAAAACACTGTCTTTCGTTAGCGTTCCCCAAAACTTTTTCTGTGTTCCCTCTAATTTAAGTTGTTCGTAATTGTAATACCTAGGTATTTAGTTGAATTTACGGCTTTTAGATCAGGCTGATTTATCGTGTAACCGAAGTTTAACGAATTCCTTTTAGCACTCATGTGTATGACGTCACACTTTTCGTTATTTAGGGTCAACTGCCACTTTTAGCACCATTCAGATATCTTTTCTAAATCGTTTTTCAGTTTGTTTTGATCTTCTGATGACTTTATTAGTCGATAAAAGACAGCGTCATCTGCAAACAACCTAAGACGGCTGCTCAGATTCTCTCACAAATCCTTTATATAGATAAGAAACAGCAAAGGGCCTAGAACACTACCTTGAAGTACGCCAGAAATCGCTTTTGTTTTACTCGATGACTTTCCGTCAATTACTACGAACCGCGACCTCTCTGTCAGGAAATCACAAATCCAGTCAAATAACTGAGACGATATTCAATAAGCATGCAATTTCACTACGCGCCGCTTGTGTGGTACAGTGTCAAAAGCCTTCCGGAAATCCAGAAATGCGGATTCGATCTGAAATCCCTTGTCACTAGCACCCAACACTTGTAAGTAGGCTGTTTATGTTTTCTTCATTGGTAACGCCACGTAGCGCTCTGTATGAAAATCACTGGCTGTGCTGTGTGCAGTCTGTGGCTGGTTTGCATTGTTGTTGGCCATTGTAGTGTTGGGCAGTTGGCTGTTAACAGCGCGTAGCGTTGCGCAGTTGGAGGTGAGCCGCCAGCAGTGGTGGATGTGGGGAGAGAAATGGCGGAATCTTGAAATTTGTAAGACTGGATGTCATGAACTGCTATATATATTATGACCTTTGATGACTAATAAGGTAAATACATTTTTTGTTCTCTATTAAAATCTTTCATTTGCTAACTATGCCTATCAGTAGTTAGTGCCTTCCGTAGTTTGAATCTTTTATTTAGCTGGCAGTAGTGGCGCTCG